>NW_027271190.1:1082500-1767500 GCF_040938485.1 Diadema antillarum
AAAGCAAGGGGAGGGAACGTAGGGTATGACAAGATAAAATGAAAAATGATGACAGAAAGAGAGACATAGATAAAAGGATAAAGATTGACTACAGCACAACTTTGTGTAGACGCTCTATCTCAATTAGCTCTCCAAGACTCAAAACAAATTAAAATCTTCTCAATTAGATGGAGGAGTATCTATTTGGTATAGTTTGAATAATTCTTTTAAAAATGGTATCATTGATGACTTTCCCCACAATTCTCTGAAGAAAATCTTCACTCCGCCAACTAGCCCCATCGAACTGAAATCAGAATCAAAGTCAGATACAATGTACAAAGAAATGATGGAAGGGTAAAATATATCAGCGGAGGAAAGAAAACGAAAGAGCCTCATGCATCCACGCAGATTGGACGCTAATCGAACGAAAATAGATACAAAGAAAGGCTTTTTCTTTACAGTGATTTATTGATAGACATTAAAACTCTTGTTCAATATCAAATAATAACAAAGAATTACATAGGCAACTAATCATAGCACACGGGTAAGAGCCTAGACATTACAGCAATTCAGTGTGGGTGATTTCCCAATACGTGTGGTATACAAAATACATTGCACTCTGGTGCTTCGTGAACTCGAGAACATTCATAAAATGTTAACTGCTGCTAAATTTAGTATCAAAAGAAATATCGGAGTTGCCACGCACAAAACCTATAAAGGAGGGATAAACGAAAACACTCTATTGATTACAAGCATAAAAATTAGAACTTTTTTATGTGTTTTATTGATTTCAACCATTGGCATACAAACTCTATTTTTTGTATTTATTGATTTCAACCATTGGCATACAAACTCTATTTTTGTATTTATTGATAGGCATTAAAACTCTTGTTTTAATGTTTTAATCATTTCTTTTAATCATTTCTAATTATTGTATATTAGTAACACAAACAAAAAAATAATAATAAATTGAAGAAGAACTCAGGTGTAAAATTAGAAAAAAAATGAGAATGTTGGAAAATGAAGATTACGAATATGTACAGTATGTCCACAAAAAAAATACAATCAGATTTTCGCATTGATAACTATGAATATGATCAAACTGTCTAAATGCTACTTCGGGGTCTTAAAATATAACATCTCAGCTGTATTTTGCAGAAAATCCCATTCAATTTGGTTAGCGTTACAGAGAAATTAGGATTTTTGTAAAGCATGTCATGAGTCTGATTCTTCCAAGTTTGCTCTTGGAACTGCATAATGTGTGAACACAATGGACGGAACTTGGAGGGAAGAGATTCCTGACATGCTCTACAAGATTCCTCATTTCTCTTTAACCACTGAAGCAAATCGAATGGGATTTTCTGTAAGATGTGCGAAATACCCTGAAACTGTAGTTGGATAGATTCATTATTTTTAAAGTTGTCGTTGCGGAGGGTACCATTGTAATTTTTTGAGACATATGGTAGTGTAGGCTTGAAGAGAATGATCTTCAACAGTGACAGGTGTGATCCTCTGCAGTTTGTTATTTTATCTTAACTGGGTCGCTCGGCCGAAGGTAAAACTCGTATATATGTATATCCATTTCCTACTTTAAAACTTGTTACAGAACGATTAATGGTCAACTCCTTGTCACACGATCTATATAACTTATTAGTCCTGGCAGCACTAGAGAAATTGATCTCCCTCCTGTAAACCACTGGCTACTTCGTAAGGGCGTCAGTCAAAATGATACAATCACTACAAACTCCTTTGTGTTTAAATGAAAAAAAGGGGGAAGAGAGAACATGATAGGTTTGACCAACTATAAGAGAAGTCGTTAACCTTGAACATCTCATAATAAATTGGCTTTGCAAAATATCCACCACTTGACATGAAGTGTGCTTTGAAACTTTACCAGGATAAGTAGGCCTACAAAGTACTTGACAAGTACTGACCAGTCAATGGGCCATGACCTACATTTCTCTCTCTACCTCTCTCCCCCTCCCTCTCTTTATATATCTCTGAATATATGTTTTTTTTTCTTTCTCCCCCCCCCCCCTCTCTCTTTCTTTGTTTAATCTTTTGATTTTGGTAAACCCAATATTCCCAAAGTTCTATTATCCCTACATCATCCGAGTTTATAAGCTATACTGCCTCGAGACGGTGTCAATCATTCAATCCCTGTTTGCCAGTGACGTTTTTACATATTCCTTACTCTTCATTTTCTATCAATTTCTGATTGTCCATTCCTTGATTAAAAAAAAAAAACTAAAACAGCAAAAAAAGAGCTTATTCGTCAGGGTAACCGTTTATTGTGAACAGTGCCCTTTAACCCTCCGCTTGCCACATTATAATACCTGCCCATAGGTTGTGTGTGATAGTAATATAATTGTGCACATTCGACTCACTGACACAGAAAGGGTTATTAAAGGGCCATATTAGATAGCATTGTTGATACCCCAGTAGTTATAGCAGTCTAAATGGTGACGCCCTATGGGAAATCGCGTGTTGTAGGTGAATCGGGGTGTTCATTTTCCATAGGCCCTGTGTTAAAGTTGGACTTAGAATTTCTCCATAGACGCTGTAGTTAAGAAATTGGCCGAAATTTTTGGTGACGGTCCTATGTTATAACGTGTGATGTGATGTTGATATTTTGTCTAAGTCCGAGATATGTTGGAACTTAGAATTTTTCTGGGTGATGTGTTGAGTGAATGGGTGAAAATGTCTTGGTGACGGTTGTATATGTCATAACGTGTCATGTGGTTTGCGTGTGAAGATTGTACATGAATGTGTTAGTACCGGTTTTGGTGTTGCGTTGTGTGCGTGTGTGCGTGGCGTAACGGTCCTATGTTATAATGCAACGTGTGATGTGATGTTGATATTTTGTCTAAGTCCGACATATGTTGGAACTTAGAATTTTTTGGGTGATGTGTTGAGTGAATGGGTGAAAATGTCTTGGTGACGGTTGTATATGTTATAACGTGTGATGTGGTTTGGATTCGGTTGGTGAGGACCGTGTGAAGATTGTACATGAATGCGTTAGTATTGGTCTGGCGTTGCGTTGTGTGCGTTGTGTGCGTGTGTGCGTGGAGTAATGTGTGGTTGATGTGTGATTGATGTGGGCATGTTTTTTCTTTGTGTGTGTGTGCGCGTGGTCGTGGGATACAAGGGGTTCTTTTATATTTCTTTGTTTTACTCTTTATTTTCTTCTTCGGAGAATGTGTTGCGCTGTGTGCGCGTGATCGTTGGATATAAGGGGCTTTTTCATATTTCTTTGTCTTCTTCATTTTTTTCTTCATTTTTTTTCTTAATGGTGGACATGCGTGGAATATACATCAAACATCGATGTACGTAAAGACGTTCGTTGGTATTTCTTTATTTTTTTCTGAATGGATGAGGAGAATGATATATATTTATATATATATATACAAAAAATGATTTTGAATGACGTTCTTTTATGCATTTCTTTATTTTCCTCTTTATTTTTTATCTTCTATATGTTACGTGTGGTATAATATGTTAGGTTAGAAAGCATTGTAAACGCAATGAGAATATATCATCGATAATAAATCTATCGAATTATTTAGTTTTAATGATTCTATGCTTGTAATGACTAGATAGGACTATATACAGTACATATACAGCTTAGCTACAAGGCAGCGAAAAGTCGACTTTTTTTTTTAATCGCTTTCCTCTGTATCGGTTATACAAGCGAGCTATGTCTATACAACAAATAGCAACCGAGTTATATGGATTTTCGTTATTTATCGTCTTTTTTATTGGTAACACAAGTGATATACGAGGAACATGGCAGAGACGTATGTACTTGGTTTAAGAATTAGTATTACATTGTACTAACAAATTATCCGAGATATACCAATAACATATATATGTAGGTCTATATTACAAAGGTACTTAAAATCAACCCAAGATATACCAATAACATAATAGGTCTATACACTTTACTTTAACCCGTTCCTTCCGCAATTTCCCGAGAACTGTCGATGCCCCCAATTCCTTTACGCATAAGAACGAGAATGGACAATATTGGTCATCCGCCAATGCGAATGCACTCACTCATAGTTGAGAAGTTGCTTGGTTGTTCTCTGTCGTTTTTATATACCTGTACATTGTATCTGAACACAGCTTCGATACACCCAGCAGCGAGAGCTGCTCTTGCGTTCGTGTCTGTACTCGCGCGTAACATGATACTAGTAGTCATGAACGTATGGTCGGCCGATTCTGCCCGGGCTCGTCCACTTACCATGCGTCGAGGCTGCGTGATATTCAATTTTATATTTCGTATACTAGTAACACTTTCTGCCAAGACTGTATTGATAAAGCTGTATTGTAGACCTATGGCAGCGCTTACACATTGAATATATTTATTGAATATATTTCGTATCGGAACATATACAAACAATGTCATAAAGAAGGAATATGTCGATGCCCCCAATTCCTTTACGCGTAAGAACGAGAATGGACAATATTGGTCATCCGCCAATGCGAATGCACTCACTCATAGTTGAGAAGTTGCTTGGTTGTTCTCTGTCGTTTTTATATACCTGTACATTGTATCTGAACACAGCTTCGATACACCCAGCAGCGAGAGCTGCTCTTGCGTTCGTGTCTGTACTCGCGCGTAACCATGATAGTCATGAACGTATGGTCGGCCGATTCTGCCCGGGCTCGTCCACTTACCATGCGTCGAGGCTGCGTGATATTCAATTTTATATTTCGTATACTAGTAACACTTTCTGCCACGACTGTATTGATAAAGCTGTATTGTAGACCTATGGCAGCGCTTACACATTGAATATATTTATTGAATATATTTCGTATCGGATCATATACAAACAATGTCATAAAGAAGGAATATGGGTGTGATGAATGCAAATAGCGTGAAATAGTAATATCATATTGTATTAAACATTTTCTGTGAATATTTGCAAATAGCGTGAAATAGTAAGATCATGGGCAAAATATGAACGTGAAAACAAAAGCTGTCAATCGTAATTACAAAGAGGTAACGCGGCAAAACTAAACCTACATGCCGATGACGTATGCAAACTCGCCGATTTCTCACGATTAATCGATTCTATGACGCCGCAACCCATAGGGCAGTGTATCCAAATATTGCAGACTGATTGTGTACAAAACGATATTATGTTTTGTAATCCTCAGGAATTATTATATTTGACCGTGTGATTTTTTTCTCACTATTTTATGTTTATTTTTATCTTCGTGCAGGAGGAGGCATGATCGATGAATCCATTAAAGTATCTCTATTTTGGAAGAAAGTACGAATTTTATAGATTAGGGTTGAAATGGTTGAAAGTCTGGGTGTGAATGAAATCGGGATGTATCACGATTGCCTAACTGCAGAGGGGTCTGCCGCTGTTAACAAGCACCAATGATTTGAAACATTACATAAGGCAATTTTAACGAAATCTAAAGAAAATGCACTGGATATATTTTGAGATCAAACGTTGAAATCAGAACATTGTTGAACCACCTATGCTAGACGTACCTTACCAGTGGAATCAGTTGAATCAGGCTATCCATTGCACTTCGAATGTTAACTGTTTTGAAAAGTTGCACTCATGACTCATTTGTTCGTAACCGCTTTCGAGCATACAAAATGCAGATTATAGTTGTTGTTTTTTGTCATCATTATTGTTTCATTTATTTTTATGTACATGCGTGTGTAATTACTTTTGTATTCCATAATTTACTTTTCCTACTGCGCCTTGAGTACATAATTATTTTGTCATGTGGAATTGGCGCATCAACGAGTGCCCGGTATACTGATTGTTATCAGAATATAAGAGAATATTTTCTATGCAAAACAAAATAACAGTATGTTGATGTGAAAACTGCAATGATATGGTATAACATATAGAAAGAACGTACATCTTCTCGTGCGCTTGTATTGAGGAAGAGTGTGAGGTCAAGCAGCTTCGTATATGTACATTGTATTACATAACTTCTTTGCTTCCGACCGACGGCAGATTCGATATCATTGTGCTGGTGGGCTATACACTAAAACTGAATTGAAATTGATGTGAAAACTGCAATGATATGGTATAACATATAGAAACAACGTACATCTCGTGCGCTTGTATTGAGGAAGAGTGTGAGGTCAAGCAGCTTCGTGCGTATTACATAACTTCTTTGCTTTCGACCGACGGCAGATTCGCTGTCATTGTGCTGGTGGGCTATAACACCGTGACAAGTCGATGTCGTGATTTTATGCATATCGTTTACTGATTGTTTTTATGAGTTTGGTCTCCTGATTTGGTGAATTGTAATGGAAAGATACCTGTGATACGTCTCTGTTAGTTCTGTCAAGAAAAACACCATCATTTCATTTCATTTATTTCCACATTAAAAAGACGATCATTGCATTTCAAGTCATAGTATAAATAAATTCATTGTGCGGGACCAATTAAGGTATTTCAGGCTGGTTGGGAATAGGCCCCAAAGTAAATACAAGACTTTTTCAACTTACAATAATATATAGGTACAAAATACATAGGACACAAACGGTACACAATCAAAGCAGGCTAAAGGAGGAAAAAAGAAGACAGTGAAATACTGGCAGAATATACAAAACTATGTTGCTATTAAGTACGAAAGTGCGTCTAAAATTCTTTATGAAATGCGGCAATGATTTGCAGTTTTTCAGTTCCTTTGGTAAATCATTCAACAAAATGGAACCTTGATCAAAAGAAATTGTTGACTTGGGTAGTTCAGTTCGGTAGAGGGAAGGATGATTTTTTTTTGGTTCTTGTATTATTAGAATGAATGCTGCTGTTGAGATGTTAACATTGTTGTATAAGGGCGTAGGTAATGCACCGAATAAATACTGTTGCATAAAGATTCCCGTTTGAAAGCAGATTATATCTTGAATTGGTAATGTATTCAGATTTTTTTTTGATAATGCAGATGTTTGCGACAAGTAATGTGAGTGGGTTATAATACGGAAAGCTTTTTCTTGCGACAAATGCATGCGTTTTACATTCTTTTTAGTTGAATGGCCCCAGACGGGAGTGCAATAACTCAAAATAGATGAAATGGAAATGGTCGTCTGAGTATTTCAACTATTGTGGATTATGATATGAAACGAGAATTCCATCGTGTGAGATCCCTTCTTTTTAAATTTACTGAAGTGAAGGAATCAAACAAAAACACTGCTAATCCCGCAAGCTGTACATTCGGTATATACATAAGAACCTGACTGCATGGGATTTAAATGTATAAAACTCACGTTGTTACTCTTCGGACTGTTTGATGAGCAAAAATAGTAAAACTGAATTGAATAGAACCAAAAAAAAAGCATTTCGCCTACAAACTTGCACGGTACATACAGGGGTTGTATATAATAACCACCACTATACGAATAATTGATGACATTGTTCACGAATCACCTATACACTCACGCATAATATTCACCACACATGATACGAATTGACAACGATCAATCCATTGGGACTCACCTATATACCAAAGAAACATACTCTATATACAAATCATATACGAATGAATTAACTTAACCGAAGCAAATTAATCAGACGCTCTGCTTGTCATTACTCCTCACAAATGCAAGGCACTATGCCCCAGGGAACGGCACCTGACAGTACGATAGATTTACCGAAATCAGTGGAAACGATTATGAGCACATTCGACCGTACATGGCACTGCATGGTGAATGAAGTTAAACGATGTGGGCGAGGTTTCTCCCCCTTTCAAGTTGAAGAGAAGTTGTGGCTTACAGAAATCATTTTGGAGATAGCGATGTTGCATAAAGTCACCATAAAGTGTAGATAACAGTAATGCCCGATTGTATTTTGCTAGAAATGTAGATGTATAATTATTGTGTAGATTGCCGGGTGTGCTGAACCAAGGATGGATTTTGGGTGTATAGACTTATTTTTTTCTTCTTTGAACATCGTGTTGGCTTATTTTCTATGATCGTGCAAAGCTTGAACAGCATAATTACATCCTCCAGCTGTGTTACAATATATTTTCTTTTATGATAGATACGATATTGATTATTGAATTCATATTACGATGATGATTATTATATTGTTCCGTCGGTAAGTCACTTATGACTAAACGTGGTATTCTGTTTTTACATATCACTAGGGCGTTGTCGCTTTTATTCGTTTTTCCCATCATTGAGGGATTGCATTGAGGAAAGAAGGATCCAAGGTTTACATTTTATATGACATTATGGAAATCGTACTGACTTTCACCTTTAACAATATTTTAATGTAGTCTGCGCTGGCAAGAAGATTGTGAGCGCGTAATACTTGATGAACACTGCTTCGATTTAAAAAAAAAAATGATTTGATGGTCAAAGTTTGCTTTTATGCATCTTGTATGGTCGGTTACGGAAAAAACAGAAATGTATATACCTATATGAATATATATCGCTGAAATGTGAATTTACATGCCGTTTATGCAAGAGTCAAGAATATCCACCGGACTGACGAAATGATTGAACAGAATTAACAGAAACGCACCAAAAAAAAAAAAAAAAATACATATGCGGGGAGATTTCTTTGCTTGTATGTTTTTGGGGGTTTTGACTTGCTTTTTTGTAGCGACTGGCACGATCATAAAATGTATGCTACATGAAAAAGTCTAATATAATCGCAGTGTATAACGATACACACAAAAAAAAACCAGTAAACTGTGAAACGTAGATGGTCCGATCAAGTTTATTATTTCTTTACTTCGAGTGTACTCAAAGAACTGGCGAACACGTACCAAATTATTGCATAGCCCAAAAATATCATATGTTGCAAACGTTCGACTGTAATTTTGAGAGGGAGGATCAAATATCACGCGGTGATGAAATGAAAAAGTGTTTTCAGGAGATGACGCTGTCAATGATTACTGCAAGTGGTTATTTGGACATGAATCGAACGTGGATTTATAGCACGTAATTCAAACGCTACGACGGGGTCTTTGTTCAAAAGTATGTATACAGTGCCAAATCTCATTTTCACCGTTCAGATCATAAAAAATGCCTCTGGCTTTTACGTCAAAAACATTTGCGTTGTTAGAACTGAAACAAAGTGTTGTCTTTTTTTTTCACACGATAAAAAGAAAGAAAGAAAGAAAAAAGACAGAAACAACAATGAAGAGGAGAATTCTTGAGAACCACATGCAATTACTTCAGAGGCTCCTATATTCGACATTCTTAATTTCTCACCGGTAAATACCAAACATGCTCCATCTTCAACTTTTTCATACACAGCTGTACCTATGGTATAGCCAGCTACTTGAGAAAACTGTGCGCGTCAAGTGTCAGCAAATGCTTTTCATGTAAGATGCAAGACCCACTCTGGTATCGTACTATTTGTGTTGTGTATAATTCATTATATTGTAATGATCGAGTGTCGCTTGCCATATTTTTGATGGTGTGAGTAATGTTCAACTCGATATTGAAAGTTTAACTATGTTGAGGAGAGTAAAGATGATTGTGACAGGTGATGATGTAGGCCTAGTAGGTAAAACACGTATCTGAAAATGACTGTACTTATGCGATGGCTTTATTTTGACTTTTCAGGAGAAAAAAAGATACCGATGTGTGACTTTACTTTTGAAGATTTAATTTTTAATGTATAGTCGTAACAAGATTGATTTTACAAAATGGATTAAAAAAAGCAGACATACGAGGAACGAGAGCATTGACTATAAAACTAGAATATAAAGACTAAAAAAAAAACGGAGAGTGAATTGTGTGAGAGGGGGTAGATTTGAAGTGTTCTAAAAAAAAGAAGAATAACTGAAGGTAGTGTGGAATTATTTTGCGCTTGATTTCTTCACAATGCATTATCATCGAATGCTTTAAAACAGGATGCTCACACTGAAGTGAAAAACAAAATTCATCAACAAGAAAGACCAAAGTTGCCGCTCCCTGCCTGGGTTATTGAGCTGGAAAAGACATTGATGGAGCTTCTTGAAAAGAGGAGGCAAGCACGATGCTTTCGATGTGGAAAGGTGGGACATTGGAAGAGAGAGTGCCCTGTTAGACTGAAAAACAAAAACACGCAGGTAAGAAATTTGGAAAAACAGTGTCTCTGTCAGACCCGTTAGATCGCACAAAATTCGTGTCCAACAAGAGAATCATAACGCATGATTTTAAAACTATACCGTGTATATGATGGTTATTGTCAAACCAATAAATCAATCGAGTTTCTTCCACTACTTTTTTTTTTAGATTACATTACTCTCGGTGAACTTTAATCTGCATATTGCGATGAGAAAGACTAATGTAGATTTCTTATAAGCGGATTTTATAAGGGGCAGAAGAGTATATCGTATTGAACATTTTCTGTGAATATCGTTAGTTTAATCATAATTACGTACTTCCATATCTTTGACAAGATTCCGCTGTGATTTTTTTTTTCGATTTTCGCAACCTTATTTTAATGTAAACAAAGAGAAATACTGCATGCTTGTTACGTTACCCTCGTGTATTCTATGCCACTGTATAGTTTAACTCTGCCTATCCCCATTTCAGTTCAAGAGCTACTGTAACGCTTTTTGGTACAACGCCTTTTTTTCTTTACAAAATAATGTGACGTATTGCAAATATATAGGATGAATTGCACTTTAATAAATACTTAGGTGAAAGTTTTCGTGTTAATATCGAATCTGTGATTGTTTAAAACAGTATATTGTTGTCAAATATGACAACAATCAGTTGTAACGAAATTGACACCTACCACAATCTGTTATAAACTTGTAATTTTCTGTTATATATGTGACCCTACACCACAAATGAACAAAAAGTTGCCAGACATGAATTTTTAGTTAAGACCATATTCTGAGAGAGCAGACTTTAAGCTTGAAAATGATGTATAAATAAAATCAAATGGACTCTCCTAACTTATCTAAAGAGTGGAAAGAACGCACATACTCCGGAAAAGTGTGAACTGAGAAAAGAGGCTCTGAAGTGCAGTGTCCATTCAAGCGCTAAATCTTTACCAAGCCATGCTGGCTGTGCGATGAATGGGACAAAAAAACAGGAAGTAAACCACTGGAGTAACAACAATGAAGGGATTATCAGATTAAACTGAAATTAAGCATGCCTCATTAACACATTCTGTCCATGGGGCATAAGTAATGCCAACTTTCAAAGCAGTAGCGTTATCTTTTCAAAAGTTATTCGAGTTGAAAGTGAAGAGTGTGTACCAGGTTTTCAGAAATGAAAAGGGGACTCGAAAGACACACCTAATCACACTATTCTACCAACAATGGTCGAGATAAACTGCTAAAAAAACACACTTTCCCGCCCGTTTCATGATCCCAAATTTTAGCATATTGTAAAAGAAGACTTGCTCTTTGAGAAAATATGAAAAAGTCAAGATCGGCTAGGTTGCCCAATTTCACTTATTTTCAGTCCTCACGCAAAATCAGTGTGCGACTTTTTGTTCGTTTTGTGATGCACGGTCACATATAATATGACAGAAATATAATATACTATATAAAATACATGATATATAATAATATGTTTTGAAAGAACGATATGTCGATATATTTTGTTAAAGTTTGGCAAAACTCAATACAATGTAGTCTTATTATGTTTGTTTGTTTGTTCGTTCGTTCGTTTCATTTTCAATCTGGCAAGATTATATAATGGATAGTCCATTTTCGGCTGTACTAGCTGGTCTTCCCTTGGGTTCTGCTGCATGGATGACGCGACGGAACGACTACTAAAGCGTATTATACATCCTGCTCTTTACCGTGAATGAATGGAGCGGCATCTTCTACGCGCATGGGTTATGACCTTATCATACACGAGATCTCCGTTTGAATCAAACGAGTAGGGAAATCCATTTTTTGTTTCGTTAGATAACCGTAACGTTCACGATGGTTAAAAGCATTAGCCACTGAATGATTATAGCAAAAAGCGTAAGTTCCAACCGTCAAATTAAGCATGTCATGATACCGTATCTCCTGTAAATCAAAGTGGAATTGTTTTTTAAAGTTTGAACTTATTATGCATGCAACTTAGTAGAAATTAGTATTCGTGTATCCTTGTCCTTGTCCTGTAGGACTGGCAATTCGCCTAGTTTTTCAATGACAAAATTGATCATGCGAGTAAATTGTAGAAAAAAAAATGTGTAGGGCGTACAAACACTGACAAAGTTATCTCTCTTATAATTATGATTAAACGCCAAAATGATTCAAGGATGAAATAATTACAGGAGAAATAACAATATCTTAATTTGTAAGGACCTTTTTATGTTTGACGAATATTTTATACTGCATTGATTTACACTTGTACGGTTGTTTGTCCTGCTCAGTCGCATTTCTTAACGATTAAAATATTTTGTAACTCGTCAGAATGTCTTTGGTACTTGGAGATTCAATTTGATAGTTGATTTGAGTGTCTTGATATACCTATGTGTTGTGAACGTTTAAACATACAGTCATTCAAGTGTGTAAATGTCTTAAATGAAAGGACAAGAGGAAATGAAGCAGTTTGAAAAAAAAAACCTGAAACGTGGTCTATTTCTCGTTCATAAACATAGCTAATATTGTGAACAAAGGAATTACAATCTTTGAAAATGTGTTATTTTTCTGACTGCATTATGATAAGCTCTTATGCAACATCGCTATCTCCAAAATGATTTCTGTAAGCCACAACTTCTCTTCAACTTGAAAGGGGGAGAAACCTCGCCCACATCGTTTAACTTCATTCACCATGCAGTGCCATGTACGGTCGAATGTGCTCATAATCATTTCCACTGATTTCGGTAAATCTATCGTACTGTCAGGTGCCGTTCCCTGGGGCATAGTGCCTTGCATTTGTGAGGGGTAATGACAAGCAGAGCGTCTGATTAATTTGCTTCGGTTAAGTTAATTCATTCGTATATGATTTGTATATAGAGTATGTTTCTTTGGTATATAGGTGAGTCCCAATGGATTGATCGTTGTCAATTCGTATCATGTGTGGTGAATATTATGCGTGAGTGTATATAGGTGATTCGTGAACAATGTCATCAATTATTCGTATAGTGGTGGTTATTATTATACAACCCCTGTATGTACCGTGCAAGTTTGTAGGCGAAATGCTTTTTTTTTGGTTCTATTCAATTCAGTTTTACTATTTTTGCTCATCAAACAGTCCGAAGAGTAACAACGTGAGTTTTATACATTTAAATCCCATGCAGTCAGGTTCTTATGTATATACCGAATGTACAGCTTGCGGGATTAGCAGTGTTTTTGTTTGATTCCTTCACTTCAGTAAATTTAAAAAGAAGGGATCTCACACGATGGAATTCTCGTTTCATATCATAATCCACAATAGTTGAAATACTCAGACGACCATTTCCATTTCATCTCATTTTGAGTTATTGCACTCCCGTCTGGGGCCATTCAACTAAAAAGAATGTAAAACGCATGCATTTGTCGCAAGAAAAAGCTTTCCGTATTATAACCCACTCACATTACTTGTCGCAAACATCTGCATTATCAAAAAAAAAAATATGAATACATTACCGATTCAAGATATAATCTGCTTTCAAACGGGAATTTTTATGCAACAGTATTTATTCGGTGCATTACCAACGCCCTTATACAACAATGTTAACATCTCAACAGCAACATTCATTCTAATAATACAAGAACCAAAAAAATTCATCCTCCCCTCTACCGAACTGAACTACCCAAGTCAACAATTTCTTTTTATCAAGGTTCCATTTTGTTGAATGATTTACCAAAGGAACTGAAAAACTGCAAATCATTGCCGCATTTCATAAAGAATTTTAGACGCACTTTCGTACTTAATAGCAACATAGTTTTGTATATTCTGCCAGTATTTCACTGTCTTCTTTTTTCCTCCTTTAGCCTGCTTTGATTGTGTACCGTTTGTGTCCTATGTATTTTGTACCTATATAGGCCCTATTATTGTAAGTTGAAAAAGTCTTGTATTTACTTTGGGGCCTATTCCCAACCAGCCTGAAATACCTTAATTGGTCCCCCACAATGAATTTATTTATACTATGACTTGAAATGCAATGATCGTCTTTTTAATGTGGAAATAAATGAAATGAAATGATGGTATTTTTCTTGACAGAACTAACAGAGACGTATCACAGGTATCCTTCCATTACAATTCACCAAATCAGGAGACCAAACTCGTAAAAACAATCAGTAAACGATATGCATAAAATCACGACATCGACTTGTCACGGTGTTATAGCCCACCAGCACAATGACAGCGAATCTGCCGTCGGTCGAAAGCAAAGAAGTTATGTAATACGCACGAAGCTGCTTGACCTCACTCTCTTCCTCAATACAAGCGCACGAGATGTACGTTGTTTCTATATGTTATACCATATCATTGCAGTTTTCACATCAATTTCAATTCAGTTTTAGTGTATAGCCCACCAGCACAATGACATCGAATCTGCCGTCGGTCGGAAGCAAAGAAGTTATGTAATACAATGTACATATACGAAGCTGCTTGACCTCACACTCTTCCTCAATACAAGCGCACGAGAAGATGTACGTTCTTTCTATATGTTATACCATATCATTGCAGTTTTCACATCAACATACTGTTATTTTGTTTTACATGGAAAATATTCTCTTATATTCTGATAATAATCAGTATACCGGGCACTCGTTGATGCGCCAATTCCACATGACAAAATAATTATGTACTCAAGGCGCAGTAGGAAAAGTAAATTATGGAATACAAAAGTAATTACACACGCATGTACATAAAAATAAATGAAACAATAATGATGACAAAAAACAACAACTATAATCTGCATTTTGTATGCTCGAAAGCGGTTACGAACAAATGAGTCATGAGTGCAACTTTTCAAAAAAGTTAACATTCGAAGTGCAATGGATAGCCTGATTCAACTGATTCCACTGGTAAGGTACGTCTAGCATAGGTGGTTCAACAATGTTCTGATTTCAACGTTTGATCTCAAAATATATCCAGTGCATTTTCTTTAGATTTCGTTAAAGTTGCCTTATGTAATGTTTCAAATCATTGGTGCTTGTTAACAGCGGCAGACCCCTCTGCAGTTAGGCAATCGTGATACATCCCGATTTCATTCACACCCAGACTTTCAACCATTTCAACCCTAATCTATAAAATTCGTACTTTCTTCCAAAATAGAGATACTTTAATGGATTCATCGATCATGCCTCCTCCTGCACGAAGATAAAAATAAACATAAAATAGTGAGAAAAAAATCACACGGTCAAATAGAATAATTCCTAAGGAATACAAAACATAATATCGTTTCGTACACAATCAGTCTGCAATATTTGGATACACTGCCCTATGGGTTGCGGCGTCATAGAATCGATTAATCGTGAGAAATCGGCGAGTTTGCATACGTCATCGGCATGTAGGTTTACTTTTTGCCGCGTTACCTCTTTGTAATTACGATTGACAGCTTTTGTTTTCACGTTCATATTTTGCCCATGATCTTACTATTTCACGCTATTTGCAAATATTCACAGAAAATGTTTAACACAATATGATATTACTATTTCACGCTATTTGCATTCATCACACCCATATTCCTTCTTTATGACATTGTTTGTATATGATCCGATACGAAATATATTCAATAAATATATTCAATGTGTAAGCGCTGCCATAGGTCTACAATACAGCTTTATCAATACAGTCTTGGCAGAAAGTGTTACTAGTATACGAAATATAAAACTGAATATCACGCAGCCTCGACGCATGGTAAGTGGACGAGCCCGGGCAGAATCGGCCGACCATACGTTCATGACTATCATGACATTGTTACGCGCGAGTACAGACACGAACGCAAGAGCAGCTCTCGCTGCTGGGTGTATCGAAGCTGTGTTCGGATACAATGTACAGGTAGGGTTGTATATAAAAACGACAGAGAACAACCAAGCAACTTCTCAACTATGAGTGAGTGCATTCGCATTGGCGGATGAACAATATTGTCCATTCTCGTTCTTATGCGTAAAGGAATTGGGGGCATCGACAGTTCTCGGGAAATTGCGGAAGGAACGGGTTAAAGGACAAGTTCACCTTCATAAACATAAGGATTGAGAGAATGTAGCAATATTAGTAGAACACATCATTGAAAGTTTGAGGAAAATCAGACAATCCGTTCAAAAGTTATGAATTTTTGAAGTTTTTTTTGCAGTACCCGCTGGATGAGAAGACTACTGCAGTGTATGAATAACTTAGATGTCACATGCGTACAACAATATAAGGAAAATATAAAGAGAATTTCACAAAATTCCATCTTTTGAAAAAAGTACACATTCCCCTGACTCGTTACCGATAAATGTTATGGGTAATATTATTCCCCCTGCCTTTAGAAAGAGGCGAGTCAATTGCTCTTTTATTATGCGAAAAAAGTGAAAATATGTTGAATTTTCTTTTATATTTTCTTTATACTGTTGTACGCATATGACTCACAAGCTGTAGTAGTCTCCTCATCCAGCGGTTCCAACACAAAAATTTAAAAAATTCATAACTTTTGCATCGATTGTCCAATTTTCCTCAAACTTTCACTGATGTGTTCTACTAATATTGTTGCATTTTCTCAATCCTTATGTTTATGAAGGTGAACTTGTCCTTTAAAGTAAAGTGTATAGACCTATTATGTTATTGGTATATCTTGGGTTGATTTTAAGTACCTTTGTAATATAGACCTACATATATATGTTATTGGTATATCTCGGATAATTTTTTAGTACATTTGTAATACTAATTCTTAAACCAAGTACATACGTCTCTGCCATGTTCCTCGTATATCACTTGTGTTACCAATAAAAAAGACGATAAATAACGAAAATCCATATAACTCGGTTGCTATTTGTTGTATAGACATAGCTTGCTTGTATAACCGATACAGAGGAAAGCGATTTAAAAAAAAGTCGACTTTTCGCTGCCTTGTAGCTAAGCTGTATATGTACTGTATATAGTCCTATCTAGTCATTACAAGCATAGAATCATTAAAACTAAATAATTCGATAGATTCATTATCGATGATATATTCTCATTGTGTTTACAATGCTTTCTAACCTAACATATTATACCACACGTAACATATAGAAGATAAAAAATAAAGAGGAAAATAAAGAAATGCATAAAAGAACGTCATTCAAAATCATTTTTGTATATATATATAAATATATATCATTCTCCTCATCCATTCAGAAAAAAATAAAGAAATACCAACGAACGTCTTTACGTACATCGATGTTTGATGTATATTCCACGCATGTCCACCATTAAGAAAAAAAAATGAAGAAAAAAATGAAGAAGAAGACAAAGAAATATGAAAAAGCCCCTTATATCCAACGATCACGCGCACACAGCGCAACACATTCTCCGAAGAAGAAAATAAAGAGTAAAACAAAGAAATATAAAAGAACCCCTTGTATCCCACGACCACGCGCACACACACACAAAGAAAAAACATGCCCACATCAATCACACATCAACCACACATTACTCCACGCACACAACGCACACAACGCAACGCCAGACCAATACTAACGCATTCATGTACAATCTTCACACGGTCCTCACCAACCGAATCCAAACCACATCACACGTTATAACATATACAACCGTCACCAAGACATTTTCACCCATTCACTCAACACATCACCCAAAAAATTCTAAGTTCCAACATATGTCGGACTTAGACAAAATATCAACATCACATCACACGTTATAACATAGGACCGTCACCAAAAATTTCGGCCAATTTCTTAACTACAGCGTCTATGGAGAAATTCAAAGTCCAACTTTAACACAGGGCCTATGGAAAATGAACACCCCGATTCACCTACAACACGCGATTTCCCATAGGGCGTCACCATTTAGACTGCTATAACTACTCAGGTATGAGGTGCAGAAGGGGAACCCTGTATAGAGGTCCATATTTGCACCTTATAGGGTGTTGAATATAGGGTGCTGAATAAGAACCCCCAAAAATAGAACCCTAAATGGAGCCGCTGGTGTTACAACGATATGAACCAGAAAGGGTGCAAATTTGCACCTGAATTTTTGTTCACCCTATGGGGCGCAGAAAGGGAACCCAATGGAGGGGTGCAAATATGCACCATTATATGGTGTTAAATATAGGGTGCTAAATAAGCACCCCCAAAAATAGAACCCTAAATGGAGCCGCTGGTGTTACAACGATATGAACCCTATTGGGTGCAGAAAGGGAACCCAATAGAGGGGTGCAAATATGCACCATATAATAATTATGGTGTTAAATATAGGGTGCTAAATAAGCACCCCAAAAAATAGAACCCTAAATGGAGCCGCTGGTGTTACAACGATATGCACCCTCTAGGGTGCAAATTAGAACCGTAATTTCTCTGTGTGTACGCAAAGCCAGACTACGAGTTCTTTTCACTCAAAAGATCACCTATTTGCTGTACATGCACCCGATTAAATATAGTCCCTTCAAATTCCATTAGAAAAAAAACTCTCATCTTCCAACCCAAATGTAGTTTGTAGAGGAATTCATAATCATACTTTTGTACTCAATATCTGCAGCTATTCACTTTTGTTGTCATACTGCATTTCTGATTTTTAATTGATTTTTTCTTCATTTATTTTGGTATCTTTGGTACGATTTTGTGAAGCGGTCAGGGACATCCCATTTTATTTACAGGTATGAACCCTCTAGTTGTTACAAAGAAGAACCATAGGCCCTTATACTGTGACTAGAGCTATGAGACAAGCGGTACACGCACAACCACGTGACTTCAGGAGACAGCGCTATCTCGCACACTCACCCTTTTCTCGCTGTAAATCTCGAAAGATACAGTGGGCTCCCGTTATAACGAAGTCATCGGGACCGGCACTTTTACTTCGTTTTATCGAAATTTCGTCATAAATGAATAAACAAATAAAAAAATAGAGCGGATAATATTACGGCCTGAACTTTTACTTCGTTGTAAGCGGAACTTCGTTATAACCGTGTTCGTTATGACCAGTAGTGCACTGAATAAATCTATTGCATAATGACCTAAAATGTTAGACTCAGTAGATAACCTGTCTCTCTTGCAATCAAAATAATGGACGCAGGATTCCATTCCAGTGTGTGTAGCTGAGCGTTTTCGATGTAATTAACTAGACAACCAACTTTAAAGGGGATGGCTAGTAACTGATCAGTGGGAATCAGTGGGAATGCTGGGGGATGATTGTTCCAGTTCTTGTGAGATTCATTTAAGAGCACATTATATATCTATTGTTGTGTGAAAATTGATTCTGAAGCAAATAATTTTCACACAACAATAGATATATAATGTACTCTTAAATGAATAGCACAACAACTGGAACAATCATCCCCCAGCCTTCCCAGTGATCACTTACTAGCCATCCCCTTTAACATAATCATATTGACTTAACATAATCATATTGATGATTAGCCCGATGTTTATATAGTTTCCTCTATCTTTCTTCTTTGTCTTCCATTACGAATTCCATGTTTCTTGTGTAATGCATTGCAATTAATCTATGTTGATCTCAGGCTGATTATACAATCATTTTGGTGTATCAGAAGTTACTGTGTATTTACAATATCATATAGCATTTGTCAAGGGATCATTTTCAATAGGCCTACAATTATCATTTTGTGCTTCTAATGATTACGCCACAATCATACTTGATATTAGATATTTATGCAAATTTTGTAAATTCGATTTAGTGTTTAAAGCTCAAGTGAATAAAATAAACTAGATGCCTTAATAAGAAAGTCAGTTTGAATGTGATGATTTCAAATGTTGTATATTTTACCATCTTTTGTAAGGGGCAAAACAATCCTATCCCTTGGATAGAACAGAAAATGGAGGACCTGTACAGGGGAGTAACAAAATAATGCTTTCGGGGTGCAAACCCGCTGAAATAGTCCTCGATAACACTATACACATACAGGGAAACGGTCGATGAACACCGAACAATCTCTTGTTTAGTCCCAAGCTACTGACAGTCAGCGAACAGTACCAACCAGGCACGTGGTGCTATATACAAGAAGAACCAAATAATTATGCTAAATCTCGTAACCTCGGTTAATTAGTTCTGCTGGTATCATACCCGCATATACAGTCACTAAGAACAGACCCCCCCCCCCCCCCCACCAAACACACCCACACACTCAGACAACACGAAGTCATTGCTTCTTCTAAGCACAATGATGATGACAATTATAGCTTCTACGCATAGATATGCGAGAGGAGCCTACCATTACCAACACTCCAACACTGTCTGTTATCCAGTCTGCTTGCATTTGCATCAAGAAAGAAGAAAACGTTATCAATTTTCGTGTCCCAAGGATGTAAGCACCAAGTAAAAATCAGAGCATTAGCTACAGTCAGGATTGCGTTAAACAATAACCTAGAGTACAATTTATACCCAATCTAGCAGTCCTAAAACCTGTTCGACCTTACATTCAAGTTATAACATCTTTCACATATTCTTAATCTTTACAGACACAAACATTTGAGGTGGTTACGGTTCGTTATTCCGATGATTTGTTACTCCAGAAATTTTTTATTCCGAAGGATTAGTAATCAGAACATGAAGTAAGGTTCGTCATTCTGAAGGTTCGTTACTTCAGAGATTTCTTTTTTATTCCGAAGGTTCAGTAATCAGAATGATTATAAAGGTTAATTAATCCGAAGATAAAAAAGTAGGGTTCGTTATTTCGAAGTTTCGCTAATCCTATAGAATGAACTAAGGTTCGTAATTCCTAAGGTTCGTTAGTACGCACCCTCTTCCCCCCAACATTATTTCTTTTTCGGATTAATGAACCTTCAGAGTAACAAACATCACCCTATTTGAGAGAAGTGTTAGTCTACATTATCATACGCCCTACCTTCTTTCAGAATACGCGTTGGCGGAGGTGAAGGGCGCCCTCGTAATTTGTCAATGGGACCTCGTTTGGGTTCAAAGGTCACGGTGATGTCACTCCAGGTGAGCGTCAATCGCCGGTCGACAGGAATGGAACTCAAGCTGCTGTGGTATGCCATTGTCCTGAAGAGAGAAGCACACGATATATGATATGTCAAAGGCAGTTTAGGCCTCTTGGGAAAAAAAGGGAAGAATTCCTTTTTTAAATTCTTTATTCGAATTTCGTTCCATTTCATATCACAAAATTCACTTTCATAGAAACAAAAACAAAACATTATGCAAAGACAAACTGCATCATACACAGCATTGTACAAAATAATGTCAATCTTACACTATATAAAGACAAAATGCAGTGACACAAACATTGTGCAAAATAATGTCAAACTTACATTGTGACTCTTTTAACCAAAGAAAACGAAATCCGCTTTCTGTTTTTGTTTTTTTAACACACATATATTCTCGCAAAATGCCCGCAAAACGCGGACATGATAGATAGTTTGCTCTAAACAAACGAGTCATATTCCATTGCTTCTCAAAGGAAAAAAAAAAGAAATCGAGGCCATTTGCGAGAAACACATACGCACATGCACACACACACCACACACCACACACACACACACACACAAGGCTAACATGCACCTCCCCCCCACCCGCCCTAAATCCTTCAGCCCTCAGGTTTCATGTGAATTCACCCCAAAACACACCACATAAAGACACACACACACACACACACACACATATATATATATATATACACACACACACACAAGTATGTATGTATGTATATGATATATATATATATATATATATACAGTTAACTACTAAATTATTCATACCCCTCAGAAATTATTAGTTTTGAGCAGATTTCTTATAAGTGAAGGATGGAGTGCATGATGGTGATTGGGTGTTAACTTTTTACTTGTATTTGTCCTATATAAATTGACATTAATTCCAGTTTCATCTCATTTGCATAACAATAGAAATGTTGAGATATAACATCCAATCCCCCACCACTCAATCCTTCATTCTCATTTTGTAAGAAATTTGCTCAAAACTAAAAATTTGCCAGGGGTATGAATAATTTTGTTGTTAACTGTATATACATTATGATATACATAAAAATACATGCATATGCATATATGCATGTATGTATATATATATATATATATATATATATATATATATATATATACAGTATAGAAATGATGACGAAGTATAGGGTAGTAATGCATTTCAGTCCAACAGTGCTCTTTACTCAGACCAAATTTTCGACGCATACATACGTCTTCCTCATTGTCAACCCTGAGGAAGACGTATGTATATGCGTCGAAAATTTGGTCTGAATAAATAGCACTGTTGGACTGAAATGAATTACATTGTACTACCCTACTTCGTCGTCTTTACTGTACTGGTACCAACACGCGGACTACAAACATCAGTGTATATTATATATATATATATATATATATATATATATATATATATATATATATTGTATACGGATTCAGTAAGGTATATTCCTGAAGAACGCATATACACTCAGCAAAAAAAGAAAGTAAACACTTTTCAAAATTATCTTTCTCATAGACTATCTGGCTAAAGATGGTGTTTTATATACCATGTTAAAGGTAATTTAATTAGCTATCAACCTTGTAGGTCAATGAAAATGTTAACTTTACGCATGAGTGAACACATTCGTTTTTCTCTTCCAAGGCACAAAAGTAAAAATTGCAAAATGGACAAGTTGTTATTCAAGCGTATTTGCCCTCCCATATAATAACAAGAACAAAAGACAAATTTAACACAAAAGAAATGCAAATTAATTTGCAAAAATCAACCTATGATCTCAATAATGTCTCTGTAACCCTCAAAACATAAAGAAAGGCAAAAAATAATGGAGGAAACTGAAGAATCTTCTGTCAAATCCGCAGTCAAAAGACATAAGAGAAAATTATGGTAACAAAGAAAGTTAAATTTGAAACGTTATTTCAAATTAAGAAAATTTGAAATAATATTTGGATCCTGAATTTGTCTCGTGCATTCCTAAATTCCTTAATTAAAAAGTAAAGCGAAGAAATTCTGCCGATTTTATCACCTTTACGGCTT
Organism: Diadema antillarum; assembly: GCF_040938485.1. Taxonomy (NCBI): domain Eukaryota; kingdom Metazoa; phylum Echinodermata; class Echinoidea; order Diadematoida; family Diadematidae; genus Diadema; species Diadema antillarum. The sequence continues at coordinate 1,105,485 of NW_027271190.1, forward strand.
ACTCCCTATGTCATTTAAAGTTTGATTTGATGGAAAATGCTTATGTTCCACCTTCAGTTTCCCCACTATGTTTTTGTTTTGAATATAAAGGGAAACAAGGGAACGTAAACTTATTTCTGCTGTTTCCTTCATGTCTCTCATTGCTTTAAATTGGTCTTTTGTTATCATTGCTATCTTGGAGGGCATTTGCAAATGAATTTCAATATGTCCAATTCTGCAATTTTTACTTTTCTGCCTTGGAGGACAAACACAAATGTGTTCACTTATGCGTAAAATTTCCCTTTGTATAAACCTACCAGGTTGATAGCCAATTAAATAATCTTTGATATGGTATATGACACATTGATTTTTATCTAAATCTTCTATGCAAAATCTTAACTGGAAAAAGAGTTTACTTTCTTTTTTTGCTGAGTGTATAAGTGAAGGAACCCGTCAAAACATCACTACCCTGCATTTCGCAGTTAAATGCAACGTGACGTTAAAAGATTACATGGATTCATAATTCCGTTCACAACAAGACGTAATTATTTAGGTGGTGTCATTATTTCTTTCATGTCACGAGAAGACATAATATAATTCATTCATTCATCCATTCTTTGACTGCTTCTATTTCTCTCTCTTTCACCTTCTCTCTCTCTCTCTCTCCCGAGAAGCCTGTTCTATACAAGTTTATAAGCTTTTTAGTAGATTTCGCCCACTCAAATTAGTAAGATCCAGCTAATTGCATCTATAGGCAGTTTAATTTTCGTTTCACTTCCCATTGCTATGTCATCGTGACGTCATATACCTTTAGGGCGGTGAGTTGGCTCAGTAGGGCGGTGAGTTGGCTCAACTGCCTCACGATCACGCGGCCCGGGTTCGAACCCGAGTCTGGACTGAGCAGTGTTGTGTGTAAGCATACCGTCCCCTCTATCAAGAGGCAAAACACTCTGTCCCTCGGATAGGACATAGAATGGAGGTCTCGTGTATGAGAGAGTAACAACTCATGCACGTAAAAGATCCCGCTTCATTCATTCATTCATTCGCAAAGAGCAGGGTTGTTTAACCCGGTGAAGTGGTCCCACCTCACATCCAACTGGACCCCATGGAAGACCAGCTTAACGTAGCTGAATATGGGCTATCCAGCCATCTTCTCAGATGGAAATGAACAAACAAACAAACAAACAAACCTTCAGAATGTATGTATGATAAGAAAGTATGTCAACTTCCTTTAAAATCGGTAATATTTATTTGTAACTGGAGTACAACTGAAGTGTTTGATCGCAAAACGATTTAACTTAGTTCTTGTCTATAAGTTCTGTATAGGTTGAGATATTAAAATGTGATAAAACCTGCGGGGGAAAAAAAGCATAAGATGAGAGTATGTACAACATTCTTTATTCATAATTTCAGAACTATTCCTTTTTGTGCAAGAAGTAAGGTACCAGCAGAAAGGGTTCATTGTGCTCCACTTGGTGATGGACTTCAAGATGCTTTTAAGAGGCGCTTAAACCATTTTTGTATCATACTCAACTGTATCATTGCGTGTTATTCTTCGCCAGTTATGTTGCAAAGTTTGTGTGTTTATTTCGCGTCATATTTATACTTGAAATTGGAAATGAATGGAAATTGAATTGACTTGAATTAAGTAATCCTAATTAAGTAAGGCTATATGGTCACAACTCAGAGCGACAACCAGGTAATTTGCAGCCTGCCCGGGCGCCACTCGAATTTAGGCAACGCCCAACGATTTTTGGAGAAGTCGAACGGGCTGTAATGCTCCAGCTATGCCCTGTCGATTTCCCCTCGGTTACAGTTATGCCGGTCGATTTTAGGTCAAAACTTGGCAAAATCTTGGATCTTCTCCGGGGAGTGATCGAACGATTACTCTATTACAGGAGGATCTCCCACCGGCCACCGGCCGATATACAGAAATCGCCCGGCGGCTGTATCATCAGAATTCTACGTGCTCCACTGGGTTACTGGCGGCGCAGCAGCCCGTCGGTCTCTGCCGGGTATATGTGATAGCCCCTTGGCCATCAAGAAACCATAGATTTGGTCATTTCTTGACTTTGTGGTTAATATCTGTATTGAATTCGTATAATGATATTCGTCACATGACAAAGACTGCATGGAATTATGTGCCGAGTTAATAAAGCCGGGTAGCCTTTCGTGAATTAACAAGAATTTTCCTTGAACCTTCTTTTCATTTGTAGATCAATTAGACAAAAGTTGAAAGTAAAAAATAAGAATAGTTGCAAAGCATTAACCTCAGTTGTAAAAGACACCAAAGATAAACGACATCAGATATAGTTTACAAGAATATATAAGAGCAAATAGAAGTGAAGTAGAAGTCAAAGACTGTAAAAGAATAGTCTGTGATTATTGCTAGAGTAAAGTGTTCCGAAATACCTTTCCTTGCTACGAAACTTTCATTTGATTTTCTTTCTCTTCAATGAAATTTCATGTTTTAATTAATATCCTTAATTTTTTCCACTTAATAGATAGATTAATACATAAACGAAACCATAATTATACTAAATCAACATTACAACCAAAACTTGTAGTTTACATCTCATCCGCTTCAAGTGCTTCTCCCTGTCTTCCCATGTCGCATGCTGAGTCTTCTTCTGAGTGGGCTATCAAGTCACCGCCTAGGTATACCTTGGCTGTATAGCTGCCTGTTTCTTCCTTCTTTCTTTCTTTCTTTTTTTGGGGGGGGGGGGGGAGGTTGGGGTGCCTTGAATTTGGGATGGGGGTTGCCTTGCCTCTTCCAGACAGCCCTGTCTCAATCCTCTCCCCCTCTGTAGTCCCTTGGTTTTCTTTTGTGTTGATTACAGCCAGCAGATTGAAAGAACACAGACCTACTACACGCATGGACTATGAACGGAGGTCCTCCTTTGATCCGACCTGCATCGCCGCCACCTGGGCCCCATTTCATACAAAGTTGATATGATAGCAACTCTTGCTGGGATGGCAATTGTCATAGCAACGACAAGAATCCAGCTTCCTGATTGGCTGTTGCTATTGGAAGTCGTCATTCCAGCAAGAGTTGCTGTTCGAATATATTTTATGAAATGGGGCCCAGGTGCATCCTGACGAGTACATTCAGATGTTTGGACAATGGCGACTGTGTAATCGTTCATTGTCACTGACAAAAGAACCGTTTCCCTCATGTCGGTTTTATTTTGCTGAGGTGCCTTTCAGACTTAACTGCCTTTGGAAATCGACAGTGATTGATGATGGGTAGCAGCAAACCTCAAATTTCGTGTCACAAAATCATTAGTAATTATAGGACTGAAGTGGACGCTTGTGGACGCGCATGGTAACGTTGTTTAACGGTAAGACATACATGTCGTCTACCATTACTGTCCATGTTCACTTTGAAACAATGTGCAAAAAATGGATAAAATTAGATTACAAATTACAACCAACCTGACGAAATACTTACTTTCTCTCGTAAAGTACCTGCGTTTCGCAAATAAAGTCAACTGAACGATGATTTCCCAATGTATACTACAACTGCACAAACATTTTCTTGATTTAAGAGAGTTATTATCTTCTGCCCATGTAGTTTTTAGATATCTCAAAGCGTCCTCTTGTTTTTACTCCAGGCTGGCTGTCGGTGATGCGTGATGAGATCAGAGCAGGGAAGCATCTTTAATATGTTATTGTTACACTTACGTCCCTGTGTAGTAGGTCCATGCTCCAGGGTATAATACTAGAGAATGTTCTCTTTTGTTAAAACACCTGGGTACCACCTGTAGTTATGTGCATAACTTCTCGGCGGCGCCAGACATGCCTTCTAACATCTAAGGAGAGCAGTATTTCTTTATTCACCTGTAACACCTCCCTGCTTTTACTACGCATTTTCGAAATGCACATAGTTTCCAGTTTCATTGTTTTTTCCCTTCCACAGATAAAAATCAAGTTTAGCTGCTCATGTTCAACACATATCTATGTAGATAAAATGAAAGTGTTGAGTGGAAACGTGTATAAAGAAGACGCGTAGGGAGTGCCTTTACATATACTTTACTTTCGCTATTCATGTGGGGGAGCAGGAAGAAAAATGATACACTAAGCGTAAACGTGCTTAGTTGTGTGCAGAGGCCTATACAGTGGCGTATCTAGGGAAAACGGCGGCCGGGGCAAGCGCGAAAATTGCGCCCCTAATTTCTGAAAAAGTGTTCAACCCCAACCCCAGGGTTTGATGGTTAGGGTTAGGATTAGGATTAGGGTTAGGTTTAGGGATAGGGTCCCCGATAGATTTTTAGTTTCCCCAATCTGTGCCGTCTAAAAAAAACACGCATCCCGGTAGGGACTTTAAACAAAGTCTACATGATATGCTTTTTTTTTAAGCACTTAAAAGGGGTCTTTTGAGGGTGATTTAAATGTAGCGAATTTTGATAAATTTTGGCGAGCGAGCCGAAAATTTTTGTATTTCAGCTTACAAAACATGGAATTCTTGCCATTTTTTGCTTATCAAATCTTACAATTCTAATCAAGATATAGTGACGGCCTTATAGATAACGATTTATACCAACAAACTGAGGACTTTAAAAAAACACTCTAAATTAGTGCGCGCGAGTGAGCCGAAATTTGTATATTTCTGCGTCATCATCACGTTTTGTTCTTATCTCTGTTTTGATAAATTTTGGCGAGCGAGCGCAGCGAGCGAGCCGAAAATTTTTGTATTTCAGCTTACAAAACATGGAATTCTTGTCATTTTTTGCTTATTAAATCTTACAATTCTAATCAAGATATAGTGACGGCCTTATAGATAACGATTTATACCAACAAACTGAGGACTTTAAAAAAATACTCTAAATTAGTGCGCGCGAGTGAGCCGAAATTTGTATATTTCTGCGCCATCATCACGTTTTGTTCTTATCTCTCTTTATATATATATATACATATATATATATATATTTTGGCGAGCGAGCGCGGCGAGCGAGCGCAGCGAGCGAGCCGAAAATTTTTGTATTTCAGCTTACAAAACATGGAATTCTTGTCATTTTTTGCTTATTAATCAATTCTAATCAAGATATAGTGACGACCTTATAGATAACGATTTATACCAACAAACTGAAGCCGAAATTTGTATATTTCCGCGTCATCATTACGTTTTGTTCTTATCGTTTTTGATTTGTTTTTTTTGCGCCCCCCCCCCCCGTATGTTCGAAACCGTTGGCGTCCTCTTTTGATCCAATCGGCGATCGCCTTCAGAACGAAAGAAATTGCAGCCGCTGCTCAGTGAAACATTTTGCCTGCTAAATATTAAATGACATGTGTGAGCACAATAGACATTGTCATTTTGTCCGCGTCATCGTCACGTTTTGGTCTTATCTTTTTCTTCCTTTTTTTGATAAATTTTGGCGAGTGAGCGCAGCGAGCGAGCCGAAAATTTTTATATTTCAGCTTACTAAACATGGAACTCTTGTCATTTTTTGCTCATTAAATCTTACAATTCTAATCAAGATATGACATAGTGACGGCCTTATAGATAACGATTTATACCACCAAACTGAGGACTTGAAAAAACACTCTAATAGTACGAGCGAGTGAGCCGAAATTTTTATATTTCTGCGTCATCATTGCGTTTTGTTCCTATCTTGTTTGATTTGGGGGTTTTTTTGCGCCCCCCCCCCCCCTGTATGTTCGAAACCGTTGGCGCCTTTTGATCCAATTGGCGATCGCTTCAGAACGAAAGAAATTGCAGCCGCTGCTCAGTGAAACATTTTGCCTGCTAAATATTAAATAACATGTGTGAACACAATAGACATTGACATTTTGTCCGCGTCGTCATCAAGTTTTGTTCTTGCCTTCTTTTATATATATATTTGGCGAGCGAGCGCAGCGAGCGCGCCGAAAATTTTTGTATTTCAGCTTACGGAACATGGAATTCTTGTGTGAACACAATAAACATTGTCATTTTGTCCGCGTCATCATCATGTTTTGTTTTTATCTTGTTTGATTTGGTTTTCTGCCCCTCCCCCACCATTCTCCCTCCCCCCCCCCCTTCCGGGCGAGTTTTTTTTTTTCTTCTTCTTCTTCTTCTTCGTTTTTTTTTTCTTCTTTTCTTCGCTTTTTTTTTCGTTTTTTGCGCCCCCAAGGAGTGGCGCCGGGGGCCCGTGCCCCCCTTGCCCCCCCCCTAGATACGCCACTGGGCCTATACAATCTATATGTATTGTATTCTGAGGACAGAGCACTCAGAATGACACGTTGAGTGTCTGGTTCAAGTGTTCGTCACGACAACCTTCGCACCTTTCATGTTTCTGCTCCGGTGAGTCTCGTCACCTTCGACGTTACTTTTTTCCTTTGTCTGTCTTTCCCTTTCTCTCTTTCTTTCTTCAGTCCATTTTCATTACAAAAACTCCCTAAGAATGCAAAAAGATGTATTTCCCTTTAATTTCAGTTGTTGTTTTTTCGGGGGGTGGAGGGGGGGGGTAACAATTGCAGCCTCGTGGTGTTCATGAAGGCTTTCTCAACAGCCAAGGTCTCAGAGTTTTTGAAAGAAGTCACCGAATGCCATATCAAGCTGCAGCGACATTATTGCCTGAAGAGCAAATAGGGCTATACGATGTATCTTTACTTACAGACTGGTAACGAAGCATCTCATTCACCTATTCCCTCCAACCATGGACCTATTACACATGGACTAGAAACGAAGGTCCCTCTTTGATCCCATCCTCACCGCCGCCACCCAATTATGTGCATCTTAATGAGTACATTCAGGTGATTGGAAAATGACGATTGTGTAATCGTGTTTCCCTCATTGCGGTCTTATTTAGCTGAAGTGCCTTTTCAGACTCAACTGCCTTTGAATAAACACCGATGAAAGAGAGCAGCAAACCCGAAAACATGACAGTTTTCCTGTCACAAAATTGAAAATTACTGAAGTGGACACTTCTGGACAAGCATGACGTAACATGGCTTAATGGTAGGACATCCCGGTTACTGTCCATGTTTACTCTAGAACAATGTGCGAAAAATGGGGAAAATTAGATTTCAAATCACAACCAACCTGCCAAAATAATTGATTTCTCTCGTAAAGTACGCGCATTTCACAAATGAAATTACTTGAGCGATAATTTCCCAATGTACACTACAACTGCACATGCATTTTCTTAATTCAAGAGAATTATACTATCTTCTGCGCATGTACTTTTTAGATTTCTCAAAGCGTCGTCATGTTTTTATCCAGGCTGGCTGTCGTCGGTTATGATAAGATCAATGCAGGAAAGCATGTTTAATATGCTTTTGTGCCACCAGTGGCGTATCTAGGGGAAACGGCGCCCGGGGCAAGCGTGAAAATTGCGCCCCTATTTCTGAAAAAGTGTTCAACCCCAACCCCATCCCGGTAGGGACTTTAAACAAAGTCTACATGATATGCTTTTTTCAAGCACTTAAAATGTGTCTTTTGAGGGTGATTTAAATGTAGCGAATTTTGATAAATTTTGGCGAGCGAGCGCAGCGAGCGAGCCGAAAATTTTTGTATTTCAGCTTACAAAACATGGAATTCTTGCCATTTTTTGCTTATCAAATCTTACAATTCTAATCAAGATATAGTGACGGCCTTATAGATAACGATTTATACCAACAAACTGAGGACTTTAAAAGAATACTCTAAATTAGTGCGCGCGAGTGAGCCGAAATTTGTATATTTCTGCGTCATCATCACGTTTTGTTCTTATCTCTCTTTTATATATATATATATATAAATTTTGGCGAGCGAGCGCAGCGAGCGAGCCGAAAATTTTTGTATTTCAGCTTACAAAACATGGAATTCTTGTCATTTTTTGCTTATTAAATCTTACAATTCTAATCAAGATATAGTGACGGCCTTATAGATAACAATTTATACCAACAAACTGAGGACTTTAAAAGAATACTCTAAATTAGTGCGCGCGAGTGAGCCGAAATTTGTATATTTCTGCGTCATCATCACGTTTTGTTCTTATCTCTCTTTTATATATATATTTATAAATTTTGGCGAGCGAGCGCAGCGAGCGAGCCGAAAATTTTTGTATTTCAGCTTACAAAACATGGAATTCTTGTCATTTTTTGCTTATTAAATCTTACAATTCTAATCAAGATATAGTGACGGCCATATAGATAACAATTTATACCAACAAACTGAGGACTTTAAAAAAATACTCTAAATTAGTGCGCGCGAGTGAGCCGAAATTTGTATATTTCTTCGTCATCATCACGTTTTGTTCTTATCTCTCTTTTTTATAATAATATATATAAATTTTGGCGAGCGAGCGCAGCGAGCGAGCCGAAAATTTCTGTATTTCAGCTTACAAAACATGGAATTTTTGTCATTTTTTGCTTATTAGATCTTACAATTCTAATCAAGATATAGTGACGGCCTTATAGATAACGATTTATACCACCAAACTGAGGACTAGAAAAATACTCTAAATTAGTACGAGCGAGTGAGCCGAAATTTGTATATTTCCGCGTCATCATTGCGTTTTGTTCTTATCTTGTTTGATTTGGGGTTTTTGTTGCGCCCCCCCCCCCCCCCGTATGTTCGAAACCGTTGGCGCCTTTTGATCCAATTGGCGATCGCTTCAGAACGAAAGAAATTGCAGCCGCTGCTCAGTGAAACATTTTGCCTGCTAAATATTAAATGACATGTGTGAACACAACAGACATTGTCATTTTGTCCGCGTCATCAAGTTTTGTTCTTCTTTTTTATATATATTTGGCGAGCGAGCGCAGCGAGCGCGCCGAAAATTTGTGTATTTCAGCTTACGAAACATGGAATTCTTGTGTGAACAAAATAAACATTGTCATTTTGCCCGCGTCATCATCATGTTTTGTTTTTATCTTGTTTGATTTGGTTTTCTGCCCCCCCCCCCCCATCATTCTCCCTCCCCCCCCCCCCCCCCTTCCGGGCGAATTTTTTTTTTCTTCTTCTTCTTCTTCTTTTTTCTTTTCTTCTTTTTCTTCTTCGTTTTTTTTTTTCTTCTTTTCTTCGCTTTTTTTTTTTCGTTTTTTGCGCCCCCAAGGAGTGGCGCCCGGGGCACGTGCCCCCCTTGCCCCCCCCCCCCTAGATACGCCACTGTCAGTGCCACTTTTGACAGAAACAGGTGCATGAATTAATCAACGAGCGATGAACGTCCATGACTGTGCAGTAGGTCCATGCTCTAACTTAGTAAATCAGGCAGGAAATTCACTCAGTTGTTGCTCTGTACCAAGGCAACCCTCCGGCAAACTTTGTGGCTCTTATGGACAACTTTTGTGAACTAACCATTCATAAAAGTAGTTAAATGCATCACCGGAACGGTTTATTGGCGAGACGCGAATTACTCTTTGAATACGGAAAATCTATCGAGTCATGTAAAATTTACTAGTACAGGGGCCAAACGGTTTACTGTTTGGATTTAAGAAAATTGAAAACTTACGGTTCAATGGTGGGTTGGCGGTGACTTTTTTCCCATGTATTCACCTTTTGCTCAATTCTAGTTTTCTAGAAAAATTATGCCCATTTTTTTCTTTACTTGGAGATTTTCCCTTTAAATTCGCCTGATCCTCTGCCAACTGAAGTTACATGAATTTAGCCATCAAGTGTTTTATAAGACGCAGCTTGTGTAATGAACTATTCGGTAACTTATCGCGGCCATCAAATTTTATCGCAGGTATTGATTACGTGGATTCCAGCGATTGCTATATATGGTTTGTAACTTTGCTGTTGTTATTGTTTTCGAGGTTGTCTGTCATGGTTTGATAATTCCTATCTCTCGTGTAAACAGGGTTATGTCTAACCCCGGGCGCTCCTGCACACATTATTGTAACTTCGCGTTCGGGCTGCATGGTCGCAGTGAGGTTATGACAGTATAGACTGGCCGAAACACATGTCAGAAAAGAACGATTTCAAAAGCTATATTCAAAAATGACAATGAAGAACAAGGCCTACCTTTTTGCTGTGCGCACACTCTCCCGTGTGTCGACGTCCACAATTTTAATAGGTGATTCAACTCAGAATGCACGCCTCTTCAGTGCGTCCGAGCAAGGAGGTACGAGGTTGCTTTGACAATGCGAAGTGTCTCTCCCCTTCCAGCCGCACAGAGAGTGACTCTATGAAATGTCCCGCTTTGCTTTGTCGGTCGGGTGACTTTCACCTACACCATATTAACCATACAGACAGAAATAGTCGGTGTACAAAGTACTGTATATCATTGTCTACTTTTTGGCATTGGTGGCGCCATTTGAATGCAAAAGCTAAATTGCAATCTTGTCATTGTTTTCAATAGAACTTTCCAACTATAGGTTTTCCCATCCATTTTCGCACTTTTGTCATTCAATTTCAAAGATTTAGTATTCAACTTCGTCCCGAGAAGCGCATGGAACGCAAATCCTAACTTCAATTTCATAAATTGTCATTGTAATTCGTTTTTCGTCAAACATTTTCAAAAGACATAGCATTCGAAATCGTCAATAATTGTCATTCAAATTCATCCCTCCCGCTGACGGATCGCAGAATGTGAAGATCAAATTCGTTTTTGTTCACGCAATTTCATGAATTTTTCATTCAAATTAGCAAGATGTTGTCGGTTCTTTATTTTGAGGGTGAACCAACTTTAAGCCGACATATTTTTACTTTTTCTCGTAAATTGTATGGGAAAGCAGCGAACATAATTATGTTATCCATTCTTTGACATTAAACAGGCTACAATTCTACACTTAAAATTTTGTCTTTAATCATGTTTGCCTAGAAATCGTTTGTCAGTGTTTTCGCATGCGTGACGGTACGTCTGTTTGTATCAGTGTGTACTCGGATTGCTTGTGTGTGTGTGTCTGTATCTGTGGTTCTGTGTGTGTGTGTGGGGGGGGGGCGGAGGGGCTTGTGTGTATGTTAACTCCTGAATGTAAAATGTGAACGGTTACAGAAAAAAATACATGAATGACAGGGAAATCACATCGGATAGAGATATGAGACGAATATGAATGAAAATTTAACGAAAATGATTGACAAAAGACGAAATCGATCCTGTTGTTTTGAGTGCTGCGAGTGAGACTGACGAATTTGAACTGTAAGTGACGAAAATGTATGCAAATTGACTAAATTGAATGGATTTTATTCCAAAATGGACGACGAAAGACGAATTTGAAAGTAAGATTGGCCTATTCCCGACATCCCGCAACGAAATTGAAGTAAGAATTTGTGAAATTGAAAGAAAAAAAGTTTGAAAAGGAATGGGAAAACCCATATAGGAAATGAAATGTGAACAAACGACGCTTGGTGTGTGGTGGTGATTGGTGACACGACAAATTTCGACTAATTTGAAATCTTTGGGAAGGCACTTTATGCTCTTTGCCTAGACCTTCTGAGGAGATTTCAGGTCATCAACCCCATGGGTCGGAGTCATAACCTGTTTAAAAAAAAGAAAAAAAAAGAAAGAAAGAATGACTCTGGGGTTTTTTTTTGTTTTCTTTTGTTTTCGATAAGTAAACATGATGTATGTTTTGCCCATTTTCATTTTTCTCCCCTCTTTTAAGGCTGTCTTATCTTTAAGCTATATGCTTATTTGACTACAGTCTTCTGCATTCACACTCCTAATACATGCGCCATAATTCAGTCAGATCATTTGATTCACTATATCCCGAGTGGTTCCCAATTGACGTGTTCTCTTATTCTTTTCTTCAATCTGTACGCATATATCTCAATTATGTTCGGATGTACACACTGTATGTTTTATTGTCTTGAAAACAAAAAAGAAATGGCTGTATTTAATTTGATATATACATTCCATGCAGAAGATTCCTAATAAATTCATTTAATACAATAATTTCATGCATGTGATTTCCTACATGAAAAAAAGATGGAAAATAAATGTTATACAAACTTGAACTTGAACTTGAACTTGAATTCAATTTAATTTAAAAGGACCCACTTCACTTTTCGTAAAGAGTAGGAATTACCTGGGTAATACCTTTTATCAGAATAAACACACAAAACCGGCTGATTAGATACTCGGATTGCGAGGTCTAGACCAGTCACAATCACTGAGTTGACTTTTCCTTACCCAAGGAAACCAGGGGGTGTCTCACAAAGCTCGAAAAACAACCCTAAGTTTAATTCAACTGATCGTAGCATGATTACGGACAATTTGGGGTCAATCAGTCCTCAGAAGTAAAGAAATTGTTTCACTATATCATTTCACAAGGCGGGCTTGCGTGGAGTTGCGTAGTGCTGCGTAGAGACCACGTCGAGCTTACGCTACCCGACGCTGCGCTTACGTACCAATGACGCGGAGCGATGCAAATGGGTACTGGGTACGAAAAAAAAATACACAAACAAACAATCAAAAAACGATTTTTTCCCCCTTGTACTTTCGGCGTATAGGGCACCTGACACACACACACACACACACACACAAACAAATAAACAAACAAATGCTAATAAAAAGTATGCAGTTTACAGGCGAGTCTACCCAACACTACGCTATACTGTACGACATGCCTATGCAATAGTGCGCCATCCACTCCGACGAAAAATTATTTGAGGCCGGATCATAGGATTTACCCAAATACTTCTTTACCTCATACTTATCAGCATCTCTTGCTTCCGTTCTTTTTTTTCTCTCTTCTTCTTCTTCTTTTCATGAGTACACTGCCTGTTTCGGCGTAGTCAGTGCGCAACGCATTTTTTTTTTTTTTTTTTTTTGCAGGTCAAACCGGTGTATTTCATTTCATTTCATTTCATTTTATTTCATTCTCCTTTATCCAACAGAACACAACACAGTATGAATTAGGTTATTATCACAATCGTATACACACAACTTGGAAATGATATCAAATGATACAATAATAAAGTTACATATATATGCATGTATTATACGTAAAATAATACAAGTCTATGTTTCAGTTGGAAAAAAAGGACAACTGAGAGGTCCACTAAAAAGCAAGCTTGTAGATTGTGAACCACTCAAGAAACTCTAACGAAATACTTATTTGTATATGTTTAACACAAGTATGATTTAAACAAGACGGAACAAAACAGGAGACACACAATAACATGACACGACTAGACAGAAAGGTGGAAAATGGAAGGAAGGAAGGAAGAAAGAGAATGCCTACACGCTGATCAAAGAAACGAAAGAGGGAATTGAAGAGGGAATTGAAGAGATGCTTTAAAGAGCCGGTGGTTGGATGCAGCCGTGTAAAGAATATGATGGCTATTTCATGAATTAATGAGTTCAGAGATTAATTGATTGATGGTTGGATGATGAACCCTGTGGTTGTTGGGACTTGGTTAATAAAAACGAACATCAGAGATTGTTTAAGAGAAAGGATTTCAACTTACGCTTAAAGGAATACAAAGAAGGAGAATTTTTTATTTCACAACTTAATGAATTCCAGAATCTAGGGCCTGTGTATATAAATGTATTCTGAGCCAATAATGTTCTCAGAAGGGGTAGATGAAACTCAGTAGATTGTCTGGTGGGATAATTATGGAAATTAAAATCCCCTTGCAAGAAAATGAAATCATCAATACGAAGTATTTTTTTTCAGTGAGACATGGCATCTCTCTCTGTAAGAAATATATGTTATGGGTCCTGACGCCCTACCACCTCAAATAAAATTTTCCATCTGTAGACTGTCTTCAGAATAGACACAGAAAGGCTGAGATAACCGATGAACACTTTCGATATACAATGTAAATTGAAAAGAGACACAATTATATTATTTTCGACGTAGGATATTGCTATTGACTGTTTTGTACGTAGCGACATTTTCCGTGTTCTCTGCCTTTCTTTGTTTTTATTTTTTTTTCATATATGTATGTAAATACAATTGTATTATGATTGAAAATGTATGTTCAAATGTTGTTGCTAATAATAAAAACTTCAATTTCATCAATGGCATGCACGCAAGTCATGTTCCTCTATTGTTACACCCTGGCGTAAAGATACTTTGGTATGTAATAACAAACTTTGTTCTGGCATGTAAACCTCGGAACAAGCTAGGAACATCTATAGATTCGACAAGAAGTTATCAGAGAATTCTATAATCCGTAATATTCTTTTTCGTTATCAAATTCTTCCAGAATTCTCCTAGTTGTACCGGGTGTAGGCAGTCAACGTGTTATATGATTTATAACTCTACCAGGCAAACAGAAAAAGCAAAACAAAAAACAGTTCATTATGTGCTAACATGACTTCTTCCCCTGACATGTCTCTTCTGAAATGATAAATGACAATAGAATTGAAACACTGAAAAAATATCTTTAAAATGGCTGTGAAAAAATTGTTCCTATCTTAGTTGCATTTACTTGAATTCCCTCTCATAAAGCGTACTGAGATCTTGCCTAATGCTTTTTGTGCAATGTAAGATTTGTATTTTGTTATCAACAACTTAAACAATTCTAAAACGTACTATTTTTACCTAATATCTTGATTGAACTTTGGCTCTCTATTGTATCAGTGGAATCTATGTGTTTACTTCCTGAATGAATGCTTTTTAGCACTAATCACGAGGTCAACTTTAAACGCCCATTTAAAGTGAATCCATGCAAATCGAGGAATTTGTTTTGCCAGTGGCATGTTCATTGAATATTCACCACAAGCTATTTGTGAAATTCGCGAGTTTATTAGGGAGTTTCCATAGGTTGTCAATATACAATGACAACCTATGAAAATCAGCTTCATCAAATCTATTGTGAGTTAAGACTTTTGTCAAATGAATGTCTTGGCTCACGTGAGGGAGATGTATTTGCAGAAAAGCCGTACTCATTTTGCAGATATCCACACCTAATTATGATCTTCATACAAGGCAAGAAATGAAACGGTAAATGATGAGAGAAAAAAAAACCCAAAACAACCTCATCATTGTTGAGGCCATGCTTGGGCTGCCAGACGAGTTTCTAATCTGATAAAGGGAATCAACAATGGGGCATTGTGTTAGGTGCACAGCAAGGACGTTTTAGACATCACAATCAAGCTCATGAATTTGTAAGCGGTGTGATGAACGTTTAAACAATGATACATGGCCACTCCAAATATAAAGGAATATATGAGAAGGGATATTGACAACGATGTCTACAGTGCATGAAAGGATTACCTCAATTACTTACCAAATGCGTTTTTCTTTCATGGGCCTTGGACTGTAACCATTTTTGTCGGGGCTAATTGATGAAGAGTGATGCCACTTTTCGAAGCTGATGAAAAGGCCCATTGTACAAATTAAGTTAATGAATTCAAGTTGGCTGTGAATAGGTGATTTTAGTGGAGGGCGCGGTAGTATTAATTACACTTTTGATATTTTTTTTTCTGCCAATGAATCTTGGACGCCCTGAGGCTTGCCACTACGGCGCCACTTTCCCAAAGTCCACGCGGCATGCGTACTCGTGCATTCGGTGGAATAAAACCCGCACTTGAATTAGCCCTCATAGGTACATGAGGTAAGCGAGGTTGCAATTACAAGAGGGTCCAGAGAGTAACCCCGGACAATACGCTAACATCCCAAATTATACTTCGGATGTGAACCATTTTGGACAAGCACCAAGGCACAGTGAGAGGAGTTCCTTTTGGCACCTGGTTGGTAAGACAGTTTTGCAAATCAATAGAATCCACTTATATCAGAGCCGAAGAATGAGGGGAACCCCTACCCCCATTTGCAAACCCTGTGTTGCATGAACTTTCCTTTGAATAGCTTATACTATCCTTTTGGTTTTGAAAAAAAAAATCTACTGATAAAACTTTTAAAAATGATTGTTCCCTATTTGGCAAAGTGACAAAATATGGTATCGTAGTATAACCCAAATTTAGTCGCATATCGTATATATATATATATATATATATATATATATATATATATGGGAGGTTGTCACACAAGTATTCTTGTTAGATCCTTTGTTTTAAACATTAATGTTTCATTTTGTATTGGAGGGATTTATCTTCTCCTAAGAGTAATTGAATAAATCTTCATACATCTTTGAAATTATAGACAGCCATACTATTTTCATATGCAAACTATTTGTATATACATAGAGGGAGAATCATTTGTATATGTAGTTGTGCGTGTGTGCATATATGTGTGTCTTTATAGACCTATGTGTATGTGGGAAGAGAATTTTCAAGTGGATTTGTTTACGAACAATTTACATCTGTGAATATGTATTTCTTTTTTTTCACGTTTAAATCCATATGTATATATTCATCTAACGAGAGAGAGAGAGAGAGAGAGAGAGAGAGAGAGAGAGTGTGTGTGTGTGTGTGTGTGTGTGTGTGTATTATCATATACCAGACATAGCCAACGCTAACTTTTGATAAATGTCACACCAATGTCATTACCAGCAACAAGGTGGGTTAACTTTTATGTACATATTCATATCATTTCCTGTAGGAACTTATTCAGATAGGTTTCATGACCATTGTTGAAACTATAAAATCGGCGTGAACACTGCACTGAACACTCAGTTTTATCTTGGAAAAGAAAATCTTTCATATTTTGTTTTATTATTATTATTATTATTATTATTATTATTATTATTATTAATTGTGAATTTATATTGCGCAGTTTTTATGAAATATATATACTCAACTGCGCATAACAATATGATAAGTTATAATCAAAAGACAAAAATAATGATAAGGTAACACGATCTAATTCTTAACTGAAGATCGTACAATATAATGAAATTAAAGGACTAATAATTGCATAATCATGATTCATAAAGGATATCTGATAAATGGGAACCATGCAGATAATGCACTTAACTGTGACAATGAGAAACTTACCTGAAATAAATGCATTTTAAGAGTATTTTTGAAACTGTCGATTAATGTTGTATGTCTGATTGAGGGAGGGAGGTTATTTCAGAGTCATGGTACAGCACTTACAAAAGCACTGTCACAGGAGGTAATTTTCGTCTTGCACCGTGGATGACTGAGGAGCATGGTGTCGTTTGAGCTATACAAAGTCTGTAAACTGGGTGGTTTTTATGGTGAGAAGTTCGCTGAGATAAGAGGGAGCCAAGCCATGAATGACTTTGAATGTAATAAGAAGGAGCTTAAACTTAATTCTCTGTCGTAATGGGTGCCAGTGCAGTTCATAAAGTAGTTAACTTACACGTGAAAATTTAGAAGAGTTGCAAATGAGTCTGGCACACGCATTTTGTACACGTTGTAACTTACTTATCTGAGATTCAGGTAACCCATACAACAATCCATTACCGTAATTAAGTTTACATGTGATGAAGGCATGGACCAATGTTTCCATACATGTACTACTGAGATATTTGCGAATATGACGAAAGCTGCCTTGCAGATCTTGGATATGTGTGTCTCCATGCTCAGCTGAGAGTGAAACCAGACACCCAGGTTTTTTGCACCAATAGGCCTCTTGACTTCAGTGTTTCCAATTGTAATTAAATTGAGATTCAGTTTTGACACTTGCCTGGGTCTTCCAATCATCATCATCATTTTGTTTTTCATAGTATAATCACTGAAGAGTTTGGATACGTCAAGGGAGTATGATGTTGGATCAAGTATTCGCCATCTGCGCTGTCATGGTAACTGGTATGTTCAATTTCATTTGCTAGCAATATTATTAGTGCTCTCGCAGTAATTCACAAACCAGCATTTATGGGAAGTGATATTCCCTTAACATAAATTCCAGTTCTTATCAAAACTTAATATTTGTTTTTTATTGGTTTTTGTCATCCCTGTCACAATTGGATTTTACGTTCCCCACCATTCAGTTGTAAAATATCATAAATAGAATACAGTAGCTGAAATACGAGTTACACACGTACAGTATTTAATACAAGCATTTTCCTAGGGCTCATGTGCAGTTGTTTTCAGTGAACTGTCTTTTTTTTTTTTGCTATTTTCCTCAAAAATTTTGTCCTGACTGTCCTGGATTTCACTAGAATGACACTTTACATGTTCGATGTGCTCAAATTTTGTGTACAGATAAAATCTACCCGAAAAGCAAGCTTCGCCAAATTAAAAACCGAGTTATTATAGGCATGTCCGTCTTGTCAATATGAACTACGCACGCCGTAGCTTTATGAGTGTTTGTTTGTTTGTTTGTTTATTCATTTATTTATCTATGAATGAATGAATGAATGAATGAATGAATGAACGATTGAATGAATGAATGAATGAATGATCGATTGAATGAATGAATGTAGAGTGTATATGTACATACATTGTATAAATGAATGTTTGTAGATTGCCATCAGCTCGGATGTGACGTGACATTTAAGAAATAAAACAACCTGAGTAAATAATCATTCTTCCCCATGTTCAAGTCGGCTTCGGAATAAAAAGACAACAACAACAACAACACAATGTTTGAATCTTCTTCAGAAAAGACGTGAAATAAGCAAGTCTACAGACATTTCCGATGTTTCACGAAACAGTGATCTATACATAAATTGAATTCGCTAATGCTATCATCGCCACACGAATCTGACATTAGTATCTTTAAAAAAGAATCAAAGGTTGAATAACATACTTTTACTGAATAAAGAATTGAGAAGAATTATCTTTCGCACCATTCTTCGATAACAAAGCAATGACAATTGTGTATGTGTGTTTGTGTGTGTACAATGTTTGTACGTATACGTACATAATCATTATCATGTGTGTGTGTGTGTGTGTGTGTGTGTGTGTGTGTGTGTGCGTGTGTACAATGTTTGTACGTATACGTACATAATCATTATCATGTGTGTGTGTGTATGTGTGTGTGTGTATTTATTTATCTGTATAAAAAAATACAGAAGGTGATCCGAGAGGATACTCGGATCACCTTATTAACAAACAAGCAATGCCTTATACTGCAATGCATTTGCTGTTAGGGGTACTGTTTACCATTGGATTTAGAAATGTTTGAGTTATCACATTTTGATGCATTGTGTAGGTCAGTTGTATCACGAAACACCACATCACAAACATTTCGCAATAAAGCCTAAAATAATGATATATAAATCACAATTTTCACAATAAACCATAACTGTATGCGGTTTATTCTACATACAGTTTTATCACAACTACCGTTCACATTTTGTATATTTAACAATACTTAGAAAATGGGGAATCCATCGGGAGTCGAACCCGAGGCATCCGGCTTGCTAGCCCGGTGCTCTTCCGACTGAGCTATAGAAAGCCCCTAGTTCAGTGTTCGTCTCAGAAACCCCAAATTCTCAATGCTCGAATGGTCAGAAGCTATAGCAGTGTGTTTACAAATGTGTGACAAACACGTACACACGTGAACCTGGCATAAACCCGAAGGAAAGTTCAACTTGGGAATAAATGCAAGAGATCACCGAAGTGATGCAGCTTTTTGAGTATGTAGCAAATGCATACTGGTTAACATTTTCACATTGGTTGTTTCTATCCCAAACTCACATTTGAAAGCTATTTTGAAGCGCTAAAACTGGGTTTTTGCTTCGCCTGCAAGTGGTAAAAAATGAAGAAGTGAAGAAAAACTTGAAAATCTGGAAATTCACTGAACAGGACTGAAAGAATAGTAGTGGTCTTAGTCAATGTTTGGGCCCTTTTCAACTCTGCCATTCATCTAAGCGACTAATGTATTATCAGTTGTATATCACAGTTTTTGTGTTTATATATTTCAACAATTTTCCTCTTTTGACTGCTTATTTTTCTATGCTTTGTCCGTTTCTTTTCGTGTTGCCTTTCAAAACGCCTTTCGTCGGAAGGTTCCCTTCTCCTTCGGCAGGGAGAGCTGGTGGGAGCGACGACCTGTTCACGAAGCCTCTTGATGAACTGGCGGCCCTCATATCCAGCGTGCACACGAAGAGTCCTGGCTAGCGGCGTCGAGGTGCAGCTGGTGCCCAAGCTTCTACGCGCCTTCTCGAACGCCACTCGCTGCCCAGAGGCCTGGCTGCGGAGACACCCGATTTGCCGAATACCAGGTGATGCTGTCTTGGTTACATGTACAACGTATTGTGGTTTGCAGTAATTCGTTTCCTATTTGTACTTGTTAGTTTGGTGGTGTTTTTGTGGATTTTCTTTTATTAAAGGGATGGTACAATTTCGGTTGAGATGGTGCTTCAGGTTTTCAACTTTTTTGAATGATAATTTTTGTTTTGGAGATAATGTGAAAACTTGATAAATACGAAAGAGCATGTTATTCTCAGTGGATTTCAAATTTTATTTGACGAAAATCGGTTTCGAAATAACCAAGATATCCAAAACAAAGCAATACTAATAAAAGGTGGCTCCCGCTTTTTATTAATTTCGCTTTGTTTTACTTTGTTTCTGGATATCTCAGCCATTTCAAAACCGATTTTTATCAAATAAACTTTGAATTTCTCTTAAAATTGAATGCTCCTAAACATTTCAGGAAATGGTTTCTATCTATCTTTTATCTTGCAAAAAGTTTAAAGCTGTATCCTTAACTCAACTCAACCAATACTATACCATACATTTAAGCTTTATCACCCATGCCATTGCAGACAAACAGAGAGAGAAAGGGAGAGAGATACTTGTGTGAAATTAGTATGATCACTTGCACCCAACTCTAATTCATTTAGTAAAGGTAGGGTAATTAAGGCCTTTGCCATTAATTCGATCGGGTATCACAGTTCGCTTATTGACAGTGTGCTCAAGGCCATGGATAGATGAGCCGTGGAGATATTTTTACTTTAGATTAGCAATGTTCACTGGTGCTCTACGAACAGACCTAACGAGTCCCCATCTTTGGATGTTTTTTTATTGAGATGTGGGGAAAGTCTAGGGATAATGTCACTGTGTCCTTGTTTCGTAAACATGCACTTAGCAGTGGCGGATCCAGGGAGGACCCCACCGTTGGGGGGAGGGGTGCGTGCGTCCCTCCCCCTTTAATTTTGTAAACGCGCCCCCTCTTTACGAAATTCCTGGATCCGCCCCTGCTTAGATCTATAACTCAGTATGTCAACCCCTTTCCTCTTGTAATAGTCAACATTAGTTGCTTCCCATCGCTTTAGAATCACCAAATGCAAGCCAAATCTATACTTTTCTTTCATTTTGTCCTATTTTCATCTTTGATTGTGAACACTTATCTAAACTCGTGAAACTTCTAAACTTATTGGGCATTATTTTGTATGGTGCAAAATTAGATATCTGTACAGTTCCGGTCACTGTTTTTGTTTTGCGATATTATTCAAAGTTAGCCTGTAAATGAAGATCATTTTCAAATTCAGAAAAGTTATAAAGGGGGAGGGAGGTGTGCGCTGTGCCACCTCTAAGATATTGGCTACTAAAATCAAAAAGAAGAAACAAACCAAACAGGAAGAATCACAAACCGTGATTTTTGGAATACCATCCATAAAGAGATCGATCGAAAGGGTGCTGGAGCACGAAGTGTAGTTCTTTAACCAAACAAGGGGCAATAGAACAGAGCCCTCCCCCCCCCCCCGACACACACACACACACACACACACACACACACACACACACACACACACACACACACACACACACATTAAGGTAAAGATGTGATCCCTGACATGGAATGATTTCTTGAGGATTAAAAGAAATACAATCACGTCCGTCGTATTGAATTGTACATTGTGAGATTAAAACTGAAAACAATGATATGTATGTAAAGGGGGAGAACTAAAGTGTCAGATGACGGAAAGACTCTAACGCGCAGACATTCCAACATTCTGTTCATCATCAGACTACACCATTAGCCGGCAAAATTGTCTCAACCGAAAGAAAGTCGTTTCAAAGTTTTACTTTACATCTAAATAATTGCAACAATGCAGCTGGAAGGATTTGATCATTCTATTTAGTTTCGTTTGGCACACATTCATATCTTATTTAGATGTAAACATAGAATGTAAATCGTAGTACTTTGTAGAGTTTGTAAGGGTGTGCTGGAGTATGTTTGAAACTACAGCTGTACATCATAATTTGAGAGGGGTTCGTCTTACATAACAGTTAAAGACATTAGTATACATCAGCCATTGTCATACTTATATCATACTGCGTCGCATCATCGTTAAATCGCTTAATAACAGTCAGAAGATATCTAAAGTAGACATATTTTGACAGATTGCAGGATTTTATTGTCACTCTAATCCCTTCACACGAAATTTCAGAAAATTTGCATATGTTTCCTTACTATTGGTTATGCAGGCAAATCGCCTGAGCGTGAACTCTGATATTATTGCTCTCTTCTTCTGCCTTAATGTGCAGATTGTGCCCTGGACCCCTGTCTTAATGGTGCGAGTTGTGAGGAGACGTTGGACCACTACATTTGTCACTGTTCAGCCGAGTTCGACGGGAAGAACTGCGAACAACCTCGACTGTTTACGGAGAGTAAGTCCGACACCGGGTTATGTGCAAGTAATAAGGGAGTTCACGGTTGTGATTTGCGCATATGCAGAACAAAGGTCAAATGAGAATGTCTGTGTAATTGCCACTGACTTTAAAATGTAAAGAAGTCTCAAGCAACTATGAGAATCTGAATTATGTCAGTACAATGTATGTGTTTCAGACTAAATTGGAATGTACAGGTGTAAGTCATTCATCAACACTGTTTAGCATAATCTCTCCATGCACTTTCTCAACATTGATTTAGTACAAGATGATATGCTTCAAGAAGGAATTCTTGATCACAACACATGTCCATGTTATTTCAAATTCTGTGGTGTAGGGGTCAAATGAGACATGCACTAAACATGAACTCCCTTATAAATGGCGACGTCTTGTTTTGACGTCATGACACACAAAAAAAGAAAAAGCCCCAACTTGTATGTTGACATAATATTAACACTGGTCTGCAGAGAGTTTTAATTCGTGTAATACCTCTCTTAACAAAAATCCTGTTCATAATCACTCTTGTTTGCCTATCAAGGTGCTCATATCTTTATCAAAAGTTTGAGCAAAGAGGCATATTTTGAAAGAATATTATACGTCAGGAATCTTTCGACCAGTAACTATTTCCCAGCTTTAGATAGGTGTCGTATTAAAACACGATATTTCAAACGTTACACATTTTGTGAAAAGTGTATCGAGATCTATATCAATGCATTTCAAGGTTGCAAGTTCTGTCCTTGATTCATGAATGACCAAGCTACACGAATATCTCAAACGGGAAATATTGTTATTCAGTGTCTTAAACGTCTACTGTTGTAACAGCGTGATCGAGCAAGTTTTAGATCTGCGACGAAAAATTCTACAACGACGCGGCCTCTATCCCGGTTGAATAATGGATGCACCTGCCTTACTCATGTGCAGAACGCCATTTTTTAGCCTAATAGCGTTCTCTTTAGCGTGCGCGTCGCAGATCTAAAGCTCGCTATCATACCTCACTACGGGACTGAGGGTAGAACGCAAACTGCTTCTGTGGCATGCAAGGATAACAAGCAGTGAAAGAGAGTAGGGCAGATCTTACTGTAATGGGACCAGTGCGTTATAAAGTATTGTGGTTGAAAGTTGAATGTTTGAATAAAAAAATGGAGACGGTGATATCAAGTGTACACTCATAATGTTACAACCCACACTAAACTTAACAAGTCATCGTGGTCTATTGATTTAACATTATGATCTTAATCTCTCATTCGGACGAGGACTTTGCAAGCACATTACATTCCTTAGAATCTCACATGAAAGTGAAAATAAACGCCCTCATGATGCTGGACAGTGGTAGTTAGGTCTCAGTCATTGAAGATGGGAAGACTTCAACGCTAGTTTGTTCAGTTTAGATCGGTAATAGTCAAGCCGTTAGAGGTTACTTTTATCGTACCCAACTCGATCGAATATTACGTCATCTTTGAAATAGAAAACTTCGTCTCCATATAGCTCACGACCTCGCCCGTTACGTGTGTTTACTGAATTATTGAGCAGGCGTCAGCACGCCACCTGCCGAAACTGTTGCAACACTTCAATCAACTGCCAACGTCACAGAGAACTCGACAGCTTCAACACACACAAGCGCATCGACCACAATGCCTTTGTCAAGGCATGCGGAGCCAACGACCGTAACCAAGGTAACCACATCACCACCAACGACCACCTCCTCATCCACTACCGCCAGCACCAACAGTGGACCTGGTAAGAGGGAGAACCTTTATATCCATCCCACCCATCCCTCTTTAGAATATTTTCTATTTCAAGGACAGTTATAGTTTGTTGATGTGAATTCTATTTCCAAAACATGGTGATTAAGATTAGTTAATTGAAGACGATCATCTTGAGCGAAAACAAAATTGATCGTTTAGATATGATTCAACACGTCACAGATGCGCTGTAACAAATACGACCGCTTGGAAGGTTTCAGAATGGCTTGTGTCCAAAGATGTTATCCTTCATGAAATTAATCTCGCCATTATTCTGATTTATCGCAATTTGTGTTGCATTGAAGTTTTGCAATAGAAACCATGCATTTTTGCGTCATGTTTGCCATCCTGCGTATATGACTCCGAAGTCAGGGACGTGTTACAGATGGAGAAAAAATGATGCTCTCCTTAGAAGTCATACTCGGTATACCTGCGAGAAATCATGAGCTTAACTACACGAGGTTTGACAAAGGATAGGATTCAGTGAGCAAGACGAGCGCTCTCACAGCAAGAAAGGCTCTCCCCTGCTGCAGTTCGCTTTCCCTCTTAATGTGCTGGCAACAATGAATGCATGTGCTCTGTAAATGGAGCAGCGAAGTAAAGTGCACCGTAAAAAAATACACTGACAAACTAGAAATTATGCTGTGACACGCTTTAGTTGCGTACTTTACATTGAAAAAGTAAACATGGTTAATGGGATATCATTTTACTGAGAATCTAATTCAGTATAACTTCATTTCGATTTGCGTGTTACGAGAAGGACGGGATGACTTGAATTCTTTCCTTAACTTTTTCAAATGAATCACAGTACAATATTTCCTTGCATTTGGCAATTTGCAGCTTGAGACTCAATAAAATGTGAAACTTTTTCTTTTCGTCTTCAAATTTCCTCTTAGTGCTTGAGCAGCGCCGAGAATGGCTTCAAAGGAAAGAAGACTGCTAGGAAAAATTTTGCAATGCTTTAGACACTAAACAATCCACGTGTTTGCATAGACATACGACTCTCTGGTGCAACGAAAATATTAATCTTTCGTATTCTATCCTAAAACATCAGACGGCTTCTCTCCGTCAAATCCTATAGCCTAATCTGTAGCAGCATGTCAAACAGTATTATTTCAAATAAATTTAGCTATTTTGATTTGAACTCTTTAATACGTATATAATGATATACAGTTACATAGGTTAAAAGAGTCAGCGTTGCATATTATTTTCTTCTGCTCTTTTGTGAAAGCCTCGACAGAAACACGTCGTTAAGTGAAGCAAGAGGACACTCACAAGACTGTCAAATAATTTGGCATATTTTCAGAGTTCTACTGTCAGGACGCGACGTGGACCAAGTTCGGGAAGAAGTGCTTCAAGGTATCGGCTGGCGGCGCCGCGGGAACGAAGGACTGGCACAACACCCAGTGCGGCACGGACTACGCCATCATAGCGGAAGTGACGTCAAGTGAGCTGAATGAGCTCATAGCCAACGTGCTCGTACCAGCCGTTCTGGGCCCCGAGGACACGACCGATGTCTTTGTGGGATGTACAGGGGCAGGGAAGTCAGGGTATTGGAACTGCCCACACTCGGGAGCCAAGTGGACGTATGGCGGCGAAGACGCCGGAACTAACGCGGGTTACTGGAGTAAGTTCCCCTCATCAAACTAACACCCTCTCACGTCTCCAACTTAATATATGTCTTCCCTTGGAATACTGTTAGTTCCTTATTCCCATCATAATGTCTGATATTTTAGTTCAGATTTAGTGTACGTTATAATCAAGTTTTTTTTTTCTTCTTCTTAGTTGACTATACATTATACATGTTAGTACAGAAACTACATGCAATATGAAATATTATTATTATTATTATTATTATCATTATTATTATTATTATTATTATTATCATTACTATTACTATTATAATTATTCATAACTGTGATTATTTCTTTAAAATCGGAATGAAAATGACACTCATAGTCATCTATTTAGATCGCTATATTCATGAAGACGTGTTTCGACCGAGAGTGGTAACTTGTTTCACGCCAATCGAAACGATGCCACAATGGTTTGTGCACTCAGATTCCGCAAAGGGAAGTATGAAGGCACGCCCGATATGTGAGTAGGCCTATTTATTTCAAAGAAGAATAAGAGACTGTCTATGGGGTACCTTAGAAAATAGAGGGACAAAAGGACAATATGACATATGTACAAGAAAATGAAAGCATCTTCGGAGGTAGGTCTGAGTATGGTGAAACCACGGGATGGCAGTCTCTAATTGTGTTATGGCGTCTGTATTTCGTCGAGTTGCCTGTTGAACGAGGTTGATTCTCTACTCCCGCCTATATAGCCCGCCAACAAATTGATGGTGGAATCAATCCAGGGACTCTATGCATTATGGTGATTAAGATAATGTAACACCCATCAAATGAAAAGTGTAAAACACAGATGAAAGAAGTAATCACGCACGGTATAAATTGAAACCGAGCTCCTTCCCCCAATCAATGTCAAAACAAACTTAAGATTTAGTGCAGCTGTGAATTAATACTATCGAACATTAAAAAACAAACATACACACACACACACACACACACACACACACACACACACATCGAAAAAACTGTTGCCAAGATGATAAGTATGATAATAAATGATGGATACGAAAATATGAAATATTATGGTGCTTGCAAAACAATGATTATGATGAAGGAAAATGCATACGTAATCACGCGACTAACACATTCTAAATTGAATTAACAGTTTGCGAAATTGTGCTTACGAATTTCGGTTGAAAAAGTGTTGATTAGAATGAGCATAAAGGTAATCTGAATGCTCCAAGATGAATTGGAATGAAGAGATCATAAAATTGAAATACCGAACATGTCATCCAGGACAAATTTTGCTAAACTGAATACAGTATAAAGGAATCTGGCTGAAAAAGGCGCTATGATATATAGCACAGCTTAAATAACCTCATTAGTGTCTATACACTACTGCTCTTATAGATGGTCCTGTCGTATCATCAATTCCCCAGTATTGCCTAAATAAAGATATTGATTAGATAAAGTATAGTGTTGGCGACGCATCTTGTCGAAGGATCTTATCACAGGACAGCAAAGAAAATGGGTTTTCATCAGGAAAACCCATTTTCTTTGCTCAAAGTTCTCACTATTTATTATTTGTTTCTGGTCAGTTTCCCCTTTCTTGTTTCAAAATGTATTACAAAAAGCTGCATCGCTTCGGCAATCCCTCGCATTTATTCCAAAGTTGATTTACATCCTTTGGGTTAATGTCATGTTAATGTGTGTGTGTGTGGCACACATACACCAGGGAGGTGATCCTCTCACCTCCCTGCATACACACACTATAGCTTCTGACCACACGAGCAAAGAGAGTTAAGGGTTTGGGACGAACACCGATCTAGGGCTTTCAATAGCTCAGTCGGTAGAGCACCGGTCTAGCAATCCGGAGGTCTCGGGTTCGAATCCCGATGAAAACCCATTTTCTTTGCTCTAAGTTCTCACTATATATATATATATATATATATATATATATATATATATATATATATATATACAATATATATATATATATATATATATATATATGACATTAATGCCATTTTAGGTTTTAATCTCATATATATATTGTATATATATATATATATATATATATATATATATAATGGTATTATTATCCGCGTGTTGGAATAAGAGCATGAAGACGATGAAGACAAACAAGTTGACAAGTTCACTGTTACCCTGAGGAAGATCCGTGCAAGGGTCGAAAATTTGGTTTACAAATAAATGAAGTTGGAATCTAATGCATTATGTCAACTTGTTTGTCTTCATCGTCTATATATATATATATATATATATATATATATATATATATATATATATATACATGATTCCAGTGTGTACAGAAAGCACGAGAAAGAACGGATTGTTTTTCCCTTTCTGTGTCTTTTTCCCCAGTTTCTCCCGTGCAAGGCAAAATTTGCTGTGTCTTTATAGATAATTAGCAACCAGAAATTTAGTTTGAGGAAACATAACGCCTTCACACATTTTTTAGCGGATTGACACTACACATTTTGGATATCATTATGATTGTTATTTTATTACGACATAATTGTCATTACTGATGTGATGATCCAATTTGATTTAACTTATTTTAATTCTACATGGTAAAATAAACACATAAATTTACCTATAACACACATTAACCTGGTCTATAGCCGTAGGGGCGAGTCGGAGCTTGTTTGGTGATAACGCAAAGTTAAAAGACTATATCATTGTTATCGAAGTTATCATTTTCATTAATCATTATCACTATCGTTATCAATCTTGTTGTTATCATGATTAATACTGTTTATTATATTATTACCAATTAACCACGTGCCCCCAGATTGGTACGTGGCTCAGGTGGGAGTGAATTTCGACACCCAGCCCGACTCGACCACCGGCATGATCGAGTGCGTCCGGATTCTCCGCGGATCAGGGTTCAACAACGGGTGGGCGGATACCCCCTGCGCCTCCTCCTACCCGTCTGTGTGCCAGGTTAATGCACTGCAAGTGTACTAACCCTCTCCGGGCCGGGCAGACCACGTCGTCTGATGGCATTTGTCTATTTAAACGTTTTGGTCGTTTCTTTTCGTCAGCAATCTCACTCTGTTTATATGTTCTGGTTCTGTGCGACCCATCGGTACTGAATGTGTAAAATGTGACATTCATAAAAAATTTACATCTTCTACACCTAACGGGCCAAGACATTCGTATACGCTCTATTCTAGGGTTGTCGTGTGGGATAGAAGAATGATGGAGTTGGACTATAGCTGACTAAAAAAAATAATAATAACAGATTAAAAAAAAAACCTGGGTAAAACAATAAAGGACAATTACGATCAGCGTATTTTATGGAAACAAATATGCACATTAATAATTAATAATTAATATCAAATGCTTGCAGTGATTGCGGACATTTACTTTGTGTAAAATCTTCATCATAAGAGGGCACTCTTTTCGCGATATATATATATATGTATATATATATATATATATATATATATATATATATATATATATATACAGGACCCTGTGTATATATATATATATATATATATATATATATATATATATATGGAATATACACGTATACATATAGCCTATATATAATATATATATATATATGTATATATATATATATACAGTTGAACCTCTCGTATCCGGACAAGTCGGGACCGGGGCTCATCCGGATAAGGAATTTGGCCGGATACGGGAGGCTCAATGCTTTATACATGTACCATACATACACATGTACTGATGTAGCCCATTGTAGTACCACATGTAGTAATGTGTATACTGCAACCTTTTCATTGTTACACTCAGAAACAGACCCCAAAATAGAGGTTCGTGTTTGCAAGAATGAAATCATTTTCTTGTATAAATTCTTGGGATGATTTACCTAAATAATTATCAAGAAATGTATCAAGTATATGTAATTCATGTGTGTTTGTGTAGGAGTTCTCAAGGAGTCGGGAATCCCCCTTTCCTCCCGTAATTATTATAAAAAAATCACGGCGAGATTGCGTCCGTATAATAGAGAGATCCGGATAAAGGGAGGCCAGATAAGAGAGGTTCAACTGTATATATATATATATATATATATATATATATATATATGTATATATATGTATATATATATATATATATATGTTTATATATATATATATATATATATATGAAATGTAATATGCATATAAATACACGTATACATATATATGATACATACATACACATATAAACATATATTGTTTGCTATATATGGTTCTACAAATATCACCAGGATTTTTGTTATGGTTTGATACTTCCGCCGGCTAAACGTTCTGTTGTAAAAGTGACTGGACTGACAAGTGGACAATTTTATCTACTGTAATATTGTTTTTCTCCCACAGATAGGAACATTGGAATTTTGGTCCTTGTTGCCGTGTCTATACTTTTTGAACAAACAGGGGAGAGGGCCTCAATGTATTCGAAATGAAATCACGTTATCATGGTTTTATAATGACCCCAGCTATACGTGATTGCAGTATATAAGAGCTAAGTGCGTTTGATAAATCACCTCTTTAAGGTTTTGATTCCACAACATGACTTTTCCGATATTTCTGTCGATGACTATTTGAACGAAATACTTGTCTCACGTTGTTATTCCAGTGATGCAAGGGTATAATAGTTTCAGAGTACTGGTAAATGAGAGTAAGCCAGAGAATAATAAATAGAGACTTCACTACTTTCAACAGGTTTAACAGTTTATCTTGTGTGCAATGTCAAATTACGATACTACATATAGATTACACGGTGGACAGAAGTATATCAGATAAAATTTCTGAATTAATGATATATTTTCTTTTCAAACTGGAGAGTTCAGTGTCTAAAGAAAAATATTTCCGTCTGATTTTCAACTGGGTCATCAAACTCCATAGGGCTGGTTGTTTTATTTTATATTCAATTCATTATTTTCCAGGTTAGTCTCCCTTTAATGATGTTTGAATAATCAAGGCTGAATGACATTTTTTGACAAAAAAAAAAATTGTTCGTAAAAGACACACATTTTAGGGTATTTGACGCATTCTTGAGGTGCCACCCAGTCTCGTAATTGAAGTCCGGTAAAGAATCGATCAAACAACAGGTTTTCCTCCTTTTCTATAACACACTTGATAGTCGAAAATGAGTTATAAATATCTATAAACATGATACAAACTTGTTGGAGTTAATTGAAAGGAGCAAAACCAACGAAGGTTTTATGCAGTTAGTCCAAACGGTAGGCCTATAGATACTAGTGAAGCTTTTGTTACCCCATAGCAACATCGTCAAACGAGAAGGGGTGAGATTTCTATTCTTGAATTTTTGTGTGTTTAACATTATCATGCTGATTCTATTTCACAAATGCCACAGAGCGAATGGTAGATTTGTATTGCGTAGTGCCTTTTCTTATGAATGTTGCTTTTAATGCGTATACAAAGAACGATAGTAACATTTGTGCTGTACTGTAAATAAGATACCTTTGACCGTTGTTTAAACAATCCTATTCAAGTACACAATTCACATATTTGACTGTGCTACCCTGCATTATATACGATGTTTAGTATATCAAAACAGAAGAATAGTATGCCATATATACCGATTGCTTTCTTTTGCCAGTTTGGTAGGGGTCATTCCACTAGACCGACACCCATTAGTCAAAAAGCCCACGAGTTCGACATTGAAAACAGCTGGTCCATGAGTCACACAGTCCATGAGTTCGACACTAGGCAAATAAAGCCCATGAGTTCGACACTAGATAAAAACAGCCCATGAGTTCGACAGATACAACACGGGGCAGCTGGTCCATGAGTCACACAGACCATGAGTTCGACACTAGGCAAATAAAGCCCATGAGTTCGACACTAAAACTAAAAACAGCCCATGAGTTCGACAGATACAACACGGGGCTTAATGTGTCGGTCTCGTGGGCCTCGTTAGCTGATAGTGCCAAACAAATGGGCTATAATACTCCTGAGCTCTATAGCTCACGGGCTGTATGACTTGTGAGCTGTATGACTCGTGGGCTGTATGACTCGTGGGTGTCGGTCTCGTGACGTGCTCCCGTTTGGTATTGAAGTATGACGTTAATAATATTGACCGGCCGTAGCCTTTCTCTCTCCCCTGCTCATGACTAAATTACTGTTTTATCAGAATAAGTATCGTATGTTTTTATGATTCTAATCTTTTTACTTTCGCAGTGTTTCTTCATGTTGATGAATATCACTGAAGTATATAACTGATAGTATAAGCAAGCTATTACAAAGGGGGTATTGGGTTAGATCAACGCTCTTTGTGCAAAGTTGGTCAAATCATTAAAAGAAGAGAGAAAGCAACAATAAGAGATCTTCATGGCTGCTATATAGCGAACAGGTGTAAATTACCATAATGTCTTAAACCGCTTATTTTGCAAATACATGCTCCTGGACAATGTACGTTGTACCAAGAGAGAAAAAAAAATCAATATATACTAAAATAATGAAATGTGTGTTTGCAAAGTAAACTTATAATGAATCAGAAAAATGTACAAGATTTGCGCGTCTTACCAATGGCATAAGACTAATCAGGAAAAACCACATACATTACGATGTTCAAGTTCAAATCAGTGAAAGATTCTTCAACTTGGGATGCCTGCAGTATTTTTTTTTTCTGCAACTTTTTCAAGCTGGAATAATCGATACAATGAATGATCAAAGCAATAAATGATGGACTCAGAGCTCTATACACTATGATTTTGTACAAAGTATTCAATATAGCATGCACATTTATGTTAGATGCAATAGTTTTAAAAAAAATCCTATGTATTATGAGGTTACCATCACTAATTACGAATAAACTTGTATTCAAACAAATATATATTTGTGTGTATGTAGAATTTTCAAAGCTATTATTTCATGTATCATGTGCTCTGATAATTGTTCATATTTAGCACATTTGTAAACTGAGTCTTTCAATTCTGTACTGCTGATCAGTCTTATGTACCAATAAATAAATAGATAAGAAATGAAATAATGAGAAATGGACATGTTGTAGATAAGAAATAGAAAATGAACCTCATTAGTATTGTCAAATAACAAAACATAATTCTATTGACAGGATTTTCAAATTTGCATGTCGGCATCTGTGACGCTATATATATGTATATATAATGTTTCAATTATATTGATTCGTCTAGCTTTCAAATTGATAGCTTTGCGTTTTACTTACGGGAGATGTACATCCTGAAATGATTAACATTCTCTCTTGGCAGAATTTGGAATAGTATTGTATCATGTAATGATCTCCATTTTCTTTTTCACTGTTTTTAGATGCTTTCAATCAACACATGTTATCATGGTTATGCTTGTGTAAAGATAGTTATAACAATGATGATAAAGTAGCAATGATTCTAATGTCAATAAATGGTAATTCATGATAACGACATTGTCAGTTTTAAATAGGGTAGCCTTTTATTTTTTTTACCATCACGTCTCTTAGCGGACCCTGTCATTAATACGTTTGCATTTTCAGGTATCCATTTGAACTCCTATGTCAAGAGGGACAGTATGGCCCGAATTCACGAAGGTGGTACATTATCTTTGTCCATGGTTTAAACCACAGTCAAAGACCGTAGTTTTGTATGGGGCGCCAAGTGTCGCATGGCCTATTTCGTTACGTAATCAGTCATTTCGTAGACGAAAAGATCATTTTGTTAACGAAATGGACATTTCCTTTACCGAATGACTGATTTCGTAACGAAATAGGCCATGCGACACTTGGCGCCCCATACAAAACTACGGTCTTTGACCATGATTTAAACCATGGACAAAGATAGTGTACCACCTTCGTGAATTCGGGCCATTGAGTATGGGTCGAGACATCGCGGTCAGTAAGCACTAAGTAGGTTTCGAACTCCGGACTTTTTATTTAAAATTTCTAGAACATTACTACCGTTTGAGTGTCACTGCTGTTCCCCCTCCCCTCCTCCACCCCTCCCCCCCCCCCCCAAAAAAAAGAGTCTATCATTCTATGATATGCTTTGTGGAAAGTTGATCTCTACACGTTCATTTTCATGCATTCTCCGCGATTCATTGATATTTTCTCCGTTTTGTCCTTGTTAGCATGGATCTTCACATGTGATATCATTTGCGATCGTTTCAACGAATAGCGTCTTTTCGACACGTTCGAAGTGGAAAATGTCCCTCAATGTGTCTTGAAATCATTCTCTTCCCGAGTCTTTGGATTCTAATTACACCTGTACGTAAAAAAAAAAAAAAACAACTCTACGAGCAATCATTGTATGCTCACCACTACCACCGCAAAAACTAAAATATTTCAACCAGAAATAGTCCTTATATTACCGAAGAATATATTATGGATGCGGTTGTAAGCAGTTCCCAGAATGGTACCATCACAACCTTCACAGTGCGGGTAACCTGGACAACTTATTTATGATGTCGACACGTTTATGGCGTTTTTGTAACCAACTCTCACTAATCACAAGTTTGTGATGCCTGTAATTTGGCTAAGTGCATCCCAAGCCTACATCAGTTATGAAGGACTATGGAACGTCATTCGTTTAAAAAAAAAAAGAAAAAAAAATCGGGAAAAGCTAAAGCAGACTTTTTTCTCTCTGCCGCCAGAGGGCGTGTTATGTGATAATACATGTATTTGTGATCACCATCGATATATTACTTACTGGATAAAGTACGATGCACGATGAAGAGCTTTAATTATGCGACGTGAACGTATACAAGACTATACTGTTGCGCTGACCGTTCTCCTCTCCCCCTGTGTCGTGTCGAAAAATAGCTTTAGATTTCTTAGAAGCAGGCCTACTTTTAGATACTGTCACTGTCTTCTGTTGCTATATCCAGTACAGTGCCGTGTAGTTACATACGGCACTGATTTAGTAATCTATCATATCGATAGTGATTACAAGGAGCCGCACATGAGGCGGACTTCTGTCCATGAGTGCGTACACTAACAATTTTACATGGCGTACTTGAACTTTTACCCCTTTTTTTGCGACTCCGCACTCCCTAATGGCTGCTCCTTAGATGCTCGTATGCTAGCATGCTTGTTAGGACTAGGGGTAAGCCTTGCGCCTCGCGTCGCTGCCTTTAATTCGTGATAGAGCAATTACGACGAGACGTATGGCAAGAAATCACTGTGACAGTAGTACCTGCGCATATGTATAAGCTCTTTGGGTAAACCTTGATCAGACATTTAAACTTATTACTGATGAGACGTTTGCATCCTGTAGCTCTACGAGCAACAAATTACTTCTAATCAGAGGCTTCTAACTCTGCACGAATAAAGAAAAAAAACTTGATCATATAGCTTTATTTCTGCACGCTCAGCACGAAACTACTGATCAACAATTCATAATAATTGTAGTGGAGTGCACCGCTGGTCAGTAGTTTTTCTGTTTCTGGAGCTAGGGTTAAAAACCGTTTGTCAGTAGCTAAAATTTCTGATCTCGACTTTTGCAACACATGGTGTTCCACAAAGCACCCAACCATTATGTTACTAGTAGATGGGTTTTTTTTGTCTATGTCGATTCAACGTTTCATTTTGCGCAACCTTGCAGAGGGTTGCTACCCAATACTACGGGAGATCGCTCCGTATTTCTTGACTTTAAAGGAAACTAAAACCCAAAGAGGAATGTGGATTGAATGAAAGCAGCAACATTAGTAGAACACATCAGTGAAAGTTTGAAGAAAATCGGACAATCGATGCAAAAGTTATGAATCTTTAAAGTTTTGGTGTTGGAACCACTGGATAAGGAGACTATTTGAGTTTATGACATCACGTGTGGACAACGATATAAAGAAAATGTTATAAAGAAAATTCAACATGATTTCATTTTTCTAGCGTAATGAAAGAGCAATTGACTAACCACTTTCAGAAAGCATTTGATTTGATTTGATTTGATTTGATAATGGTTTATTGAAACAAACATGCACAGTAGTAGCCCGAAGGCTAAATTATAATGCATCACATCGAGAAACGCATCAATTACATCAAACAACATACAATGTATGAATATTTCAGAAATGACAAATACCGGTTACATTGACATTAAAAAAATATGCAGCATCATATAAAAAAATAACCAATTCGTACCAATTATCAAACAAAATATGTTACTTGGAAATAATAAACAAAGTTATCAACGTACTCATACGCACACATATCCACACACACGCATTAACACACATACACATACGTACACATGCACATCACATCCACATGTCTGTACAGATAAACCCATATACTCGTCTCATGCAGCCGTTCAACTTTTGCATACACACTCACACATCAAACAGGAAATAATTATAATATCTTGCTTAATTATGATAACAATTATAAACAAACAAAGAAACGTATTAAACATCATGCTGATGAAGCTCATCTTAAACATTGAATACATATACTTTAACATTAAAGTTTTATATCAAAATAGTTGTTCAAACATGGAAAAAAATACATGCATCACATTATTCAGAACATACGAGTATTGCACTGTTGTGAATTGCAGGGGAAATAATAACTACCCTCAACATAATGTGTCAGTATTAAGTTGATAGAATGTGTAATTTTCATGGAAATTGAATTTTTGTGAAATTCCCTTTGTCTTTTCTTTATATTGTTGTCCACACATGACATCATGAACTCTATCCCTTAAAGGGGTCCTATAGTTTTGGTTGAGACCTAATTTCAGGTTTCTAACATTTTTTGATGAGATGATGAGAAACCTCTTATGAAATATGAAAGAGCATGTAATTCGATGAAGAATTCAACGTTTATTTGATGAAAATTGGTTTTGAAATGGCTGAGATATCCAAAAAGAGCGATTCTAATAAAGTGTGGGACCCACACTTTGTTTTACTTTGTTTTTGGATGTTTCATTCATCCCCGATTTTCATCAAATAAACTTTCAATTTCTCTTAAAATGGTATGCTCTCTACTATACCATAAGTGTTTTCTTGGTATCTCGCAAAAAGTTGAAAGCCCAATTCTCATCTCCACCAATACTGTACCATTCCTTTAACATGAACTCCTTATCCAGTGATTACAACACCGAAACCTTAAAAGTTAATAACTTTTGCATCGATAGTCCAATTTTCCTCTGAATCCTCTTTCACTGATGTGTTCTACCAAAATACTGCTTTCGTTCAATCCACATTGCTCTTTGGGTTTTGGTTTCCCAATAATTTAGCGGCGGAGGGCCGCGGGAAGAAACTCGTGCATGCAAATTTCGCAATGACGGCTGATGAGTCGAAGTGCCTAACTGAATCTGAAATTACTCAACATAATTATCCAGTAGGCTTTAGTAAAGGAGTAGATTTAGGCTTCGCACCGGTCATGGAAAATTGTAACAATCGCAGATTTCAAAAGGCCATCACGCAGACGCGCCTAGTTACGGTTGTCAATTCTAACAAAAGCAAAAGACCTTGATCTACATAATGCACAGCCCTGGAGATGAGTGGCGAGATGAGATCGAAGTAAATTTTAAAACATTGGTAACTGCATTTTCAAATTTGTTTGGGTTTTTTTATGACAGACGGGGGGGGGGGGGGGGCAAGTTAAATTGGGACCGATATTCTCACATTCATTTTCCTTTTGATAACACATTATGATTTGTCACCCTATACACTTGGCAGGCCTTATCCCTAATTAGGGTGGAAAATGTATTTATGTCTATACACATGCGTACAATCCTCCACTTTGCCTAGAACCTCCATACTAGAGAATCGTTAAACAAAAATCTCCTATGTACAAACAAGTATATATAGGCCCTACGTTCGCTTGTTGGTCAATTTTCAAGTTTGTTCAAGTCAGATTCAGTTGTACCCCTTTGGGGTGATGGGATGGGCGGTGGGGGGGGGGGGGACTATGGTGGATCTTATTCATATTCTTCAAAAGACACGTTGTCAATTTGACACCAAACGTGAGAGGCATTATATCGCAAGGATAGATTTCTTTGACTGGACACCATACCCCCCCCCCCCCAACACACACACAAACAAACACACACACACACACACACACACCACACCTTCCCGGAATCCCAAGGGGACCCGATCGGGTTGGCTGGCGAGGCGAAACGGGTCAAATTAGGGCATAATTTTCACATTTTCTTTTTCTTGAAAACATATATGGTCTAATAATATTTGTCACCAAACTTGGCAGGGATTATTACTTATATATATATATATATATATATATATATATATATATATATTATATTGAAACAAAGAAAGGAAAACTTACCAGAAGCAAATGATGAATAGCAAAAACTTTGAGCAAAGGAAATGAGTTTTAATCGGGATGAAAATCCATTTTCTTCGCTCAAAGTTTTCACTACATATATATATATATATATATATATACATGTATGTATATATATTTGTTTAAAACCAGAAATACTCAGACTAATACATTAGTGAATGTACTTTTGCGGTTATTTATGGTACATCCGGTTGCCGGTCCTAACAGCATGAAAAATGACAAATTGCCATTGTTTTCACTGTGATTCAATACTTCACAATTTGAAGAAAAAAAAAACACAAATCAAGTCAGTATTTAGTCACTCGGAAATTTACTCCATCTTTCATCCCTGAGGAAAAGGGGGGAAGTAAACCTAACATGATACATTAGAGCTCCGCAATTAGTACACGCTCACGTATAGCCTTTTGTCGAGGCCCTCTCGCTGTAATGGGCGAGCGAAGCGAGCCAAGCCAAGCGCGCCACCCCACTCAGCTGGGCTCTCTTCACCATACAGCGAGAGGGCCTTGACAAAAGGCTAGCTCACGTGCGGATTAGGGATTTCTTCCTCAAGGTTCAAGGAGTGATGGGTCCCAACCACCGAACTAAAAAATAGTGGAATGCGTGTTCACCCAGGAAATACGCAGCCACCAAAACTTGCTACCACCGCCATTTTGCTAGGTCAATTTTTCCTTATATGGAGTGCGGGCTGTGTCTCCGCAGCGCAAGACTATTGTCATGTACAAACGTGCATTGTTACGTCATAATCACTAGCCACTGGACGGCGTACTCTTGCTTGCGCGCGTATCAGTGGCCCAGTCTGACCGCGCCTTAGCGTGCACTCCATATAAGGAAAAATTGCCCTAGCAAGATGGCGACGCAACACGGTAATTTGGCTGCACGGTCTCGTGTATGTTGGGAATAGGAACACGCATTCCACTATGTTTAAGTTCGGTGGTCCCAACCACAGAACTCCATGGACCTACGTTGTAGGTCCATGAGAACTCTTACACATGTGGTCCCAACCACAGAAATCTATTCTGTGGTCCCAACATGCATGGCGCCCGCTCACGGCATACGCGGCATCACTTACTGAGCTCTTCCCGCCCGTCCATTTAGTGGAGGTCAGTGGTGATATCCCGTTTCCGAGCATGCCGCGAGGTGGTAGTATTATAAGCCCGGGATTGGAACACGATGTCATATTATTCTCGACCTGCTGAAAGGGATTGGAGACGTCCTGCCCAACCATCCGCTATGATCGGAAAGATAGGATGTGAACTGTACCTCACTCAGTGACAGTTACACGCTCCACTTGTATCGGTATCTCGGAAGGCATACGCCATTTCAGCATCCTCCTCATTCTTCGTTTTTCTCCCATGACTTCTCCTGGAGCTGAAACTTATTTATCACAGGTGAGAATATTATTTCATGGTTAAAGTTTTTCTTTTGACATGTTAATGACCAATTTGATCGGGATTTGGGGATGGTGGAACTGAGAGAGGGTAGGCCTAGTCTTCAGTTTGATTTTGATTGCGTTTTGCCAACCCCGGAAACTCGGCAGGGAAAGCCTGACATTTTGTATTCTTGTATTTTGCTTGTTTTCTTCGTTTATCTGTTATCACTTGTATTGTCTTGCAAATGCTGAATGAAGGAATGAATAAATGAATAAATAAATGAATAATAACAATAATAATAATAATAATAATAATAATAATAATAATAATAATAATGAACGATAATGATAACACACTAACGGCCAATATGGTGTAATAATACTGATGATTATCATAAAATGGTATATTTTCATTTCCATCCATTTCATATTTTGGTTTCTAAAATTTTTCATGAACAAAGAATATGAATATCTATATACAAACTATCGTGAAACTATGAGTACATTTGATTTCCTGAATATACATACTTATTATGAATACCGAGCAATGTAAATTGCAAATGTTTTATTAGATTTGGACATGGGCTATATAAAAATTACTTACAAATAGTTCAGTTTGAACTGAAAAAAAAAAATATTTATTAGTTTAATACCATTCTTTTGTACCTCTTAAGAAAGATTCAGGAGGTTTGACTGTTTGAAGGAATTTGGTATTTGATTTGATTGATTTTATTCTCTGTATGGCATCACTTAACAATTCCTTATTTTTTCAGCGATATCATCAAACATGATATAAGATAAATCTCATCTTGACTTGCTGGTGTCATTGCCGTCTTTTTAAATGATTTATCTTTTATATCTTCTCATTCTTTTGGCCCTTAAATTACCATTAACTACGGCTAAGTCATACATTCATTTGCTGGCCACAATATTTACCTAAAAGTCAAGTATTCTAACTGTGGGTTGACGCATAGATATACAAATGACATATGTTTCTGACTCGTTGTGAAATGTGGTACCTTGGCAAGCCGCATCTACAATCCTCATTATCTATATATAAAAAAAATACACGTACATTTTTTTCTTCTTGCACAATAGGTATACATCACCATACCACTGCCATTATCACTGATTACCTATACGATATTGATTATACTGCATCATGTATTCATAGGCCTATTGTATGAACATCAATGTTCTTTGTGTCATAGTACCAATGGAAAGAGTAAGGGAGGCTGCACAGAAGGGACAAGAGAAAGGGACAGAGAAAGAAAAAGTGGGGAAATCAACTCAAATGAAAAGAGGGATGAGAAATCAGTGTATCCGTAACTTATATCATCATTTTATAGACTCTGATCAGGGCCGGCGCAGTGTTTTCAAAAGTGTGGGGGCCCACTTCCGGGTTTCATGAGCTAACAAGCAAAAAAAAAAAAAGAAAGGCTCATCTCTTCTCCCCATCCACTTCCGGGTTTCTTCAGCTGACAAGCAAAAAAAAAAATTAAAAAAGAAATAACCTTACCGCCCCCATACTTCAAGATCCTTATCTATTTCTATTTTAGTGCCACTTACGTACTTCCGGGTTAAAAAAAAGTGTGAGGGCCCAACGTGATGACACCTTATGTATTCCTTTGTATGGTGC
Organism: Diadema antillarum; assembly: GCF_040938485.1. NCBI lineage: Eukaryota > Metazoa > Echinodermata > Echinoidea > Diadematoida > Diadematidae > Diadema > Diadema antillarum. The sequence goes on from NW_027271190.1 coordinate 1,146,338, forward strand.
ACAAAAAGTGTGGGGGCCCGAGCCCCCACGGCCCCCACGGATGCGCCGGCCATGCTGATGAAGTACGTCGGTCTAAGTTTTGCAGTGAGAGTCATTTTGTGAAAAGACATGTAAAAGTATCACCCAAATTATAGGGAATCTCTATACAAATCTTCTTCTCTAGGACCAGATGTGATAAAGTCAGTGCAATAAGTAAATTTCAAAAGATTGGTAACTGCATTTTCAAATTTGTTTGGGGTTTTTTATGACAGACGGGGGGGGGGGGGGCAAGTTAAATTGGGACCGATATTCTCACATTCATTTTCCTTTTGATAACACATTATGATTTGTCACCCTATACACTTGGCAGGCCTTATCTCTAATTAGGGTGGGGAAAATGTATTTATGTCTATACACATGCGTACAATCCTCCACTTTGCCTAGAACCTTCAAACTAGAGAATCGTTAAACAAAAATCTCCTATACAAACAAGTATATAAAGGCCCTGCGCTCGCTTGTTGGTCAATTTTCAAGTTTGTTCAAGTCAGATTTAGTTGTACCCCTTTGGGGTGATGGGATGGGCGGTGGGGGGGGGGACTATGGTGGATCTTATTCATATTCTTCAAAAGACACGTTGTCAATTTGACACCAAACGTGAGAGGCATTATATCGCAAGGATAGATTTCTTTGACTGGACACGATACCCCCCCCCCCCCCCCCCAACACACACACAAACAAACACACACACACACCACACACCTTCCCGGAATCCCAAGGGGACCCGAGGTCCCCAAAATCACACAATGGTCTTTTTAAATTTTCTTTAAAGGAAAATTTCACCTTCATAGACATGTGGTTTGAGTGAATGCAGCAATATTAGTAGAACACATCAGTGAGAGTTTGAGGAAAATCCGATAATCCGTTCAAAAGTTATGAATTTTTAAAGTTTCTGCTCAGTCATGGCTGGATGAGACGACAACTATAGCTTGTGATGTCACATGAGTACAACGGTATAAAGAAAGTATTAAAAAAAATTCACCTTATTTTCACTTTTCTCGCATAACAAAAGAACACTTGACTTCTCTCTTTCAGAAGGCAAGGGGAATAATATTATCCTTAACATATATCAGCAAAGAGTCCAAGAAATGTGCACTTTATTCAAAAAGTAAAATTTTGTGAAATTCTCTTTTTATTTTCATTATATCGTTGTACGCATGAGACATCACACACTGTAGTAGTCTTCTCATCCAGCAGTAATTGCGCAGATACTTTAAAAATTCATAACTTTTGAACGGATTGTCGGATTTTCCTCTTACTTTCACTGATGTGTTCTACTAATATTGTTGCATTCACTCAATCCACATGTACATGAAGGTGAACTTGTCCGTTAAAACCCAAATTGCTGTGAGAAAATACATAAGTTAGTGTGCTTTATATGTTTGTTTATATGCAGGGGTGACCCCCAACCTGGGGCTGGGACCACATTAGGGACCTGTTGATCTTCACTTTGAAAGAAAAAAGAAAGAAAAACGGTCACATTTTCTACAATTTCGCATGTATTATCGCCTGCGTGATAGGATATACAACACCATGCCCCCTTGAGGTCCGCAAAGCTTCCAAGGTCACTAAGTTTTTTTTTTTTTTTTTTTTTTTTTTTTAGATAATAGTCTGCGAGGATGCCCGGAAAAGGTGAACTCGCAATTCTCGGGAAAGCGCTACACAACATGTTTTTCGATTAACTCCCTTTCTGTTCAAGATGTCATAATGTATGGTACACGCTGTATCCGATTTTCCAGGTTGTCCCCAGCATGTTTTAGTATTGATGTCCAATGCTCACTGCTTTCCGCAATTTCTCTCTCAACAGGATGGTGACAAGCGTTTGCTCTTTGGAACCACAGGGAAAGATGAGGCAGAAAACTTCAGCCATTCTCCTTATTCTACTGTCCCTCGGTATGTGGAATCCTGATACAGTCTGCCTTGCTTAAAGGGGATGGCTAGTAACCGATCAGTGGGAATCAGTGGGAATGCTGAGGGATGATTGTTTCAATCCTTGTGGGATTCATTTAAGAGTACATTATATATCTATTGTTGTGTGAAAATTATTTGCTTCAGAATGGTCTCACATTCAAGTAATGTGCAGTTTAAAGGCCCCGTCACTGTATACAGGCATGCTAACCTGGAAACATTAAACTGCACATTACTTGAATATGAGACCATTCTGAAGCAAATAATTTTCACACAACAATAGATACATAATGTACTCTTAAATGAATCCCACAAGGATTGGAACATTCATCCCCCAGCATTCCCACTGATCAGTTACTAGCCATGCCCTTTAAGTCGACCTCGAATTATCGAATATTTGATAAGTCGAATATCCTCCTACGTCCGAGGTCTTTACAAGTCCTCTTCACTTTGTATTCCATTCATTTTAATCCTCCCTAAGTCGAATTTTACCTAAGTTGTAGCTATTTCTTCAGTCCAAATAGATTCGACATATACAAGGTCGACTGCAATTGTCTATTGTGCAGTTATTTCAGACTTAAAATGCCGCCTTTGGCAAATTGACGTATAACAAAGCATTTAAAACGACAAAACGAACTACAATGCACTAATCCACACACACACACACACACACACACACACACACATTTTGTAAAATTTGCTTGTTATGCGCAAGGAGCTCCTTGCTATGCGACAGTTGCCAATTTGATCACTTTCAAACCACTTTTCGACCCTCTACTGGCCTATGGATGGCCAGTGATTATAGAGCAGGAAAATGCGCTAAACTTCATTTCGCGGAGAAGGGAATAAGCATACGCTTTCAAATTCAGATTCTAATCATGCAGAGTGAAGCTTAGACCTACTTTTCCATCCGTCCGTGCGAAGCCAGCGCTGCATAGCAGATATATAGGCTACTAAATTGAAATGAAAATTTTCGCGAAAAGAGGACCATTGCTGTAAACAAGATTCTAGTCAATACATTGACGTGAACTATCTATAATATTCTTCACTCTGTATATCAAATCTCTCTCATTCTCTCTCTCCTTCTCTCTCTCTCTCTCTCTCACACACTGCCTATCCCTTTCTTTTCTTTTCAGTCCATTATGGTAATCACAATTATTGATGATTGATTATTTGATTGATTGATTATTATGGTAATTCAAACTCACTTGGCCTGCCTGGCAGAGATAATCACACAGTTCCATTAGCTGCAATAACAGATCGTTCCATACATAGAGGCCTTTCGGAACGACCCCAGCTGCAGCGGCAAATGAAAAGTATTTTAAAATGTGAAATGTGCGAGACAAACTCTTCGTGGGTCTGGTGTATTTTTTTTTCACGTGAATGCAATATATATATATATATATATATATATACATATATATATATATATATAGCTATATATATAGATATATATAGATACATATGTACATCCATTTTGGGTGAACAATTGCATGCGGGACTGAAATGTAAATATACCGTATTGTTTTAGACTGCTTCCATATAATATATGTCTCGTGTAAATTGGAGTCCACTTATATCGTATATGATGCATATTATCTATATAAAAGATTGATCAAGACGTGGCTGAAGTGAAATGAATGGAAAATTTTGATGATTTTCTAGAAGCCTTGTTATAAACAACGAATCATTTTTATTTCTTTCTGATTTGTACACATTTGATCGATTAATTCAGTTTAATCTAATCATTCTTCAATCTGTGGTTGAGATTCAAAGGTGCCAGTTTAATGGTGCCAAAATGATAAAATTCCACAAGGTCGTAATACCGAGTTCAAGTTCAAGTTTAAGCTCAAGTTCAAAATCTTATTTCGTTTTTCCGCAAAGAAATGATATTACAGTAGACGTATAATAAATGAATAACTGATTTGAATCGCGTGCAGTACCCGTCATCATATCATCGCGCGAAAGCTCAGTAGTCTGGTGGCAACTGCCTGGCAATCAGGAGGTGGTTTATTCGAGTCAAGCTCGAATAATAATGTATACCCGTAATCATTATATTTTCGATCATGGCTACTACTGAAGAAATTGAATGATCGGTGTTTATCTAAGTCGATTAGGGGCGTTTTGTCAATCAGTTGCAGTAAAAGGAAGAATTCGTTAATTTGAATAAATACGCAGTACCCGCTGCTGATTAATAGACCAATTCGGTTTGGGTACTGTTTGTTTTGTGTGTGTGTGTGTGTGTGTGTGTGTGTGTGTGTGTGTTGATGGTTGTTTCTAACTGGGGGGCTTCAAGTAATATGCCTAACAAAAGATAATTATTTTATACATTGACATAGCAACGCACCTGGTTCATTGCATAACCCTTTGATAGTGTTTTTACCTTCTTTGGAAACCCCCAGCTATCATCAAATTAAATGTTTCTATATTTTTTTATATCTTTCTCTATTTTGCAAACTATGTGGCGGGAGGAAAATAAGATATTACAAAACTGAAAACACCACACATCTAATGACACTTGTAATATTGACTGTGTCAGCATGCAGTGCCAGTGTATCTGACAGTCACTGAGATTCAGGGAAGAAGATAGGTGTAATATGCGTTCCTACATTAAATTTTTGTCTTATATACAGGTATTACATTCTCAGTTAGTCATGGCAGCGTTGGATTTAACGAGCAGGGGAACAAAATGACATGCGCCGAGAAGTTCCAGCAGGCTCGGTTCTCGTCCGTCGGGTCACTGTCAAACAGGACTAATTGCGGGAAAAGGCGGAATATTGCCGGAGATCTTGTGCAACTCGTCCCGAAACTGGTCCCGATGAATTCCAACATGCGTTCTTGCTCTAATAGGCGGTCAAGAGAAATAATCGCCTGCAAAATTCCTGGTATGTTCGCCATCAGTGGTTTCATTAAATTCCCGCACATGACTTTATTTGTCCATGCGCTTGCAAAATTGCACAACGCAGGACGTTGTCCATACTGTCGTCTAGAAATAAAGAGAGAGGAAAATAGAGAGGAAAAATTAGCACAGCTGCTATCAGTCAAGACTGGTTCGCAGTTCTCTGGAGGAAGCAAATACATAGTTTTTCGAAGTCGTCGGTCTCGCTTTTATCTAGCAAACATCCATACAAATATCTTTCTTTCGTAGGATCTGTAATCATTCTGAAGAAATTTCTCACATTTTTTCAATAAACCACTTTAAAAGAATATCATTAGTTTCTCTCCTCTGTTCTTGAGAGAGCCGCGTACGATTTCTGCGAGGGGGACATGCAATATTTTAAAATACTCTGTGATCACTTATCATAAATGTTTCTATATTTCACATATAGACTGTTTAAGCGACCCGTGTGAAAACGGAGCGAGATGTGAAGAAGCACCACGTGGTTTCCGGTGCCATTGCATGCCGGGATTTCGGGGCACCAACTGTGAATCACGTGAGCTAACAATCTCTTTTTTTACGCTGTCTTCTAACTTGATACACTGTATTCGCAATCTGCCTTTTTTTATCATCTGCCACAAAAAGATCTGTCACGTTCGTTTTCGTATGTCTCTTCATACCCTCTTTCGCGCCGTTGCTGATATAATGTTAAAGGCTCATGGACCCGGTGGTAACTCGAATGCTATTGACTCCTCTTTAGCGCTTACGGTGTAACCCATTTCCCCGAGTCCGAAGAAGTCCGATCCACTGTAGTCAACAACGCCCTCTCACCCGTCGGGTCTATGCACCTTTAAATGTATCCAGGAACAATGAGTGTAGCCAGTGTAGTTCCTATCTGTATTGTTGCACATTCATCTCTTATAATTCCCTAAGTGCGTTTGACATTCATTTACTTACAGGGCACATTGACCACAAGTTTTTGTCTTTTACAGAATGTGTGCACATCGTCCCAGGACTTTCAACATTACAATGTATCTCATTGCAATTTGTACTTTTGCATATTGCTAGATGAAAAAAAAAAGAATCAATACACTTGAACTTGAACTTGATTGCTTCATTGTTAATAGAATAGATATAAATGTGTGTATGTTGCATGGTTTTTAAGTTTCCATGTAATTCGTAGTGCCTCTACCATCTATAATGCATTTTGGGTGATGCATTTTTACTGCATCATAGGTGATATCCCCTGGTGGTTAGCGAGATTTAGATCTGGAACGCGAACGCTGAGAGGTCGCAGCCTCCCGGGTTGGTCAATGGAAATAGCTGTCTCGAGCCTGTGCAGAACGCCGTTGTCGGTCTCATTAGCGTCGTCTCAGCGTTCGCGTCGCAGATTTAAAGCTCGCTTTTATCACCATAATACCGTGCCATCAGGTCCACAGATCACGTGAAATCGTGGTGCATACAAGATATTACGCTCCAAATTGAGAGGAAAGTATATTTGGTGTACCGAATGTCGTGATCAGCTTTCTTCGAGCTGTGTACACAATCCCCATGTACACTTCCATCTCCACTCTCCGTCCTCATACAGCCGCGATTGAGACAACGAGGGAGACTTCGACTGACGTGCCTTCAAGCACGTCGCAGTCGTCTGAGCGCGCACCTCCTCGTCGGGAAACCACCACCGATGTCACGTCATCCGTGTCGACGTCCACTGCGCCCAGCTCCGAAAAACATTCTTCGCCGATATCGATGACGACGGATGTACCCGCACTTAAACGTACATGATATTAGCCACATTTACGAAAAACATAAAATCTTGGGATTATTTCTATTTTGGTCCATCGTTCACACAGTTACGGGGATTGGCGCAAATTATTGGAACAATTCATAATTAAGCGCAAGATTTCTTGGGGATTGAATCACGATGCTGATCGCGATAATTGGTGGAATTTTTGTGACCACTCGGGCAAAAATCTCGGGATTTCGATAGCAACGCAAATCTCGAAATTTTCATTCCTCTAATTCGCGTTCGTGTGAATCCCACTATTGGGCGATTTAGGCTGTAGTGATTTATTCTCTCTCTCTTTTTCTTTCTCTCTTTCTTTTCATTAGTGTTTCCCTCCTTTTCTATATCATCCCCTTTGTGCAAACAAAAGTAATGATAACGTACCAATCCCCGGCGAAGACCCGAAGAAAAGTCGAAAGCTCGGGATGATTAAAGGCAATACTAGTAAGTGAAATAATGCAACAATCGCTAACTCTTCCCTCGGCGACATGACTATGGAGCAACGTGTAACATTTGAAGTAAACGAAAATAGGAACCTCGCCGTTTTTTCCTCCACTTGAGGTTATCTATGCATATACTAGTAGCTGGTTTGGATGATATACGGCTATACTGCTTGAGAATGCATCTTGAATACTTGTATGTCATTACTCAATCAATACACCGATCATTAGTTTTATCCCCGAGGACACTCCATTTGGTATGCTCACTGTTGCGATGCGTCACATTTTAAAATTATGCCCATCATTCACGATGCTGCCAAAATTACAATGATAATCCACAATGTTGATAGGGGTTATAGAAATTACGTAATCATAGTGATGATAACAATGTATCAATATTTTCGAACATCTTTGAGAAGCAGGACTAATTATTGGCTTATGGATCTGTATGATATTATAAACATAGATCACAATGTCCATAGAGCTCCAAGTTGGATTGAAATGAGGTCGTATTATATCACCATCAATGCACTACAACAGAACTAATTACGTTACCGTATCGTTCCCTTAAACATTACTGTATTTGTCATTCTTTTCAACAACAAAAACTTGCCTTTGTAGACGGGTATGTTTCAGATTTTAGGTATTTTATCTTAGACAAGTAAATGCAAGAACGCGCGCAGACAAGCACAATACCCCCATTCCACAGATACTTTTTCATTTCTCATCGTTCACTGATCGTAAGCAAAGTTTGATGCTTCCAGCCACCCACCGAAGTGTATCAGATCGCAGTCTGATGAATCCGACTCGTGTTGGTCGACTATCAGGTGAGTGTCAGACATGTCGCGCGTCATCCTCATCGGACGATCTTGCCTCATCGGATCATACCCAGCGTGTCTGACAGTGACTCGATAGTCAACCAACACAAGTCGGATTCATCAGACTGCCATCCGATGCATTTCGGTAGATGGACGGAACAACAAACTGCTTGCGACGAGTGACCGATCGAAAAAATAAAAATCTGTAAAATGGGGACATTATGGTATGCACTAATTGTATTCACATGGTTACATGCCCTGTTTCGTTTTGTAGCATCTTGCCCGCCAAAGTGGACAAAGTTCAACAACAGCTGCTACATAATTTCGAATGGAGGTAAGCAAATGTCATGGTGGGGTCACCGGAACAAGTGTCATGACGAGGGCGCCGCCATGGTGGAGATAACTTCGCAGAAAGAGAATGAATTCATCGGGACCGACCTCGTAGACCGCCAGCGCTATCCTGATGGGGATCATAATATCTACCTTGGATGTCGTGGCAGGGGAGCGGACGGTGACTGGACGTGCACGGAAACCGGCGCCAAGTGGGATGGTGACTTGGCATTCACGGGTTACTGGAGTAAGTCCCCTAGTCGTCTTTACTGCTCCCCCCCCCCCCCGACCTTTTGGCTTGTCCCGAGCTCATTAGAATCAGTTTTTGTGCATATTATTATCTGTGTTAGTGTGTGCGTGTGTGTATGTGTGTGTGTGTGTGTGTGTGTGTGTGTGTGTGTGTGTGTGTGTGTTTCAATGCATGGAGTCATTTTCAACTCACTTCTTGGCCACCGAGGGCTCTGTCTTTAAATTCTTATTCTTTATGGTCTATAATGGTACCAATTTCCTTGTAAGGGTTCTGTATGAGGATTAATTCAATTCAGACAACAAACATGACTTGCCGTGAAGAAAGAAGAATCAGTTTATGTCGAATCAAATGGATTTGAGTGTCTTCTCTTGACGCAGTATACGTATTTGCTTGTCGATGAGGCGCCCACTGACTATGAAACATGACAGTGCTGAATCCTTTCCTTTATACTCAGCTTTCCAGACACTTGCACCTACAGGAGGTGTAATTTTCTCTCGGTTGAAACGGTTATTCATAACAATCTTCACATGCACCATCCGTCCTTCTGATCCTCCTCTTTCCCCCTTCCTTATATCCCACTCCGCCTCGGTTCGTCATCATCCTCTTCCTCCGTCATCCTCATGCTAACACCCCCCCCCCCCCGCCCTATAGCTGGCCCCCTCCTCCTCCTCCTCCTCCTCCTCCTCCTCCTCCTCCTCCTCATCCTCCTAATCTTCCTCCTCCTCCTCTTCCTCCTTCTCCTCCTCCAGTATTCTATACATTCCTTCTATTCACGGTGCTTTATTTTTTTTGTCTTTTCCTAATGCTTCTTCGATATACGAAATCCCTATAAGTACATGATCGTTTTTTGTTGATTATTATCAATAATGATCTCAGAAAACAAAAGAAGAAAATGAATGCCATTATCCTATTCTGTATGCATGATATGGGTCCTGTTCTTTTATCATTGAATTGAAGGACCTACTCAACCGAAGGAACCTCCTGGTATTTACAAGATTAGTTTTTAGTTATTCTGTCATATTTCGGTTTCATTCGTTATGGACTTAAAGTTTGCGTCCGTTATTGATTGATTGATTCATTGATTCATTCATCCATTCATTCATTCATTCAATCAATCAATATATATATAGTCCTGCGAAGCAGAATATTTTCTTCCCGATTTCCTTACGTAACTATGAAAATTTTAACGCACCACCAATTTTCCAGGACCAGGCTCACAGGGCCTACTTCTGTACGTAGAATTGCTCTTAATTTGGTAAGGATAATTGTTAAATCACATGTAGATCATTGCCGCATGCACTTCTTGCATTGCCCGCAGAGATAGTGATGTTTATGAACGCTTTACATGCAGAGTACTATCAACTGACTATTATTATTCGCAGATTGGTACAAAGGCGCTGAATCGAATGAGCCGAGCTTTGTTCCCCTCAACGCGTCCTCCCGAGTATGCGCTGCGCTAGTCCGAAACTTGTGGCAGAACCATTGGAATGATGTCCCGTGCAACATTGCTTTTCTCTCCGTGTGCAAGAAACCAGCTGCCCCGCTTGCCCTACAACAATCTACATTAAGTCCACACATATAAAAGTCAATAAAGGACTAAAGAAAACATAGTGGAGTTTGCCCGGTGTGTTTGGCGAGCGACGATTTGTGATTGAAACCACATGGGCTGGAAATAACACATGAACCTTGTCAATACATGTATAGTGAAACTCTATAATTGATGTTGAAATTTACTGTGAGCTTTTCCTCAGCCAAGTTTCTCAGTCACGAGTATTGACGAGCTTGTTACGAGTGTCAACTCTCGAGATATTCGCGAACACTTGGCATTGTACGAGTGTTTCGTGCGTCCTCTACGAGTACGTCTTTTGTATAGAAGTACAATTGCACAGAATTTGAGCATTTATACCGAGTGTGATACGATTACGAAAGAGTGAGATACGAGTCAGGCAGAGTGTAATGTGAGCGATGGGAAATACAATTAACGCACGAACATGACCCAATTCTTTCTACTGTTGACACGATCTTATCACGAATAGCAAGAGCTTGATACGAGTTGTTCGTAAATTGAGAAAATTATTGAATTCAGTTGTGAAGTTAGAAATTATAGGTGATTACCATCACATCACACGTCATATGTATATAAAGATGGTTATTGTAAAAGGACCATTTCCATTTTTAACAATTATGAAAAGTATCTGCTTTCAAATCTCTAGAATAAATTCGTGACAAAAAAGTGTGGCCAATGAAGATTGTGAGGGTTAGTGAAAAAAAGTTGTTACAAAATAATATCCTTGCTGCCTCTCATTGTGTATAATTATACAATCACGACTAAGATCATATTTGTTCTAAAATCTACACGTAATTTCCTTACTTTCCCTACTTAAAAGGATATATGCTATCAATTCTCTAAAATCTGTGACAAAACGTGTGTTTCAGTGAATATTGTGTGCAGGTTAGTAAAAGAATGATTACAAAATGACATCATAAGTACATCTTTCACATGTGTGCTGCTGGGCATTATCATTATCCATAGCGTAGTACATCCTGGACAAACCTGATCAATAGAACTAGGCTAATAAAACCATGCAAGTGAGCACATTGGTCTCGAATTCGTTGTGCTATTAATGTGTCCATTCTTTTAAGAATTGTGTTTGGTGTGTGTGTGTGTGTGTGTGTGTGTGTGTGTGTGTGTGTGTGTGTGTGTGTGTGTGTGTGTGTGTGTGTGTGTGTGTGTGATTGCATGGTGCGCTTAGCTGTTGGTTTCGACAATATGAGATACAAGTGAATCCTATGATGTTTCTTCAGCGTATCTGTTTATTTGTGCACCGCAAACGTTGTTCTTTACACAGTGTTTTGTGAACTTCCTATACCCACCAACACTAAAAAAGGATGTGACTGCATTGCGACTCAAGACAAACGCACACTCCACCACAACATACGTCACAAACATACAAACATAGCATCATGTACACTATTTTATGTTTGGACGTTGCAATGTACAAAACATACAACTACATTGTATTAAGGGGTATCACACAGTAGACCTTCTTGATTGTACATGTATATTACACATAAAACAAACACATATCAATTTGAGGATGTTTGAAAAATGAACAGAAGAAAATGCACTTGTGCATGGTACACACGCATTTCACAAAGGAGGAAAGTTACGATGCACAATCTACAATGGTTACTATACAATGCCTTAACAATCCTCAGGGCCTACTCGGTTTTCTTTTTCTTCTAAATCATGCATAACATTGCACTTTTTATGGACTTGAGGGCAATTATCAAGTACATCAAGAAGCAAGAAGGACTGTTTTGGTGGAAATTAACTTTGCTGCATAAAGAGCATGACATTGTCCAATGCCAGAGTCAAGATCAGAGGTCTTTGCACGTTTTGTGGTGGGCCTTGTGGGGCACAGACCTCCCTCAATCTATTCTCAGGTATGAATTCTGCGGCTTGCTACTTGTATTAATAATCCTTGGCTGGCTTCGAGCATTAATATTTCAATGGTTCATCTTTTCTGTCTGCTATGCATTGCAGGGGCATATCTTACGTGCTCGGTCACAATATACAAAGGGTTGAAAGGGAAAGGGTGGAAAAAAAAGATTTGATCTATTCCAATGTCATCTACCACACGGATAATAGGCCCATTGTGCAACAGGATATGCGGGTCAATTAATTTTCACACTTGGGACTTTATGGCAAGCCTGTCCTCAAATTTCATCAGCACTAAGCTACATCTCTTTTGTCATACTACCGTGAAAGAGAAAGGATATTTCACAATAATTTTGTGATGGCTTTCCTATCAAGGCATACGTGTAATTAGGCTTTGAGTCAGGGACACTTATACATATTGAATGCAACTGAGAGTACTACACTGTAGTAAGTAATAATATACCTCGTTTATGAAGAGCAACAAGGGAGGGATAAAATTGATTTCTCAATCAATACTGTCAAAATCAGTGAACACATTCGGCAAAAGCCATAGTAGAGCTAACACTCGAGTCAAGTGTTAGCCTCACGAACACATTTTTATGTACTACATGTACCAAGGATTGTCATCCATACTGAGTAGATCATCCGGAATAATGGAAACTTTGGAAGCATTCTATTTTTGTTGTAATTAACGTTTTTAATGCAAAATTGATGGGAATATTCATATCCTTCAGATGAAATATATGGTAAATCTATCTATTTCCTTTAAAAAAAAAAAAGGGAACAGTCAGAGAAACAGATACACATGTATCAGTAAGACTAGAGTTCAATCATACCAAACAAATAGATGTATGTTTGATGGTTTGGAAGTCACATAGTGCAATGACCTCTGGAAAAACTACATACAGCTGGCTGTAGTCACACAGCCATGACATAGTCATAAAATTATTTTTTGCATACAATACCTCCTTTTTTTTCTTCTTTTTTTCATGTCTGAAGGCAACATATTTCACATTCTTCTACTTGGAAAAGGAGATATCTGTCATAGGGACATTGTAACTACTTGTAGTATTATTTCATATTCATAACCCTACACCTCACATTGCTTTCCAAGCCCTTTCCAATCTTAAAGGGATGGTACAGTATTGGTGGAGATGAGAATTGGACTTTTAACTTTTTGCGAGATACCAAGAAAACACTTATGATATAGTACAGAAAATACCATTTTAAGAGAAATTAAAAGTTTATTTGAAGAAAATCAGGATTGGAATAACTGAAACATCAAAAAACAAAGTAAAACAAACCGATCGTGATAAAGTGTGGGTCCCACACTTTATTAGAATCATCTTTTTTGGATATCTCAGCCATTTCAAAACCAATTTTCATCAAATAAACGTTGAATTCCTCATAGAATTACATGCTCTTACACATTTCATAAGAAGTTTCTCATTATCTCACTAAAAAATGTTAGAAACCTGGAATTAGGCCACAATCAAAACTATACGATCCCTTTAATTCCAGGTTTTCATTTCACTAGCTGAGAATCAGAAGGACCCTGTTGTGTTCTTAGACTAGCGAGTGAATAAAAATGAAACAATCAATTTTCATGAAATAAAAGCTTATTCAATCAAAAGTGGGTAGATTTATAAGCACTGTTCCAAATATTGGGTAAAATAGCACCTTTGCGGTTTTGATTTTAACACTTTACTAAAAATCTAAATATATGTAATTTTAAATTGACACCATAGTGTAGAACAAATTGAGCTCTACAACATGATATCAATAACTCGATATCCCCCCCCCCCCCCCAAAAAAAAAAAGAAAAAAAAAATTGCGATAATGTCATTCTGGGTCTCAGCAGACGATTTGTTCTGTTTTTGTTTTATGATTTCCCCAAATTTTTTGTTTTCACTAGGGGTATAGCGCACATTCACACTAAAACAAAAGAAAAAAAAATCACTTGTTGATGTAACGATAATTCACACATGCGTAAGTGCTGATGAATCATGATGCTGTTGCAAGCATGTTTTTCTGTATCTGTATGAAGTGAATATAATGCACATATAATACATGTACATGTACACATCAAAACTGGGACCTAGGTACATTACATTACCTATTTACAAATACTAAACAAGCATATAGTATGTACATTATTCACACTTATTATACGAAGACGACATATTTACAGTATTACAGTTCACAGATGTCTACAAGATCTAAAACAAAATAAAGAGAGAAAGAGGAAAATTATATACAGCTGTATCTGCAAGTTTCTGTGTGGTTTGGATTTTCTATGGAATAAAGCAAACCAAATGGAGGACATCATTTTAAATGGAAGTGATGAAATGAAATGGACTGAGCAATAAAAGTTTCAGCAATTTTTGACAACTCTTGCAAAAGTGGTCGTGTGGACATCATGAACAGCTATGAAACAAGGGAGACTACTGTAAAAGAGGACATTTTTTGCACGAGTAATTTTTCGCGCTCGGCTGTGTAAGATGAATTTCACGTGTTTCTAATTCCGCGGAAACAAGACATTCATTACTGGATCATGCAAAGTAAAAAGATTGTGTGTTTTTGTATGTTTGCACTGGTTTTTGGTCGCACGAAATGCGTGAAAATTAACATATTGTGAAAATTTACACTTTTACACTGTTACAGTATTGGAGTTTCTTGGTCACATGGCCAAATCATCCATAGCTTACAACTACTCTCATGTTTTATACACACACAACCCTTACACGTCAAACACTTCTGCAGTCAATCACAAACATTCACGTTTTTTGTGTACTATAATAGAAAGATCAAGGCCTCATAAAACAAGTTTGCTGCTTTGAAGTTTCCAGTAAACATGAAATCGGAAGATGACCAAAAATGAAAAAAAAAATCAAATATGGTAGAAATTGTGTGAACACTTCTCCTGATTAAGCTAAACATGGTTATTGATCTTTTTTTTCTGTCACTATCTTCATTTAAACAGAAAGAAATTTTATAATTGGAGAGCTTTTCCCTTTTCGAAAAAGAGTGCTCACAAAAGAAGCATGTTTGTGTTCAATGAGGAGAAGTTAACAGTCTATAATGCATACAAAATTTGCCCGGCTACAATATATATACAGATATATATTCCTTTATCTGTCTCGTTCAATGTATTACAAACTTCTGACATGAGTTTGCCAGTAATGAAATGCAAACATGTGGACTTAATAAATATAATTATGAATAATAAGCGCTGCCAAGCCAAGGTAAAGCAGCGCTTTGATGGTTGAAGCTTACAGGGCCTGGTATTGTGTGTGATCACTTCACTGGCTGGCAGCATGCATCCATACTTCATCTTCTCATGGTTGCCATCTATCGGGATCTAACAGGACTGCGGCTGGCTAGGGAGCTCGATGCTTTGAATCGTCTTCACACATTCCTGCGCCTTACCAATGAGACTCTTGACGTGGTTCTGTCCAAAACAAAGGAGAAAAAAAACCATTTTAACAGTAATGATTTAATTTGACATGTATACGTATGGATACAGAAGAGAATGAATGAATGAATGAATGAAGGAAGGAAGGAAGGAAGGACGGAAGGAATGTATGAATTAATGAATGTGTAAATGAAAGAATAAATACATTCAGATACATATAGAAATGAGAAACATTCCATCGCTAGCTTAATTCATGAAGATTTCAAAAATAATTGTCTGTCAATATAAGACTATTGTACTTATATCTTTTATAAATGGTTTCTTCTGAATAAGTGAAATGATTATTCATAAATGTGCATTTCTAATGTAATGTAAGTACTTGTATTTATATTATGTGATGTCAAATAATAAATCAGATGACTCTGAGTTACATCTTATATAAAAAACTATTATTTTCACTTTCAACCAACAAGATTATAGTTTTTCTTCTCAAAAGTGTCAGTGACATCAATTTGAAGTTGACAAAGCACAGTTGAGTGAATATGTATGAAAGAGCCTCTGGCACCAACAGCTTATAAACTGCATTACGCAATCTGCAGATGTGGGCAAACAACAAAATTTGGGGGATCAAGAAAAGTGTTAGAGTCAACCACACCCAAGTCGACCACACACAAGCCAAAATAATTAGGTATGTCGAAGAAAAAGTTATCCCAGATGGATATAGATATGTTGTGTTGATTCTATTGTGCAAGTTACATTTCACATACATCAACAGATTTTCTAAAATCCCTAAGATTTGACTTAGACACAGTTTGATGTATACTGGTGTCAAGATTTTGTGACACCAGGGTAGCAGAAACAATGAAAAACAAAGGAAACTTTGGGGCCAGCTAAACTGCTTTGTTATATAAATTGTGTTAGCGTTCTTCTATCGGCGTTCTTTGCGGCAAGAATTAGTAAGCATGTTGCGATATATCGCAGAGGACTGTTGTGGCACCAACCTGTATTTTGGCCTTGTGCTCCAGGATCATGGTGCAGGCCTGGGTCAAAAACTTGTCATAGTTCTCCTCCTCCAGCTTCATATTCTGCACCGCCTCATCATACCTGAATAAATCAAACATCAATGGGAAAATAGCATCATACACAATGATGTATTTGATACATTTTTAGCTGAGATTTTTGGGGATAAAACACACTATAAGCCTCAGAGTTGGGAAAAGCTCAAACCTACTTTCAAGTTCGAATACATTTTACGCTTCTTCGTACAACTTTACAATATCACAAATATTTGAATATACAGGTGCAAAAAAAATAAAAATGGCATATGATTTTAAGCACAGTGAGGAAGACAAGCACTCAAGTAATGTAAAAGCTGAAAGAAAACATCATGACAGTTGACAAAGACCAGAGTCTATTTCTAGTTTATCTCTATTAGGCTATGTTTACTGATCAGTTCACTGAGGGAGGAAGTAATATCAGATCACACTATCAGTACCTGCTTACATCCCACTGGCCTTTCCGTGAGAGTGTACCATGATATGGCTACAGTAAAACCAGAAATTTTTGCATAAATTATAAATTATGCGAGAGCCAAAAATTTCAGAAGAGGCAGTAATATTTGTGAAAAAAAAATGGTCTACACTACATGCATTGACTGCCACTGGCAATTCACAAAAATTTTATGCCGCAAAAAAAATTGTCAGCTCCAATTCGCAAAAATTTCATGCCGCAAAAACTTCTTCGCTTTACAGTAAGTGTCTTTATTTGGGTTTTCAGTTTAATTTGACTTTACAGTAAGTGTCTTTGTTTGGGATTTCAGTTTAATTTGACTTTTTTTTTGGGGGGGGGGGCGGGATTGACGGTATGTCAAAATAGAACATCTGGCAAATTTTAAGGCTAATTGTTTTGGCACATGGAAGTTTATACTGTTATTGAGTAGCCCTTTAAACGCTAATGCTTCAACAAAATAGAAAACAGAAGAAAGCAAAAAGACACAAAACAACAATTAATGGCTACTGAATAGCCTCCCCCTCCTCAACCCCCTCCCCATCAAAAAAAGAGGAAAGAGCTGAACAGACTTTTGTCAGATTTATTAGGATGCCTTCTCTCGTCACTCCAGCAAACCAACAGACCCAGACGCCAGTGCTTACCTGGACTGCATCTGTCGAATCTGCTCCTTGACTTGATTGATGTCACAACTGCTGCTGGCTCGAATCTCCTCCTTCTTCTGTTCGATGGCTGTCAGGCGGTCGGTCATCGCCTGGACCTCGTCGCGGGTTTTCTGTCCGTCAGGGACGAGAAAGGATTAATTGCATGTTGTTAAATTTGGAAACGTGGCAGCCACCAAAGCAAGTGTTGAACGCATTAAAAACTACACACGGGGTAGATGTCATTATTAAAGTGCAATTCCATACCATAAATAGTGTCAAATTTGGCTGTGATAAACAGAGTAATACCAGATGATCATAATGGTGGAGGCTTAATCAGAATCCAACCAAAGATTTAAAAGGAACATTTTGAGGACTTCCAATAGCTGTGGTCACACTTGCAAAAGATCACAAAGTTAAAGATTGAAAAGTCTTTGCGATCTTGGGTCGTCTGTCCACACTGGCAGTCAAACTTCTCGATCTTTAGTTCTCAAAATTTGGGTCACTTTTGCCAATACACAAGGAAGAAGAAAGAGCACACCGTCTGAGAGCTGGTGATTGTGACGCAACAATGCACATCTGTACATCACAATGACCGCGCGCTTCAAAAACAGATGGTGGACCAGTCACATGACAAACTTTGCGAAGTTTCAGTTGCTTGTGTTCACACTGCCCAAAGAGCAAGAAGATTGGCAGGGGCCCGGGAAATAGCCCTCGTTTGAGTTGAAGGTTCACAATAAGTTTCACAACAAGTTTGAGGACATACTGGCAAAACTTTAAGATCTTTAAGATTGCAATCTTATACCTTGTAATCTTTCGCTAGTGTGACCTTGGCTAGTGTTTCACAATTTGATAAAACATGGTTATTAGTGGCAAACCAATTTGCCAATTAGACTAGGTGATGACACCACTGTCTCAATAATCTCCAAATGACTTTCACATAATTAAATGTCTGCTACATTTCCCATTTTCTTTCTTAATCAATCTAGAAAGAAAACTTGTGCCTACAATAGCTAATTTTGGTTGTGCTACATAAAACTTGTACTGACAATATTACAGGGAATATTCACGGGGCGCCTCCATGCAGACTCAGAAAGACTATGAAGGGGACGTACACCACCTCTAAAAAGGATTTATCATTAAAAACCTGACGAAATATATTACAAGTTATGTAATGTATACAACAAATATTTCATGAGGTTTGTATTTTCGCAAATTTCGCAAGTCAGGTGCTTTTCGTGAAATTAAAGAGACGCAAAAATATTGACTCTGATCACGTATTGAATGTGACATACGCGTGTACATTTCTCCGTTTGGGAAAGGACTCCATGATCGCGAATTTAACCACTCGAGAAATCGTCGGGAAGTTCCAATTCGCAAAAATTTAGACTCGCTAAATATATGGCGTATACAGTAGTTGGCATCTATCTAAACTGGTACCCGCTGGAAGACATTACTCTTATTGTGAAATCATCAGTATAATCTCCTTGGAGTGCTAATCTCACCTCTTTAAAGGCATTAATCTCCTTCTCCAGCCTCTGCAGCTGAGCCTCCAGTTTCTTAATCTCCTCCCGCTTTCCTTCCGTCATCTCTTTGATCTAATCAGAGGGAAGGATAGAAACAAGCAAACAATGTGACAATGCCTGTGGGAATCTCCATGGCAACCAGTCCCACCGTTATGTTGTGTCCAGTTTGCAGGCTCTATGCTGTAACTTCTGTTCTTTATCTTAAAGGGATGGCATAGTATTAGTAGAGATGAGGACTGGGCTATTAACTTTTTGCGAGATACCAAGAAACCACATATAAAATAGTACAGAGCATACCATTCTAAGAGGAATTCAAAGTTTATTCGATGAAAATTGGTTTTGGAATGGTTGAGACATCCAAAAACAGAGTAAAACAGAGGGATCAAAATAAAAGGTGGGTCCCACCTTTTATTAGGATTGCTCCTTTTTGGATATCTCAGTCACTTCAAAATCGATTTTCGTCAAATAAACATTGAATTCCTCTTGGAATTACATGCTCTTTCATATTTAATAAGCGGTTTCTCATTGTCTCATCAAGAATGTTTAATAGAAATCTTAAATTTAGTCTCAGTCAAAACTATACAATCCCTTTAAAGAGCTCACACAAGTGTGGATCAGTAAGTTGCTTCAGAAATGAGATAAAAAACAGTGATTGAGCTGAAGCCAACAAGAGTTATCTTTACCCTGCAACCGGTCATCACAAAAACATTACCCTTCGTAAATTCAGAACTAGCATTACATTATTTTACATCTTCACCCACTTTGGAGCATAACACAGTATACACTCATGTATACAATGTATGTGTGTGAGGTATAACATTTTGCGATTCAGGACAAGAAAGCCAAAGACGTGAGTTTATAAATTCACTACCTATTAACCACAGCAACTGAATGAAAAGTAATGTCTCTCTTCAAGAAGCACAGTTTGTGATTTCCACTGCAGAGAAAATATAGACTTTTTTTTCTGTAAATTAGGGGAGGTGATAATTGAGTCCGTTGTTAAGTCTGCAATAACCTGTGAACTTGTCAAATTTGCTATTACAAAGACATCACAAGATATACATCATGCAATACGTTGTACATGCATACAGTGTACAAATATAACAATATTTGTTTTTTCTGCTTATATACAATATACTGGAAAAGTGGAAATTTTCGCGGTGTGGAAATTTTCGTGCATTTCATGCAACCATAAGCTAGCGTGAAAATAAGAGCATGCAAGTATTTTTGCATGACATATGTTCCAGTTGTTTATGTCCTGATTCCTCAGAATTAAAAACACGCAAAATTCACCTTACCCAGCTGAGCGCGAAAAATTACTTGTGCGAAAATATCCACTTTCACAGTAGAAATCACTCCCAATTGGCAAAAATAGGAGATGACAAAAACAAAACACATAAGGAGGTGGGTCAAATTTTTCCCTTCCTTCCCTGTGGAAAGGTCATAAACATATGAGGTCAAAGGTCAAAAGAAAGTGACTAACCTGGTCAAGAGCTTCCTCCTCATTCAGCCTATGACTGTGAAGCTTGTGGACCTCGCCATTCAGGTTCTTTTTCAGCTGCACGAGGGCAGGCTTCAAGTGAAACAGAAAAATTTATATTAAAAAAAACAAACTTCAAAACTTTCTCATTAATTAACTTTCTCATTAATTAATTAATTAATTAATTAATTAATTAACTTTCTCATTAACTTTCTCATTAATGTCTACCGAGTAATACAGTTTAAGATACTAATTCTAGGCCCTGCTGTACAAAAAAAAGAAGAAACAAAACAAAACATTATTTTGGTTTAAATCATAACATCAAACATACAAATGTATCTTGAAACTGCTGTATTTTCACTGGGTGATTGCAAACACACTATTTATGCAATTTCTGATTGCATGAAGAACCAGACATGGACATTAATGAATATTAGATTATGAAATCTGAAATATTTCTAACGCATTTAAAATGTCAAGGAAATTTGAATGCTTGAAATATCCTTGAGATTCACAGACCAAACACATCAGCAGCGCATTTGATATCTAATAAACCTCAACAGATAAGCTGAAGCTCTGACTTCAAAATATCAGCTCGTTTGCCAGCATTTCAAGGCTCGCAACACATAACAATATTTAATAACTTGTGTTTATTTTGCCCCCCCCCCCAAAAAAAAAATAAATAAATAAATAATAATAATAATAATAATTTGGATTTACCATTTGCTCTCATGAAAAAGACACATCATTCTTAACGGGAACCCAAACCCAAAGAGCAATGTGGACAATTGAGTAAAAGCAGCAAAATTTGTAGAACTCATCAGTGAAAGTTGGAGGAGTATCGGACAATCGATGCAAAAGAAAACATGAAGAAAATTCCACAAAAATTCACTTCTCTAGCATAATGAAAGAGCACTTGACTAACTGCCTTCAGAAAGCAGGGGGAATAATTGCTGCCCTTAACATATAACAGTATCAAGTTGATGGAATGTGTGATTTTCATGAAAAATAAATGTTTGTGGAATGTTCTTTATATTTCCTTTATATTGTTGTCCACTGATACATCATAACCTCTAGTAGTCTCCTCATCCAATGGTTCCAACACCAAAACTTTAAAAATTCATAACTTTTGCATCGATTGTCCACTTTTCCTCAAACTTTCACTGATGTGTTCTACTAATGTTGCTGCTTTCACTCAATCCACATTGCTCTTTGGGTTTGCGTTCCCTTTAAAATCAATAATTTCCACCTCTTTGCTGTCTTCACATACCTTGATGGTGCTGACAAAGTCTAGCATGGGGGAATGCTGGGTGTGGATGGAGTGGAAGTTGAGACGCAGCTCGTAGTCGATGCCGTGGGCATTCTCCGCATCGGCCGGGATCAGTTTCAGCCGGCGCGCCAAGCTGTTGTACTCGTTGACCTTCCGTTCGAGCTGATTGAGGTCAAAGGTTGAGAGATAGTCATTTGGCAGCCATGGAAAAGCTAAAAGTCCAGTTTAACTGTTATGTATGATACTAGAGATGAGGTGTAATGATTTGCATGCAACACTTTCAGCATTGTTCCTAAAAGAAATGCAGTATCACACTGATTCAAATAAAAAATGTAGCACTTTGTTTGCAGCACTGGACTTGAGGATTAACCCTAAAAAGACTGGGCTATTTTGGTAGCTCGAAAGACTGGGGGGGGGGGGGCCTAAAGGGCCCCCCCCCCCCCTTAAGATTTCGGCCGTGGATCGCGCGATCGCCGCGAAAATTTGCACAATAGTAGTGTGCGATGTAATCTACAAGATAGTATATTCAAATTTTCCAAAATAGTCTTCTTTTATTTTATTTTGATTAATTATGCTAATTTATGCGAGAAATCAGACTCTTTGATCTAAATCAGTAAATAAAGCTCCAAAAGTGCTCATTTTTGGTCTAATTATTCTTTGTGGCATTCTTAGCAAATGCACTTGAAAAAAAATTCGGTATCAAAATCAATTTCTTATTTATTTTATTGTTTCATGAATTTCTTATGTATTTCTTTGTTTTTTGACCTTTTGTTTTTGTTGTTTTTTTAAACAAAATTTGTGGCAGACACTATTTGAAGCATAATACTCCTAAAACAAATTGATTTTAGCCATTGAGAGTAAAAATAAGCATATTTATATGAACCATGTGAAAAAACTCAATTTGCATTGACTTTGTACACAAAATCACATTTTTGAGCCATTTTCGGCCTCACATGCATGTACAAAATGTTATGTAACTTCAGAATCGTACCACCGGGCGTCACAAATTTGGTGTCAAAATGTGCGGGAAACTTGAAAGAAAAAAGTCATAGAGCATCGCGGCGAGAGCATTGCGTGTTGCAGAGTAATCGCGCGAAATGTCGAGGGGGGGGGCCTTTTAGGCCCCCCCCCCCCCCAGTCTTTTTAGGGTTAAAGGTAGTTCCAGCTCCTTGCAAGACTAACTAGGAGCATTCTGGCAACACTTTTTTGTTTATTCACTCTAAAAACAAGAATTGTTACCTGAATCATAATGATCATCATCGCAGCAATATCATTATAGGACAGGTCGAGAAAACTTTGCAAATCTCACTGGTTGAGAGCCATGCATCAGTTTTTCCATGCTGCATCATATGTTCAATATCAAATAATCATTTTGATCACTGGGCAAAGACGCTGTTAACATGTTAACATGCAGGCTTGTAGCAAAGAGTTTGCGCACTTAGCAAGAGATGGCTAGCCAGCATCCAGTAATTACTGACACATGGTTTGCATCAATGGAAAGCCAAAGAGAAATGCATCCAGTAAATTTGAAAAGCATCATAAATTGTTGGAACACGATTAAAAAACGCTGTTCTATAAAATACACGATGCAACACTAGGAATAGTGCGCATGCAATAACTATAAAATCTAGTCTACACTCACTCGACTTCACCTTATGGGTTAAGCATTCCACAGTTACCTTATGCACACAATTCCTACTGGCACACTCAGACCCGAGCATGATTTGTATACTATCATTTCATTATCACATTTAATATCCTTTTTCATTAGTACTATCATCATTACTAATATTGTCATATTATCACTTTCAAAAATATCATCATTCATTATTACTGTCATCATTACTATTGTTATATCACTACCTTTCATAATCATCCCTGAATTGGCCAGGCATCACCTGTTAGTCTACTGTCATGGCATTATAGACCACAATACTCACCTCCTCCTGCTTCTTGGCAATGCCTCTCTCCTCAGCCCAGATCTCCTGGTCCAAGGACTGGTTCTCCCGCTCCACCTGGTCCAGACTGGCGTTGGCCTGCCGCAGCTCTGTCTGCATGCGTTCCACGTCCTTGGCTGACAGCTCCTGGTGCTCCAGTTGGTACTCAAGCCGCGAAAGCTCTCGATCCAGCTCCCCAATTTCAAGATCTACGATAGAGAGGGGAAAAAGAAAGAAGATAAATGGATTAAGTTTCAGGGATTTGGAGCACTGGATATCTATTTTTTTTTCTCATTCTAGCAAGTATCTCTTACTATTGAATGGACAAATGATCACCTATCTAACCCAACACGCATTCACTGGGTTGATTGACATTACATCCTATCTAATCCTCCTCTCTCAGATCCTAACCAATTTTAATGATACCGGTATATTTACAATCAAATACCAAACTTCTATTATACAGTGGAATCCCATTATAATGAAGTCCTCGGGACCGGCAGTTTCTTTCGTTATTTCGAAATGTAGTTATAACCGATCAAATAAACAATAAAAAGCATAGGGTGGATGGTGTTGCGGCCTGAATTCTTACTTGGTTGTAACTAGAATTTCGTTATAATTGTATTCGTTATGACAGGAGTGCACTGTATAAAATTAAGTTCAATAACCGGGACAATATTTCTATCAATATCAAATAGAGATTAAATTGCATCAATCAAATCACATTGAATCAATTGACTGAATTTATGTACTGCTAACTTGAACTGAGTCAAATGAATCAACTTTAACAGAATATGAACAGAACTACAGTCACAAAAATGCTGGACAGTGAGGATGCAATTTTTTTGTGAATGCAAACTGTCCAAGATCACTGGACACTACTCGTGGTTGACTGACCAGTATGTCCCAGCTGGATGTCCAGTTCCTGCATCTTCAGGTCCTGGGTCTTCTTGTGGTCCCGCAGGTTGATGAGGTACGCCGAGAAGCGCTCGCAGTCGATGGTCCTGGCCTTTACCTGTTCTTGCAAGCTTGGGATGCGACTCTAAAATATGTATGAAGGGGCAAAGTGGAGTACGGTAGTTCCTTTGATCAATTGTCTGGAATTTCTCTTTATTTCATTTTAACAATACAGGGGTAAATGTGAGGGTTGTTATCACACTAAGCAGTAATCGACATGACCTTTTCTAGCTTACATTCTCAGACATAGATGTATTTTTTTCTTACAAGGGATTCTAATACCAAGGTGTATGTTGATTCAATACAAGGTAACATGACTGCTTATTCTGTGTTAAGGACAAAATTAAGGCACTCCATCTATTTCACCTAAAAAATAAATAAATAAATAAATAAACACAAAATCAATAAATAATGGAATTAATTAATGAACGAGGGATAAACAATCCATGACTAAGCAATCATACACTCAGTACATATATTCATTTAAGAAAAAACAAATAAGGACAAACAAAAAAAACTTACTTCATTTATAATCAAAGAATAAATCACCGAAAAGAAATAAAATTCCACAGAATATTGTCACATACATTGTAGTTTACTACAAACAGGCTAATCAGAAATCCTTTCATTCAACATGGTAAATATAATCATACAATAATGAGAGAGATTCAGAGGTTCAGTTTACCTTTGAGAGCAGTGATTTAAAAAATGTTCAAGATATCACATTTGATGCATATGTGTAGGTCTGTTGTATCACAGAACATCCTACCTTATAAAATTTTTGCAATAAAGCCTGAAATTTTAGGGGATATAAGTATTTTTCTCATTAAACCATAACTATAGACGGTTTAGTCTGGAAGCATTCTTATTATAACTGCTGTTCATATTTTGTGTATTTAACAATACTCGACATCAATTATATGGATTCAAATTTTTACAGTGGTTGTTTCTGTCCCTAACTCACATTTTAGAACTATTTTAAAGCATGAATGTTGGGTTTTTTTCATCTGCAAATGGTAAATTATGCCTTTTACATCTACTCCCAGGAAAACATCAGGAATGGTTGACACATTACCTGCTGCTGCTCCAGCTCCTCCACTTCTGCCTGGAGTCTTTCCTTCTCGGCCGCAATGTTACCAAGATCCATCTCGCCTCCCGTGTTTCTCATATCTAAAGCCAAAACAAATAGACAGACAGACAAACTCACACAAACTGAGACCAATGAGGTTTGAGGTGCAAATCCCCCGCTTCATCCAAGCTGATCTTGAATGGGGCAAACGATTCGCTGAGAAGTGTGGATGCTTCATCAAAATCAGACATTAAATAAGACAAGGCTGCACATTGGCGCCGGTCTCGTGGTCCAGGCCGGTAAAAATCACTGACGGGCCAGTAACTTTCAGGAATGGCCAAATTTACTGGTCTGACCTGACTACTAAAAAGATATAATTGTCAGAGCCAGTTGAAAAAAGAACAGGTCCAATGAAGAGGAGATAGAAAGACAATCCCTTGGTTCACCTACACATTTTACACAAGTGATCACATCACTTTTGTTTGGAATATAGTAGCGATCGAGAGTGCTAATAACCATAACACAAAATTTAGCTAACATGACAATGACATCAATTCACAGCTCTCCAAAGGGTTGCGCACAAACTCACAAAAATCATCCTTATAACATATAAAGTTGGAGAGTATAGTAAAGGGTAAAATGGTTTGTCATTCCATTCTGTAGAAAGCATATCATCAATTAAGGAACAAATGGGGTCATAAAGTCTACACAACCTAATAACCTGTCAATTTCAATAGCAGCCCCATACTTCCTTGTTGCAGCAGTTACAAACATAATCTTGGATATGTATTGTGTTACACATCATATGTTTTTCAAACTGGCTATCAAAGAAGAGGATTAATAAGAAAAACCACAGAAATTTACTGGAGTGTTGCATGTGGATTTGAGCAACTTGATGTAAGAGCACTGTACTAAGGAGAACAGAGGCTTAGCACTCTAAGATGGAAGTTTCTGAATTTGAGTTATGTCTGTCGCAAATGCTTTGACGAGGTGCTCCCCTCCCCTCCCAAACCACCACATCAACATCCTCCTTGCCCAAGGCATGAAAATGTATACCTGGCAATGTTGGGGGTAATAATATTGGCAGGGCCCTCTGGAAGAACACAGCAAACCCTAAAAAGGCTTCTCTAAGGTGGACAGAAACCCATATGATTCTAATAATTTAATTCATTAGTGACGGGCGGTAAAAGGCACTGACTGTACTTACGTATGGCATCTCGCAGTTTCTTCTCGTACACCTCGTACTGGTCCTGTCCACTCATGTACTCTTCATACGTCCCTTCAAGATAGTCAAACAGCATCTGGGTATAAAGACAAAGAGTCACACTCCAATCTGGATTTGAGAACAAGTTTTCATGTAGGATACCCAATGGCTCTGAAGAATGGAAGGCTTGCAAAGAGGCCCAGAGAATTTAGTTAATAATAATAATAATAATAATGATAAGTACAGCATTTGTAATGCGCCTTCGATCTAGTAGCCTATTCTGAGGCGCAGAGGGATATAATTACTAAGAGAATAATATACATTATAATCATAGTTGTACATAAGAAGGTTAACAAAAAGAATTTGTGAAACTACCAGAAGAAACAATGTGCTGTTTGTTTGTTTTTGTTCTGAAAAGAAAATACAAAAGAAAATAAAAGTATTAATTCTAGACAGGACTCTGAGAGTGTGTGGGATAACAAAACACAGCTCTGAGAATGTAAGTGTTAAAGTAAACAGTTCTACAAAATTGAATGTTTTACCCATATAAAAAAAGAGAAAAATGGCTATGAAAATTGACGGTAAAATGTGCCCCTAACAATAAAGGGATTCACAGCAATGTCTGGAAATTCAAGGTCTAAAGACAGGCTCTACTATGCACTGCATTATCTACAGTAGTCAACAAACCTCCGACTCAGCTTGGCCATCAAACTCGCTCTCTTCTCCCTCAGCAGAAAATAGCAGAGTCGTGGTGGTCGTGTTCATTGCATACTGTGGATTCAAACATATCAAAACATATTGAATGGAAAGTCTTCCTTAACTTTAAAAGGATTTCTTCCCTTTATCCTTACTGTTGCCTTCCTAATCTCCCCTTCCCTTCTCCCTTTAATACACATGTAGATGCTTAACCCTATTCTAACTGGGGGGTCAAATTGACCCCCCCTCGACGTTTCGCACCACGATTTCGCAACGCGCAAAGATTTTGCCGCGTCGTTTCACAACTTTTTTTATTAAAGTCTTCCGCATATTTTGAGACCAAATTTGCGACGTCCGGGTACACCGTTCTGAAGTTACGTAATGTTTTGCATATGCATGTCAACCCAAAAACAGCTAAAATTCATGATATCGTGTGCAAATCCAATGCAAATTGTGTTTTTTGGTTAAATTGATACAAATAAGATTATTTCAACTTTTAACCATTGAAATTAATCAATTCTAGTGTAGATAAGCCTGAAAAAGTGCCTGCAACAAATTTGGCAAAAAAAAACAATAGAAAACAAAAGGTCGACAAAACAATAAAATACATAAGAAATTAACAAAACAACAGAAAACAAAAGAAATTGATTTTGATTGTGCTATTTTTTTACACGAAAATTGTTTGTGTCTTGAGGAATTCTGACACATAAAGTTAGCAATCCTCCAGCCTTTTTAATGGAGTTATAGGTGAAAATATGATTTCATACACAAATTTGCACAATCAATTTATTAAAAATAGAAAGGCAATATTTTTCTATTGTATAACCATGTAATCTTGTAGTTGACATCCAGCTCTATCTTCAGGCAAAATTTCGCGGCGATCGCGCAATCGGCAGCCGAGATCTGAAGGGGGGGGGGGTCAAATTGACCCCCCCCCCCCCAAGTAAAAACTTGGTCTCAAATAGCCCAGTTAGAATAGGGTTAACCCATTGAAGACTAGTCCCCAAAGTATCCTACGGCAGGTGTCGA
The DNA here is from genome assembly GCF_040938485.1 of Diadema antillarum. Taxonomy (NCBI): domain Eukaryota; kingdom Metazoa; phylum Echinodermata; class Echinoidea; order Diadematoida; family Diadematidae; genus Diadema; species Diadema antillarum. Next base: position 1,174,956 of record NW_027271190.1, read on the forward strand.
GTATGGCAAATGTGTGTCATTGCAAAATCAGCTCGTCCTCAATGGGTTAATGTGTTCCAAACTGTTACAATCACAGCGAGGCTTTCTTAGTTTTCCCATTGCCATTATATTTCTTGCTTCTCTCATTAGAAAGCTCAGTTATACAATTGATGACACCACACATAGGAAAATCTCTTGCAGAAATTGTACATAAATGCGTCATAGTCAGAGGATGGTGCAGATCATTAACGTGGAAATACTTTAGAAGCTTGAAAGACTAACATACACAGAATTAAACATGTTTCTGCCATTTGAAAAAAAAAAATCAAACAAACAAAAAACAATCACAATATTACTTCATTAACAATCTTTTCTCTCTTTTCATTATAATGGCCAGTTTCAAGGTAAATCCAGTTTCATTGTTGTTCTTTTTCTTTGTGTCCGTCCAAACACATGTTGCTCTCAAACAAGAGTTACCCCTTCATAATAAAAAGCTACACAATACGATCCCTACAACCCAGTTGAGCAGCGTCACCTTTGGTTTGACAGTCACATCTATTGTAAGTACTCAGCTGGAAGCACACCCACAGAGTTTGGTCAGAAAAAAGCCCAGCCAGGAAGGAACAACTCACCTTGACCAGGTCCATCAGCCAGTGCAGAGCCCCCAGGACATGGGGCCAGGCGTGGGGACTCCCCAGGGTGAACATGGAGCTCTTGGAAATGTTGTATGGGTATCTGCAAATAGGAAAAGTAGTCTCAGATGTTGGTTGTGGCATCTTTGTTTGTTTGTTTGTGATTTTTTTTTTTGTACGAGAAATCTCGTTAATTTAACTTGTTTACAAGTTACTAGTATACATTCCTACGGTTCGGCTATGGATTCACAATATCAACAGCACCTACCTATGGCTCTTTAGTTGTGTTTTTTTTAATTTATTTTTTAGTTTAAATTCTTAGTTTTAAGGTGTCAGTACGGATTTCAATACCTTTTCACCATATTTTAAAGCATCCTATCATGCAGACCTCCCAACCTTTCTGACTGAAAAAAGGAATGATTTGGTCCAAAAGTAGGAAAGAAAGAGCAGTTCCCATAGGAATGTGTAGTAAAATTATCCAGAAAAATAGGAAATTCCTGTTGAAACAAGAGCTGGGAATGGTAAAAATTCAAATTCTTTCCTCCAAATTCAGTATGGTTGAGAGGTCTGTATCATGGGTAAACATTTACATTTAGAGAGCCATTGATTACATACACACATTATTTGTTTGTGGTGGTATTTACAGACTTTAGAAACACTCACTTGAGTGCCTTGAGTTTAGCGGGAATTTCCTCCTCAAACTTTTGGCCCACTACGTAGTCTTCGTCCAAGAAGTTGTAGATGAACTGGAAGATGCGGATGAAGTCTTTTGTCGTCGGGGACATCAGCTGCTTGACGGACAGCTGGTGGGAGAAGTTGTTCTCCTGAAGAAACTGTGATTCACAAACAGAAACATAATCATTCGTGATGGCAATGATTTCAGTCAGAAGGGAAAGAGGGAGAAATTATGGTTCTGACAGAGAAATACCTGGGTAATAGAAGAATGTGCATCAAAATGTGTATATTACAAACATTTCCCTAGAATTAAACAATCTAAAGCCTCCCACCATTTTGCGCCCACCCCCCCCCCCCCATCCCCCATCCCAATAACAAGATTTTACCTGGGATCATACTGTTAATGTAGATACCCAAATAGCATGGAATCCGGCACTTAACTCTCACATGACCTCCTTTCTCTCTCGTCAATCTCTCTCTTGTCTCTCTCCCTCTCTCTCTCTCTTTCTTTGAGTAAAAACTATTTTAAAAAATCAATCTATAGGGAAAAAAGAAACCTCACATTTCTTTGTTTGCAATGCTTATAGAATTGATACAGACTGACTTTCTATTTTCATACCCAATGCCACAATTTCTTGCTTACTCACATCAACAATGTTCCTGATCTCCCTCTGCATGTAGGATTTATCACTCAGGGGCCTGCTCTCGCGAAGGACATCTCTGCCCATGTTGGACCGTCCGTAGCCACTAGAGGGCCTGCATGTGCAATGATAGTCAAAGCAAAAATCCTTCAGTTTCACTGTGTTAGCATGTCAGAATTGAATTCAGAAAAAAAAAAATGAACAACGAAATAAATAAACTTCATATATCTGCAGTTCTAACCTTTTACTTAAAAAAAATCCCTAAACATCAACTCACAATCAGCATGCCTGAGTTGATGTTTAAAATGTAAAAAGTAATATCCCATCACAAATGGCCCTTTAAATACTTTTATCAATTCCTGAATTTACTTACAAAGCTTGATTAATCTTGTGTCATGGTGCATTTAAAAGCATGTTATTTTTCAAACTGACTGGCTGTGAAATAGACATGAAATTTCTTTTGGGTCTAATATTCCATTACTGTAAAACGAGGAATTTTCGCGTGCACTTTAATTTCGCGAATTTCGCGAGCGCCAAGATTCGTGAAAATAAAATGCACGCCAAAGTCCTTGTTTACACTATATGCATTGAACACCAGTGGCATTTCGCGAAAATTTCAAGCCACGAAAAAGGCTGTCGGTTCCAATTCGTGAAAAATTCATGCCACGAATATATCATGTTTTACAGTAAAATGACACAGCATTTGATATTATAATAATTACATACATGTACTTGTAGCTGCTCACTTATCAGAAGAATTTGACAAAGTTTCCAGGGCTGATCATAAACATTGTTTCTTTCAATCATTTGAATATTTGTAGGAAAATTACAAATGGAGAATGGCAGTGCCTTTCATATGACAGAACTGAATGAGTTTCAAGACAGAGCTGGATGCAATATAGACAATCTTATTGAGATGCCCACCTCCTGTTATTGCCGAAGCCATGGGACATCTTTGAGGCAGTTGATTTGCGGGAGCCGGCCGACGAACTCGACCCCGATGAGCGTCGGTTGACACTTCCGGGTCCTCGACTGGTTGAAGGAACATCTGCCACAGAGAAACAATTAAGCTATGCATACATCTACCAGTACGTGTACATTTGTACATGCCTGTACAGCTGACATCTTGTTATTATAAATATCACGGAATCAGTGAATTCACATTGTTAAATCAAATTTTGTTTACATGTACATGTGTATATCAGGGATTTACAAAGAAAAACGAATTATACAAAGAAACTTTGGCATGGGGGGCACAAAACATTACTGGTACTTTGTTATGAAGAGGGTTGTCATGTTAATGTTCTTCAATGAGAAAAGTTCACTGGAACATGTCAAGTCCTGGTGAACCCTGTGAAGGACAGCCAACTATGCATTTGAACTCACAGGCTGGTTATGTGATAGATAATACTGTCTTATGCAGACTATCAAAGGGATGAGGACTTTTGGTGGATATTTATTTCTTGTGTAATGGTCTGAAAAAAAAAAATGTAATCATTAGTGAAAGGAACAATTATCAGAAAATAGTGAGTGGTAGCACAGTCAGTTCAGTGGTCAGTACAGTACAATGGCTCATGAAGAAGAAAAAAAGTTGCATGATTAGCTCCATATGCCTGATATAAATTTATCAATATATGGGCATTTCCATGAGTTGTGCGACATGACCACCAAAATTTTACCCGCATATTTCAGGACAACTGATAATCTTACTTTGTTAGCCATAGTTTGAAGTGTGTGAAACCAACTTTACCTTTAAGAAAAGTTCCCTTCTGTGCATTTTTATACCTTTTGAAGCCAGAAAGCATTTTTTGACCTAAAATCCCTAAAAATGCATTTTTGTTGCTCTTTGTGATTATTTTTTATATTTGAGGCTCAAATCAAACTTTGTTTGGTTTTACAAATCAAAAATATATTAATCTAGCAGAAAATAAAGTGGAGACCTCTATATAAGATATGTACTTCGGACACCAGCATGCTCTTACATAGCTCGAGAAGCTGCTGTAACGTGAGTTACCGAAACATGAACTTTTTAACCTAGCAATTTTACTATGCCCAACTGAGACGTGGTATTTTGGATTATCAAATAACTATGCAGCACACATCCAAGAAATATGATGGGACTTATAGTCTTTGCTTCAAATTCTCATAACAGAGGTCTTAAAATTGTAACGTGAGTTACCATGTAACGTGAGTTACCACAATGTAACGTGAGTTACCGACATGATTTTTCTTTCATACCAAGAAATGATATGAAGGTTGTGATTGTAAGTAACCAATGAGTACATGATTACTGAACTCTTGTATTAAGATTCTATTTCCAGTAGATTGTTATTCTCTTGGTCTCTCTCTATCACCAAACCAACTGGTCTACATGTACAATGTATCAATTACACATGTTCATCACGTCATGTTAACTTCTGAAAGAAACTGTTCCATATTTACTATTTAATATTACAGTGCATGTATACTGATCTGTTACGAAAGTTGTTAAAAGACATTTCTTCTAAAGCTGCATGGACCTTGTTCCAGCAAATTATCAACATTTTGTGATAACTATTAATAGCCTCCTGATTGGGATAATCACTGCACGATTACTCTTGAAAAGTTCTTGTTTTTGTAATTCAAGTGATTACTATTTGACATTTCAGAGTTTATGCCTACCTGTATAGACCAAAGCCATTGTTTATGAGGCTGAAACATTTACATGTATGAACAGAATTTTAAGATTGGAGCTCGTTTCCTGCTGTTCTTTCTGAGATTTTTGAGAACTGAACATTGTGAATTTGACACGCTTATGTGTTTTATACTATTCTACTCTGAGGTTTTAGCTATATTGTTGCAAAATCCTACAATGAAACTTTTCCATGTTTACTATAATTTACTTTACATGCTGATCTATTACCAAAAACTTGTTGAACGTGAACCTCATTAATTATCAGACATTTTCTTTAAGAGCTGGACAGTCATGTAGCTTAAAGCAAACTATCAACATTTTGTGATATTAATAGTTAGCCTCCTGATCACAAAATATTTACTATTCATGTTTTTCATTTGGATTTACTGCTTCAGTCTGCTTGATTACTCTAGAAAATACTGGTATATACTTTTTACATGTATGTACACTTTAAATGATGGCTACTTGACATTTAATAGACCAAAGCCATTGTTTTTTAAGGCTAAAACATTTATGAACATGTTTTATTAAACTGATCAATACTGGTAGCAGATAACTAAAATTTATCTGCAGTTTCTGTAATTCAAGTCTAATTTCTGTACCAGTTTTGTATAAGAATTTGTAAACAAATCAAACATACAAACAATTGATTATTGAGTAATTCAAACAATTATCAAATAATGGGAATATAAATTGCATTGTTTAAAAGTTAAAAGATTTATTGAAATATTTCATTTCTGAACCTTTAAACTCTCCACAGACTACATGTACAGGTCTCTAGTCTCGTGACTCAGTGTATTAAATGGAATACACGTTTCTGGATGACTTGTTTTATCTAGATAGCCTGAAATCCATTTAAATCTAGTAAAATAAAAAAAAAATCAAATCAAATTCTCAATTAAATCCTCAATTTCTGATGCATTTGTTAACTGGAAAAGAGTGTAATTTAATGAGATAGACTCTGTTTCATATCATTTTGTTGAATACAATTTTTGTCTCAGTACAAATGAAAGCTTGGAAAACGACTCAATTAAAAATGAAATTTATCTTCAAGTTGGTATTCTAAATGTAAAGTTTCCTGCCTTTTGGTAATCTCATGGATAAAATGGGATTAATTACTGTCAGATCAATGTTCAAATCAATTTAGATTCTTTATTTGTGGAGTTTGTTTGTGAAAAAAAGTTGTCTTGGTAAGTTTTCTTTGGATTATTAAGACAAAAAATCAACTTGTGATCATGTGGACAAACTGTAACGTGAGTTACCGTAACGTGAGTTACCGCTTCACATGACGATACCTGGAGAATGTAAGACAATTTGAATTTTTACCATACTCGGTGATGTATGTTGTTAGTCCATGACTTTGACACAATAGACTTTAAAGTCTCTCTGTTTCTTGTTTGAGGAAACTTTTGAATATAAGACATGCCAAATTTTTGCATGTCCGATTTATGTAACGTGAGTTACCGACATTTGTAGTGTTTTTTCTCATAGTTCTCATAAGAGTCTGTGGATGTAATGTTGCTGTGAGGTAGGATGGAGGTGCATGATACTCATTCACATATAGTAACTCATATCACTAATTAGGTTTTAAGGATACTGATCTCAACAACCTAATTTTGAGTTCAAAATGTAACGTGAGTTACCGTGGAAATGCCCATATACACTTGCTCCTGTCATTAGATATTGAATCGAAAGCAAGAAAAAAACACTCTACTTCTGTAATATTCTGTAATCAAACCACTAAGAATTGAAGTTAGGCCACCAAATTTCAACAAAGGTTATCCTTTGGTGGCCTTAACTGGCAACTTTTACGCAAAATTGATTGTTGCTTTTGCTTTTTATTTCGGACCATCAAAATTTCAGAATGAAAGGTTCGAATGACCCAGCCACCAGAGAGAGAGAAAGAAAAAAAAAACGGCTAGTGTAGAGCCTTGTACAATACGTAGGCCTTACTAACACAATCTATAAGTACAAGTGAAGTGAGGTAACTCACTGTTGTCATGTTTTACTCTGAGCGGGCCAACAGACGACCTTCTGTTGCTCATGGAAGCACGGCCAGCACTCTGGCGATGCATGCTGCTGGTTAGGCGCCACAAACGTTAGATCCAAGTTTTGCCCTGTCGTAGAACAAAAAAGTCAAATTGAGAATATGAGAATATGAGATTTAGGCATAGATCTAACCGTTACCAACATTAAAACTACTGTATACACTAGATTACCTTTATAGTTGAATCTGGAAAATAACTTGGTAAGGAAGGTGCTAGTAAGGTGTGGAAGTGGGTGGGTTCTGAAGATAAAATTTTGATAAGTCTGTGTCTGTACAACTCATAAGTGTTAGGTGCAGTGCAATAACTGCATAATTACAGAAAACTCTACAGCAGCTGTTCTGCAGCCCAGGTCACTGAGATTACCAGGACTCAGCTAAGTAGGACATGCATACAGCAGATGCCTGGAAACGTTGCTTTGACCGAAAGATCAGTCTGTGTATCTTGTCGTCACGCACCAGGGATATAATGCTCCACGGAGACTATACGTTTGGCTTCACAGAATCCCTCCTATACGGGGAGGAGGGCCGTAAAAGTAAAAAAATGATTTTAAAAAAATCCTCCGAATAAAACATATTTTTCTGCCTAACATTTAGATGGTTCTACTGGTAGAAGCTTAACCACATCGGTGACCCCACCCCAGCGCCTTGGGGTTCGTTGCCTTGCCTTATAAGTCTGTATAAAATTAAAACGGTCACTAGCTAGTCAGGCTATTTAAGGCCAAACATTTTTTCTCTAGTACAGTAGAGTAGGGGTACCTAGACAGATTAAAATGATTTTCTAGAATTTCTAAATTCTATGCGAAACGGCAAAGGTGAAGCGGGAAACCTGAAACATACGAGTAAAAACGGTATAGTAGTAGGTATCCAACACATCGACACTGTACATTGTCATTGAAACCGACATCCCTCTAAAATTGTGCGTAAAGAACGAACTTTCACAAACGCTACTACGCGCAGTGCAGTAGAAACTCTACAGTAGTGGTTTTGCATTCTTCACTGGTGATTTCATGATGCCCAAAATATTCCTGGAAAACCCGATAATAAACAACTTTAACAAGATCAACAGCAAAACAATGATACCGTAGATTATAAATGCACAATAATTGGAAAAGCATTAACAGTTAGAACTCCAACATTGGTAGTGCATTTCACACGTATTGTCAATGGAGGGTAGGGGTGTTGGTTTCAAAATACAGTGCAACTGAGTGAGCGCGTCAAAATAACAACCCATGCATTGCATTCGAAGCAGTTATATCAGTCCAGGAAACCCGCTCACTGCCCCGCCTCATGAGGACTGCCCCCACGCCTCATGAGGCCCCCTATTCACTTCTTATTCATCTCACATCTGACGTATAAATTGTCGCAACTTTGCACGGTGATTTTTTGTTACACACACATGTCCACTATCCATGATGAAAAGAAGAAAAAATCCTGTCTGTTGTTTTTTTTTCAAAAATCGAGTTTTAATCAACCGATGCAGAGCGCCCATCAAAACACGGGCGCTTGCGTGTTCGCACAATGCAAGACTGCCGCACCTAGCGGCCTGATCCGACTCATACACATGACATAATTATTTTGTCGCCCGCTACGATTGTACGAGTTGAAGCAGAAACGAGAAATGAATGTGAAAAAACAAACCGACTCATCTAATTGTTACAATGTAATTTATTTCAATTACGATGAAAAGTTTCCTAATCATGCTAATGAAAATCAATTCAAATTTATCAAACAGTCCTTCAAAAGTTATAGCGAAGGATTCAAAATATATTCAAATATTATTGGGGAAAAAATGACGGCTAGAAAAAAACAGCGGCCTGTCGAAAAAACGCATTTAAGTGCCCTTGATACGTTTTGTCAGGGTGGTCGGTTGAAATGAATAGGGCAACTGAGTGCGGGAAAAATTACACTCCACGCGTTCGAAGCCGCCATCTAGAGCGCGTACCTCAGATCGCATTTTCAGTGCGCTCTTGTGAATCCGGAGTATTTTCTCCACACGTGAGTAAAATTTCAGGCAAATTGTGAGATTTTTCACGTTTCTATTGATAGAAAAACGTTAGGTGGCCGGTATTGAACACCCAACCATACTCTATGTTATTAGTAGGCAGGCCAGCGTACATAAATACACTGTAACTCTAACGTTACACGTTCCGCCTCACTCTGGTTGATGTTTGGCTTTTAGCTTGGACTGGTTAAAGCTTGTAGCAGCTGATGACACATAGTTTACCGCAGCAGCGACCCCATGCATACGAACAAACCTTATACGTACTGTGTTACAGCGCCCCGCGACGGGGTTACTTTTATAGTGGACGTTTCTACATGAACGTCTTGCTATTACCAACACAAGCATATTTGCAATAATTTAACGGTTTGAATTGCTTTAGATTTGAGGGTGTTATTTGTGCTCACTTAATGAAAGCGCTCAACTTACATTACAATCGCAAATATAATTTGGAAAGTCTACTTACAATCCAGGCAGATCAGAGTCTCAACGATAACCGATTTCTCACGTAGCATAGGGCCTACGTTTGAATTAACCGCGGCCGTTCGTTTCGCGAACGAAGGGTCCATAGGCATGCATACGATGTGTGCAACACATACAGCTTGCCCGCTCTTAACGTAGAGGGCGCTTAACTATTGCTCGCTCCGAAAAGTGTATCGGCCAAAATGGTTCTCCACGGCAAACACGTGCGGAAGAGAAGGCTTGCTAAGAAACGTAAATATCAGGTCTTAGCAAAGGACGATGAAGAGGAGAATCAAAATTCGGTGGAGAGCAGTGTGGGAAAGAAGCGGAAGACTCCGTTTGATCCTTCAGATTTCATCATTCAATTGAAAAAAGATGGCATTTCGTTGGCAGAAGGTGAGGACCCGGCAAAGGGGTCGTTAGTTACCACCATGAACTAGAATAGACGGGACTGATGTTTAGCGGCTGGCGTGCGCGTGCAGACGACTTTGACAAGTTAGAACTTCGAATATACTACGCGATAGTAATAGAGGGGATGCGTTCATACGCATACTTACATGTATTTAGAATAAAGGAATGATGCACCTAATAAAAATAATGAGACAATTATTTTGTTTCATGCATGTCCAGTGTACTGTCAATGGTTCAGAAGTAGATGATCTAGAACTAGAGTCTAGTCTATTCAATTATTTATTATTTAGACTCTAATATTCATCGATAAAAATATGAGAATAAGAAATGAATATAAACTGTAATTTAAACTCTCATTTTTTAACGTTCATATGATGTTAGAGTTTAGACCTCATTAAGATCTATGTTAGCTAGCTACTAACTTACAGTGTATGCGCTTCGTGGTCTAAGAGTAAACAAGACAGTCTTGAGTCAATAGGCAGTAGATTCTATCAGTGCAGTAACGTTAGATGGTATTGGTAGACTTCTGGCTCTAGTCTACACAGAATATTTTGCAAGGTTTTTATTTTCGCGAGTCGGATGCCATTCATGAATTAAACACGCAAAAATATTGACACTGATCCCGATGTGAATGTGGCATACCCATGTACCCATGTACGTATTCTCCGTTCAGTAGAGGACTCCAGGATTGCAAATTTAACCACTCGCGAAATCATCAGGAAGTCCCAAATTCGCAACAATTTAGACTCGCTGAATGTATGGTGTATACCAGTAGCCGGTACAGTTAGTATACTGTATAGAGTTACTGCGGCAGTAAGCAGCCGTGCGCCTGTTCGCGGCAGGTACAACATACTCGGTAATATACCGCTAAACACAGCATTGCATTGTTACATGCACACTACACATATACTAACACACTACCAATCAACAAAAACCAACCGATAAAATGGGCACAATCTCCGACAAAAGTCAAATTTTCTCACCTAAATGACAATATATCGCATCCAAAATTTTATTTTCGGTACTTCTTAACATAAAAGTTAAGAAACAATGGTCCAAGAAACTGGATTTTTTTGTCGTTTTCCCGATGTTCATGGATTTTGAAAACATATCCTCACGTAAAATAGAACTTTCGCGAGCCGATGTGGGCCGCCATTTTTTTTCGGAAAGTGGATGTTACCATCGAAAAAAATGATAAAAACACGAGAAAGACATCAACAACACCGCCAGAATTGCGATCCTGTTTGCAGCCAGTGCATGTACGCCAGCTATTTTCACATGCTTTCGCAATGGGATTTGGCGCTTACGCAATGTTCGCGAGACATGTGAAGGCGTTCAGCTGAAGATCGCGGAGCACGCATGTATTGCATAGGGATTGTACATCGTGCCTTAAGCAGAGCTACTACGGCGCATATCGGCGAAAATTGTGCCGGGTTTTGCCCTGGTAAATCGTGAAAATTGCGTTTGTCATATTGGTCAAATTTATAGCGTTAATGAATAATCTTGTCTATGATATATGAAATGGTTGAAAATGATTTGCCTGATTTGTTTACAGTGTGGGAAAAACCCTTCAATAAACTGCCGCAAACAGGGTATTTTACTCTAGATCTAGTAAGCACTAGTAGTCTTGGTCTAACCCCGGGGCGCTGTAACCAGTAAAAACAGCCACGTACATGTTGGGTTCGCTGATGCAGTTTAGTCTAGTCTAGATCTATAGGAGACCTCTAACATTAAAGTTATTATCAACAGTAGATATACAATGCAAGAAGTCTAGATAATAGGATAGAAATACTCCTTCTTTTTTTTTTGGGGGGGGGGGCTTTTTGCAAACGCTTGTCTATGATCGACAAGTAGGCCTAGAGATCCTTTCTGCCGTTCTTTTTTCTTTCAAGCATATCAAATATTATTTGTTTGTGTGTGTGTGTGTGTAACAAGCTAAAAAAAAATGAGAGCTAAATTTCTATGTCTACATTAGCATTTAGACCAATAAATCTGACTCTGAATATGCATGTAAAATATAATGCAGCTGTTGCACAGTTTTGAGGCATAATGGATTGGTTGATGAAAACTAAAAGAGAGAAAGTTCTCGGTCCTCAAGCCAAAAAAAAAAAAAAGACTTGTAAAGAAAAACAAAGTTACATTTAAATTCAATAGTTTACTACTAATTGATAGACATGTAGCAGCCGGTCTGACGGCATTATGGTCGAATTATGGATGGCTTGCTTTAGTCATGTCTTTTTCATACATGTATAAATTTGCTTATTACAAATAAATCATAAGAGTAGGAGTGGTACTGTTATTGTTAAACTTGAAGGCAGTTTGGTATTATTTTTTAGTATTATGAATGTGATTGTATAAACTAGGGGTTCTACTCCTACATTGTATGTTGTTATTTTAATTGAAGAGAGAAGACATATTCAGTGATTCTTTTCATCATTTGTCAGTTATATGCTTTAGTCATTGCAGTGGTCATTCATGCTCTTCATTCGTTGTCAGTTTTGGGAGACTTCTGGGCATACACAAGAGAATTTGCCCAGGGCCAAGGCAACACTGATGCTGTCCAGGAGTACCTGCAGCACTCTCCACAGTGCACCGAGATAATTGACCTGCTGAACACAGACAAGAGACCAAATGCAGAGGTAGGTAATTTGTTCGAGGTCATCCCACGAGACCAGGCTTGAGTTGGACATTGAAAAAAAGGTCCATGAATCATAGAGCCCATGAATCATACAGTCCATAAGTTTGACAAAAGGCAAAGAAGGCCTGTGAGTTTGATACTTTCTAAAAACAGCCCACGAGTTTGACATGACAACACGGGACTTAATGTGTCGGTCACGTGGGCCTTGTTTGCATAGTGTTGAACTCATGGACTGCATGACTCGTGGGCTGCATGACTCGTGAGCTGTATGACACATTGATGTCAGTCTCATGACGTGCACCCAATTGTTTCACACACACACACACACTCTGTGCTACACGCATGCTGCAGATTTATAAAGTGTTCACATTGCAAAGGATTTATGTGACAGAAGAGATAACTTCAGTGGTATCTCATGAAGTTTTAGTCTAAGGTTGTGTTAGCATCTAGAAAGATATTTGTTGAAATCAAAATGATGCTTTAATATGTACAACAGCTGATGAACTGGTATTGCATCTGTTAAACCACTGCCTTTGACCCGTAAGTGTTTTGTTTCACACTCTTCTCCCTTAACAATTGTGAATGGGTTCTATTTTGTAACAGTGTGCTCTATCATCTTCTGAGTAAAATCTTTTGACTGCAATTGTGTGGAAACATCTTCTTTCCTAAAAATTGAGCTCCTTCGTTTGCTACTAAAGACAAATTCATAAATTTAGACCATCATTGTGAGTATGGTCATATGTTCAAGTGGAATTGGACCGGTACATGTTTAGCATGAATACAATGTATGTGCAGATATTATGTTCTTTTACCAATACCAGGGCCCCGTCGTAATTTAACACTGCCAATATTTACATCATGAAATCGTCGGCTGAGAATGATAAGGGCGTTAAGTTGCCACTAAACCCATAGTGTTCACAACCACTTAACGCCCTTCTCATTCTCAACAGACGAAATTATCTGTTGTACTGTGTCATCTCGTTCTGCAGGATGTAAACAGCAATTCTTTAAGAATCGGTACCATTACATGATTGAATAAAGATGTATTTCCAGGGATCGTTACTAAAGGTACCGGTAGCCCGATGGCCTGTGGCCACTAATAATTGATGTCCTGCCACCAAATATCCAAAAAGGCTATCTTTAGGTGGCCTGATCAGGCATTTGATATCTTTTATAATATTGTTATGTTTCCTTTTATTTTGGGCCCCTACATTTCTTTTTTGGGCCACCAAAATTTCAGCTTTAAATTTAAAGATTTTAGTGGATAAAAAAGTGGAAAAAAATCAGAAAAAGTTTGTGTTGAGCCTGATTACCTATGTTGCATGAAATCCCCAACAAGGATGTTGATGTAGATTGAATTCCAAAGATACTGCAGCTCAGAGTTTTTCGTATGTTTGTGTCCTTCTTCAATCCATCCAGCTTCAGCTTATCTTCAACTGTCTCACATCCATCATCCTGCGGCTGGCGGAGGACCTCCATCACTACCGCACCCAGCTCCTCGGCCCATTCCAGCTGCTCCTCCGAACCCACATACGCCACGTGCAGCGCGCCCTCAACCCCAGCCAGTCGGCCAAGGTCGTGATGTCGGCCCTGCGTCTGCTGACAGCCCTCGTTGCCCTCGATGTGGCGGCCGCGCAGGAGGTCCTGAACGTCTTCAGATTTGACCACGGTGCCCTGACTCCGCTTTACAACAGGAGCAACAGCAAGGTGAGAGTCTCTGTGATAGGAGCCCATTTTGCACACAGAGTTTGAACAACCGAGTTTCCACAGTTTCCAGATACTGCAAGTCAAAGAGCAATCCAATATGAAGTGATGTACTGAAATGCTAAAATGCTACAAAAATCTACAGTAGATGAATGAAACATTCTTGTGTGTATCTAATATTCTGTGGAGGAATTAAGGAGAGGTAATAATGAGTTATATTTTATGAATCACAACTTTGATTTGATTTGATTTGTTAATTAATGGTTTATTGAAACCAACGTGCAAAGTAGTTGCCCGAAGGTTGAATTGTACTGCATCACATTGAAAGACATATCAGTTACATCAAACGACATACATTGTATGAACAATTCAACAACAAATACCGATTACATTAACATAACAAATATTACAGCATTGTGTCAAAATGATAAACAGTTCATACCAATTATTATACAAAATATAATACTGTTAAAACGTACACGTACGCACGCACATGCATACACACATACACACACGTATACATGTAAATACTGCTAGCTAGAGTCAGGTTTCGTTGCAACGATGTTAACAAACAGAATAATTCTTTCATGCCTGGAGTGAAAGTTCACTGGAGATCAAAGTCCAAAACTCCTTTACTTTATGAGAGAGCTTCAATGAAAAATGTTAAAGATGCACTTAAATATTATACAGGCATACAGTATGAAAAGAGTTATTATCGATGTGATTCTTTGCAGTACATGTCAGAGATTAGGGGTCAGAGATCACAGGGTATGTTATGACAAATACATTATCACCTTCATTTGGAGACAGCTGTTAAAAGATCAAAGGTCATCAGTCAATATTCAAGTCAACACACATTTAAGAATTTTTGAGTAATCACTTGCTAAGTTGTGAGAAATAGGTAAATAATGTTCTATCATTGTAATCTATTTTGATTGTTTGGAATGATTCCATTATGTGAGCAGGCTGAGGAGGATGTGAGGATATGTCTGATGCGGTTTGGTCTGGCCTTCCTCATCACGGGAGACAATCACGTCATCGGGCAATTCTTGTCCCACAAAGGTATGGTGTCGTGTTTTGTTTTAGTGATTACTGCCATAAGGAAGATACGAATGTATGTATGTGTGTACATGTGTGTAAGAATATTATATTTTTCACAATTCTATTTTGTTTACTTCTGTTTTACTAAAGAACATTTGTAAACTACTGTATGTAACTCTATATCTTCTTAAAGGACAAGTTCACCTTTATAAACATAAGGATTGAGAGAATGTAGCAATACATGTATTAGTAGAACACATCATTGAAAGTTTGAGGAAAATCAGACAATCCGTTCAAAAGTTATGAATTTTTAAAATTTTTGTGCAGCAACCGCTGGATGAGAAGACTACTGCAGTGTATGAATAACTTGCGTACAACAATATAAGGAAAATATAAAGAGAA
This sequence comes from Diadema antillarum, assembly GCF_040938485.1. Lineage (NCBI taxonomy): Eukaryota > Metazoa > Echinodermata > Echinoidea > Diadematoida > Diadematidae > Diadema > Diadema antillarum. Next base: position 1,190,261 of record NW_027271190.1, read on the forward strand.
TTTCACAAAATTCCATCTTTTGAAAAAAGTACACATTCCCCTGACTCGTTACCGACAAATGTTATGAGCAATATTATTCCCCCTGCCTTTAGAAAGAGGCAAGTCAAGAGCTCTTTTATTATGCGAAAAAAGTGAAAATATGTTGAATTTTCTTTTACATTTTCTTTATACTGTTGTACGCATATGACTCACAAGCTGTAGTAGTCTCCTCATCCAGCGGTTCCAACACAAAAATTGTAAAAATTCATAACTTTTGCATCGATTGTCCAATTTTCCTCAAACTTTCACTGATGTGTTCTACTAATATTGTTGCATTCTCTCAATCCTTATGTTTATGAAGGTGAACTTGTCCTTTAATCTTACAAGCATTGCAATTCAACTCTTTTATAAGAATGATGAAAGCAAAAGTTATTAATCTCTTTGTCTATCTATCTATGTATCTATCCATCAATCTATCTTCCTATCTACCTATCTTTCAATCAATCGATCTATGGTCAAATTAACTAGATAGATGTATAATCCATCTGCTCACTAATTCAGGCAGCGGAGCTAGCGATACAAATAGCTTTCACAATGTGTTGTCCTATTGATCATTGTGTCAGCAATGTTTTCTTGGTTTCTTTCTCACTAATGTGTTTCTTTGTTTCCATGGCAACACCCAGAGTTCTTGAAGAACTTCTTCAAGGGGCTGGTAGAGGACAGGGCATCCACCCTCCAGGCCTTTCTGGGCACCCTCCTAGCACATGTGGTACGCAATCCCACAGTGACAAAGACCCAGAAACTAGCTCTTCTCAACGAGTACACACTGGGACAAGTCGCCACTCTGTACAAAAACTGGCGGGGGAACTATGACATACAAGACGAAACAGTTGAGGTATGTTGCCGGAAATATTTATAAAGAGTACTGTAATAGTGGAAATTTTCTCAGTGTTGCAATTTTCGCGCATTTGGCGTAACCAGAAACTAGCACGAAAATAAAAGCACACGTTTTTTTGCGAGTCATATGTTCCAATAGTTGATGTCATGATTCCATGGAATTAAAAACATGCGAAACTCTTTCTACCCGGTCGAACGTGAAAAATTAGTCGCGCGAAAATATCCACTTTTGCAGTAGTCTCCTCTGTCATGTAAACTCACGTAGTACACTCAAAGATTTGTTACTGTGTAAGGTTTAAAGAAATGTAAATTTAGCTTTCAGAAAAAATGTATAGATAAGAATGGTAAGAATTATAATTATGGTAATGAAAATAGCATATAGCCTGAATGAGGTTGGATTTTAAGTTTATAGTTTTATATCTTTTAAAATTAGTATTACCCGGTATGTTGTCATGTTTAACTGTTTTGATAATGTGATCTGCACCATGTCTCAATCGCTCTACAGCACTTCAAACTTGGGACCTGGGTTTTCCGTGTCCCCTTCTTTTTAATCTACGTTGAATAAAGATTTATAAACATTTATCATTTCAGACATATTCTTTTTCACAAGTGAAGTGATTGCAGTTAGTGCCTGCAGGCACCAATCAAGTCCCTGTGCAGTTTGTCCATTTTTATCGTATCTCACTGTTTCCTTGTTGAATGATTGTGGTTGAATCAAATTCACTGAACTTCTGGGATGTAGAATGCAGAGAATCCATCCGAGGCTGGGAAGCAGGCTGTAGTCAACGTGGCACACAACTTTCTCCTTGAAGTGACGACATCCACGAAGCATGGCATCACCTTTCTGGACAAGTCGATGGGACTTGGAGGAAGGTAGGAAGTGGATCCTTCCTCTCATTTTGTCATTAAAAGTCACAAGCAAAATTAAAGTCAGTAATTTAGGTTCTTTACAGTTGCTCACAGACACGTTTACCAACTGCAACATTTGGCTGCTCTTGTTTGTCTGTGTACAATGTCCACTGGCATGAGGAAAAAAAAAAGCATTGGATTGACATTATAGGTGGGTAATCTTGAAGTATTGCCACTTTGGAGTTCTTGTAAATGATACATTAGAAGATATTTCCAATCTTTCCAATAGTGCTTTTGAAGGGTCTTTCTTTTCTCTTTTTCTTTTTGAAATTAATTCCTTTAAAAGTCATCACTCATGCATTACTGTCACTGGAATGCCTTGTCTCCCAATAAGATAGTGTGAACTCATGCATTTTAATTTTTGCAAATTTCACATGAGCCAAGATTCACGAAAGTACAGAAATTCTTGTCTACACTATTATGCATTGAATGTTAGAGGCAACTCGCAAAAAAGGTTGTTCTCTCCAATTTGCAAAAATTTCGTGCCGCAAAAATATAGTGTTTTACAGTACCTTACAAAAGGGATGTTATTTGATCATGGCACAGAAATCAAAACAGCGCCCTCTACAAGTTCCTGCTGACCTTGAAGACAGCTACGACGGATGATCTCGTCTGTGACCTGGTGGTGAATATCCTCAAGACATGCCCAGACTTGCTCAACAAGTACCTCACGACATGCCCCTTCACCTTTGCCCCCCGACCCTCCACGACCTGGCTGGCCAACATGAAGCTCATTGAAAAGGTTAGGAACTTCTTTGTACCTGACACAAAGTCTTCTCCATTCTTGCTGAATGGTGTCTACAAAAGGCATACCCTTAATTTTGATCCCATTTTCGTAACATTGATTTGCTATTGAATATTTGCAAACAAGTTCCTGATATTTCATTTCATTTTCATTTCATTTTCATTTTCATTTATTTTCATATTTCTCAATGAATAATGAAAATACATCAAATGTAACAAAATTGAATAATAAATGATATCCAGCTAGGAGGCATAATATTACAAAATGAAATAGGGCCTATACATGATATCCACCTAGGAGACATACATAGAATATTATGTGCATAATCAAGCACATATAGCAATATTTATCCAGTTACTTAAAATCTCCCTCAGTTTTACATGGATTTCAAATCCAATCTGCATTAGCCATGGAGTATTTTGGTGAAGGAGTGTTGCTAAAACCTGAAAGAAAAATACATCCTCATCTATGTGTATCTAATTGCAGTAAGGGATTTGTCTAGTTCACTATCTGCTCAGATCAATCAGTGGTATTGAAATCCTTTCTCATGGTTATTCTTATTCGCTGCTCAGATATATGCCGCACAGCCCAATGTGAGTCCTACCCTCACCAGGCCAGAGAGGATAGGCGTGGCCAAACTGGTATCTATGGTGATGGTTACCACAGCACCAGCTACTGCCAATCACTCCTTTCTCCAGCAGTGCATCAAGGTAAAAAAACTCATCAACATTATTCAAAGTTACTGAAAGGATGGAATTGAATTTTTTTCTTTTTTTAATGTTGCCACTAAGGAAGCATTAATGCTATGTGTACACCATGTTCTCAATAGCCACAACAGCCCTGTTTGCCCAAAACATAATGCACCATTGGTAGATGGGATATTCTCCTGTTTGTTTTTATGCCTCCGCCACGAAGTGGTGCCGGAGGCATTATGTTTTCGGGTTGTCCATCCGTCCGTCCGTCCGTCCGTCCGTCCGTCCGTCCGTCCGTCCGTCCGTCCGTCCGTCCGTCCGTCCGTCCTTCCGTCCGTCCGTAATGAATTTTGTGGACAAGGTAACTATCAAAACCTGTTGAGGTATCCTAATGAAACTTGGCATGTATGTGTATTAGGGGGTGAAGTTGTGCCTACCAACTTTTGGGTGCACATGCTCAAGGTCAAAGGTCAAAAGGTCAAGGTCAAATACATAAAATTTCACTATTTCCACCATATCTATGCAATGCCTGAAGATATTTTCTTGAAACCTAGTGTATACATGTATTACTCAGTTCAGATTTTCTGGTGAAAGTTTGGGTCATGAGGTCAAAGGTCAAAGGTCAAAAGGTCAAGTTAAAATATTAAAACTTCTTTTTTTTTTCTCCGTACCTTGGAAAATTGTTCAAGGTATCTTCATGGAACATAGTATATACATGTACTGACTGGCAGTGATTAAAAAGGTCAGGGGGTCAAAGGTCAGGGGGTCAAAGGTCAAGTGCGACACTTCAACATTTTACTATTTCCCTCATGTTTATGCAATGCCAGCAGGATTATTTTTTTTTACACTTGGTGTATGCATGTGTAACCGAATAGAAATTCTCTGGAAAGTTTTTTTTTTTTTTGCCTCAAAGGTCAAAAGGTCAAAGATCAAGTGAAAGTGCTGAACTAACTTTTTCCTCCATATCTCTGAAGTGGCTCAAGTTATCTTGAAACTTACTACATATCTATGCATGTTCTACCTGAAAGTGATTATCTTATGAATTTTAGGGTCAAAGGCCAGATGAAAATGGTGACAATTTACTATTCAATACAGAAATTACACTTTTTCTCCATACTTCTTCCTTGAAAATTACTCAATGCATAAATGTATGAATGGGTCAAAGTCAAGTTAAAGTCCTTAAATCCCCAAATACATGCTCTCCTATTCATCCAATTAAACCTAGGTCAAGGAAGGTGAACATTCAACACATTTGTGACAAACTTGTCATTTCAGTATTTTGCCAATTTTGTGAAAATGTAATCACACATTGTCCACATGTACTATCTAGACCTACATTAGGAGAATCATGCATTATGGCGGAGGCATACCAGTCGCCATAGCAACATTTCTAGTTTTCTCATCATTCTAGTCTTGTATGTTCCAGTCCTCGTTCCAGTGAACATGTAGCTCTCAGATGCTGTTTTCACGGCTTCTGATCAGGGTAGACTACACAATATTTTCAGTGGCATCCCACTACAGACCGCCTCCAAGTTTTGTTATGGCATGTTATGTGTTGTCACACTTTGTTGCGTTCACCCTGTTTTATTACGGACTACAAGGTTTCTCATTAGTTCTGGGACTGCCTTGGCAAATATTAAGGACAATTTAAAAATCTGACACCACACCCACGGCAATCACAACCTATTCCGTCCCAACGCGTTGTCTCATGTCCATCCCGTTTTGTCCATGGTGGTCTGAAACATGACTGCCGTGGCCACCAGGATATGGTGTAAACACAGCATACATCCTTTTAACCTGTTGAGGATGGACTGATTTTGCTACAACACACATTTCCCATAGACACCTGCCTGAGTATACCGAGGACTAGTCTTCAGTGGTTTAAGCAAGCACTCCGGGACCAATGGCTTTATGTCCCATCCAGAGAACTAGGCACTGAGGATTAAATGCCTTCCCCTATTAAAAGGACACAACCACTGCAGCCAGGGGACTTGAATCAAACACCTCAGGATTAAGAGCCCATTGACTTAACTGGTGGGCTACAGCAACCCTAGTATTTACAATGAGATAACTGTGTTTTCTTTTTTTTTTACTGAGATGGTGTCAGCAAATATGCACACACACACACACACACACACACACACAGTGTGCAAGAGAGGAAAGTTTCCAATATATTCTTTAACCTTTTTTATTTCCCTTACCTGTTGTACGTGCAGCATCAGAGCTCAGTCATCTGTCTAGTGGGTCTGGAGATCGTCAACCAGATGATGGTCAGAGCGAGATGCAATCTGGACTACGTGGAGAGTGACGGCAGCTGGCTGTCAGTCAATGAGAAGAGACAATTCGCCAAGCAGTACCAAGATGTCTTGAGCAGGGTTGGTCATGACATTTCCTTATTCTACAGAATCTTGTGTCTTTGCTTTTTGTTTTCCCCTACAAAGGTGCAACTGATGACTGTTAGCAGTCATCATTCAAAAATTAAAAGAAACATTTATGCATTTTGCTATTAACTCATCAAGTTGAGGTAAACCACATTTTAATTTCAGCCCAGAGGTTCTAGAACATTCTGTGTGTTCCTGACAACAAAAGTAATTGTCTATTTTATTACAAGGCTTAAAGTGCTTGAGAAAAATGCAGTGCACCATTGACTTGAATCTCCCATGGTAGCTGTTTTGGCACCATCACCACTAAGCCCACAACATGCACTGCACAAATTTGTTCCTCATTCACTCAGTGAGTGCATATCCAATGTCATAACACCCCACTCCCCCAGATACCTTAATATTTCTCTTTACATTTCAATTCATAGATCACTCAGTTTCTGGTATTTTTGTGCACAATCAAATTCATTCTATTGTTGCACTGAAAAATATCATAAATACAGCACTTGTCATGCATTATTGATCTATCACAGATCAGTATCATTGTTTTATCATTTATTTCAATTTGCCAGTGGGAGCATATCCCAGAATCTTTTGCCCTTGGGGAATATCACAAATGGGTCACTTTATCTTAACCTGTTGAGGACAATTTGATTTTGCTACAACACGCGTTTCCCATAGAGACTTGTCCAAGTATACTCGGGACTGGTCCTCAATGGGTTAATGTTTATACACAGGTGCTTGCTGGTATTCTACGAACGTATGCATTATATCTGTATGGTGTTCACTGTGCAGGACACATTTAATATCGTACATGCATTGACCTCTGCAGTCATATTGAAATGAGAATGTTTAACGCTTTGTCATCCAGCTTCTACCTGATGTTGACACTTTTCTTGCCTGCTGGGAGCGGTACCTCGCCAGAATGAGAGGGGTTGCCAAGCAACAGAACAAGGAGAACCACCACACTGAAGAGGAGGAACCAAAGGACAGCCAGGGTTCAGAGCAAGCAGGTTGGTCCTCCATCCCTCATTTCTCATCTTATGTCAAGAGGAAAATAAATAGATGACACAAAAGTGATGATTTTAAGAGTATCAATTATCTCAAGAGGGTGTGAAGTTATTGATATCACTTTTGGAGCTTATATTCCCAGTAGCTAGCCTTGCATTAGAGTTATCCTCACAATTTGTCGGTTGAGAATGAGAAGGGCGTTTATTTGTCTTGAACACTATGGGTTTAGTGGCAACTTAACGCCCTTATCATTCTCACCCGATAAATTCTTTCAATAAAGCATGAATTAAGAAAGGAAGGTTGATCACGATGCTAAGTTTACAAAGCTCTTTTTCCTGTTTCTCTCCCTTCATCCTTTTCGTTAATTATACACATGGTACTTTGTATCGTCACTCGAGTATACGCCAGGAGTATCACTCACACATATCCAAGTACAACAATAATCTACACGCAAACCCAAAACACTACTAATGTTGGCTACCTCGTCTAGACTTTGAAACGGCGCAACGATAATTCTATAATAAGTCCTATCTACATCCATCTATATCACTACAATTATAATATTATCCAATCTCAAATTTCCAATCGTCGCCTAGTATGCGAATGATGCGGAAAAGAGGATGTTACAGCCTGGTCGGCAATACGGAATATCATCGTTCTTGTTTTCATCACTTTGACACGAGGTCACATATTCAGTCAAATATCTACACAGAGAACAGACAACACCTGGAAATTACAGAGAAAATCAAATTCGATTCCAGTTGCTTGCCTTTGTCGCTACCAATGGGTTCTGCCTTCTACTAATGCGACAAGTTCGTCTAAGAAACAGACTTAACGCCTTTAACACTATTATAGGAGAAATGCCAATAATTTATAGGCCTAAATGTTGCAAAACAGTACACCTCCACACTGGTGGGACTGGAATTGCATGTTATCAAACTGGTCTGATAACAGACCCAGTTGTCAAAAATTTGGTTATTATTTTATACGGAATACAAACTGAGTCGAAATATACTGTCAAAAGACGTTGGTACAGCTAAAAAAAAAAAAAAAAGAAAGAAAGAAAGGAAGGTTCGTGAAGCTCTTGACGGCTTTCATCTGAAATGGGAGACCTTTTACACATATCATGTTGTTGGATGGAGAGCATTTATTGGTAAATCTCACAACCCCTCAGTTTATCCCCCCTCTTAAAGCCCAAGAAGGGCACAAATTCATGGTTGGAACACACCTCCCTTTTCATTTTTTAATTAAATTAAAGGGGGATCATATTTTCTTGGCATTTTTCTCCCAGTCATGCCTGTCCTGTTTTCCGTTCATGGTGTATTGAATATGAAAATATCAGTCTGAGTATATTTTAATTTCATTTTTACTTACCTACATAGGTACTCCATAACTACCCCCTCATCTCGCCCATTCTTTCCTAATGACTTTCCCGACATAGCGATAACTAGTTCAAGCAAAATGCATGCCATGGATGGATATGGAATTTAGTAGATTTTGCAAATATTTGTGCATCTGCTCAGTGAGGTAGGAGAGCCAAAAAGAGATACAATGTTGCCATGGTGACTTTCATCCTCCAGCTGGACTTCCCATCCCCAAGCCATCATCCATTCTGGTACTCATCTTGAAGATCCTGGGGGCCCACGCCCACATCCTTCCCTCCGCTCTGCTCCAGACATCCTTCGACTTCAGCCGCCTTCTGCACGGGATATTCCATCATGACAGACCTGAGCCCGATAGCGAAACCATGGGTGTGGGTGGGGCTTCCAAGGCTTCCCAGCATGCCCTGCTGCAGTTTGAGACCATGAACTTCCTGTTGGGTTTTGATGTTGGGCACTTCCGCTGGTTCAAAGAGGTGAGCTTTGATGTTGCATTGTTATTTGATTTAGTACAGCCATCTGCATGTTCTTTAGTGTATGTACCTGGTGCTGTAAACACTTAGTTCTTAGAAAAGTTACCAGAATATGAATTCATTGCACTGACAAAGAGTGGGAACAAAAAATTAGGGGCAACAAAAACTTTTTTGATTATAGCCTCTGAAGATAAAGCAGTTTTTTGACATAAGGCCAGGCCACGTGTTGTAGCATTGCATTGGCTTTTTTTTTTTCATCGTCTTCTTTAGGAGATGCATTGTGTTTTTCTCAGATTTTTGTGGTTGTTTTGTTTCACATCAGCGCCTGAACAAAGTTGCCCTCAGGATAACTTTTCCTTTAACTTAATATTTGACAGTTCCAGATCATAGTTTGTTTACAAATTTAGTTTTGGACACAGGAGCAGACTAGTTACGTAAATGTGACCATCTCTTACCATAGTTTCCGGAACAAGATGGTAATAATGTTATTCTCAGATATTGTGTTGCTACATGTCAGCATGTTTGCTGCACTCGTGATGCTTTCAGTATCTAGGATATTCTTATAATATCATGGTCATCATCAAATATGTAAGTTTGATTTTCATGCCATGCTATAGTACAGCCTACAACTGTACCTGTCCAAGTAAGTGAGTAAATTATGTAAAATTGAGAATACAAGGAAAAGAACAAAATTGTTATTTACTATACTTGGAATTGGATGCTTACAGGTCAAAGGTGAAGGGTCATCCATGGGTCAACTTCTGAATGTTCTGATGACATCTGGTGACCCCAAACTTCAAAATGTCTCCAAACAGCTGATATGCAAGGTGAGATATGAAAATGATTTTTATCTATTTTTTTAATGCATATGATTTTGATGGCATGCAAGGACATATATTGAAAGAGATATTGTACAAGTGTGCAGGTACCTAATGATTTTTATCTGGTATAACTAGTCGCTGGGGTGACAAGACCTTGTATCTCAAATTTTGTTGAAAGTGACTTTCTTTTTTATTAATGGTCAGATAATCAGTTAAATGATGTCCTCTCCAAATCCTAGCTATCTTACTCCAAAAATGAAGCCACCATGGCATGTCGAAGGAAAGGCTATCACATTTGAAATAGTGCTTTCATTGTCATGTTTTTTTGCTCTCCTGATCATTTGACATTTTGTAGATAAAGTTCTTGTCGCTCCAGTGATGATATAAATTGTATGTGTTTTGATTGGGAATGGAAATGAAGAAATCCCACATAGCGATTGCTTCGTGACCTTGGATCAAATGTTACCACATTTTCACAAGACTGGCCACAGTCAGCTAACGGATGGTCAACTTATGTCCTTGTCTCTGTGTGGTTATGCTCTGAGGTATGGTTTGTTTAAACTGTAATTCTATGTGGCGATCACTGGATGTTCTCCAAGGCCACACAATAATGTGCACCATCTTTCCGTAGTCTTTCTGACTTGCACTGGAAACTTTTGTTCAAATCGTTTGTATGATTTTATAAGTTGCATTCTTGGATTGTTGTGCAGGTGCTGAGGCACACTGGTCAGTTTGACCAGTGCCCCAAGGAACCTTCCATCTGGCTAGATGCGTTGTCAGCGACCTCTGTGACCTCTGACCCCATCCCGGCTGCCGCCTTCCTGCAGCGCTCGCTCACGAAGGTGGTGAGAAACCCGTATCCTCTCAACGACCGCATCATGGAGGCGGTGGCGGAGGCAGAGATGGAGAGAGAAGGAGCAGAAGGAGAAATGGAGGAAACAGCGAGTGTGTCGGAAGCTGGTATCCAAGGTAAACAGGATTTGATGGTTTTGCATTCCCCCCTCCCCCCCCCCAAAAAAAAAAAGAAGACTTTGACATACCTATCAACTCAGGCATGTGTCATCAAACAATTTTATCAGTTTTACAATTTTGTGTAGTTGAAGAAGCCAATATACGGTGGATCCTTTGTGTATAATGTTATATGATTTTGCATACCTGCATTCAATTTTCAATGATAGTATTTTTTTTTCACTGGAATTCACAATAGAACTCACATTAGAAAAATTCCAAATCACTGAATGTCATAATGGAAAGTTTAAATGACTGAAGATATCAAGTTGAATTCTTTTCCTCTGGCAACATACACACAAGGACATACATTCATACACATGTTTTTGTCATCATTGTCTAATATTGCTGAATTTGAATTTTACTTGCATTAGTGGGTACCTGAATTGAGTTATGAAAATCAATGGGTTTTTTTAATTGTTTCTCATACTTTCCAAAGCAAGAAAATTATTTGTAACTGTGTAGTGATTATTTGATGATAAAATTACATGAGAGAGAAAAGAAAATCATTACCATAATCTTATAATCGTAACATGTTATTATTATGCAATAAGATATTGTGCGAGCAAAAGCAAGAGGAACATAATGAAACCTGTAGGATAAAGTATACGAGTAATCACCAACTGTGGAGAGTGATGTGTTGATTTACAATAGATAGTAATAATGATGATGTTGACAGTGACAACAATGATTAGAATAGTGACAATATTGAAGATTTTGATTTTTGACATAAGGAAACAGTTGATTACAGTGAGATGCTCTTGTATCATTGACCACAAGCTATTCTGGACATGGACGACATTCTACCAGTCTGTGCAAGTGACCGAGGGAATGACTGTAATGCTGACCAATCAGAGAGTCCTGTCAGGGGTCGTGACCCAGGTCAAGTGGGGTCATTGCCATGCAGTGCTCTCCTACCTGCAGCTCTTGAAGAATTTTATGCAACAAAGGAAATGCAAAAAGGTACATATAGAGTGCAGTTTATCCTCTGTTGTTTTTCAACACTTGAAGACCAACGAAAGTGACTTCGGTGGTGTATATTAAATGAGTACACCAAATAACCAGTCTAGAAAATGCACACAACAAATTGAAAGAGGTAATTTCTTTTTCCTAGTACAAAGAGATCGGGGAATATGTGTGTTGCGTTATGAACATTGCTGCAGAGTGATAGAACCTTGAAGACAAAATGCTGCAAATTACCGGCATGAAAAGGTAGACTTCATCAAATGAATGAAAAACATTTTGTGAAATGCCTCGTCTCACATTAAAAGAGCTGTGCAAGTCATCATAAGTGCAATTGGTATCCAGCAAATGTTTGTCATTTACCAAGTAATCATTTTTACCAGTCAAGAGCAGTTTGCAATTATGCTGTGTACTCCATATATTTAGTCGATCTAATTTTTTGCAAATCAGGACTACCCGACAATTTCATGAGTGGTTAAATTTGCGCATCCATTCACACACTAGGTGCGTTAAGACGTACGCCTACTTTAACGGCTTTATCATGCATCTTGTTCGTGTACTGTGTATTGAGTACTGCGTAGTAGTACATGTCGCATTCGTGTCAGTATCAGACTTGATATTTTCGCGTGTTGTTAGATTCGTGAATGGCTCCCGACTTGTGAAATTCACAAAAATGTAAACCCTGGCGAGATATACAGGTCTGTGTGGCGTATACAGTATTAGATCATACAGGGGAATCCCCGGGTATAATCGATCATAAGCAATTGTAAACATTTCTCTGTAGATGCTGTTTTAGCATCAAAATTACTCCGAGCATTCAATCTTTGCTACCTCCCACACACAGTTTCAAACTACCTCTCGCGTGTGATCGAGTCCATCATCCACACACAACACAACCCCACACCAATCTGTCTCCTGGTACGACACGCCTCCCAGGCCAGGATGGAGACCGCCAGACCGGAACTGACCGACTGGACGCAACTGTTGTCCTACTGCAATCTCTGGCTGCCGGGGGCAAAACAGATGAAAGTGGCCAAGGTTTGCAAGCAACTGACCCCCTCAATCTCACAGTCTTTTTTTTTTTTGCCACTAAGGTCAGAGGTCAATGAAAGAAACTAAATATTTTTCTTTCTTTTGAAACTGTTGGAGCGCTGATATACATGTATAGGCAGGTGTTGTTCACAAACAATTTACTGCTTTTACTACAGCAACAAATATGTAATCTTTCAACAGCATTGGTATCAAGAAGTACAATGTATGTTTATGAGGACCAATCTGCCTGTCAGTTTTGAAATTCCTGCAGTACCCGAGTCTTTTAGGTATATTTACCCAGTTTTATATATGTCACCTAATCAGAAGCAGGAGAGAGGATAGTAGAAGGTTTTCATTTTTGCAATACCAATAGGTATCTACATTCATTGATGTGTGCTTTTCTTGGACTTACTGTCTGTCACAAAAGGTAGGCTGTATGATACATTTGGCAGCCATTGTCCATGCCTTGCTGTAGCTATAGATGATTTATGTGAGAAAGATTCTAGTATTCATGAAAACATTTGAATACACAGTGATGTCGCTCTAATTTCAGTGAATGATACAGTCACTTTGTGTCAAAGTGATGGTCTTTGTGAAGTGAAATGGTGGAGTCAGGCATAACTGAAAGAATGAATGGGAAGGTTAACCCTCAAACTTTGTGATTGTAATTTAACGGTACTATCTTTGTAGTGCATGTAAGAAGAATTTGAAAATGTGTGTTCATTAGGTTTGATGTACTGTACAATGTGTCCATGCTAATCTGATTTTTTTTTTTGCTTTTTTTTGTCTGTCATTTGAAAAATTAAAATCCAGGAGGCACGTAAGACTCCACCAGCAGCAGAACAGCCCCTCTCGCTGTCTTCATTCGTTCGTGAGTCATTCGTGATGAGGTCAAAGGTCAAGTCTTCGGCAAAGATGAAGGGAATAAAGGAGAGGCTGCCTCTGACACCCAGGGCAGAAATTTTACCCACAGTGCAGCAGTGTCTCCTATACATGCAAACCTGCTTTGACCAAGAGGTAACTTCTATAGGCCACAAATCCGTTTAAAATTTCTCTGTGCTGTGCTTCCAACTATTGGTCTAAATCTGTGTTTCTCATCGCTGTGGAGACTCAGTATTTCTTCCTCCAAAGCCAATTTCAGGAACCTCTTCAGAGATAAAAGCCCTCAAGAACAGAGGCTCTGTTGAATCTTTTCGTTTTCTTATATTGAAGATGTAAAGATTTTGTCTTTATATCAAATCTGTAGTAATGAATATGTAGGATTCCTGAGCTGGTTTTGCAATTGCACTATTATTATTCAAGTTTACTAATATTCTGTGGAACTTAGAATATGTTTGTACACTATGCTTTGTATCTTTTGTGGGTTTTTTTTTTCAGTGTTCCTTTGCATTATATTTTCATGTTGGGAGATGAATTCCATTTCATTTCAAGTTTTGTCAGCATTAATATCAATTGTGCTCTCATAGGTCAAGAAGTATAACTAAATAAATAAATGTTTTTCATCGGTTTCATTGCGATGTGTTTTGTCTTATCCTAGAGGTGATAAATCAAGGAAGATAACATACAGTCTACCAATTCGAACACTTGTCTATATCCAAGTACCCACTGAAGGAAAGAGTGAAGGCAGTATTAGAGTTTAAATGTAAATTTTGAAAATTTTGTACACCATTCTTCATAGCAATAAATTGAGTGTGTGTTCCTCTCAAACAGGGTGACTCGAGCTCTGTGTCATTCTACGTCGACATTCTTTTGGCCGTCCTTCACCAAGCCGAAACTTCTTCATCAGAGATGGACATTAGCCTGAACTCTGCGGTGGATACAGAAGACAGAATCAGAGAAGAGAACAAAGTTGGAGGAGGCCCTCATGAGGCCAGTGAGAGTGAGGTTCCCAGTGAGGCCAGTGAAGTGAAATCAGAGAACATTGACTGGCAGAGCTTGAGCCAGGTTATTCTTCACCACCCATTTGTCTACAAATTGCAGTCAGATACACTGTGTTCAAGACTGGGGGAAGTCGTCAAAGTCTTTGAAAAATTTGTGCCGCATCGTGCTTTAGAGAAAATGCTTCACTCCCTTCTTGAATCAGTGGAAGTCAATCTTAATACAAACCTGATACCCGTAGCACGAGACAAGCAACGTTTACATCGAGTGATGAACCTCGTCGAGAGTCTTCTGCAATTTCTTCCCGGCAAGAACTGTTCCAACATCCTAAAAGAAGTGGTATGTCATCTGTGTTCGACAGCCATAAGTCGTGACAGTCAAACATGCAGCCTCCTGAATCTCACGAGTCACCTCATATCAAGAATGCTTATTATTGAGACGTTGGAGTCGAAGAAGGACACTGTGCTGTCTAGAAGGACTTTAGGGTCAGGTCATGGTAGCGCGCCTTCTTCGGAAACACTGGAGTCAGAGATATTTTGTAAGGCAGACATTAGCAACATAGTAGACATTGCAGTGCAGGCCAAGTGGGGAGCCCTATTTGATGCCATTGGTCGTCTCTTTCATAGACACCCAAGACTTGTGGAGGCAGGGGATGTGAAAAGTCTGATGATGGCATGCCTCAGCACGGATCTAGACCAGCAACAAAAGGTACTCTTTTTATAAAATGTTTGCCTATTCTGAAATTCAGACTTCAGTACTAGAATTTTGCTTTCAGGCCATGGCAGGTACATTTTTTTTTTTTTTTTTTTTTTTTTTTTTTTTTTTTTTTTTTTTAGGAAAGAATTCCAAGATGTGTTAGTGTGATTTTTGTTGCTATGGTAAATAGAATAAGAACTGTGTAAATTTGTAAAATTATATTGGGAACAAGACAAACTTTGTAGTCTTATGGAAATTCAGTCTCAAATTGTGAAGTTTTATCTTTAAAGAGGAATTCCAGTCCAGTTATAAGTTACTCTGATAAAAAAAGAGTAAAATCTTATGAGTACAACAGTGAAAATTTGATCAGAATCAGATAAAGATAAGGAGTTACGAAATTGTAAAGTTTTGCTAATTTCAGCAGAAAAGTTCTTGTTCAGTTGATATAAATATGCAAGCCGAGATACTATGCAAATTCTTTCTTTCTCTCTCTCTCTTTCATAAAGATTTCTTCTTGATTTGTTATCTCTTTTTTTTTTTTCTTTTTACATTTCAGATGGGAACAACTCTTCTGCCAATTCTTGTTAACAGTAATCCTTGCCAATTTGAGGAGTGCATCACTGATCGTCTAAAGCAAGCGAACAAGGAGACAGACTTGGAGCTGTTGCAGCCTGCTGTAGAGGCTTATCTATCAAGGCCCAGAGAGGACTCTAAGAAGAGTATGTTTTGACCTCGGTAGCAGAGGTCAAGGATTTTACTTTGCACCATGTTGAGAATATTAGCAGTCAGATTTGTTAACTCTTTATGTGCCATGGTGGAAACCCCCTGTGTGCCACGTTATTCCGAGACACGAAGGTTGTCATGCTTTGAGAAAGAATTCTGTTTTTCCAATTTGTATAACTTCTACAAATTTCTATTAGGATGGGCATAATAGTAGGCAAAGTTAAAGAGGAATGCCAAGCTTCGTTTCAACATAAATTGTATGACGAATCTATTTTCAATTTTTCTTTTGAATGACCAGTTGCTACATTAGTATAAAGGCATGACTTTTGCATATAAAACCGTGACAGAAACTTAGAATGTACGAGCAAATCTAGTTGGGAACATCGCTTGATAGTCGATCTCCACATAGAATGCAAGCCGTATATAAGAGGAACAAAAGCACGAGAAACGCTTTCATTGTGCCGCGGGATTAGCAGTAATTAGCGGTTTATCGATCGGTCTTGGCGGCTTTATTTGTTGAGCAGAATATACGAAGTTAGCACGCCGTCGACTGAGTTGGATGTGCGAACGTGGCACATAAGAGAGTTAAAGGAGACCTGTAGATGATTTTCAGACTTTTACATTTGAACAACCATGAATTAGTTATACTGAGTACAGAGTTTCAGAATTTATGGTGATTGGGATGAGGAATAAGAATGCTTTCAAAATTTATTAAGTTGCAAGGAACAAGGATGATGACTTGGCAGCCTCACCATAAGAATGTATGAGTTTGGGCTCAAGGAAGCAGAACAAAAGAAGAAGGCATGCATAGATTCTACACAGGTGAACTTGTTAAGCAAGTGGTATATAATTGTAATGGAATTACACTGCTACATTTCTGAAGTATGTGAGGCTCTATGTCATCTAGACTGTTCAGTGTAATTTGTTTAAGATTTTTCAGAGTATTGATTTCTTTGCTCGAGGAGCACAATAAATTCCACAAATCTACACATGGAGCTGTTGATTTATGTTCTACATAATATGAAATTATGAAAATTGTCTGGAATGCTGCTTTAACCTTTTCTGTGCCAGAAACTTTGGACAGAGTGTAGAAAGCTATAGGGTTTACTGTGCCAGTTAGCAGTCAAAGCACACACAGGGTTAAGCCAGATTTGAAATTAAAGGGGGAAGTTATTCCACATTGACACATGCATGTGGAGTCAGCGAGTGGAAAAATATTTGAAGAACACATCAGTGAAGTGTGAGGAAATTCAGACAATCTGTTCAAAAGTTTCTGCTAATTCGAAGGTTTGATTATGTGATGTCACCGTAGAAGAATTATGTAAAGATATTTAAAGAGAATTCTTTTTTTTTTTTTTTTTGTATTGAGCATAGTGAAAGAACACACCAACATACTGCCTTTCAAAAGCAGGGGGAATGATATTTACCATTAATATATATGTCAGTTACAAGTCAAGGAAATGTGTGCCTTTCATTTTTTTTTAAATGGTATTTTGTGTAATTCTCTTATATTTTCTTTGAATCATTCTCCAAATGTAACAATAAAAATTATTGTAGTCTTCTCATCCAGCACTGATGGCAAATAGATTTTACCAAAACTTTAAAAAAAATACAGTTGGTGCAAGAGTTGAGAATTTTAAAACTTTTTGTGAAAGCCATGATCCTGTGGAATGTGTTTCATCCTGCTCTTGCAGCATGCATCTTTTTAATTCTCTTTTTCCATGCACATTGTATCTCTTTTAAAAAAATCAGGTACAAAGTGTAAAAAGCTCCTCCACAAGGTGTACTGGAAGATACTGAGTGAGAAGGTGCTGAAGGATACACCTCCTGATGCAGACAGTGTGACGGATGGTGATGAACCCTATGACAAACCCCGTGACGCACCCTGTGATGAAGCCCACGACAAACCTGTGGGTACTGTGCCTCGAGTCTTGACGTTGCTGCTGCCGAGTGCATCGCTGGCGGAAACGACAGACCTGTTTAATGGTCTGGTGAAAATTCCTGACAGCTCATCATTCACTGGGTATGTTGACTCTCTCATACAATGTATGTGTCAGTTGTAGCTCCTCTCTGCCATTCATGGGATATTTATTATCAAACTGCATAGAGTAAAAGGTAAAACATAGCTTCCACATGACTGCAGAAACTGCTGCTTTTTGCTCTAAAATGGAGACATGTGGATGAGAAATGTGTGAAATGACGTTGTGATAACACTGTTTAATTGGATGACAATGGAAATATGAAATATTACCCAAAAAGGTACACCGGAAGTATTAAACTCTGAGAGCATTTCTGATCATCATTGTTACTTGATGTTTTATAATTGATTACATCAGTTACAGTATATCAGGCCATCGTTATTGTCATTGTTATTGTTATTGTTGTTGCTGTTATTATAAGTGTTATTATTATTATTATTATTATTATTATTATTATTATTATTATTATTATTATTATTATTATTATTATTATTATTATTATTATTATTATTATTATTATTATTATTATTATTATTATCATTATCATCATCATCATCATCATCATCATCATCATCAGCATCATCATCAGCATCATCATCATCATCATCATCATCATCACCACCACCATCATCATCATCATCATCATCACCATCATCATCATATTATTACTACTACTACTACTACTACTACTACTACGACCACTACTATCATTACCATTATTATTATTACTATCATCATTATTATTGACATCATTATCATTGTCATCATCATCATCATCATCATTAGGTGATACGCTTTTAGCGTATCACCTATTGTGATTGTCAAAATCTGTCTTTTTTCTTATTCTTCTTTCTTTCTGCCACATTTTGTGTCGTCAATATCTCAAGAATGACATTACGGAGTAACATGACATTTTCAGTCAACATGTCTCATGACAATATCTAGCCACAATAAGGTTTTCATGACAGTAACTCTCTATGACGTCATCTAGGCGCCATTTTGTGATTTTCGGACCATGTTACATGATCGATCATAACTTCATAACTAAAGGTCATTTCTGTATCATTTTTTGTGGACATAAAGTTCAGGTCACGCTCTATCTTTCTTTCTCTGATGCTAATTACCTAGGACGTCATCTAGGACGCGTAAGCGCGCGTCAAACTTTTAAAAGGCTCAAAACAACTTTCCAATGGGAAATCTCGAAGTTTCAGACAATTTTAAGCGTTTCAAACAATTTTGCGCGTGCGCGTCCGTCCGCGCGTTTTCGCGCGCACAGCGCGTCAGTAACATGAAAATGCACTTTTTTTGACTGATTTGGATTCCTGATACTTTGAGTAACAATATCCATTGATTTCTGATCGATTCTGACAAATAACAAAGCAATGCACTGGCGTCAAAGTTGAAATTTCGCGTGCGCATCTATGTGCAAATATAGTGAAAAAACATATCTTTATTTTCGCCATAGCTCTTTAAAACGTCAGGTGACCCTATGTTTTTATTGCATATTACAAAAGCATATAAATTGGACATAACGTTTCAAGTATCATTATTTCCATAAATACATTATAACGTCATCATATTGTCATCTGAAATCAAAAAAGTGGAATTAATTTTTTTAAGGTACTGTTTTTGACATTCATTTGCTCGTATCTCTGTTGTTTAAGCTCAATATTATCCCAAATTCAGATATGTTGTACTTTGAACATTTGCCTTTTAAGTCCATGTCATGGTTTTGATATTTGATGACGTCATCATACCTTAAATTGTGATTAAAGGTAAAGACGCAAAATCGGACAAGTTTACGTGTATTGTCTATGGGAGGTGATTTTTTTTAAAACCATGCATTGACTTAACAACGTTTAAGCACCTTTATCTCAGCTGATTTTACTTCATTTCCTCTGAAACTTTAGTATGTTGTAGCTGAAACAATAAGCTGCAGTAATCATGCATTTTATTCTTTGAAATCTTCTCATCAGATTGACAATTTTGCAGTTTAAAACTGAAAATGAAAATGGAATGTGGACAAAACGATTCCTCATGTATCTTTCACATACATAAGTTTACGTTCCCCATATTTTCTCGTCGAGACGTATGGCTGAGTGGATAAAGTCGACGTCTCAGAGACGTGAGGTTGCGGGTTCGAACCCCACAAGATCACGAAATAAAATACTTAGCTATTTTACTTTTTTTTTCTTCAATTTTGTATTACATATTCGTCCATGTAGAAATCACGTTCGTATATAAACGCACCAATACACACACACAGACACACACAAGCCATATCCCTCTTTTTTGTGTGTTGGAGACCACATTGCTTCGACTGCAGCAAAATTTTACAGGTTGACTTTGTCAAACCGATCATAGTATGTAATGACGACGACTGAGGTGTTGTACTTTGAACAATTGTCTTTCAAGACGATGTCATTGTTTTGTAATTTGATGACGTCATTACACTGAAAATTGTGATTAAAGGCAAGGTATCAAAACCAGCCGATTATAGGTTTTATGTCTGCGGGACGTATTTTTCCCAAGTTGCCAGAAATGGCATAGCGACCTCAGTCGTTACAAGGCCGATTTTCCGTCTAGCAATGCAATAGATGTTCACACGGCCACGTTAGTTGAGTGGGCATTGACTTTCCCCCTGTTATATCTATACATTGTTGTTTTTTTTTTTTGTCTTACCATTTCCGTGGATGACCCGTGGCCGAGTGGTTACAGAAACGGTTTCGCATGCACGCTCAATATAACTTCAAGGTGCCTATATCACATTCTTTTCTTGTCGATCACAGATGACCGTCATCTGATGACCACAAGCGTATCACCTAACTCGTCCTCAATGTGACAAGTTTTCATGTCTCGTTATTATTGATATTACCGGTATTCAGAAATGTGTGTTTGCCTGCCCTAGCCCACAGCTGGAGGTTCTCACGGCCGTCACCAGCCGGCTCCTTGACCTAGATCCGGACCAGAGGGATGACTTTCAGCACCGGGCCCTATTGGCCTGCCTGCAGAGTCTGGTCCCCTTGCTCAAGTCATCCACTCAGGAGGAGGAGGGCAGGCTCTCGGTCCAGATGGAGCAGGTTGGGGGATTAGTGGAGGTGAGCTTACAGTGTGATGTAACAGGCCATGGTGTGCAATACACAGTTGGTAGGGGGGGGGGGGTAATAAATCCCCTCAGTCATACAAAAATGATTACCGTGAGGACATTTCTTGAAAAAAAAAATGCTTCGTATTCAGAAAAAAAGAAGAAGAATACTATCAGATTTTGAAGGAGTGTATTTTGATAAGGATGTATCAACAGGTAGACTGGTTAAGGCAAAGTCTTAACAGTTCAGGAATACCACGATTGCCCATAATTGTTGAATTGATTGCTGTGTTTCACATCAAACTACATTCGTTTTTAATGACAAAACTGTTATAGATGTTTGGCTTCCCTTATTTATTTCAGAGAGTAGTTTGTGAAGGCCCTTGGTTTCAATGGATTAATTGGTCTCTTTGATTTCTTTTTAATTTGTTTGTTTATTTGTTTGTCTGTTTGTCTGTCAGCTCATGAAGGATTTCCGTGCCATGCCAGCTATGAGCAGCGCATGGAAGAAGTTTGTCACCTCTGGTCTCAAGGCTAGGTACCAGAATGCCGGCTTCCTCACGCTTCTCGCCAGTCTCATCGGGCTAGTCTACTCTGCCAGCCACTTGGATGCTATTCTCCTACCCCTGAGCAAGCTGTACCAGGCAGTGGCAGGGCACTCACTGTTTCTGCCCACCATGCTGCCGTCTGATCAGGAGACTAGAGACTCTCTGTCAGTAGTGAAGAGTATGTCCTGTAATTTTCTTTTTGTCTCTAGGTAACTGAAATTTAAAACAAAGACCACCTCTTGCTGTTGACATATGGAGTCTTGACACAGGAAATGAGACAGAGAGAGACAGGAAGAGAACTAAGGAGAGTTTGTCTTCCATTTATACATTACATTCTTGAAGATGTCTTTTAAAAGAAAGGATGAAAATTTGCAAGTAGTTGAATTTTTCCCAAATGAAAGTGTGAATAGGGTATTTGATGTACCAAATTGATACTTTACATTCTGATTTCATTCAAAATAGAACCTCAGGAAGATGTTTATACATTGGTGGCATTTACTTCATGAACTTGATGAGCATGCCTGTACAGTGTCGTTACGATCGTTAACGGGCCGTTAACGATCGCCCTGACACTGTACAGGCATGCTAACCTGGAAACAATAAACTGCACATTACTTGAATATGAGACCATTCTGAAGCAAATAATTTTCACACAACAATAGATATATAATGTACTCTTAAATGAATCCCACAAGGATTGGAACGTTCATCCCCAGCATTCCCACTGATTTCCACTGATCAGTTACTAGCCATCCCCTTTAATGAAGGTAAAAGCATTACTGAAATAGTACAGGTTTCAATACTGTCCATGGATGTCTATAGTAGAGGATGAAGAAGTGTGATAGTATGATTATGTCTTGACATTGATAAGTGCAGGAAGTAGATCCCACATTGACAAGCTACCCCAATGTGCCCCCTTCTACCCCCACCCCTCCCTGGTTTGCTTCAGACGCCCTTGTCAGGCTTCTGGTGACCATGTCACAGCGAGAACCATCCTGCTGCAATAGGGTCCACTTTACCGTGCTGCTGGGTGCCTACTCGGCCACACGGACAGAAATTGACAGGGGACTGCTCACCCTGATGCACATCTATGAGAAGAACAATGCAAGCATGTCTGAATACAGGTAAAGAGCAAGTAACTATTTTTTTGTTTATAAATGCAGTAAGTTCCGTTTATTCTAGAGAATGTTTAATACACCAATAGTTGTCTCTGCATAGCAAACAGGAAATCAAAGGTAAGGTTTTTCATCATTTTTCACTTAAATGCTAAATTTTTCACAGAGAATAATGTGAACCACTGATCTTTTGAAGGATAGCAAGAGATAACAGAAGACTGCAAGGAATGCCCTATTTCGTAAAGTTGCCATATTTTAGTAGTTAAGAGTAGTAATTCCCAAGTGTATATGTCTGACTTTAATTATTTTGTTTTTGTTGTTATCATTATTATTCATAGTATGAGTAGTAGTAATTTTAGCATAATGTTGATGTCATTATTATAATTATTACTAGTATTATTATTGTTCATATTATCATCATTATTATTCATAGTATTAGTAGTATGCAGTATAATGATAATTGTAGTATAATGTTATTGTTAATATACTTATAATGGTTGTGATTATTTTTATCATCATAATCATTATTACATGATTGTTATCATCATTGTTAATACTATCAGTTGCATAGTGGAAGTAGTTGTGATGGCATTGCTGTTATTGTTGCTGCTACTCCTACAATGACAATTACAATTGCTATATGTGTCATCATCATTATCATCATCACTTCAATTCTCCTGCAGGCCCTATATCTGGGGCAGTGAGGCGGTGTCCCAGTACTCAGCCAGGAAGGCCCTGGGGAGGACGCTGTGGAAGCAGCCCGGCGTCAAGGATGTCCTCAAGCTTCTCGACCCCAAGCTGCTGCTCGACTCCATGCTTCGGTTCCCACTGGACCAACCGCTGCAGGTATGGGGGGGGGGGGGGGGGCAATGGAGCTTTCACATCAGCTTCAGAGCCTGTCTTTGGATATCATTCTTACCCTTAAAGGGATGGTACATGTATAGTTTTGATTGAGGCCTGGCTTCAGGTTTCAAACCTTCCCCCCCCCCCTTTTTTTTTTTGGTGAGATAATGAGATACCTCTTATGGAATACATGTATGAAAGAGCATGTAATTCTTAGAGGAATTCAACATTTAGTTTAATGAAAATTGGTTTTGAAATGGCTGAGATATCCAAAACAAAGCGATACTAATTAAAGGTGGGACCCACCTATTATTAGGATCACTTTGTTTTACTTTGTTTTTTTTTTGGATATCTCAGCCATTTCAAAACCAATTTTCATCTAATAAACTTTGAATTCCTTTTAGAATCGTATGCTCTGTAACATGTCATGTGTGGTTTCTTAATACCTCGCAAAAAGTTAAAAGCTTAATCCTCACCTCCACCAATACCATCCCTTTAACATCTGTTTCACTCTGGCAAAAGTGCCCCCTAGACTCACCTGTTCCAAGTAATCCTAGCTATTCTAGGAGAAAAGCAAAATTAGGAAGCTCTTCAGCTTCATTTCGTCCTTTTAGAGGTCTTACACTTGTAGTTCTAAGATTGGACAGCTGTTAGATACCAGAGCTCTGTTTCACTCAGTGCATGGCAATATTGCAACTTGCAGTAATTTTATTTTCCGTAGCAACAGCTGGATATTTACAAAAAAAGGACTGGATGTTTCCTATTGATGAACCTGTAGATGTTTACCGAGGATTATGGATGACGAGGTGGCTTATTCGGTAGCTTATCCATCTTGCAATCAACTGTTTCAGGTTTGAACCCCAGTGAGTCTAACTGAGCAATGTTGTATATGTTATCATGCCGTTCCCTCTGGTAAGAGGCAAAACACTTTGTCCCTCAGATAGGAAAAAATGTGGAGGTCCCTTGTGTGATAGAGTCAAAACTACTGTATGTAAAAGGTCCAGCCTCATTCATTCATTCATTCATTCATCACAGAAAGAGCAGGGTACGAACCTGGTAAAGTGGTCTGCCACAAATATGCAGGGGAAATATTTGGACGGGAAATGCTGACCCCTCATGGGCTACCCCAGGTGACCAGCAATAGACAGCTACTGGTATCAACCAGGCACATTGAGCCAATAGAAGAAGAATTATATATAGGATTGTTGCCTTTGGAGAATAGCAGACAGGGAGATTTGGTAGAAATACAAATTAATTGTGCAAAGTGCAGTAAAAGTGCATTTCTGCCTTCTTCATCTCTTACATCCAGCCTGACCTGAAGGAGGGGGCCACCAGTGAGAGTCTGGAGGATGCTGCCCTCTACGACCCAAGCTTTCTCCTCCCGCTGTTCAGCCATCTCCTCAGTCCAGGTATGAATCTTCACAAATCTGCAATGTAGGACTAGAACCAAATCAACTGAACCTTGAACATATCCGAGCTTTTGCAATTTTTCGTAGAAGGTGTAGAAATACAGAAGTTTGGCTCACATATTTTGTGTTCAAGGATGCACATTTCCACGGAATGGCACAGAAATCTCATTTGCATCTGAATTGTAGTTGGCACTGCTAGAAGCATAGAAACCCATTGCAAGATGATATTTCCCTCTTCCTCGTCATCATCATTATCATCATCATCACAAAGATGAGAGGGGTAATTTATGATAATGGGCATGGTTGATGATGTCATCAAATTCAGGGACAGATCGAGGAATTCCGTAAAGGGGAGGTGCATTTACAAAATTAAAGAGGGCGCATGTACCCCCCCCCCCATTTTTTCTTTTTATTTCTTTTGTTTTAACAAAAAATACAGAGGGTGTGCGTGCCCAGTGCGCCTCCCTCTGGATCCGCCACTGAAATTATTACTATTTGACATTATTTTCAACATCATGATCACTATCTGCATCACTATTCAAACTAGAATTGCTCAGAATATAATCATTGATTCCAGTAAAATGACACAGACATTTTAATGTTTGCTCTATTTTGTCACAGAAAACCTTGTTCCCTGTGAGATGTTTGTGGAGTGCAACGCCCTGGGCTTCACCCTCGCATCCCTCTCCAGTTGCCATGGCGACATCAGAAGGGCTGGATACCACACCCTCTCCTCCTTCTGCCATCACCTAGAAGGGGCAAGGTTCAGGGGTCGGCGAGAGGTCAGTACAGATGCATGAAGACTTGCACAATGCCTAAATCATGATTAAGTTCTTTTTTTTCTCTCACTTATTATTTTTCTTGTCCAAAGTTCCTGCCTCTAGTATGTATCAGTAGCAAAGGAGCAGGTTGTCAAATTATAAAGAAGCAAAGGCTAAACTATCATGATTTTCCACTTAAGTTGGATCATCCTGACCAGTCTTTCAGCATTTTAACTTACGTAAAGTGTTGATGAAGTACAATTTTGTGTGTCATGACTTGCCATGTGTCTGCTCAGTAGTTATTTCATTGTCACAACCTAAACTCTAAATTATCCAAACCAACAGGACGAGTTCTAAAAATCGTGTAACAAACCTAAATGTTAGTGGAAAAATGAGCAAAGAAAGTGAGATTCCATCAGGATGAAACCTAAATGTTCATTCCAATTTTGTGACTGTCCAGATTTTTCTTTTTTCATTAGACTCTATCGATTTCTCATCTTCCCAGATTGCCTATGTCCTGGAGATCGTGAAGAATTCTGTGACCACCACAAACCAGCTCCTACCCTCCATCCTGACGCTGTTTGTCGCCAAGGCGATTCGGTTGATGCTACAGCCGGAGAGCGCCCTCTACCCAATTGTCATCTCCTACCTGATGCTGAAGCCACATCTCAACACCGTCGTCGTGCCACTTTTCCCGAGGTTATTTGTGGGGTCTGGCATGCAGGTTGGTGTTCATCAATTGATTACCTGAATTATGTTCAGAAGTTTTCAGTTGTTCAGAGCTAGAAATGTTTGATAGACAGGTACTGTACGTACTCTCACTCTCTTACAACGTACTGTTTCAAATGATTGCGTTTTCTTCTTGTCTGCCATCTGTTCTCTTAACTTATGATGGAATTGTCAAGTCTGTTGCACGTTGATTTATTAGTGGTGTTGTTGTTGTTGTTGTTGTTGTTGTTGTTGTTGTTGTTGTTGTTGTTGTTGTTGTTGTTGTTGTTGTTGTTGTTGCTGTTGCTGCTGTTGCTGTTGTTGTTGCTGTTGTTTTTGTTGTTGATGTTATCGTTGTCGTCGTCACTATCGTTTTCATTATATTGCTAATAGTTGTAGTAGTAGTTGTAGTAATAGTAGTAGCAGCAGCATCAGCACTGGTACTACTTGTATGACTGCACCAGCATTGACATCCTTAGCAGTAGAAGATTTTTTTTCTAGCAGTAGAAGTTGAAGTAGTTGCATCATTCATCACTGCTCTTTCTCCATGCCCCAAGCAGCACAAGGAGGAGAAGACATGGATGCTGCAGCTGTTGACAGATGGACTACGCAGTCCCGCCGACTTCCGGATGTGTGAGAAGGTCGGCGTCTTCCACACTCTCCTTGCCTTCTACGCATCACCGCTGTGCGAGAAAGCAATTGGAGTAAGTCATTCTCAGAGAGTGCCGTACTCTTGTTGTAACCACAAGCTTCAAGACTATGGGAAAGATGTGAGGAGTTTGACTGCAAAAGGAGTTAACTTCATTTTTCGTAATTTCATATATTTGCAATTAAAGCTGCTAAAAGACAACGCACCTGATAAGAAAATATATGATAGTTTTAATCATAGCTTCAAGAATATTCCTTTTTGTATAACAAGTGGGATATCACTGGTAAGGCTTCATTTTACTCCGTCTGATGATGGACTTACTTTACAATGTTTAAAAATGGTGTGTAACCCATTTTGCAAGCAAACTCCTCATGTACAAGTCGTGTTATTTCTATACCATTTTAGGCAGAGCAGCTACAGAGTCAGACACTCATTGAGGTACTGTAAACCTAGAAATATTTATGGCACTAAATTTATGCCAGTTGGAGCGAACGGCCTTTTGCTTGGCACAAAATTTTTGCCAATTGCCACTGGCATTCAGTGCATGGAAGTGTAGACAAGAACTCTTTGTGTGCATTTTAAATTCGTGAATCTTGGCTCCTCGCATAATTTGTGAAAATTTCATGCATGTAAAAATTTACAGTTCTACAGTAGTGATGCCTTGACCGTTAAAAGCAAAGATGGTGGAACCTTGTTATAAAGAGGTCAGATGTAACAAAACCCTCTTACACAGGGGGGTTTTGCATTTCCCAACTGTTTTTATTTCTTTGTTTTTGCACCCTAATATAGTGAGAAGCTTGATGTAACAAGGTAATTGTGATGGTTTTTGGTCCTTGTAATAACAAGCCTACCCTGTATCACTTTCATTAGTGTTTTAGCCATATTTCAGAAGCATTACAGCAATGTCTGCCAGATACGGCTACCCTCATTTTCGGCCAGTTTGACAAGTCACAAGCTCACAAGCTATCCTTGATTTTGATACCTTCCCAAACGATGAAACCTATTAGAAACAACACTTATTGTGCTTACCTCACCCTCATAAAAGGTGGAGGCAGGAGTAAGGGATCCAGATTTCTATCCACCACCAATCTTTTCGTCACCTGTTCATCATCCATTAGAAATGCAGAATTCGACCTGCACAACTTCCTTGTGGCAAACGACTTGCAACTCGTTCTGCAATTAGGACCGGACTTGGATTGGAGATTGGCTTAGGGGAGCATTATGTTAGGGTGATGTCCACAATCATGTGCTCAGATTACAGGTCAAATGCATTTACATGCTGTGATGATGAAATGTTGATCATGTGACTTGTAGGTAAACTGTTAGCATCACTCCTCAATTGCTCTTTCCACATCTACTACTGTCCCTTACCATGACAAATGTAACAAACCCTAACTAGGCCGGGCTATTTAGAAAGATGCTAGAGCATCTCCCCCTCTAGATCTCGGCCGTCGACTGCGCGATCACAACGAAAATTGGCACACACATTGCCTATGACGTAATCTAAAGTACCATGAAGTTAATTTTTCAAAAAATTATCATTTATGCTAAATTATGCTAATTTGTGAATAATAATGCATGAAATCAGACAATTTGTATAAATCACTAAATAAAGCTCAAAAAAGGCACATTTTTTGTGTAAATATTCTTTTTAGTGTCCTTAGCAAATATGAGAGAAAAAAATTGTGCCATCATAAAAAAATTTCTGAAGTATTTTATTGTTTTTTGGAATTTCTTATTTATTTTTTTTGTTTTTTCGACTTTATGTTTTTCATTGTTTTTGCGATGAAATTTGTCTGCGGTATTGTTCCAAACAAATTAATATGATTAATTGATTTTAATCAATAAAACCCCAAAATAATCATGCTTTGATGAAATTTGCCTGTTAGCACAGTGTGCATTGAAATTGTACACGAATTCACGTTTTTGTGCAATTTTTGATCTGACATGCATGTACATATTTATGCGCAACTTTGGAACCGCGCACCCGGGCATCGCAAATTTGGTGTCAAAAGATGCGGGAGACTCGAAAAAAAAAAGGCATGAAACGTCGCGGCAGTAGCTTTTCGCGATAGCGATACATCGCGCGGAACGTCGAGGGGGGGGGCCTCAGAGGCCCCCCCGGCCTAGTTAGGGTTAAAGACGTAACAGTACTGATTTTCTAGTAACCTGCATTTCCCATTCACCCCAGCTCGAAAATAGTCGGGACTAGTCTCCAACAGGTTAAACTATCTTTGTGAAAAATTCTTTGCTCTAAAACATTAAATGTTTTTTGAACGTGGCACTGTCAGCATTTTAGCAGTGGTGTTTCTTCCTCTATTTTTCAATCTTTGGAACATAGGAGCTGATCCTTGGCGTGATCCTGAAGGCATGTGACATTGCAGACGGAGCTACCTACCTCATTAACCAGAGCAGCATCCTGGTGTGGCTTCACGCCCGCCATCAAACCAGGTACGTATCAGCTCCTCAATAAGACCCCTGGTCAACCTCCAGGACAGATTGAACTATTTCATCCCAGCCAACTATTGCTACTTGATAAAAGCATTCTTATCCTTACAAGAAAGAAAAAGCTTTATTTAACCTAGCATTCCTATATTTTGTGAACACATGCCAATGGTGATGTCTGGGGGATGGGTGAAACTGAAAGTTCCTTGTTTTGCCCTATTTTCTCCCATTTATTCATATTACTACCAGGGTTGATGGGTGTAGTATTTACAGAAGTTAAGGACACCTCAAGGCTTAAGGCAGAGCAGGGCCTCTCTTCAGCTGGTTTACAGTCCTCTTCCTTGTCAGAGGAGGACCAACTGAGGCACGATAGTTCCTCATTGGAGGATATCCTGCCTCAATTAGGGGAATGTGAAATCTGAAACTTCTATAATTGATGGTTCAGTTATCCTTTAATTGTCAAAGAGAAAAAAAATAGTATGGTTTTTGTAATTAAGCACAAAAAGAGATTAATGTGAATTAAAAAGAAAAGATAGAGTTGAACTGAAAAACATAATTACAGTGGAAACTCGATATAACGAGATGGTCGGGACCGAGTCGTTTTCCTCGTTATAGCCGATATCTCGTTATATCAGTAGGCATAAAAGAAAGCATAAGATAAAGACATTAATTTGCACACGTGGGACTACCCATCATCTTTATCTACTGTTAACTTGGTAATGTGTGTGAGGTAATTACTCACCTTTATGGGTAAGAAGATGTTTTTTCGCCAATGAAATCCGATATCAAGAATGTTTTTCTTATTAATTGTAGATGTTTGAATTTGTAAATCTATATAGCTTGCGATTGTGTGAAGATCGTCTGTGGATTGGTACGTGGTTATGGTATGGGTGTGTGTTGTGTGTGGAAAGCTTGAATATGGTCTGCACAATGCTGTGTGTGTGTGTGACACATTCTGTATGTACATTATGACTGCGTGTGTGTGTGAAGATGGGGAATTCCCTACGTAGAAAGCCAATCACAGCATCAGATTGCCTCACACTTGCTAAATGTCATAATGATGTCATGTATACGGCCGCCCCACCACATTTTCTGCATGTATCAGTGCGCGCACACGCACACACATACACGTACAACATGCGGTGCTAGCTGTAGAGTGAACTGAAGAAAATATGTGTGTACAAGACAGTTTTTGGCGCATCGAGCTTTACAATCTCGGAAAGTGATAGCACAGGCGAAGTAAAGTTTTACCCGAAGACATTTTGCTTTACCTCGCTATATCAGGGTTGATTGGCTATGTTTTTCTTTGTTTGGAAATCACAAAATTTATCTCGTTATAGCAGTTATTTCGTTATAGCCGATCTCGCTATAAGAGTAGCATTTTACATAGACTTGTGTGGAAGGAAATTTGGGACCGGGAAAATTTCCTCGTAATAACCGATATCTCGTTATAGCAGTGTTCGTTATACCGAGTTTCCCCTGTAGTATGCTTTCCTCCTTCATTCGATTCAAAATATGAAATGAAAAGGAAAACATACTTTTGAAATATGTGATTACAATTTTGCTAATTGAATTCACAATCCCCCATTTTCTATCCAAGCTACAATGTTGTCCCCTGGCCACTATTTGTTTTTAACTGTGTATCACTGTGTAAACAGATTTATGTGTGTAACAACCAGAAAGAAAGGAAGAACGGAAGGAACAAACACACACACATCACACACAGACACACAAAATTGCTGCAAAGCTTGAAGTAGCCTCTCTGTATTCTTCATTGAATCACTTCATTTGAGTTCCTTATATTTTGCAGGTAACAGGTACCTTGACTGAGGAAAGTGTGTACATGTGATTAGCCATTTCTTGAGAAAAACATTCGTTTCTTCTCATAAATATTGTTTACTGCTATTTGTCTGCTTTTGCAGTGGCTGGGAGAGCATGGACAAGATTATTGGTGCGATGGAGAAATCCCTAACCAATCAGGAGGCAGGAAAGAAGCTGAAGGCTGAGGGTGTGAGGGCGCTACAATCCTTGCGATCTTTTCAGCTGGCATTACAAAGCTAAATTCTAGGACTCGGACACAGGGTGTCATAGTGATATCAAAGAACTATAGCACATTGTAATGAAACACACTTTTACGTAGTGATTTCCCCTGTGTTTCCATGTTTACATGTTGTCTATCTTATTTTTTCCCCTATGTTAATTTATTGATGTATGATTATTGTGATGGAATTTGTCCACATGCAATGAAAGATCTGGGATCCCCTTTTTCTTTTCTATATCTGTTTTTGTCTATCATTCAGAATTAAATGACAGCTGTAGATGAAAACATGTTGTTGTTAATATGTACAAAAATATTGTGTCTTCCTCACAGATAAAGGGCTGTTTAATTAAGGCTTTATATACCAAAGTGCATGTAGGTAGCGTCCTACTCACAAAACCTCAAAATATGGATTTGTCTGGTTACAGTACTGTATTGTGATGTCAGGATTTTTTCATTTCCCCTGTGCAGAGACCATAGATTTGACATCTTTTATTTCTCCTTTTATTCAAAAGGAAATACTGTTAAAGTGGATATTTTCATGCGTGTAATTTCTGTGCTCGGCCGGGTAAGATGAGTGTTACATGTTTTTAATTCAATGGAACTGAGACATCAACTACTGGGAAAAATGACGTGCAAAAATATTCATAAGCTTTTATTTTTGTGCTAGTTTCTAGCTACGCGAAATGAGCAAAAATTTCCACTTTGTACTAATATATTTGTAATTTGGCATGTTGCTAGAGTTAAAAATTTTTGTATGTAAAAAAAATAAAGTTCTGTCATCATGTTACAAATGCATTATGAACAAGGCTTACTCGACAATTTTTGTTTAGTAGAACAAAGAACAAAATGTTATATGGCAGAAGCCTTCATTGTACTCTTTCATTTAATATTTTCATCTCAAGCAGGTCACAAGTCTTCTTTTGCACATTTGCATTCAATGATGATAAATGACTATTTCTCCATTTTTTTTTTCACCCTACCTGATGTTTCTTTGATTCAGAAGACATTAGATATCGTTACACTAAGAATGGACTATTTTATGTATATCATACCTTTGACATTCAAATTTGTGCTGCAATATGAAAGCTGTGTACAAAAACTATAATAAATGTACTACTGAAGTACAGATGGATCTGTGTCTGTAATTTAGTACTGTCTGCACATGTCATCTTTTAGATTGACCATAAAAACATCAATCTGTTCTGTTGGTTGGTTTTGCTGCTGTGTTTGTATTTCTTAGTGAGGCATTGTATACTCATGTTTTTGTAGTTTGTAATAGTTAAAGGGATGGTATAGTTTTGGTTGAGACGGGGCTTCGGGTTTTCAGCTTTTTTTGTGCAAGATAATGAGAAACCTCTTATGAAATATGAAAGAGCATATAATTCTGAGAGGAATTCAAAGTTTATTTGATGAAAAGTAATTTTGAAATGGCTGATATACACAATCTAAAACAATGCGATCTTAATAAAAAAGGGACCCACATTTTATTAGGATCGCTTTGCTTTACTTTGTTTTTGGATATCTCACCCATTTGAGGACCACTTTTCATCAAATAAACTTTGAATTCTTCTTAGAATTGTACGCTTTTAAAAATTTTTTTTTAGTGGTTTGTTAGTACATATATCTCGCAAAAAGTTAAAAGCTGTATCTTCATCTCAACCAATACAGTGTACTATACAGTACAGTGCACTCCCGTTATAACGAAATGCTCGGGACCGGCAGTTTTCTTTCGTTATAACGAAATTTCGTTATAACCGAACAAATACAATATATAACGAAAACAAGGAAACCACGTACGTATATCATATTCTGTTTGCTGAATACTCATCATACACTCGAAAGCTATGTGAAATGTGATGGGATAACTGTATTACAATAATAAACGCAAGTTCCCCTCAGAAACTGTGCGTGACACAAGGAGCAAACACACACAGTGATGTGAAGCGTTCACCAATGCAGAGACGCTATAAATGCTTGTTTCGCTCCGTATTTTCGAAAGCAATTCGCATTTCGTTATAACGGAGCACATTTCTTTTGTTTTTCTTTGTCTGTTGCGCTCGGAAAAGACTTCGTTATAACGGAAATTTCGCTATAACCGTGTTCGTTATAAGCGAATTTTGTGCCATAGACTTTAATGGTGATAATTTTGAGACCAGAAGATTTACTTCGTTATAACGAAATTTCGTTATAACCGTGTTCGTTGTAACGGGAGTGCACTGTACCATCCCTTTAACATGTGGGATACAAATATTTCCCAGAAATTCATATATGGCATCACTCTATGTCACAGCTAGAAAATCATCAAGACCAATACCACAACATCTCACTGAACTCGATATCATTTTCAGTGCATTGTTTGTTAGTTTTACTTGCTGTAAGGATATGAATTTACAGGTAAATTTACATTGTACATACATGTATTTACATTCTTTAGCACTGCTTCTTCATTACAATGTATTCAAAATAATCTGACAAAAAGAGAATATGCGAGGTATCAGAAGTCTTGTCAGGTCACAGAACTGTGTGAGATCAATTTCTAAAAAGAACATCTCGTTTATAGTCACCCTTCGAAGCACTTGAGCCATTCACTGCAAAGTAAAAATTTGACAAGCACCTGTGCATACAATGTGTAATTGGGTGGATGTTGGACTTGCACGAAGTTTACTCATGACATCCAAGTTTTACTGCACAGGAACTCCGAAGAAGCACTTTTCTTCCTTACCACCTCAGTACAGGTGAACCCCATTGTAACGAACATGGATACAAAAAGATGTCAACACGATACAGATTTTACCCAAAAATTGTCATCAATTGAATTCCCTTCTTTAATTTGTCCGTTTAAGCAAGGTTTCATTATTAGGACAAGAAAATCCTTGCAGTCCCGACTATCTCCTCGTATTAGTGTTTGCTTGTACTCATACAATGTACAATGTACAAGTAGCAGGAAGTTTCAGCTTTTATGTTCTGACAGTTGTAGACAATTTGTGGCACATTGTGCCAATCTGGAAAGGATCTTCATTTTTTTTTTTCTTCACGGGGTAAGTTCTCAAACCAAATTAAAGGATGATTAAATGCTCACTTTTACAGAATGCTTCCACAAGGGAATACTGGCCAACAGTTCTTTTAACCCCTGTAGCACTTTAGTCATTGATAAGCATTCATGCTAGAGGGCTTCCTTCACTGATTGGCAAAGATGTCTAGAAATCAATTGTCAATGAACAGAGATTACTTAATCCTCCTAATCTCCATTGTGTCACAATGGCCTTGTTGAAGCTGAGGCACATTGCTACACCTGAGTGAACTTGCTAATCTCCAACTCGGTCAAGTTTGCAGGAGTGACAAAATGCTGATGAAAAAAGCTTGGCAAGCTCAGCTACATGACTGGGTACATTCCACACATGACATACTTAATTAAAGGGGCATTCCAGACGATTTTCATAATTTCACATCACATAAATCAACAACTCTATGTATAGATTTTTGTAATTTATTGTGGTCCTCGAGCAGAGACACCAATGCTTGAAGAACAACGATGATGACATAGGAGACTCGCATATTTCAGAAATGTAGCCGTGTAATTCCTTTACAATACCACTTGCTTAACAAGTTCACCTGTGTATAATTTATGCATGCCTACTCCTTTTGTTCTGCTTCCTTGAGCCCCATCTCATGCATTCTCATGGTGAGGCTAGCTGCCATGTCATCATCCTTGTTCATTGCAATTTGTTATAAATTTTGAAAACGTTCTTATTCTTCATCAAAATCACTATAAATTCTGAAACTCTGTACTCAGTGTAACTAATTTATGCTTGTTCAAACGTAAAAGTCTGAAAATCATTCGGAGGTCTCCTTTAAAACTGCCCCAATCAGTAAATCTCATATCGCAAGAAGCAGTCTGCAAAGAACACCGGCATTGTCTACAGATCATGAGATCTTGAGGGCCTGCTCAGATGGGGCTAATGCTATAAAGGGCACCTTCAACAAATTATGACTGCATTCCTGTATCCTACGTAACTGACAGCCATATATGGTGTAAAGCCACCATCATATAAGCTACATGGTAACCTGGTACATCTTATCTTTGGACTTGATCCACTAATTTTCCCTTGAAAAAAGAGTCAGTTGCATTGAGAAAGTAAACATCAATCCATGGACAAAAGTGACAGTGATCTTTCCTCTGCATTTGCAACTCAAACACATACAGAATGAATTCAGCCAGTGTACAGAGGTAAATACTTGTCAAATTGTAAGACTACAAGGCTGTCAATGTGTAAGACACATAATCTGAATGTCTGTTCTAACCAGCATCAGATAAATTATGATAATGAGGTCTTGCAACATGAGAAGCTACTAAAGTCACACCACAACCATCATTCTGAATGGTTATCTGAAACATAACATTGGTCCACTGATAATACCAAGTCACATAAATACTTTGGAGGTACAGTTGTTTGTATGTTAAGGACAAGTTAACCCTCATTCTTACATGTGGATTAACTGAATGCAGCAACATTAGTTGTGAAAGTTTGAGGAAAAATGGATTTAATCCGTTCAAAAGCTATGAATTTTTACTTTACTGATGTCACTGTAGATGAGAATACTCCTACAGTTTATGACGTCACATACAAAGAGCAAGATAAGGAAAATATTACGAGAATTTCACAAAATTTCACTTTTTTTTTAAAAAATTCCTCAACTTGTCACTGACGTATGTTAAGAATAATATCATTCCCCCTGCCTTCTGAAAGAAGCAAGTCAAGCATTCTTTTATTATGCGAGAAAAATGAGAATATGTCAAATTTTCTTGATATTTTCTTTATATCGTTCTACACATGTGACATCACAAGCTGTAATAGTCTTCTCATCCAGCAACGGCAGCACTGAAACTTCAAAAATTCAAAACTTTTGAACGAATTGTCAGATTTTCCTCAAACTTTCACTGATTGCTGCATTAGCTCAATTCACATACATACGAAGGTTAACTTGTCCCTTACAGTAGGCTCACTTGTACCAGAATGATAGTTTGAGTCTACAATACTAGCACAAATGTGAGACTATCCTGTCTTTGGACTCTATGGCCATATGGATAGCTTAAGCTTGATTGTTCTTGTTCAGATCGACCATTGATGGGATGGCTTTCAGAAGATGAGTTCTATAACCAGGCATTCAGAGGCGGCATTCATCATAATGTTCCCTCGTCTTCTAGTTCTGCCGTATTCACCTTTTCATGGAGCACCACATATTCCCTCGAACTGAACCCAAACTTTAACACATCCTTTTCCTGGAGTTCATAGAATCTCTTGGGCTCTATCTGCTTGTTGTTGAGAAAGGTGCCATTGGCCGACTCGAGGTCGATGATGTAGGGTCTGACCCTCTTCCCCCGAGTGCCATCGTCCCTGTCGTACTCCACCAACCTGTACTGGATGACCGCGTGCTGCTTCGAGCAAGAGGGATGATCAATGGGTATGTCGGCAATCAGACGTTCCCTGCCCAGGAGGAACGCACTCTGTCGGTGGATGTACAGCGTTGGGAGCTCTTGCTCACCCTTGAACACGTAGAGACGCCAGCGGAGCTTGGGCTTGCGCGCTTCCGGTGGTTCGTTGTACTTGATGACGATGCCGCGGAATGTGTTCGTGTCCTCGGTGAGCGCCCCCGAGAGACCAAAGTTTGGTCCTTCCTTCTTGGCCTGTGCATCCTCACTGTCTGCTGCTCCCCCGGCGGGGGCATTCACCGCCGCCGCTGCCGCCGCCGCCGCAGATTGGAATGGATTACCATCGCCCCTCTGCTGCCGATGTTCCCTCCTCCTCTCATCATTGCGATTTCTCTCTCGCTCCTGTTTGATCTGCACCTCCTGCTCTGGCCTCCTGTCTCTTCGATCTCGGTGCCTGTCTCTCTCCGGCCTGCCGTGGTCCTGCCTTGGCTGATTATCTTGCTCTTCTGCCCACCTGCTGGGATTCTCGTACTTCCGGTAACCTTTATCAGCGGGTTCAGTTTTTATTTTCCTCTGGACCACCTCTTCTGTTGCGCCCCTCTTGTGATAATTTTCCTGAAGTGACAAAAACATGACATTGAATAGATTCTAGATAGATTTTGAATGAGTGGCAGTTGCTGTATCAAATAGTAAATGGTTTCTAGGCCAACATACAAACTGGAACTCTCCCCCCCCCCCCCAACTAATCTACAAGGACATGGAACAGCCTTCCTTGCTAAAAGTATAAACTCAAAATTTATTCAGTCAAATTCAAGATGGCCGTTTTAAATTACTTGTCTCTCAAGTTATCT
Organism: Diadema antillarum; assembly: GCF_040938485.1. Classification (NCBI taxonomy): domain Eukaryota; kingdom Metazoa; phylum Echinodermata; class Echinoidea; order Diadematoida; family Diadematidae; genus Diadema; species Diadema antillarum. Next base: position 1,227,713 of record NW_027271190.1, read on the forward strand.
TTTCTCAAGTTATCTCTACTGAGTACACCAACTGCTTTCATGGGTACAATTAATTTTTTTTAATTGGAGTTGTCAATTACTTAAAGGGTCGGTTAAAGGGTCGGTTAGATCGTAACATTATGGTTAGTAACATTAAATTTGTCCAAAGAAAGTACACATGCACATCATCGTTTCACTCTTTTATAGATAACCGTTAACTGTAGCCAGACGCTGTGCGAGAGTGTACAGCAACAGGGCTGTGTGGTGTGTAGTTATTGTAGATAATGATAAAATATCACATTACATCCAGAATATCAAAATGTATTCATCCTTTTTTACTCTGTAGCAAACTTTGGAGGAAAAGACATCAAAGGAATCTACAAGTACTGCAGGGATGCCAAGTTCAAAAAAATTTTATGAGTGAGATTTTCATGACTCGGCATCTCGGCATGCAAATGTGCGCGCGAGCGAGGGTGTGGGAGGGGTTGTCCCCCCCCCCCCCCCCCCCCCCCCCCCCCCCCCCCGTGGCCTCCCACAGTAGGGGGCTTTTTCAATTTTAAGCTCTTAAAATGGTGCGATCAGGTGCATACTTAAGTTACTATTTTTTACTTATTTTGAAAGACAAAAGGGAAATATACCTTCAATTGCAACTGTCACTATAATATAAGCTTTTGAGCTATGCTCATTTTGACATATATTATTATAAAGGCCCAAGTTGCAAACTTCGCCCGATGCATGAGAAAAATGGGTGTCATGCGTGAGATTGTGAGATGGCCCCTAAAATGCTTGAGTCTCACGCAGAATGCGTGAGACTTGGTAGCTCTGTCTTCTGTAATTTGCATTTAAGTGAAATTTATCGTTTCCAGTCCCACATGTAACAATTTTAAATGATGGCTTAATAAGATCTAGCAAAATCAACAAAAATGAAAACTAATTTTTACTGAAATTGGAAGACCTTTGATTCCGAAACACCCATGGCATTAGTTGATACCTAGTGTCTAACATAAAGAGGCACATTTCTTTCATTGTTATTGGTGTCATGTCCACTAACTGCGGAACTGCCCATCCACAATAATCAAATGCGTACATGTTAAGTACCTGAGACTGGCTGAGTACTGTGAGGTGAGTGAGTAGGCTGTATACTATGGCGACTAACGTTAGACAACTTAGTTAATGATTATGATCGTGGCAAAAATCACAACGAATCTAAACTTACATGCTTCTCTGATCGATAGGATCTTTCTTTCTTGTGAGGACTCCGACTTCGTGACCGTGACCTATGTGATCGCTTTAGGCGGTCACTTTTCGACGACATCTTCACGATAAAATGAGAAAAACGGACGAATGGTTCCTCCACACGCCGGTTACAACCAAGACTTATGTAGAATACTGCTCAGAGCTAGCTAGCCAACGATTGTTTGAAACCCTCTACACGTTAAAATAGCATAGCTGCTATAGCATGCACGATCACGATGTGCGCACACTGTGACTGCAGCAGCCTAGCTAGCAGCTGCATGATATGCATGCATGCATGCTGAAAACGACGATGACCGACTTCTCAGTCAAGCAGCTGTGCTGTGCAAGTGCCAACAGAGGGCGCGCCTTCTATTCTTTAGAAGGCTCTGAACGCTTTCACTCCTTGTTGAACGACAGTAAACAAACACAAATCAATACGTGTTACAGTATCCTTCTTATTTTATTTTTTTTCGGGGGGGGGGGTGGGGGGAGGGGGAGGAAAGTGATTCCCTCGTCTTGAAACTAACTTATGTCAAGGATAATGTTCCTCCTCCTACCTTCTGAAAAAGTCACGTACCAAGTGCTCTTAGTTTGATTTGATAGAAAAGTAAAAATCTCCATTGATTCCGCATTCTATAGTCCACTTTGTTCACCGACTTCGTTCTTCTCTTTGGTTTCATGAATCTTCACTTCTCTCTCTTATCTCTCATGATGACTTTCCAACCTTCAACTCCTTCATCTTCCTCTTCCCTTCTATTTCATCTTTCTCCTCCTAAAGATGTCTGAACATTCGATTCTTCCTTACCACTCTCTCTGTTCCCTTCTCTGCCGTCTTCACGGGTGCAACTTCAACTTCCAGCCCATTACAGACTGTCCCCCACTCTTCACTTTTGCCCTCCTTACAACCCTCATAATTATGTCGCTTCCCTCTCCAATTCTCCTCTTTCTAGGCTCTTCTTCTGCCAAGCAACGATCCAGTTAAGGACTTCATACACATGGTGTAACCGCAAACCTTTCTACCTCAAAGTAAAAATATGTTAAATTTTCTTTATAAGTAGGCATATTATTTTCTTTGGTATATCGTTGTGCCCTTGTGATATCGGGGTGTAATGTCTCCATAGAGCTACTAACTACTCAGTATAACCGTACACGTAAAGGCAATATATGAAATAGAAAAAAATGCCAAAATCTTTGCAATATCAAGCCGAAGACTTACCGCGAGATCGACGAGTTCTAAACTCTAGTTCATTAAATGCGGAGCTTCAATATTCTACGTCAAACTTACCGTTCACTGTCTTTTGTAATCTGTGCCAACCTCGATTTTCTTGGTTTTATGAGATATCTTTAAGAATTTTTTTTTTTTGGCAAAAAAATAGATGAGCTACTTACAGGGGATATATGACCCCCCCCCCCAAAAAAAAAAAGAAGTTTTGTTTCGTTTAGTGTATCACGTCATTTAAATTTGATAATTAAGTTAATAACAAAATAACATTGAAACATTTTTTCTTTATTTAACAGAGCGAATTAACACTGTAATAATGTCCAATGCAAAATTCACAATCTTACAGAATATACAATTACCTAAATTTTGATTTACCCAAGCCTTTTTATGAAGTCACTTGGCAAACGCAACTGCTTCAAATTAATATTATGAAGAATTAAACTGCAAATATATATCAGGGCCGGCGGAGCGTTTTCAAAAGTGTGTGTGTGTGTGGGGGGGGGGGGGGGGGGGCACTTCCGGGGTTTGATGAGCTAACAAGCGAAAAAAAAAAAAAAGTCCTCAGCTCACTCTCCTCTTCCACTTCCGGTTTTTTCAGCTGACAAGCAAAAAAAAAAAACACCCAAAAAAAAAAAAAAAAACAGGGTCTTCAGCGGAAAAACATAATCTTACCGACCTTACCGCGATCACACTTCAAGATCTCTATCTACTTCTTGTTTAGTGCCACTTACTCTCTAAAAAAAAAAATCGAGTGAAAAGTGAATACAAAAAAGAGTGAATTTAGAGTAAAATTGGAGTGAATCTTGAGTGAAAATGTTCATTTTCACTCATTTTGGAGTGACCTCAGGGATCACTCGAAGATTTTTGAGTGATCCCTGAGGTCACTCTAAAACGAGTGAAAATGAACATTTTCACTCAAAATTCACTCTCAATTCACTCTTTTTTTTGTATTCACTCCTTTAAGAGTGAATATTTTCACTCAATTTTTTTAGAGAGTATACGCACTTCCGGGTTAAAAAAACGTGGGGGGGGGGTGCGGGGGGCAAAGTGATGGCACCTTATGTATCTTATGTATTCCTCTGTTTGGTGCACAAAAAGTGTGGGGGCCCGAGCCCCCACGACCCCCATGAGAATGAAATTTTTCTGAATCTGCGAGAAACGAAGAAAAATGGACTCATGATTGAAACATAAATATGTGATGATTTTAATAATATCTATAGATTCATAGTATAAATTATATCATGTATATAACATGAATGTTCTTATAACGTAACGACTGCAGTATTATCATGAGATATTCTTTACCATGTTTTAGCATTTAGACTCTTCGTATATCTATAATAGTTCTACCTTATCATAGATGTGAGTGCGTGTGTGTGTTTTTGTGTGTGTGTGTCTGTCTGTGTGCATGGGAAACGTGGTATACCACACTTACATTTGCCATATCCCGACCACATGATAACAGGAAGGTAACGAGGGAAAGATTGATAGCAACAATAGTAGTTAATGACAGAAGAAATAAAAACTTGTTTGAGAATCTGACACCACACTGCGAAACTCATACTTTTGGGTGCATGCAAGTAAGGTTGAAAGTGAAAGAGTTGTTTCTGTGAGTTAAGAAAATGTGGCTTTCGACCACAATATCTTAGTTTCTTTCACAATCATCATCCCTTGCTGAGGGTAGATACATGCAGCAGCTCATGTCTTCACTCGATGTAAAACAATGGGTATTTTTTTTTTAAATTTGAAGTGGTAAATCCTAAGGGCTTTTTACACTTGTAAATTTTTGCTTAGCCCCGGACCAACGGTGGGGCTAAAAGGGGGGGGGGGGGGGGGGGGCCTTAGCCCCACCGTTGGTACGGGACTATCCTTAGCCCACTTTCTGTTTACACTCGTTTTTGCCAAAGTGGGCTAGCCCCACCGATAGTACGGTACTATCTGGCCCTGCAAAATAGCAGGGGTTAGCACCGCAATTGCGGTGCCAAGCAAGTGAGTGTAAACAGAACGAAAAAATAATCCTGGGCCAAGCGACGGAGACGAAGTCCGACCCTCACTGACCAATCAGAAACGAGGTAATCAAGTGCTGCCGGTGCGTGCGTGTACGTGTACAGTACACAGCGTATACATTATGAATATTCATGTAGTTTGGAAAGTCCGGGGCTAAGAAATACGAGTGTAAAAAGGTCAATTTTCTCCTTAGCCCCGGACAAGAGATAGTACGGGACTAATTGGCGAGTGTAAAAAGCTGAAAAAAAATGGTACGGGACTAACGATAGTCCTGGGTCAGAGAAAGTCCGGGGTTAAGAAACGCAAGTGTAAAAAGCCCTCTAGTTATTCATGACGTGATAACCACAGGTAAAGGATCGATGAATGGAAGTGAAGTTCATTCAACAAGATATTTATCTATACTGAAAAAGTTTGGGAGAAATCATGGTAAGTTGATAGGAATTAATGCATTGTCGATATTTATCTGCAGCAAGGGAGGGTGGACACATTTCACCCCAAAACAAAAGCTGCAATAAACCACAAAACAGTATAACATTATTCCTTCAATTTCCTCAAGGTAAGGAGTGTATTTTTTTTTTCACCATCTAGCATGTCTGGAATGTTGGATCGACTATAATATCGTGATACATGCATTTGCTTTGATCGTTCGTTTGATTTATTGTTTGTTTTTTATTTGACTCGTTTTCCTTTGCGCCTATTGTAGTGATGTATGTGAAGAGTTTGTTTGCAAAAACCGATAAGTCCATATTTCCCAAAAGGAGATATTTGCGATTAAAGGTCAAGAACAATGAAGAGAATAATAAGAAAATTTTTGCTTCTTTTGACCATAACTTCAAAAATATACCTTTATAATAGTAGTGACCAACATATCATTTAAAAGGTATTATTTTGTACTTTATGACAGAGATCGTACTTTAAATTCTTCAAAAATGGACTTATGGTTTTTGCAAACAAACCCTTCATGTGCTCTTGGAAGCATTATTCTCTTTATTTATCAAAATGGACCTAAAAGGCTCGCGTAAAACTATGAGATGCACTATTCTGACCTTTCCATGCAGCATCAAGTAACGTGTGACTCATTCCTTTGGATTCTAACTTTTTTAGTATTGCCCCTCCCCTCCTTTTTTTTTCTTTGGGGAGGGTAATTGCAAGCCTTATAAATTGAGTGCGTGCTTGCATGTGTGTGTGGGGGGGGGTGCGGTGGTGTTGTATGATTGTATACAATTCTTGGAATGGAACTTTGGGCAGTCAAACGAAAATGCATCAAACAAATTTGCAGTTGTTGCTTTATTTTGAAATGTATACAGGATCTAATCGTTTGACTGAACATTCCGTTCTGTGAATGGAAAATTCTAAAACATTTGTATGCAACTGACTGCAGAATTTGTGTTTGCAATATAAATTTACAGTTATTATTATTATCATACATTATCTTGAACGCTTTCTGAAGCACGTATTTATAGCTTTAAAATATCATTGACTTTGCATATAGTGAAGATCTTTAAACAGTGGCGGATGGGGGGGGGGAGCGCACCGGGCGCCCCCTTATTTTTGTAAAAATATTAGAAATGACAAGAAAAAAAAAATGAAGCGGGGTGCTTGCGCCCCCTTGAAAGTATGTAAAGGCGCCCCCTTTTACGGAATTCCTGGATCCGCCCCTGTTACAGAGTAAAATGAATCTTGAAAATGGAAGCGGTGAACAAGGGGGGGGGGGGGGCGGGGGGAATTAACAAATCTATACCACATAACTAACACATGGTAAATGCAAGAAGACGAACAATTAGGAGCATCGTTGACATAAAGCTCTATCATCCCGGATTTCACAGTAGGCCTATTCTACTCTGCAAAATCCGGGGTGAATGAACTCAGTTCGTCACGCAAACGGCTGTCAAAATGCCATCGAGCACTAAAACGCATTAAATCAAAACCACAATAGCTATTAAGACTATTATACAAACAAGAGACAAATTTCAAAAGGAATACATTCAGCGTTGCGAAATGGGGACATGTTTTACCTGCCATATTATTTCCCTCGTACATCCCTTCGGAGTTCAAAAAGATGGCCGGGGATATTGTATAATAGATATCATTTTGCTCGAGTGTATGAGTTGTCATTAGCTCTGTCACTCGTCTTGTAATATAATTACAATCCATATTGCCACCATTTTCACACTTAATGGGGTTCCTAAAAAAGTACGCCAACTTGAACGTTTTAAGTGTGGAACTGTAAAACCAGCCAGTAGACGCCTCGAGCATATAAAAACATTCAGAAATGTGAAATCAAAATCTCATATATCTCCGCCCAAATGCCTGTACATGATATACTGAAAATGTATAAGGGTTGAAACGAAATTTCCTTGGATGTGCATCTCATTGGTATCCTGAAACTTGACATCCAGGAAGTGAAATAAAAGAAACTCCTCGGTACAGACCACATACTCCACCACCACCACCACCACCAATTACGGTTACAGCTCGTTATTCCGAAGGTTCGTTATTCCGAAGGTTCTTTAATCCGAAGGTTCGTTATTCCGAAGGTTCGTTGATCCGAAACACACAAATTCCCTATAATATACCTAGAGGTTCGTTAATCCGAAAATGAAAAAGGGTTCGTTAATCCGAACATTTGTGACGTTATTCCGAAGGTTCGTTATTCCGAAGGTTCGTTTATCCGAAAATGAAATAGGGTTCGTTATTCCGAAGGTTCGTTGATCCGACAATGAAATAGGGTCCGTAAAGAATCTTCGGAATAAAGAGCTTGCTTCATTTTCGGATTAACGAACCTTCGGAATAACGAAGCTTGTTTCATTTCGGATTAACGAACCTTCGGAATAACGAACCTTCGGACTAAAGAACGTTCGGAATAACGAACCTTCGGAATAACGAGCTGTAACCCCACCACCACCACCACCACCACCACCACCAATTACCACCACCGTCGACCACCAGCTCCTCTATAACGTGTGTATAATACACGGAAGAACCCCTTGCAAAGATTGAAAAGAAACGTTGCACACAATATCCTGAAACCAAATGTCAACTTTGCCATTGCATTTTAGTTACCTTTATGTTTATTATAGAATGGAATAGAATAGAATAGAATAGAATAGAATAGAATAGAATAGAATAGAATAGAATAGAATAGAATAGAATAGAATAGAATAGAATAGACATGTATGAACATTAAACTATAAGTAAATAAGTCTGCATGGAAGGATTACGATTGCTTGAATTCTCGTCGCAGTTTTCGCCAACATTACAAGCATGTGACCTCACATGACAAAAAACAAAACAAAAACAAACAAACACCAGTGTTGTACATGGAAAATTCTGCCACTTTTCTGACATAGACGTAAACGTTTGTATCGACTTCTAAACCACAAGAATTAAAGGAATTAAGTCCCGGAATTTTTAAATTGGTTAGATTGTGTATAGAGAAGTCAGTATCCTGATACAGCTAACCAGCACCCCCGGAGTAATTGTCCTGAATTTTGCGTCTCCTTTTTCTTTCTTTATCTTTTTTTTTAAATAGATAATAAATGCATTCTGTTCAGCTTATTCCGTAGAGTATATACATCCGTGAAAGTTTGAGGAAAATGTGACAATCGATTCAAAAGTTGTGAATTCTATAAGTTTCGGTGTTGGAACCGCTGGATAAGGAGACTACTTGTGTTTATAACATCAAGTGTGGACAACAATATAAAGAAAATGATAAAGAAAATTCAACATGCTTTCACTCTTCTAGCGTAATGAAAAAGCACTTGACTAACCACTAGCAGGGTTGATAATATACCAATTACTATACCCTTAACATATGTCAGTATCAAGTTGATGGAATGTGTAATTTTCATGAAAATGATCTGTTTGTGGAATTCTTTTTATATTTTCTTTATATTGTAGTTGTCCACACATGACGTCATGAACTCTAGTAGTCTCCTCATCCAGCCATTACAACAACAAAACGTTAGAAATTAATAACTTTTGCATCGATTGTCCGAGTTTCCTCAAACTTTCACTTTGTAATGTTCTCTGCTATAATAGTGTTGCATGCCTTCACTCAATGCACATTGAACTTTGGGGTTTGGTTTTCTTTAACGAATAGGCCTTTAATTGCCAATGAGTCAAATGTGCACAAATTTCACATAAATGCCTATATAATTGACAAGAAAAAAAAAAGCTGCAAGCAGAGGGTTGAGAAAGAGTGCAACTATTGAATGGTTCAGTGGAGATTTTTTTTTTCTCTTTTTCAATGATTCTCGCCGACCTTGCGTATTCCAAAAGGTGACATTTCCTTATTCAGGTTCCGAACAGGAACTATTCATTATAAAGTATATAAGAATTATACGGAATAATAGGGAAGAGATAGGGAAAGGACGACACAAAGTTTATTCCTGAGAGGTGAATGAGTCAGTAGACCATTAGTTCCGATCTTACCATCATAGTCCAAACATCATACAATCACACGGTATTAGAAGATCATAGTCTATTTTATAGTTCTTACCACTTCTGTGAGAATACAATCCTTCTTTTCCTCTTCAGAAACCGAAACACATTATTATTCAACCACACCGCACTGCGCTTCCCTGAGGTCTCCAAGGGAATTCCACTCCTCTGCAACTCCACGGATGTGTTGACCAATAAACAGAGAAAGGTCAAAAGGGCAATTCAACGAACAACACTTGTTTTCACCGAAAATTGAGACTAATCGCAACCACACTAGCAATTTTTTTAGAAGAGGGAGAGCTGCCATTGTCTCACAAATCTCCTATTTTGTTTTCACACAAAATTATGAAGATCACGACTGTGTTTGGTTGATAACTTAGCAGCTATGTTATACACAGTGACCTACAATCCTCTTATACCACCTTTGTAATACAGTAGGTCGATATACAGGACTATTATGATAATTTCATACGTATAGAATACCATGCATTAAAAGCAAGAGGACAATTTTTAAAGATAATATGGTCAACAGAGGGATGAAGATGCTGTGACAGATTTTATTATTATTATTTTTTTAATCTAATTTGTCATCCTCAGTACAAAAGTATTTTTCGGTAAGATGCAACTGCTAATCTACATTAAAACAAACATGTCGCTGAATGCTTGGAAAGCAGTATCTATATATAACAGGTTCGATTCCCTCTTATAATACTTTTTCCGACATGTTTGTTGAGATGTAAGACCAGCAGTTGCGACGTTACAAAATACAATTGCACAGAGGGTGATAATTTATATAAAAAAGCTGTCTTGGCAAGGATATACCATGTATTTATTCTTTCTTGTTGATTTAGTGTCAGAAGACTGAGAATGGATGACGTCATCACCTCCTAGAGGTTGTATAAACTTGTTTACTTTTAAAAAAGAATTCTTTTTAGCGTTAATGTCCATCTTTCTCTTTCAGCCATAGATGGCGGGGGGGGGGGGGGTCGTCAGCATGGCTAACAATACTCGCTTTATGCCCTGAAATATCCTATAGCAGATAATCTTACTTTATACTGCATTACCCGTTGAATAATCTTTTCTTTAATCTCATAATAATCATATCCTCATCCCCTTTGAAAAGATTATTATCGCTAAACCAGTATATAATTTGATGCGGAGGATACGATTTTCCCTGAATTCCTTAATAAATGTCATCCATAACAAGACATTCATTCGAAATTTCTTAGATATGAAAAGCCGTAAGGAAACTGCATTCCTTTTCACGAAACGTTTACGCCTATCTGTTTGTTAAAGTTTACCTTGCTTGATCCCCGGATACGCGATGCTAAAGAGAAGATTTTTTTTTTTTTCCTGTGGCCTAGATTATGCATTGAATGACTGCACTGACCGGAAGTGACAAACTCAAATCGCTGGTGCCTATCACCCGGCAGAGCTTTTGTCGAACTACGTCTGAAAAACAGAAAAGTAAATCATTCTTGTTAATTCTCCCCGCATCACCTCTGAGCATTATAAAATAAGTCATGTTATCAAACAAGGTTCAAGTTCATGTGTAAGAGACTTCCGAAGAGAAGTTGTAAAAATCGCATTTCCAAGAATTTTCTTCTACTGAGTTCAAGAATGTTCTATTTTTTCTCCCTTTCAACATAATCAATGATAAATACACACAATGTGCATGAAAGTAAAGAAACATTAACGTAATCAAGTATCGATAATAAAGGTGTTTAATGTATTATTTTAGATAGAGATTGCAGAAATAGGCATTTTGGTGATGAATAAAACAGAGGATGGAGATAGGAGACCCACTAAAAAAGCAAAGCTTGAATATGGGGTCCCATCACACAATATAATGTCCATACAAAAAGCAACAAATGCGTCGCAACTATATAAGCCCGCAGTTCACATTGCTTTAAACAGATTAAAAGGGAATGTGAATACATTGTAGATTTATATTGTTTTAGGGGGTTGATAAAACTATGAATTAAGTGTATAAATGAATCTTGTATAAAATACAAGGAAATGTTAATTGTTGAGAGAGGTCTCCTAATTATTCTAACATAATTATTCTTCATATCATGGATAAATCAATGAAAGAGAGTTTCTAGATAATATGACTATCTATAAAGAGAGAGAGAGAGACGAAGAGGTTTACATATAAGTCCTTTATAAATCAGATACTCAACAGTATTTACCAATGTTACACTATATCTATTCATTCATTCATTCATTCATTCATTCATTCATTCATTCATTCATTCATTCATTCATGCATTCATTCATTCATTCGTTCGTTAACTTTTCCTGCACATGCACAAATTACATTTGTAACATGGGAACAACATCTCTTGATTTCAGATCAATGAACAGTAACGAAAAATATTTGAAAATTCAGTGACTGCAGAATGAACTTTAAATAATATTTCGCAATACAAACTAGTTTTAACTTGGTAGAAGTATATGTCATGTTCATATTGGAAAATTAAGATAATGTGCAGGGGAACTTACAGAAAAGCGAAGACATGTAATGATGCTCTTTATCAACCAATGGCTATATATGTTAATCAGTTATGTTGATGAGGCTAAATCATGCCGCTTTTTCCTCTGTTAAATGTTCAGAAATCGTAATGCGCCGAGCAGCACTCGGTGCATTTCGATTTCTGATACTAACTTCGATTTCTTCCAAAAGTTCTGTTGTTGTAATTTTCCGGAAAATATCTCTTGCTCAAGTATATTTTAATTTTGGAGAGTTGGCATAAACATATTCTTCAAAACAAACAAACAAACAAAAAACAGATAAAGATACAAACTTTATGTTGCACTATATAAGATTTTACGTATAGTAAACTGTATCTTTTCATAATTGCAGTTGTAGTTATTTTTACTGTATCTTGATTTCCTTTTTTTTTTCTTATAACATGTGAACATGAGGCCCACATAGGTTGGTATGAACCATCATAACATGCCCTGTACATTATTAGAATTAAAAAGAATGAATCCCAGATTCCCAGAGTGTTTACCCTTTTGAAATGTGCAATGACCACAACACATCATTCGAATGTTACCCTTAGTTTGTCCGACATTTTGTCATGCTTTCGAAACTATAAACGTTTTTATGCTTGAATTGTGTCTCCTTCGCAGGTTCTCGGTCCTGCTTGCGTATTATCGTATATCAGGACACTTACAGCGATACTATTAACCCCTTCCATGCTGAATTCTGAAATCCTCATAGACTTTCAAAATTCACAACTCGTCATATTCCCGCAGTGGTCCGTATGTTTTCACGTTTGTTTGATTTCCTGCTGGGTATGCACGACAAGGTGCGTGACGAAGAGGATCATGTCCGGATAGCTATAGCGGCAGCGGGACGGATTGTTACTGTCCGGGAATCCGGGATGACGGAGCAGTTTTGGAGAGTCTCATTCCCCCATGACTCCTTAGGGGTTACACTGGGTAAGTTTACCCCGGGATTCGTCCTGTGCAATATTTAAATGCATCAGTCACTGCTGTACATGGTGTTGTATATACGCACACGGACAAAATCCTATCCAACAACCATTTGCGTTCAAGTCCGAATGTCTTAAATCCATCTCTCCAAATTACTTAGATTGGAAATCAATCTATAGACAGGACGATAGAAATAATTGTGGTTAGGGACACATCCAAAATCAGCCTTAAAATTTAGATTGACTTCTAAATCTATCAGATTGAGATTTTCAATCTAATTTTGGATTCCTCCCTCATCTAAATTTTAGAAACCTTTAGAGAGATGCATGCTAGTTGCAGGGAGATGACCCTCACTTATTCATGTGTAAAAAGCTATCCGCAACCACATAGGGTCCATATTATCTTTTTTAATGTTCAAGTTAACGTCTTTATAGGCCTGTTATCCTGTTTTCAGCGAAGAACCCCAAACTTAATTCACGTCCATGTATACATTGTGTGCAAAAAGCACAAAATACATGTAAAAGCCCGGGGTAAAAGCATATTAGAACGTTCTATTAAGTCATTGCCATGCAGTCAGATAAAAGAACAAGTATCAAAACAAATCAAACAAAGTAAAATAGAGTGGTCCTAATAATAATGATGGGATCCACATAGGACCACTTGATATTTTGCTTTATTTAAGTTGGTTTCTTTCTTTCTTTCTTTGTCCGTTTTTTTTTAATATCTCAGCCATTTCCAAACCGATTTTTCATCAGATAAAAGCTTAATTCCTCTCAGAATAAATGTATGCTCTTCAATATTTCATATAAGTGATTTCTAATCATCTCGCAAAAAAAGTGAATCCCCATCTCAACCAAAACTATACCATTCCCTTTGACTGGCTTAATACACACACACACACACACACACATTTTTACGCTCTCGATCTAACTGAAAATAAACAGATTATTCCATATCAGTTGTGGTAAGAATGTAGTTCTTAATGTAGGGGCAATATGTAGAGTTTGATTGTAAGAGGAGTTAACTCTATTCCGTGGAATTGTTTTATATATATATATATATATATATATATATATATATATATATAATATATATATATATATATATATATATATATATATATATATAATGGTAATAGACTTAGGCTATACTTTAAAATGTTTGAGAATTGCACTTAAGAATATTTTAGGATCACGTTCTCCATAGCTATATTCTCAATAAAGCATCTAATGCTTTGGGTATGATGTATAATGAAACTAGCTTTTTGTATCGTTTGAGGAAGCACATTTTGGTTCGATTTTTTGCTTCTTTTTGATGGGCGCATAAGACGTTGCCCCAGTTATGTTCCTCATATATACAATTAATTTCAGCAGAAGGTTACGATATGAATTATCATTATTATCATTATTGTTTTTATCATTAATTTTGACATTAATTTTGACATCTTTATCTTAATTATGATCATCATAATAGGGAGCCTACACTGATTTGCCATCTTCGTTCAGATTTACATACTAATATTTTGCATTATCATGTGTGATCCACATGTAGTCGTTTCCATTCAATGTCAAAGCACATTAGTGGGCATAAGCTTGTGCGAACCTGAATTCTTTGGACGACGAGCTGTCGACAAGTGGAGACGGAGTTGAATAACCGTTGCTTAAAATGTATTCACATTCCATGTTTTAGAATGCGCAAATGCGACATCGGTTGCTGAATTTGTCAATTTGAACGAAGAAAAAAGATCGAATTACGGTATTTCGATGCCTGAGCGAATTTAACGAAAATGAATGCTTCTACTATGAAATTTAATGACGAAAGAATGAAATTGGCCAGGAAAACCTATAAAAGTATTGTTGTCATTGTCATCATCAGTATCATTATTGTATTTACAAATTGATTCATTTGTTTCATTTTCACATGCCTGCCCAATGCGCATATCTTAAAGAAAAAATCAGGTCAATGCTCGACTTGGAGTTGCAATAACATTTCAAATTCTTGTCATTTAAACAATTTTATGTTTTGAAGTGACCAAACGTTGATTTTCACAAACATTAATTAGTAAGTAGGGCACAACTGATTGTGTGTTAATACACTTTTGAGGCGTTTAGAATATGTGTATTTTTTTTTGCATGTGTTTTGTACCCTTATAAATAAACATGAAATAAAATTATGAAACAATTGGAAACTTGGAAATGCATTCACTGTCTATTCGATTTCTAATCTGTTCTCTAGTCTTCGTTTACTTTTTTCAGTTATTGAAACCAACTTTGAAATGTTTTGTTTTCCCTCAAATTGATTTTTTTTTCTTAATAAAGATTGTGTTTTGACCTGATGGTCTCAACGTACTGGTAAGGAATTGTGTGAGCTACGGTTTAACCGTGCCGTTACGTTAGGAAGTAGGACGAGAAAAAAACAATACGATGACATCATTTAGCACCCTTTCTTTTGAGAGAAAATGGGGGTATGTCTAGATTATTTAATCGTAAAAAACGTTGTTAGATATTTCTATAGCAATATATTCTAATAAATTGTATCTTTTATATATCATACATACTAAAAAGATTGGTTAATAACTGGTTTTTGTGGTGCAAAAGAGAAAAATATTATACCATTTATTCAAAAAGTACCTATAAAAAGTGGTATAGTCCAAAAAATGCAATAGGTATGGCAGAAGGGAAATCCCCGTAAAAACTCGCCCGGTTTTGCCGCATACATAACGTATACACTATGTATGTGGTAGAATGCGTGTTGCTGTATGCCTTGTTTACGTTCGAATTCATCTGAAATTTCCCCACTCTCTTTCTGTTTGAAAATTAACCGGACGTATTTCTCCAGTTGGTAAGTTTGTGAGTTTAAATCCTGATCATTGTATGTGCGATAGGCGAAAAGAAATGTCTGTGTCCTTTGCCACTGCTGAGGATTTAGATTGAATGCTAAGTTCCAATATGGCTAATGCAATGGCAATGTATGTGGTAGACTGTGCCAACGTTGCAATTGGCAAAATACATCATGGCTGTCTACTCGTGACAGTGCTAATAATATTCATGCAGATACGTGTCGTTACGTCGCGATGTATGCGACATCGCGACCATCAGCAAGACTTTAGACGTAGAAGAGCAAGTCTCATACGATAAGAACGAGGTACTCGAGTCGTACTCACAACAAGGCGATTGCACACATTATTCAACAGTAAGGTACTGCAACTTGCAAGCATGTGGCACAACCTCGTACCTCACAAACAAACCTCTCTAACCATTCATTGACATTGTCACTGCGTTGCAGTTGTTGATGTGGAAGCAGCAATTAGATAAGGCAAAGTACGCTATATAGATTTAAAGGACAAGTTCACCTTCATAAACATAAGGATTGAGAAAATGCAACAATATTAGTAGAACACATCAGTGAAAGTTTGAGGAAAATTGGACAATCGATGCAAAAGTTATGAATTTTTTAAATTTTTGTGTTGGAACCGCAGGATGAGGAGACTACTACAGCTTGTGAGTCATATGCGTACAACAGTATAAAGAAAATGTAAAAGAAAATTCAACATATTTTCATTTTTTTCGCATAATAAAAGAGCACTTGACTTGCCTCTTTCTAAAGGCAGGGGGAATAATATTACCCATAACATTTGTCGGTAACGAGTCAGGGGAATGTGTACTTTTTTCAAAAAATGGAATTTTGTGAAATTCTCTTTATATTTTCCTTATATTGTTGTACGCATGTGACATCTAAGTTATTCATACACTGCAGTAGTCTTTTCATCCAGCGGGTACTGCACAAAAACTTCAAAAATTCATAACTTTTGAACGGATTGTCTGATTTTCCTCAAACTTTCAATGATGTGTTCTACTAATATTGCTACATTCTCTCAATCCTTATGTTTATGAAGGTGAACTTGTCCTTTAATTGTATGGAATTATTGTCTGAAAATATGGATTTTAACACTTAGTGGAATGGCAGTGTTAATGCCTAACAGTTAATACTAAAAAAAAAAGAAGTAAATTTACCCGTGCTAAGTGTACAGTCAATTTATACTCGGTCACAGGTATGGACGTATGGTAATTGGTATTACTGGACAGCTTGGTATAAATTCAGGACACGCACACTTTTGCGTACTGTTAAACTATAGTCTATTACTACAATGTACTAGTAACGTTCAGTACACAAGAGACTTCATAGATTAGCCTCATAGTCAAAGAGCAATGTGTGGACCAAAATCGCAAAAAAAAAAAAAAAAAGTGACATGAAAATTTAAAAACGTGAAGAAATTCACATTTTACCTCAGATTTTAAAGTTGAGTGACCTGCACCTCGTCATAGTTAATGATTATTTATGCACGTTTGAATCACATTTCATCACCGAAATTCTATGAAATGCCACTCTCATACAGGAAAAATGCTGAAGATTCCAATTAATAGAACCACAAGTTCACTGATTGATGCAAGAAATTTGCAGCTGTTGTACTCAAACACGAATGATGCATTGATTGTGCGCTAAGGAAGGGGCCTACAACTCGTCACCTGCGCTCCCATAGACAAAGCATGTAAAATAGAAGTCAATTTTTTATCGCAAGAACTGTTCAAAATGTTCAAGATAGACATTTTACCATTATATTGGATGGCAGTAATTCATGGAATACCAGGGAATATTGCACTCATTAGGGTCAATATTGCACTCATCTTCGATTCATGCAATATTGGCCCTAACTGGTGCAATATTCCCCGGTATCCCATTCATAGCCATCCAATATTTTAAATATAAATGTTTTTCATGGATGAGGCATCTGTGGTTGCTTCTTCTAAAAGAGAGAGAGAAAAAAAAAAACAATGACATACAAACAAACTAACAAAGTTTACCATTTCCATCAGTCAGTAAGATCAGTTCTGAGTAAAACGATATGTGAGTGTTTAGATTTTGGATAAAAAACTGCAGCTTTGACAGAATTAAAAATCTTGTGCCATTTCTTTCAACAAACAAACTCACTAATTTTCTACCTTGGAGATTTCCATGTTATTTTTGTACAATGCATATTCAGGTATATTTTCAGGGGGCAATTTTTTGACATCTTGTTTGTTGCTAGAACGTCACGTGACTTGCAAAAATTCATGAAAATGAAGCCAATATATGAAAATTATGACTGACAGCATTTGACAGTAAAGAGAAACTTTCCTGGTCAACAATTGATGAGCTGATGCCATTATAGAGTGAACAAGGAACAAGGTGTACTTGGTTTTGTCCATGAATGGTTGCAGAGCTATTACAGAAGATTTTCACTTCCTAGTTCTAGTCATGAAGAGTCCTTCCTCGGGCGTGAGACTAGATAATGGCAGACATAGTTACCGTCTTAATACTACTTGTACCATTACTATCCAGGCCATGCTTTTTTTGTTGTTATTTTGCGGGGACACACCACTCCATACACGCAACTTTCATTCTGTTCATGGTAGCACATGTATAGCTATTCACATTATATTTAGCATAATCAACATTGTATAATATAGGATAGCGAGGTGCATTGTTGTAAAGGGTCACATGCAACACTTTCATTTTTAAAAAAAAGAAGAAATTCCAGGGCATCCCTCCCCTAGCACATGTGTCCAAGTGGAAGAAATCAACAGTAACGGAAGCTGACTGTTATTGTGATAACCACATTCACCGAAATGTGGTAAAGCAGTTTGGAATGCTTCCTAATAAATCATGATGAGTGCAGGGCTGCCATGTTTCCTGTTCCTGAGTCTGCGGAATTTCAAAAACATTATTTTGTATCTTTATGTTCTAACAAAAGGAATGTACAGCAGCTTTTGTAGAACCCGTTTACAGTGCAGGGCTGGCCGAGCCCGGGCTGCGCCCAGGCCGAACCTGGCCTCAATTGCAGTACTCAGCCCTGCAATTCTGTGTGTTACATCGGCAAGCTCAGCACAGGCTAAATTCAAACCTTTCAATATTTTGTTGCAGTGGTGCTCTGCATGTAAACAAATAGTTACAGTATTTGGGGGCGCGGCAAGGTCACAATGCGTGAGGTATTTCCCTTTGTTTTGTGTTGGAGACTCTATTGCTACGATTGCTGCAAAATTTTGCAGGCGTATAGAGTTCACCGAACTGATCTGATGACAAGATGAGACATAGTCGTCTTGGTTGAAAATGCAAATTAAGAGTCAAAGTTCATATTTGAAATGCTAATTAATGTTAAAGTCAGGGAGACCCTTTATAGACTTTATTACCATATTTTTAATTTCTTCATTTCAAAGACCTCTTAGTAAATAATCAGTTTGATAGCCTCTAAATTTGACTTACTCGCACACGCAGACAAATGCAAAGAATTTCCATTTGGTGTTGCATGACAGAGACAATATGATATGAATTATGTAGGTATAAAGAACTGGACTTCAGGAATGTATCTCAATATAACTTAAAGTTGCTATCCACATCCTTTTCATTGTCGATCACGGGTGACCAATATGTGATGATCCCCCCAGCGTATCACCTAACTTGTCATCAAGTGACGAGTTTCATATGATATCTCATTTGAGTTTCATTCCTCTATAGATAATATTGTCCAGGAAATATCAGTGCAATGGTAGCAAGAGAAAGGCCCACCATTTGTAAGTCATACACTCACTGCACTCTCTTCACCTTGATACATGGATTGAGTGAATGCAGCAATATCAGTAGAACACGTCGGTGAAAATTTGAGGAAAATCAGACAATCTGTTCAAAGTTATTGGTTTCTGATACCAGTCACTGCTGGATGAGAAGATTAAGTGCAGATGATGATGTCACATGCATCTAGAACAATATGTTTATAAGGAAAATATTTAACAAGAAAATGCCACAAATATTTTGGAAAAAGTACACACATTCCCCCAACTTGTTTGTGATGTGTGTTTAGGGTGATGTTATTCTCTTCTTTTTTTCTTCTTTTTTATGAATGGGTTCCATACAAAATCAGGGCTCAACACTAACGGTGGTCCGGCGGCCCAGGGCTACCAAAAATGAAAGTTGGGCCACCAAATTTCAAAAAAGGGCACATTTGGTGGCATGCCTCTGGCAACCCAAAATTTTTTTAAAAGTATTGCAATAAATTTGTAACTTTTTTGGCCGGAAATGCATGCAGCGTGTGTGTGACTCATTAAAAAAAAAAACAGGACTTTTAATGTTTTTCATTGTTTCTTTTTTTCGGGCCACCACAAAAAAAAAAAGTTAGTGTGGAGCCCTGCAAAAATACAGGGACCATCATGTATAAGTTTTAAAATTATGGCTCTGTAATATCTGAAAGTGTGCAATGACTCATCAAATGAACTGTGTCTATCTTTGTATTTTAATCTCTTATTTTTAGCACAGTTAAGACCCGAAATAAACCTTGTATGAATTTTGACGCACCAAACTATTTTGAACCTCCTGAGAGAAACCAATTGTGGTTTCAAAGAATGCCCAACTACAATATCCTACTAGCTTTGACAGTGTTACCGTGTGTATCTGAATGAATGTTGATTTTCAGTGGAGTGCATACAATACAGGTAACTTGTCCCCATATATGAACTTCTTCTTTTTTTTTTTTTGAGTTGTCACCAGTCAGACGTATATTTTGAATTTTATTGATCTCTGATACATATGAATGGGTATATAATCAGAAAATGTGCATTATTAAAAAGGTATTTCCCCGATATTTATTCTTTATGATAAGAATCAAATTACAGACATTTGAATATATATCTCCGTTTCTAGTGGGAAAAAGGCATACAATGTAGATTATGGTACAGTTGCTCTTTTCAATATGTTCTTATGTAAAATGTAAGGGTCTTTTACTCGTATGCATCTGATAGAACACCACTTTGGCAAACCTCATACGTCTACTATCAATTTCGTCTAATGCCTGTTTTGTCTAGTCCTCACTTGGTCTAATGTCCAGTTTGGCTTATTATCATTTTGTCTAATGACCAAATGGTCTAATTGCAATTTTGACTCCTTGGATTTTTTTCCCCATTTTGTCTAATAAACTGGGGGTATTAGACAAAATGGGCATAGCCCATTGGAAGTAGACCAAATGGTAATGAGGCGAAGTGGCAATTGGACTATTCAAAATGGTCATTATTAAAACAAGCTGGTTATAGACGAAGTGGGATTAGACCATGTGGGTTGAGACTAAATGGCTATTTAACAAAGTGGGAGTAGACTTAAGGGCTTTTTACACTTGTGTTTCTTAACCCCGGACTTTCTCTGACCCAGGACTATCGTTAGTCCCGTACCAATTTTTTCAGCTTTTTACACTCGCCAATTAGTCCCGTACTATCTCTTGTCCGGGGCTAAGGAGAAAACTGACCTTTTTACACTCGTATTTCTTAGCCCCGGACTTTCCAAACCACATGAATATTCATATTACGCTGTGTACTGTACACGTACACGCACGCACCGGCAGCACTTGATTACCTCGTTTCTGATTGGTCAGTGAGGGTCGGACTTCGTCTCCGTCGCTTAGCCCAGGATTATTTTTTCGTTCTGTTTACACTCACTTGCTTGGCACCGCAATTGCGGTGCTAACCCCTGCTATTTTGCAGGGCCAGATAGTACCGTACTATCGGTGGGGCTAGCCCACTTTGGCAAAAACGAGTGTAAACAGAAAGTGGGCTAAGGATAGTCCCGTACCAACGGTGGGGCTAAGGCCCCCCCTTAGCCCCACCGTTAGTCCGGGGCTAAGCAAAATTTTACAAGTGTAAAAAGCCCTTAAGGGATATATCACCATTGGGTATGCCATAGACTTTATGTACACATTGTAATAAAGTTTTGATATTTTTGTCCAACACTGACCTGACCCTTTAAATGCGTGGTCAAGAATCTGCCATGACTGCTTTGTCTTATCCCTGTGTAATACAGATCCGATGAATGGATGTTTTTTGTTTTGAATCATGTCGTGCCACTTTTTCCGGCTGGCGGCCAACACACATGCCAGGGAATTTTAGTTGCTGTGTATACAAGCAAAATATGTAAATCCCCGTCTGACCCACTGATACTACGTATACGTATCGGAATACATACTTGCGTCAAATATCCCTGTAGTGTCCAAGCCAAGACACTCGCAACTTCCAAGAAGTGTGATGTGAGAGAATTTCAGAGCGCTTGACCAATGTTGCACGTGGGATTACGTATACAATTTACAAAGTTCATGGAGTTTGGGTAAGAAAAGTTGTATCCTGGAGTGTGCTTTAGTTATTATGTCACAGGAAGGAAAGGGAGCCTACAATATCCCAGCATGCACCTCCGTGTGTTTTAATCATTACACAGTAATAGCGGAAGCATAATATTGGATGAGTTTGTCTGGTCAAGTTGTCAAAGCGATATTTCTTCCAAACTATTCTGGAGCTCTCGTGGGCCACTCAGAACATTGCAAACAAGTTTGTGAATACTACTTGCCCTCAGAAATATTTATGGTATATTAGTTGTAACATTTCGTTATATTTCTTTTTTTATATTCTGTATTGGAGAAAGATTAGATGGAAGTGCTTGAATTCTTTTTTGCCCCAAATCAGAATAACAATAACATTTGCTAATTCAAAACAGAAATATGCAAAGTTTTTTTTTTTATTTTTATTTTTATTTTTTTTTTTTTTTTTGGGGGGGATGTCACATTTCAAGGAGACATTTTTAAAGAAACCTCTAGCTCTTCTGCAGTGCATGAATTAAAACTAGAATCTCTGTGGTTACAAAGTTTGTTCTCTAAAGACCCATGGTGAGAAGATTGTTGACACTACAGGCTGGTAAACATTACCCACTGTTCCCCTCCAAGCACATAAACACACACTCACATAAACATACACTTGAATGCAAAAAAAAAGTGTCCTAGTGCATTGTGGGCCAGTACCTGCCACAGGAGACCCTTTCTTATCCCCCTATCCCAAATTATAGTTCCTTTATTTACAAAGGGACTCAATCTACCCCAAATCTCCATAGTCCCCCTTCTTGCCCCTTTAATTCCTACCACCACCACCAACAACAACAAGCTGTGACATGTAATGACAGTTATGGAATGTTGTATAAAATGGCCCCATGTACATGCATGGTATGTACCCATAGAATAAGGTGATTAGTTCTGTAAGAATTCTAGACATGTGTGTTATACTCTATTATAAAATGGGTTCAAGAATGTAGCCAATTGGAAGCGCTGAAATGAGTCACGTGTGCGTGCATTATTTTCTTCAGGTATGCACTAAGAAGAGTCTCTCTTCCACCTCCCTGGCCTGACGTACGTCACAATGTTTTACACTAGCAGTGCGCACTCAATCAGTTGTTACAAGTGCGTCACGCGCTACTATACGCGCTGTCAATCCTGTAAACAACTTCTAGTTCGGGCCGCGGGCTGCCACAACAGACGGCGGCCTTTCTTGTGCATAACAGTACGTGGCGTACGTATACTCTTATACGTACGTACAGTACTTATGTGCGGGATTTCCGAGTGCGACGTGCGTAAATGTTTGGGACGAACATCTTCGGACATCTTGACTTTTGAGCGAGTGCTACATGTAGCTGACTGGTATTGACCCACAAAGGTACGTGAATAATGCTGTTAGTTTTCGACCCATTTTATAAAACGAATGATGCACAGGATTATTTCGTGGCGTTAGTGAAGGTGCGGCTCACTCTCGAGTATTGACAACGGTTGCAAACATGCACTCGGCTGCGCCTCGTGCATTTCGCACCATTGTCAATACTCTCGAGCGCGCCGCACCTTCACTAACACACTCTATCCTGTGCATCATTAGTATAATCACTCACAACCCCCACCCCCCACCTCCCCCCTTCATTTCCTCAGTGATGATGAATAGCAGACACATTTCCTGTAATTCCTTTCCGACCCACCCCCATGAACGTTATTCAGCAAAGCACGCGTCTACCGATCGAACTACTGTGACATCACAATCAGGGAGGGTATTCCCCCAAAATCTGTTGTGCGGCCTACATGTACTTAATCTGCGGGGCAGCGCACCACTTACTATGAATGACAATGTCAGGCTATATTTAGCACTATTGCGGCATGCTGGGGAATCACCAGGGTGCATTATGTATGAGTGCTACATTGTATGCCTGCAAAGTTTTTTTGGAAAGAAAAAGGGGCATTTTGTTTGTTGATATTTGGCACAAGTATATATACTTCTTTACACTCAGTAGGATTAAACAGTAATGGCACGGTGCATAGAAGACCAGAAACAAGTTTTGTCTGCTTCCAGCGTGTGTTTGCAAGGAGATTATAGTGACCAGTGTGTATCACCTACTAAACAATGGCTTAATTCAATTGGATCTTGTCGCTCAGGCTATATCATGCATGATACTGTATGGAAAGTGATGATTGCTGTGAACATGTGTTCAGTGTAAACTTACCAGTGGAATACAAATGTACTTGCCCCTTTTTGTATCACATTGGACCTTCATACATGCTTTATATTGGTGTTGTGCCGGATCATTCATATGTACCTTCTGTAATCCCAATCATCGCCGTGCTTTTCTGGTAAGAAAATGACATAAACAAATGTCGGATAAAGTGACTGAAAAGCTTGTCTGAGGCTTTCATGACATGGCTATGACTAATGCATGAAGATTGGATTATTAAAGTATTAAAGGGAATGTGTAATTTTGGTTGAGATGGTACTTTTATGTGAGATAATGAGAAACACTTCTAAGAATACAATTCTAAGAGGAATTCAAAGTTCCTTTGATGATAATCAGTTTTGAAATGACTGAAATATGCAGAACCCACCTTTTATGAGGACCATGTGCACTTTGTTTTATTTCTTTTTGGATATCTCAGCATTTCAAAACTGATTTTCGTCTTGTAAATAAACTTTGATTTCCTCTTATATTTGTATGCTCTGTAATATTTCATACATGGTTTTTAATTATCTCGCAAACAGATAAAATCTAACCCCTCATCTCAACCAAAACTATACCATCCCTTTAATGATCAAATATTTGCATGTAGGAACATGTTTGTTGAAAAGCTTGTCAGTTGCGATGCAGTTAGATATACAGTAGTAGTGAATTTGAAAACATTACTAAACCAGCCGTTGTCGTCTTTGTGGTAAAATCTGTCATACAAGGTAACTCAGCTACAGTCATTATGGTTCGAAATGTTTGAAAGGTTGACCTTAAAATAAAGTCTAGATATATGCTGCACAAAAGGTGACAGATTGTAAGATATGGGTAAAGCAACTTGATCTTGTAGGCCACTTTTTTTTTTTTGCATGAATGGTAGTCAGTTTATGGCTATTTTCCCCTGTGGAACAATTACTGATTCTTTCAACTCGCCTGTTCTTAGAACATGTGATGCTTGGAATATAGTTTGGTGACTGCGATGTTAGACATCGTAAGGCAAGATTGCAGCTTTTGCTATGAAGCTGTGCTTGCACATATTTGATATTTAAATAGTAACCTTTTTTTGCTATCTACCATACAAACTAGGCATGCAAGGATATATACATGTACATGTTAATAGATTGACAAAGCTCATAACATTATTATAGCTAAACTTCATTCATTCAAAGGTTGTAATCCTGGCTTGCCTTCCAAAATAATTGTATCAATAACAAGTAAGTGAAAATTTGTTAGGTTTTTATAGATTTTAATATTCAATTCAGCTGAAGATGACAAGCCGTATAGCTTTTGCAACTTACACCTGTTCCCCCTACATTTAAGTGTTTCCATAGGTGTACCTTTACTGTAAAACAAAATTTGTGGGCAGGCATGAAACTTTTTCAAATTTGGCGAGAAGCCCAGATCTGCAAAAGTTCTTGTCTTACACAATACATTGAATACCATTGACAATTCACAAAAGTTTCATGCAACGAAAGAGGCCATTCGCTCCAGTTATCAAATGCTTCATTGTAAATATTTAATGTTTTACAATTATATAATGTGAATCTGCTTTGACGAATGATATTACTTTAAATTGATAGTATTCTCACACATTTGAAAAAAAATATCAAAAGAGTTGTGAAGTGATATTCAACTGGTTAGTGTGATGTTGTAAAGTTTGAGAGCTCAACATACATTTAAAACAGATTATCTTCACATAACTTACTTCTTCTACTGCGCCTTGAGCATGTTAACTATGTGGAACTGACGCATCATAAGTACCCTGTATTATTATTATTATTATTATTATCTGAGAGAGTTTATTTTTTGTGTAAATATAAGCATTAGTAGGTGGTTCATTTTTTTTTGGGGGGGGGGGGGGGGGAGAGATATCAGGATGAAGTAATATTTTATGTCAAAATAAATCGACTGTAGAATAGGATACTGGCAAAGCTATGTACATTTTGTATTATGTATAATACAGTGAGTTACTATTTTATTTTTTAGTTCTCAGCAGCAATGTAAATCATATTTTATTGCTCTTGTTACCATCATCTCATCACAGTCATACTGTGTAAGTCATTCTTTTTCTCTTTTTTTTTTGTATTATGCCAATATTTGTTTAACATGTTTGTTGTAATCTCATCTTCTGCACAGACAACATCCCAGCTATGACGCCACATCCAGAAGATAAACCGTCCGCTCGAGAGAAGCGCTCGCCTCTCGGTCTTCCACCCAGGGTGGGGGACGCCGACCCGCAGAAAGTCGTGAGGATCTGGGACCAGGTCAAGCACAGTGTCCACAATGCCCATGGCCCATTCAAACCTTCCTATTTGGGGGTAAGTGGAGCACAAAAGACTTGCCTCAGAGTGGCAATAATTTTTCAGTTGGTTTTATCTTACTGTAAAAGTGGAAATTTTCGCGCATTTCACTCAACCAGAAGCTAGCACATAAATAGAAGCACACGAATATTTTTGCTTGTCATAAGTTCCAGCAGTTGATGTGTTGATTTCATGGAATTAAAAACATGCGAACCTTTTCTTACGCAGCCAAGTGCAAAAAATTAGTCACGCAAAAATATCCACTTTTACTGTAACTTGTTGAAGACTAGTCCCGCGTATACAGTCCGACCTCTACGTATCCGGCCTCCTTTTATCTGGATCTCTCTATTATCCGAACGTGATCTTGCCATGATTTTTTTCTTTTCTTTTCAATCTAATAATCATGGGGAAAAGGGGAATTTCAAACACAAACAAAATTTACCCAAATCCACTTGAATTGGATATCATTCCCAAAATAATTAGCTCACATGGAGTACATATATTTACATCAAATTTTCATCAAAATAACATTCATTCTTGCAGAGAAAGAATTTCAGTGTGTGTATGGTTTGGTACCTGCAATAGGTTACATGTAGCTACGTGTACCATGGGTAGGCAGTTGCATTAAACATTGAGTCTCCCATATCTGGCCGAATCCCTTATCTGGATGAGCGTTGGTCTTGACATGTCCGGATAGTAGAGGACGGACTGTACTCGGGCAGGTGTCTACGGGAAATACGTTTGGAGGTCTTAATAGCAAAATTAGCTTGTCCTCATCCTCAATCTCAGTAGGTAAAACAGACATTTTATCTCTTTTAAAGAAAGGAAAAGAAAATATCTATACTGTCTCCTCCAACTTTCTAATTCAAACAATGCTCAGGTTATCATGCCAGTAGTATGTTTGACTCACTTTGTAATGTTTTTTTTTTTTTTTTGTGGCGCAGGAAATGAACTCCTACACAGCATCGCTTCCATACTTCTGGGATACCTACTCGCAGGACTTTGTTGCGTATCTGAAACAAGAACTTGTGGATCTCACCTTTGAAAGTGTCTTGACATACCGCGGCGTTCTGAACCCACTCCCCGGACCCGTAGCCCCTCTCTACCCTATGGCCACCACAGGTCAGTGATGGTCAGTGTGGTCTGGAAAATAAGACCCAACCTGTCCAAGCATACATCTTATTTAGTACTTTTGAATCTTTTTGACAGTGGTTTCGAAACTATTTTCTTAAGTTTCAGTTTTAAATGTGCCAAAGCTTGTTTATTCCAGTATCTTACGTAACCTGATGTGAAAAAAGCAAGCGCATTCACAGTTTTATGATACTTTTCTTAATATCCTCATGCTTGTTTTTTTGTTTTTTTATCTTAAGACACACTGATTCAGAACAACTCAGTACTACTTCACTGTGGTTCTGTCTTAGTGAAGATTAAATGAGTATAGATTTTACTACATATTTTGGACTCATACATGGCAAAGGTAGATTTGGGAAAAGTTTTATTTCCCTTGCCTTCCGCTGCTTCCCTTTCCTTGAAGCATCTCAGTCACTCTCAATAGGTTTGTAGTAATGTTTTGTGTGAATTATGTAGGTATCTGGTGGTCAATAGATCTTTAGCACCAAAGTAACATGCCTGAGCATGTTGTGTATGCTTGCCAAATAATTTGATAAACTCTCCAAATTGACTAATCTAGATATTGTTTAAAGAGATGGTATAGTATTGATTGAGGTGGGGATTCTGGTTTTAACTTTTTGCAAGATAATTAGGAACCTCTTATATGAAATATTAAAGAGCATACAATTCTAGGAGGAAATAAAAGCTTAGTTGATGAGAACTGGTTTTGTAATTGCTGACATATCCAGCCTTCATCTTTTCATATTTCTTATGAGTGGTTCCTAATTATCTCATAAAAATTTAAAACCTGAATCCCCATCTCAAGCAAAACTTAACCATCCCTTTAACTTTAGAAAAGATAAACAACACAGCAGAAAAACAGCCAATGAATCTCAAGGAGCGTTAGCGAGATACAGTCAAACTTTCTGGTTCCTGTGTTTACAGCCAGGAGTCTTTTTTATTCGTGACTGATGACAGTAATTGGACATTTTTGATCACGTGGTCTCCCTCTGTCAGGTGATGGTAATTGTTTGCTTCATGCGATCTCGCTGGCTTTGTGGGGAGTTGAAGACACCGAGCTCCACCTTCGAACGTTGCTTCATGAGGTAATGATGGGGGAGTTTGCCCGCAACAACGAGGCTCGATGGAAGCGCGATCGCAGCCGATACGACACGGCCAACATTCCAACCAGCGGGTTCCGCTACAACTCTACGGTAAGCATTGCTGGGTTGGTAGCATGTGGGTTGGATTTGATTGAATGGTGGTAGCATGTATGTCTCACATTTCTTGTTTCTGTGAAGAAATACTAAATGAAAATATTGGGCAAGAATGAATATTTCCCTAACGATATTTTGTTTGTTATGTCCCTATGTTATGAAGTGTAAGAAAGTGTATTTGATAGTGATCACATCCTTCCTTGCATGCACGTCTTCCCCTGTAAAGTGGATCATGCTGTATGACAATATCAAAATATGAATATGTAGAAAAAAAGTAAACATAAACACAATGTCATGTAATATTGTACTTCTATTCTATTCAGGCCAGTAATATTCAAGGTCATCTTCGTGATAAGGCGTGTCTTTGCAGAGAATGGCTAATCTTTAACATCATTCTCTGCTCTTATTTGACTACAGGAGTGGTCCACCGAGTGGGACATTGTTGTGGATATTTCCAGTCCCGATCGCAGGATGGACTCGCCAATGGGATTGCCATACGCCTGCCTGGAAGAGTTCCACATCTTTGTCATGGCCAACATCCTGCGACGGCCAATCATTGTCCTGGCGGACAACATGTGGCGGAATGCTGTCGGCGCCTCTCTTCAGCCCCTCAATTTCTCTGGTGTTTACCTGCCGCTTGCCTGGGAACCAGAGGACTGCTTCAGATACCCCATTGTCTTGGCTTTCCACCAGATGCACTTCACTCCTCTTTTCTGCACTGCCCCCATTCCTTACGGCAAGGGAGCCCAGCAGTGGAAATATGTGGTGCCCTTGGCTAACTATGGGGCGGCACCCCTGACCGTCCATTTCCTAACAGAAGAAGAGGAGGTCCATGAGGAGATTCTCCTGAGAAGGTATCTGCAGCTTGAGTCCATACCAGAGTTTCGTGGAGTCCACTTTGCCAAGCTGTCCACCGAGACGCTACCGCCGGAGCTGGATGTGTTTGATGCGTACATGCGGCTGGCAGATGTGAAGTACAGATTTTACGCGGAGGAGCAGTTCAACCCGGAGAACGCCAAGGTGCTGAGGGAGGCAGGCGTTATGTCGGCCTGTAATGGCAGACAGCTACGGGAGAAGATGCTACAAGCTGATGCTAGGCACTCTGAGACGAGCTGGAGTGACAAGCCCCCTGCGTCACCCATCCCTGGACAAACCTTCAGCAGGGATGCCCTAGGGCCACTTGCAACATCCATAACTGGCCCTCCATCAACAGGCCTGCACCTTCCAGAACCAGCAGTACACTCTAAGCAGAGTGACACTGCCTGTGCAACAGCAGGGTGCCGCTACCAAAAGGCAGAGCCAGGTGATGAGTACTGCCTTCGCTGTCTCGCGCAAACGCAGTCAGGCGTGGAGAAGACTAGCGGTGAGAGATGCCTGACACCACAGTGCCTAAACAGTGGAGAGAGGGACTACCAAGGATACTGCAAAGTGTGCTTTGAGCAGACAAACTTCATGAACGACGAAGCGCCTTCAGCACATTCTCGAAGGAAAGCCAATATTGTTGCCCAGGTACAAACTTCAAGCTTATCTAAGCTGCAAGCCAGGGGACCACCTGATGTAGACCAGTCGTGGCAGCAGACTGGAGATCTGAACACAAACATAATCAATAAACTTACCGTAGGCAGCAAGAAGTGTGTCCAGCCAAACTGTGAGTTCACTGGGCATCCGAAATATGAAGGTATGTGCAGCAAGTGCTACAAGGCAAGCCGAGGAGAGACGAACTCTGGAACATTTGTGTTTGACCCGAGTGAAGAAGTGGGGCAGAGTGAGCTGGGAGCTGCTCCTGCTGTTGGGCCTCTCATGACAGAGCTTATGCCTGTGGTTGGAAAACAGAAATGTCTTGTACCTGAATGCGAATTGACAGGTCGTCCAGACAAGGAGGGATTATGTAGTGGATGCTACCTGATGCAGGCAGAGGTGTGTAAACAGCTTGGCAAGGATGAAAGCAGGAAGAGTTCCTCATCTCCAACGGTCCTAGCCCCAATAAGTCCCAGCCAAAGCCATATTCAACAGCAGCACCTTTGGAACCAGGCCGTTCCCAGGAAATGTAGGACAGAGAGGTGCGAGATGTTTGCCACACCCGCTCAGGACGGTCTCTGCTCCAAGTGTTTCAAGGAAGCCATGGCAGAGAGGGTTGGCCCACCCAGCCCATCGCGGCTGCCTCCAAGCCCATCTCGGCTCGCCCAGATCAAGGACCGGCCGAGGGGAACCGTTCAGCCCCAGGGCCCCTTGTGCTTCACTGTGAAAAAGAACATGTGTGCGATCCCGGGATGCAGTGGGGTTCGCATTGGACTTGGTGAAGGTGACATGTGCATGAGGCACTATGAAGAACACTACACGAGAAAAGCTTCTGGGAAGCAAACCCCGTCACCTCTTCCTTTGGCAGCCATGCCTGCTGCACGAGTGCAACCCACTGCTCCACCGCCCAGCATCTACTCCCATTCCTCCGGAAATGCACACACCCTGCCCAAAGTAACCAAGTCTGGACAGCGCTGCCTGCACCCCAAGTGTGATGAAACAGCTGCCCCGCCCAACTTTGTTGTTTGCCATGGTTGCATGCTGTTTGTGGCACGCGTCAATCAAATTTTAACAGGCATCCAGATGACCCAAAAGGAACCCTTGGCAGAAGAGAGATCTTCATTTACCAAGTATCGTCCCAATGGAGACAGCCATGCCAACCTGGGTAGACCTCGGCACAATTCAGATAATCTGATGGTGGAAAATCTGAGTGAGTACTTGCATTGAATGCTCTTCTATGATATTCATATTGTGGCAAGATGCTGAATATATTGAAAACATTAAAGGATTATGACTGTCACTACAAATAGTGGCTTTTGTAGTAAGGAGATGTCTATGTAATCGTAATGCCTCTGAGGTTACAGTAATGCGAAACTGAATTGAGATGAACCACAAAGTTGCACTGGGGGCAAAGTTAAATAGTTAGTTTGTTTTCACACACACACACAGAAATTGGTGGGGACCAAAAGAGTGTCTGTTGTTTTGTATGGCTGCAATGACATTAAACAATTCAGTGCATCGAGATAACCATCATTTTTTTTCCCCAAGACTTTGGAATTGAATCAGGATTAACCCACTGCTTGAATCTAGAGTCTCCAATATGTGTAGGACTTTCATTGAAGGAGATTTCTTGATGATTTTCAGATTTGTTTGTTTGAACATCTGCACATTGCTTTATATACTTTGTACGAAGTTTCACAATTTACAGTGATTGGGATAAGGACTAAGAATGCTGTCAAAATTCATAACAAATCACAATGAACAAGTGCGATGATGTAGCAGCTTCACATCAGAATGCGTGATTGAGTGTTGAAGGAAGCGGAACAAAAGAAGAAAGCTTGCATGAATTCTACACAGATGAAGTTGTCAATCAAGTGGTATTGTAATGGAATTACACAGCTACATGACTGGAATATGTAAGCCTGCTATGTCAACATCCTTGTACAGTGTATTGTATTTTGAGTTTTTCAGAGTTATGGTTTACAAAATTTTATATCATTCTGCTCTAGGACCGCAAGAATCCACAAATCTCTACATGGCTGTATGAGTTTATGTACTACTCGATGTGAAATTAGAAATTGTCTTGAATGTTCCTTCAGTGCTTTCTTTTGATGCTGATTTATCAGAAACTTCTTGCAAGTTAACGTGATAGAGCACTGAACTGAGGAGTCACAACTTAGCAGAAGGACAGTGTGAAAAATATCACTTGTAAACTACATATGACGAGTTTGTTTGCAAAAACCGATAAGTCCATATTTGTCAAATGGAGATATTTGCGATTAAAGGTCAAGAAAAATAAAGAGAATAATAAGAAAATTTTTGCTTCTTTTGACCGTAACTTCAAAAATGTACCTTTATATGTAGTGACCAACATATCATTTAAAAGGTATTATTTTGTATTTTATGACAGATACCGTACTTCAAAATCTTTAAAAATGGACTGATCGGTTTTTGCAAACAAACTCTTCATATAATGGGTATTAGATAATCTTTCATTCTGTGTGTATTATTTTGTCTACATCTCCATCTGTCTTCTTGTACATCTTTCACCCTCTCTCTCTCCTTCTTCCTCCCCCCCCCCCCCCCCCCCCTCTGTATATGCTATTTTTCCATCCACACAGATATGGATATTTCTGAAGCTGAGAAAAAGAGTGTTAAGATATTCACTGGAAGCAAGAGGCCCTGCAAAACCCATGGAGGTAAAACTTATTGTCATTTCCTTTAAGTTGTTTGTTTTCTTTTTTTTTGTGCTTGAATTTATCAAGAGCTGCTATGGCTGGGTGGATGAGAATATAATCCAGAGGTTCCTAGTTCAAAGATGATTATAATGATATTTATATGCACATTCAGTACAAGAGGGTGGTAATATGCCTGAGTTGGTTGCACGCCTGCCTCCAGATCCAAGGATACCGGTTTTGATTTCCGAGTCTCACTGAGTAATGTTTTGTGTAAGCATTCTGTCCCTCTAGTAAGAGGCCCAAAACACTCTGTCCCTCGGAGAGGACATTAAACGGAGGTCCCGTGTGTGAGTTACATATACCCACAACTCACAAACATTAAACAAAATGATCCTGCTTCATTCATTCCTTGTAAAGAGCAGGGTGCTTACCTGGCAAAGTGGTCCTCCTACCCACCCACACAAGAAAACGGGCAAGTAATGCCAACCCAATGGTTTACCCGAGGTGACTAGAAATAGTTAAGCAAACATTATCAACCAGGCACAGTGCACCATATGCTTGAATGAATGAATGAACAGTAATAGCAAATGTGATATACTGGGTGTATAGTTTAGTCATATTATGTTTAATGATTATTGTCATATGTGTGATTGTCATACTTCCAGTAGTGAATTAATGATGATAAACATTTTTCTTTAAATCTCTTCAGGCTGTCCATTCCAAGAGTATGGCAATCCCAGATATGATGGCCGTTGTGAGAAATGTTTTGATCGCGACGTGGTTGCCCAGTACAGCCAGATCGGTCACAGCAGGACGGCCCCTGTGCAGAAGACAGGACGCCAGACCCATCTCGCCCCGAATTCACAGTCTGAAGTCATCATCTCGACTGGGACTGTAGCTGGCAGCGGCAAGCGCGCTGTGTCCCCGTCCAACTTCATGGAGTGCGTAACATTCGGCTGCAAGAAACAGGCCAATCCGCAAATTCTAGACGGCTACTGCAATGATTGTTACCCCACCTACAAAAGAGTGGAGGAGCCGAGCTATGGCACAAAAAAGAAGTCTGCAGCGCCGAAGTCCGCAGCACCAAAGTCCGCGGCTCCAAAGTCCGTGGCGCCAAAGTCCCAGCAGCAGGCAGCCAAGAAGAAGACATACAAGACCGAACTGGGTGCCAAGGTTGACCTTTGTAGGATGCCCGGTTGCAAGAACTACGGCAATGAGCAGTGCCAAGGCTACTGCAATGGTTGCTTCAGGGAACGGTTTGTCGAGGATTGAACGCTTTGTGTCGTCATCAATTCATACGAGGATTTGAATCTAGATTCTATGTCAGATTTTGATTGCTTTCCTTGTCCTCCTCCGCAGTGGTGTTTGGGCTTTTTTCCTGCAGACTTTGGGATTTTGCGTGACAGACTATGCAAACGTGAAGATACAATGTAGTAGCACTTACGTTTGAGCAAAACAAAATTCTTACCTTCGCACATTGCCACGAAAATGAGGCTTAGTTATCTAATTAAATTCAGTATTGAGTGGTCTGTAGCAAGAAATGCTTTCTGTTATCAATTTTTTTTTTTTTCAGTTTAACTTATCTTTGAATGATTAATGGTTTGGGATTTTTTTTAGTCCTCTTAAGATACAAATATGCTATTGCTAATCCTTTGCTTTCGGCAAATAACCCGAATCCCTTTTATTGCATCATGCTTGCTGTCCATAGCTACATCTAGCCACCTTTTCTGTGTTTAGTCTCAATTCTAAAGCATGCCCTTGTGTGTCAAAGCAGGCAAGCAAATCATGGCTCAGTTGATACGACCCCACCGTAATGTGGCCCAGAATACGTTGCAACAGCTGCTGCCTCAGCCTAAGCCATGCTGCAAGCACGCCATGCTACATTGAGCTTGAATGCCCTTTGGCCCGAATTTGCAAAAACTGTTTAAATCAAATCCATGGCTTGAATTTAGTCCATAGACTAACACAAACACAAAAGGTTTACCTTTTTTCATGTATCTAACAGCATTTGTTCGATATTGGATTTCTCTTGCCATAGGTGATCTGTCATACACATTCACACAGAAAGCATTGCAGAATTCATTGGCTAGATTTAAACTACCTTTGATACGTAAAGAATTTAAGCTATTGTATTTTCTTGGTTGTAATGGCCTCTACTGTAAGTTTACAGAATGCATTTTTCATAAATTAGTTACCTTCAAGTTTTGTATGTTGCAGCAAAGTGGTTAAAGGGATGGTACAGTATTGGTGGAGATGAGAATTGGGCTTTTAACTTTTTGCGAGATACCAAGAAAACACTTATGAAATAGTACAGAGCATACTATTTTAAGAGGAATTCAAAGATTAGTTGATGAAAATAGGGTTTGGAATGACTGAAACATCCGAAAACAAAGTAAAACAAAGCGATCGTAATAAAATGTGGGTCCCGCACTTTATTAGAATCGCTCTGTTTTGGATATCTCAGCCGTTTCAAAACCAATTTTCATCAAATAAACATTGAATTTCTCATTAAATTACATGCTCTTTCATATTTCATAAGAGGTTTCTCATTATCTCAACAAAAAATTTTAGAAACCTGAAATTGGGTCTCAACCAAAACTATACAATCTCTGTATTAACACATTAGTGGCAATAATTTTCTTGATGATATCAATACAAGAATTTTCGTCCATCAGAAAAGGTGAGCAGAGTTAAAAGAGGGGAAAAAGAAAAGACACAAAGAACTGCTGGGTATCTCATAAACTTCCTCTGAATCAGTTGCTCATTAAATGTTCAGAGAAATAATCGTCTATTGGTTGAATTTATCAAATGATTCATAATTAGAAGAACATGACTATTTTTTCCTGTGTTTCTTATGAAATGAACTCCCAATGTTTTTGAAACTCTTTATGAGCAAAGCATCCCGAAGCATGTCTGGAAGGGTTTCCTTCCTAGGGGAGAATGAACGCTCCCTATTAACCCGTTGAGGGCAAGTCCCGAGTGTACTCGGGCAGGGGTCTATAGGAAATGCATGTTGTAGCAAAATCAGCCCGTCCCTCAATGGGTTAAAAGCGTGCCCTTGTAGCATGAAGCCGCACAATGTGGAATGGCGTGGTGGGGAATCGTACAACGTGGAGACTGAAAGTACCCAAGGACTCACATTCATTTCGATTGACCAGAATTGAACAATTAATGCCCCTTGATCTCAACCTCCCTGGAACAAAACTGCATACCTCTGATATATATATATATATATATATATATATATTTTTTTTTTTTTTTTTTTTTTTACTTTCATGGAGTTCCTGCAATGTTTCTGTGGTACTACATCTCTTCAGCAAACCCCAGTTGCATTCTATGTTACCACTCCGAGTGAAACGGATTGACAGAACTGCAAAGTTGCAAGCGTAATGACGGTAACAAACTATGCTACGCTCACCTAAACAGAAATCACGCCAAATAGCTGGATGTCCTACAAGTATTGCAGCAACCAAAACTGTATTCTTGCTTGCTTTTGAGAAGAACTCTTCATTGAACTTCCTATTTCATTTTTTGTATGCAATATAATGCTTTGTATTTAATCGAGGGATGTAAATTCTTCTTATTGAAGTGTGGCTCATGTTTAATCTCTTGTAATAGTAAGACCTAATATACTGTATTTTTTTAATTTGCCGTAAACTCTGTTTCAAAAGGCAGACATTGTATTATAAGATCATAACGTAGACAGTTGTGATTTAGAGATAAATACCAGAGTTTTATATCAGATGTTTTGACAAAACTGTACTCCCTAGTTGGTGAGATGTGTGCAGTACATGTAGCATGCAAAACATATGCTTTTGACAGTGCACATGCAGTATCTGTGGTTTCACAAATTTGCTAATCTACTGCTAGATCAGCATGACGCAACTGGGTTTGGAAAAACCCGCCGATGAAACTGAAATACAAATAGTACACATTAATCAGTTGATGTTAACGTATGACTAATTTATGCATTTTCATCGGCAAAGTGCACAGAATATACTCATTGCAATACATTTATTACTAAATTAATGCATTTACTTAATTCTATGTGAAAAATATGCTTTTGTGTTTGATGGAATGATCTGTTTCTGAAAAGGCACACAAATACACGAAGAACTTGTGGAAAATGTTAGATACACTTGTGTGGTGTGTATATTCATGAGACCGTCAAGCAACTGTACAGTTCCGTGCCTGGTCCTGGAAGAATTAGACCCATACTCAAACAACAATAATTCCTTCAGATTGCAGTAAAAAAAAATTCTTGTTGTCATGGCTATTAATCTCTTTCAGGTGGGTCCATATTTTGTGTTCAGTTCATCAGCCAATGAGATTTGATTTTCAGATTATGTTCAAGACCTCAGCTGTATTTCTCGTGTTATTGCACAGTAATCCTGAATTTACTTCTGCAGTGATGTTTATTTATTATTCCAGAAAATTATTTTGTAGCCTCTGCATTTTCCTCAGCTGAGATGTCTAACTGTCTGTGTTGAAAAAAAAGAGGAAAAAAGATCAGTAGCCCTAATTGTAGAAACATGCTGTATGTAACAGCAAAGTGCATCAAGAAGCCCTGTTGTAAAAAGAATTCCTTGGGTGTCAAAAGATGTTGTTTCAGAATTATGTTTTGTCCTATATTTGAGATGGTCAGATGATGTATTTGATTTATGTGATATTCGTTCCATTCCAACTCAAGGCAATGTACCTCATTATATTTGCGTGGCTGGTTTAAATATCATATGATAGCAGTACTATAAGATAAGTCAAGCTCCTGAAATGCTGATGATGGCCTCACGACATTCATTGGCATATACATTGTACTTTTACCTTTGAGGCACAAATTTGCAAGTTGCATGTGGGTAATTCCCCTTCGTGCGACTGTATGGGTGTGTTCGAGTGCTCTAAAGCGAACCAAAGCTAACTGAACTAAAGCGTACCATACTGAACTGTGCCAGATTTGGAGCATTCGAGCGCTCTGTTGAGGAAGCACACCTCATGAGTTATTTTTAGAAGAGGTCACACATTTAAGAATGTCATTCACCTGGCGCACTTGAACTACTTGCAGATGTCCCGAACAAAGAGAATGAGATCTTTGCATTATGACATATGTGCATGTTAAGTGCATTCTCACATGCAATTTTTTGGTATGCTTTTGGTACCCTTTTGGAGCACATTGGGACGTGGTCCACTTTTGGCTCGGTACAGTACGGTGCGGTACACTTTAGGAGCGTTCGAGCGCTCCTCTGGCGTGGGTACGGTACGGTACGGTTCGCTATAGGAGAGCGCTCGAATGCACCCTATGACTGTATAAAAATTAGTTTTCTGTACACTGTATAATAAGGTGTAGCCAGTAGTGATCGAATTCTATCACTAATCATTGAGGTGCACATTGTGCAATCGGAAGAAACTTCCGTAGATTTTACAAAATGTTGTATAAAGTTGACATTTATGTAGATTACACAACTGCTACTATATGAATTTTTGTGTTCACAATATTTACAAATGACTAATTAAAACAAGTGAAATGGCTTGAATAGATGTGTCAATTGTCCTGTTCATTTTTTGTCTTTCTTTATCCCAAGAAATCTGTGGCATTTCAAACAGGTCCTGCTGTAGATTTTGTGTTGGTGTTTGTATGTTTAATTGTAAGGTCCTGATTTTTGCCTTGACTTGTCTCTTTTGTCTTTTCCCAATTTCTTCTGTTTGTTTTGAATTGTTTTGTTTTGTTTAACTGTTGTTAAACACTCGTGTCGTACGGGTGTACACTGTGACATAACGGATGACACAAATATGTGTGCTGCTGTACGTAGACTGAGGCTTAACAAAGAACATCCCAATACTTGTGGAGTAGTGAAAATGAGTGAATTGTAATCACTTTTACCTATCAGTGCTCAGCTCTGCCTCTGAATGAGGCAATATTACTATCTGGCAAAGCCTGTTCGGAGTTTCATTTTCTGCATGAGCCGAGTAAGGTCATACATACCAACGGGGCATGCAATGTTGGTTTTTAGAATTGACTGAGATAAGCGTCTTTGATGTTGTGATTATTCAAGTAATCCTTGTATAGAATGGTTGCCAGCATATCCAACTGACAATTGGAAATAAATATTTGGCAATATCAATAGAAAATGATAGTTATAATTTTCAATGCAAAATAATGAATGGCTTATACTCTTCCAACTGTTAATAACG
Source organism: Diadema antillarum (assembly GCF_040938485.1). Taxonomy (NCBI): domain Eukaryota; kingdom Metazoa; phylum Echinodermata; class Echinoidea; order Diadematoida; family Diadematidae; genus Diadema; species Diadema antillarum. The sequence continues at coordinate 1,266,420 of NW_027271190.1, forward strand.
ATGGACCATTCTGGTCACCTGGTCTATGCACGTTAATCCTTACGTTTACACATTATTGATGATTTCTATAAATTGCAAGCCTATGCCTATCATGTTGCTTTGAAAACGAGTGAAGTGCCTAACCAGCTGAGTAAAAAGAAAGATACAGTGTAATTCGTATCCATGGCCATGTGCATTATATCAGCTCACTCAGAAATGACTCAAAACTCAAATAACTGTATAATTGGTGGGATATGTAAATGAGGTGCATTGACGTACCACATGCTTCTTGTGTGTCCTCCGTAAATCTAATTTTTCAAGTGAGTTGTAAAACAATCCTAAATGTGACACTTTAAAGGACAAGTTCACCTTCATAAACATAAGGATTGAGAGAATGTAGCAATATTTAAGAACACATCATTGAAAGTTTGAGGAAAATCAGACAATCCGTTCAAAAGTTATGAATTTTTGAAGTTTTTGTGCAGTACTCGCTGGATGAGAAGACTACTGCAGTGTATGAATAACTTAGATGTCACATGCGTACAACAATATAAGGAAAATATAAAGAGAATTTCACAAAATTCCATCTTTTGAAAAAAGTACACATTCCTCTGACTCGTTACCGACAAATGTTATGGGTAATATTATTCCCCCTGCCTTTAGAAAGAGGCAAGTCAGGTGCTCTTTTATTATGCGAAAAAAGTGGAAATATGTTGAATTTTCTTTTACATTTTCTTTATACTGTTGTACGCATATGACTCACAAGCTGTAGTAGTCTCCTCATCCAGCGGTTCCAACACAAAAAATTAAAAAATTCATAACTTTTGCATCGATTGTCCAATTTTCCTCAAACTTTCACTGATGTGTTCTACTAATATTGTTGCATTTTCTCAATCCTTATGTTTATGAAGGTGAACTTGTCCTTTAAAACAACATGTTGATGAACCAAGTCATGAGGTTTTGTTTTGTTTTGTTGGGTTTTTTTTTTTTTGCTACCAAAATCATTGTCTTGGAGGCCCTAATCAGTAAATTGGCCACTCTGAATTTGACTGCATTCAGTATTTGGAAGTGGGGTTCAAAGAGTTAGAACTGGCATTAAAGATTTACTGGATCTCCACAAGGTTTCTTTTATACATATTGCAAGAATTCTACAGAGGCAGAAGCATAGATTTGCAATTCAAGCTGCTGACTTAGAATAAGAATTGGAATATAATTGATAATTTCGATAAAATATTCCAATATATTTGGTATGTAATGAGTGCAGTATTATAAAAAAGAATAGTTATTTGATAATTACCTTATTTAAAACAAAAACAAAAACTTAGAAAATGACATTTAGCATTAGTAGCTGTTTTTGCTCTCAAACTCGTCAATTGATGATATGAAGGATTTCAGATGAAATAGCAGCAAATTGCCTCCATATGCATTTTCTATATCAGAAGTAATATATTATGAAAAGTTTGATTGCAAAATTAGCTAAATGCCACTTTTAACAATTTAGAATAAGGCCATCATCAGATACAGCAAAATAAATAGTTTCCAGAGATACTTGCTACGGAGTATAACGAGGAATATTTGTTAAGTTATGATAAAAGATATCACATATTTTTAAAATTTCCCTTGGTTCTTCAGCAATTTTAATCCCAAATTTCTCAAAGTAACAAGAATGGAGTTATATCTTATATGATCAGACTCTTCATGTATTCATTTGGTTTGTTATTATTTTTCTTATAGAAATCACAAATGCATTGTATTATATTCCAGTTTCATTCTACCGCATAATTATCACTTGATTCTATGTACAAACAAAAAATGTCATTTGTCAACTTGCTTCGAATGTTACAGGACAAAAATGAATTAATGAAAATTAATCCATATCAAATACTAATGCATATTAATGGATTTGACATTCACTGTTCGTCATTTACTTGACCAATGTGCGACACTATTTGGCACTCAGGCAACAATATACTTCAAAGAATTATTAGAGAATACATCGTGTAGCTATTTGTATTAGTATTAGGTAAATATACGTACTGCGTGACACCATTTCAAGATTTAGTATTCAATAAGTTGATTTCCCTTAGCTTCCTTTGCCTCCAAACATAAATTGCAAATTAAGTCATTTTCCACCCTGTTTATCTGTGCAAGTGACAACACCCAGTAAGAGGCACATTTAGTAAATGACTTTGTTTGTTATATATATTTGCTTTTTTCCCTTTCCCTTCTTGATGGGAAGAGTATATTTATTCTGTGTAAAGTTATTTTACACTGTTGAATTCATAGAGAATCATGGAGTGGCAGAAGTGGCACTTTGAATATTGTGAATTTAAACGCGTGAGATACTGTAAATCCATATAAAAGATCTTTGATTGCATAACAATCTTTGATGGCACGAAACTTAAGTGAATTTAGTGTGGAGCTAAGATTCCAAAACTTGAAAGTAAAATGCTCGCAAAAGTTTCTTGTTCTACACAATACATTGAATGCCACTGACTTAGTGCTCTAGCTATCTTGGTCAGCAATTTTTTTTTTTTTTCTCGCAAATGTTTCTGGGTTTGCAGTGTACAGAAGGTGTTGTACCACCTATCTGTTTTCCTTGAATTGTTTCAAATTTTACTCTATCATTTAATGTAAGCATTGTTACCATTAAGCATGGATGGTACGAACATTATGGCTCATTTCAAAAGTTTGAATCATTTATGTACTACTGGGAATGAGTTTGCCCTTGAAGTTTGTGTGCATATGTGTGTGTGTGTGTGTGTGTGTGTGTGTGTGTGTTGATGTTGTTGTTGTTCATGTTAATTTCATTGTCAACATGGACCTAATATTGAATGAAACTCAAATAAAGAATATCATAAAACAAACAAAAAAAAGTGTGCATATATGTACCGTATGTGTTTAAATGCAGGCACAAGTCCTTGACTAGTTGGGCTGACTTTGTTCAGCGATAGTACCAGTTTTCACGTCACAATCTGTAACCACCAACTGCAAGAAAGCCATTGGGCACAAAGTCATCCCTGGGACTAAGTACATGTATGGGCAAGTTCCGATGAAGATTATGTAATTTTGTTCGCAGCAATTTATGTATATGTAAGCCTGTAGGCATCACATACAGTATGTGTTATATGTGTGCTGCAATGTGTAAATCAAAACACCTGTCGGTAATAAAAGGACTCGCCCTTTGTAAAGAGAATTATTTGACACATTGTACTTGGAAGTTTTTGTAATTATATGTCCCCTTGTATCCTACAGCAGCTCTCAACATTTGCTTTATCCAATCCTCACTCTATTCTTCCGCACAACTGTCCCTGTCTGCTTTGCTCCCTTCTCCACCGGTGGAACTTCAACTTCCAGCTCACCGCTGCCCCCTCGTCTGTCACCGTTTGCCTTTCATACACTCTCCACATGTTAATTCTCCTCTTTCTAGACTAATCTTTCACCAAACGACAGTCCTTTCAAAGACTACACATAAACCTGGTGCTACCATATACCTGCTGCCTCATTAGGCGTTTTCACATCAGCCCGATGTTTCGAAATAGCGCGCTATTTTCTGACTTGGGAAATTCACCCGATTACGAAATAGCGCGCTATCTGATAGTGTGAACACAAATTAACGCGCTAATTGTATCGCTCTGATCGAGAAAATTTCTGGAGTCCAACTCGGGAAATTTCTGAAATAGCGGGATAGTAGCGCGCTATTTGATAATAAGAAAACGACTCGAGAAATTAGCGCGTTGCATCCCATCATGCCTAGCGTGTGTGACCCCATCGATCGAGGCACACTGCACAAAAATCATGAGAAATTTTTGAAAGTGCACACATTACTGATGCTGTCGAAAAAATTTCGGGCTAATTCTCTTCGGGATGATGTGAATAAGAAATTAAATAGCGCGCTAATTCGCAATAGTGAAAAATATCTCGGGCTTGGATTTTTATCGGGCTAATGTGAAAACGCCTATTTACATCAACATACAAACTTTTGAGCAGCTCAAAGTTGTATTTTATACTAAGACTGGAACGATTCAAACACAGAACTATGAAGTGACTACAAATCAGTCAACCCGGGCCCCATTTCATAAAAAAAGTTGATGTGATGTCAACTCTTGCTGGAATGGCAGTTGTCGATGCAACGACAAGAATCCAGCTTCCTGATTGGCTGTTGCTACTGGAAGTTGCCATTCCAGCTAGAATTGCTATCCTATCATCTTATATGAAATGGGGACCAGGACCCTTTTATGAAGAGTTATAATGGATTATATAGTTGATATCTATGGTTAGTCTATGGCAGCTTGTGTGGTAAAGGAAATTTATAATCGATTATATCTTTTGATAAAACAGGGCCCTGCATCACCAAAAGGGGATGGTAATGGTTACCACGGCAGCAGTCCAGTTACAACCAATCAGCTGATAGCACTCCATTCGATGTCATGGTAACAGCCAATAGTACACGTGAAGTGACTGTTATAGATTTGTTTGCGTGTTTGTGATTCACCCTTACACCACTGTTTCTAAGGAAGGAACAGTCCATATTTGTTTGTTTGTTTTTACCTCCAAGAAAGAAGGCACTGAGAAATTCGAGGAAAATTACCAGACTAATGCTTTGATATAATTTGGAACATGGTCTGCATAGGGTTTGGTACAATTTTGCCCCAACATGGTTGTACATGTATACTTCAGGATATGGCACATACATTGTACAAAATGTACTTGTACATATTCATCTCTCTCTTTCTTTCACTCTCTTTCTCCCTCTCTCTTTCTCTACATACCGGTACTTAATACATACATACATACATACACACACATATTCATACATACACTTGAACATATACATAAATGAGGGGGTCGGTGCAATATGGTGCTAACCCACACTTTTGTCAAAATTGAGTTACATGCATTTTCATAATCCTTATCCTTCGCTCTAACCTCCATGAAAATATCATATTTGAATTCAACCAATAAGATGGCAACAAATGCATGCATTCATGTTTTATTAATGAACAATGTATGGACTTTCCAAACATTCAACAGCGATTATCTCAAAATGACTATTGTGTGGGTTAGCACTTTGTTGCACCGACCCCCTCAAATATTACATCACACACACACACACACACACACATTCACAATGGTAATTGTCTACATCAACTTTCCGTATACATGTGGTACATTAACTGGTACATACATGTATCTCACAATAAAGAAGAGATGGAAAATTTCACAAGCAAAATATGAGACAATGGACAATCATCTTAAATTTTGCAAAAAAACAGTTTTGTTTGTATTACTGCAAATCACATAATATTGTATTTCTTTCCCATTTCAAAGACATTGACAGGTGTATATAATGCGTTTTCAATAGGAACTCTCAAATAATTTGGCTCTGCTAGTATAATAGCCATTTTTCCTGTAAATCTTGATACCTGATGCTGATACATAAAAATATACAATTCATTTGCATCACAGAAACCTCACACAATCTGTAAAAACATAATTCTTTGTTCTAACAGTTTGCATACATCAATGTCATCCAGCTACATGTTCATAATACATGGAGGTAGAATAACACAGAGTGTCCAGAGACCAGTTTACTCTAACATATTTGAATTTTTACGCCTACTTTCAGAGTGTGGCCATTCATGCCAACCATATAATGCTTGCAAGAGGCTGTCCAGACACTGAACAGACTTGTGTATGCAAGCTAGACTCCAGGGGTTTATTTCACAAAGAATTGAAGTTGATCTTATAAGCTAAGACTGTATAAAAATATGGTTTGCCACTGGTTTCCCTACTCACTTTTACCAGGCCTTCAGAATCCTGCACTTCAAATTGTTACAGAATTTACAGAAAAAAATTCTTTGTCATCCGTTTAAGTTTGCATACATATTGTATCTACGGCTGCACGTAAAATCCAAAATTTTCTCATTTTCCTAGGAAGTTAGAGCACCACTGAAAAGACACACAGCATATCAATAACTTTAAAGTTTATTTCAGCTATTAAGATCAACGTAGATTCTTTGTGAAACACTCCCCAGGTTTTTGGAAATTTATCTCAGCGTGAAGCACAGAATGAGCATTTGTTTCCCCTCAAGAGTGGGGTGGCATCCATAAATTCAAATATATTAATAAACAGGTCTTCTGTACTATTGCACTTAGTGTATCAACTCCTTCCCCTTATCCTCAGCTCCAGCCTGTTAAACTATTTCCCATTTTTCCTTATTCTTCTTCTTGCTCTTCTCCTTCTTCCTTCTTCTTCTTCTTCTTCTTCTTCTCTTTCTTAAAAAAAAACAACATAAAGAGATCTCTATCACCCCTTTTTTTTCTTCCTTCACCTTGTTCTTCATGCTGTTCTTCTTCTTCTCAGAAGGTGTAACAATGCCAACTCAATCATGGAATGTCATTTAAATTCAACTTGTGAAAGAAACATGTCACATGAACTTGATGATCATAACCTTGGGGGAGTACAGAAATTACGAGAAACAATTTTAAAATGACTAATATCATGATACTTACACAATTTTTCTTAAATATATGCAAGTGTTGGGGACATACCATCCAAAACTCCCTCCTCCCACAAAAAAAAAACATATAAAAATTAGTGCTCAGCATAATCTTTTTTTTTTTTTTTTTCTGGTGACCCATCAGGCCACCAAAATCTTTGAATCTGAAATTTTGATGACCCCCAAAAAAGAATGCACTGGCAAAATATAGAATAAAAATAAAAATCCATTTTAAATATTATTTGTCTGATAGGACCACCAACAGAAAACCTTTTAGAAATTTGGTGGCCCAACACCAATTTTTCAGTGGCCCCGGACCACTGCTAATGATGAGTCCTTCATGTATTCAGACATGCAGAGAAACAGATGACCTTGGAAGAGCTGCTTTTTTTTTGGGGGGGGGGGGGTGGATGGGGGTAACATGAAAACAGATTTTCATGAAATTCTCAATCATGTCATCAATGATGTCACAATGGTGATGTAGGACATGGCATTTCAGATCATTACAACACCAATTCAGATTTGTACTTTTCAAAATTGAAAAAAAAAGAACATCATAAAACCAATGATCTTCAAATTGAGGTAATACTCAAACAAGGTAAAATCCCACACAGACAGAGATTTACATACTAGGATCAGAAAGAGTGAAAATGTCATTTCATCCCTTATGACACATAATCAACATACCTCAGAAGTCAATCTTGTCAAAACAAGGTATTTTCCTCTTACATAAATGAGGAAAATACTGACAAAGTATGCACAGGAACAAGAAATAGTTGTGACATAATTGCAAAAGCACAGGATAGATTAACTAAAGTTTTTTTTTGTTTTTGTTTTTCATAATTTTTTTTTTTTGTGGGTGGGGTGATTTCTTTTAAAGAAAATTTTTGGTTACATATTGAGGCAGCATGATTCAAATTATTTGTACTGTACATTGTATAGCTTTCTCTGTATGTCCTCTTTTCTTCTTTAAAAAAACTCAACTTATCTTCAAGTTATCATAAGGCAAGAGAGCATAAAATCTGAGGTAATTCTTGAGAAATGAGCTTAACTTCACACATTCAAATGGGATCATGGGGATGATCTTCACATGTTCGAATAATTTTACCCGATGACCTGTTATTCCAAGCTTTCCTGCGTGATTTAATGTAAGACACTCTGTGAATCTCCCGCGAGTTGTACAAAAATAGAGATTTATGCACGAACATTGGATATGCCAACTCACAAAAAAAAAATACACCCCATACACTCTGTGAGGACATGAAGCTCAGTTGGCACTTTCTAAAGATTGGCAAAACTCCAATGACTTGATTTAAATGTATATGCCGAGTATTTCGCGAGGCTTTTATTTTTGCGAATTTCACGAGTCAGGCACTATTCCCAAAATTAAAAACAAGCGAAAATATTGACTCTGATCCCAATATGACTGTCACGCACACAATATACCATTTCTCTGTAGAGTAGAAAACTCCACGATCGCAAATTTAAACACTCGCGAAATCGTCAGGAACTCCCGATTCGTGAAAATTTAGACTTGCGAAATATATGGCGTATACAGTATGTGATACCAAAATGCATTGTTATGCTCATTGCATTCACATTTCAAAAGATGAAATGTCTTGGTTTAGTCAAATTGTAATTCATACCCTGTTAAAGCATAGAATAACAAAAAAAAGTATATAATGATGCTTTAAAATAAAGACTTTCTTGTAGCGAGGAACTTGAATATCATGGTTAGGGTACATGTTCTTTACATATATACCTGTGAATTCATATTCAACTCAACCCATGTTCTCTGCAGCATCAAAAGCACACCTTATATTAAAATCTTTTGGATGTGACTGTGCATTACAAAACCAACAAAAAGTTGCACACGCTGATTTTATGAGAGGACTCAAAATAGGTGAAAATGAGTCAACCTAGTTGATCCTTTGGTCTTCATATTTTTTTGAAAGAGAAATTCATCTTCTACAAATATTTTAAAACAAATGGGGAAATTGTGTTTGTCCATTTCTCTGGATCATTGTTTTGTTTCACTGTGAAGCTTCTTTCCATTAAAAAAAAAACCAAACCCTAAACACACTTTTCACTTTCAACTCATATAACTTTAAGGATGATGATACTGCTTTAAATGCTAGTACTAGTCATGAATAAATGTGCTGATAGAGTGTGCAAAATTTCAGTTAAATCTGATAATCCCTCCATTGCAGTTGCTATAGAGTTTTACATTCCGTCCTTTGTCCCATCCACTGCAGAGAGCAAAACTTGGCGAGATAAAGTGCTTGAATACCACTGCCAGCAGGCCCTAAAGGCCCCGTCACACTACAGCGAATGCCCAACGAATGCCAAGCGAAAGCCCAATGAATTTGAAAAAGTGAAGACAGTTTGCATGTCTGACGTTCTTTGTATTCATTAGCTATTCGTAGGGATTCGCAGAGATACGCTGGAGATTTTGGACATGTTTAAAACAAAAAATCAGTTCCAGCGCATCTCTGCGAATCCCTAAGAATAGCTAATGAATACAAAGAACGCCAAGCATGTTACAAACTATTCTAGTACAGTTGTATTACCAACGGATGTGAACATATCTTCAAATTTTCAAATTTATTGGACATTAGTTGGGCATTCGTTGGGCATTCGCTGTAGTGTGACGGGGCCTTTAACTGTAAAGCTTCTTTTCTAAGCAGACACTTGCTTTACATGTGCCCTTTCTTTCCATCATTTGGAAAGTCCAAGTGTTGTATGAAGCTATACTTCATCTGAAGCTCAGAGCCTGCTCTTGCAGACTCTGTCCTTCGCTAAAAATCCAGGGGCCCGTTGCATAAAAGTTACTAATATGGTAACTTCGCCCCCCAATGGTAACTTCCATGGAATTCTTGATTTTGATTGGCTTTTGAGTATTGTTGCCATGGTAGTTACCATTGGATGACAAAGTTACCAAATTATCAACTTTTATGCAACAGGTCTGGCAAATTTTTGGTGGTTTTGTGATGCAGGGTCACATACAGTGTGCTTTTTACGTTGACTTCATCAGGACATTCCATCTTTTAAGTGATTTTCCTTCTCACAACACAACTTTCTCAGTTTCTTCATAAATAAGCGAGAAATGGGGAACAGTACTTGGCTGTAAGTGGCTCACAAGAGTCTCTATTCAATCGACAGTCTCAGAGCTTTGAATTGCATAAAGAAGGAGGAATTTTGTGACCACCATTTTGACCACCGTTTTGCTGCAAATATCTTGTCATCGGTATACACGTGTACAAGCACTGGGGTCTGCACTGGGGTCCATCATCTCCAGGTGCCCTGCAGCATGAATCCCATGTGGGCTCTAGCGTGGCAAGCTTAGCTCCAATATGTTGCGACCTCAGTGTGGTTAATGCCTTATATCTTTGGTAGTGGTTCTTCCACGGCGATCCCTTCTGTGAAAAAAAACAAACAAAGAGAAGCACTTCATTCACATCATATTTCTATATGCATAGCCAAGTGGGATATTTCTCATTTGATTGACTTTTTGGATAACATAGAATAAAGAAATAAATGGGAGTGTATTATCATCACCTTCATATGTAAATAGTGTCCAAAACTGAACAAAAACTAATCTTTGCTTTTAACATCTTTTTTGAAGCAAATACTAGATTTGCTTCTGAGCATATGGGAGAATTACAGAAGACATAGAGAGCTTTCTTTTGCAGTGCAGTGATAACACTTTATCAATTAGGGTCTGGTGACTACTCCCTAATGCTGAAATTTTATAATGAAGATTAGGCAATATCAAGGTAGAGTATAACATAATTTTTTTTTTTTCTGGAGGGGGGAATATCATAATTTAGTGTATCAATTATCCCATCCCCATGCTTGTAACATACAAGAGTTTATTGTCTACAAATATTCTAAAAGATTTGTAATGATTATGATCCACTTTTACACCCCAACCCAGTACCAATTATACTGCTAGAAAGTGCATATTTTGTTTTTTGAGCATTCAATGAACTAGCCTTTGAATTCATATTCTTCACTCTTCTCGCAGGAAAAAAAAATAGATGAACATAAAGAGGGGGTATTTGGTGTGCAAAGCTAAACTTTATACACAACAAGACAGTGCTGGGGGGGGGGGGGCACTCATTATCCCCATGGTACATTATATCAATTTTTTGTCATGCAACTAGGGCAGCAAAGATTCCGCTCACTATAAACACTCTGGATAGCCAGATTCAGAACTGTTTGGATTAAATTCTATGGTATTTCAGATTTTAGATTTTTATTTTTCTTTTTTTTTTTCTTCTTTTTTTTTATTAGGATGCTCCATATCCTAACCACCCTGGAAATTCTATGACATGTAACAGGAAATGTTGTAAAATGTCAAAACTGCCTGAACTTAGAATAAATTAATAAGGGATTAGTTATCAAAAAAGAAGAAGAAGAAAAAAAAAAGAAGCTGTTTCCCATTTGCGTAAATCTTTTCGCGACCTTGTTTAATCATACGACATGACAGTCTGACATACAACCCAATCCTGCAAAAGACACATGGCAGAAGTAATGTTGTAATGTAACGCTATGCTATGCCATGCTGTCATTGTTGCAACGTAAAGTCAAGCATTTTATTTTGTTGTACTACATGGTATAAGCTCAAACAGGGGGCCATCAAAGAAATCGGCACTTAATGGGGTGCAACGAAAACTACATTTCACCGTTTCCAAGCATCTGACACCACTAGCTTGCAAAGAAGCAATTCTTCCAAGAGCCATAACAAACTGAAACTGAAAATGAGGGTAATTTTCTATGACACAAAGAGACTGCAAATGAGGATATTGGTCACAAACCGCAAATATGCAAATTGGATGAGGTGATGAATGTGTCGGCCGACAATTTTCCAACAGATCCGCATAAATGTTTTCACGAAACATGCTTTTATTTCCGCACTGATATTGGTGACGCGAGTCTGTGAAGTCACCTACAATGATTATGAAGTCATACTTACCTACCTCCTTAAAATAATGATAATAATAATAATAATAATAATAATAATAATAATAATAATAATGATAATAATAATAATAATAATTATTATTATTATTATTATTATTATTATTATTATTATTATTATTATTATTATTATTATTATTATCATTATTAGCATTATTTCTGTGCAATAAAAGCAGTGTGACAGTGTTGTGAATTATAACATCATCAACTCACAAAATTTGCATATATGCAGTTGCAACTAATAAAATTGTTTTGTGCAAATGTGTGAAGGTAGCTTTCAATATTGCATAACTTTCTTTAATTTTCTGAATGAATATGACATGAAAGAAAATCAGTATGAATAAACTTTAAAGCACAGATGGCATGCCAGTTAAGACACCTCTATGGTGATATAAATGTAGAACATAAAAACAATGATGACAAAATTTGTGATAAGTGTATGTGTCAATAGCGTTAACACAGATTTAAATTTCAATGTGAATCCTCACGCAAGAAACAGTTATCTAGAATGATAAAACACAGGGACTGCTAGACTGATATAGACTTACTTTACATTTATGTTCTAACCATAAAAGGGTCCAGGTGGTGGGGGGGGGGGGGGGGCAAGGGTTATGGTGCTCTGTCATGAAACTCATACAAACCTGACTATTTTTACCACTAATCTCTTTGATCGATCAATTTTATTCTAATAATGGTACAAAAGTGGTTGGAGGCAACTTGCAATAGAATATAAAGGAAAAACATAAGTTTAAAAAGCAAAGAATTTATGGCATTCCAAAAATAATAAAATACATAGCATATGAATTGAAACAAGTTTTGGAAACTTTCAGGTAGCTACATTTTACTGCACATGCACATGTGGGGGTTACCACTACGTGAATGCGAAGGACTAGTCATAAAATATTCTACATTATACCCCAATTCCACAGAGATCAGATCGCAGTGTGATGAATCCGACGTGTTGGTCGACTATCAGGCGAGTGTCAGACATGTCGCGCGTGATCTTCATCGGACGATCTTTCTGCACCAGGGCCCTGTTTCATAAAACTTGTTATCAGTAGCAAGTTGTCATACACCGTATTTATAAGCTACTGTAATCCTTGCATCTGATTGGCTAAGAGCACAATTGTCACAGAAATGTGGCAGTTGTCACTGATTGAAAGTTTTATGAAACAGGACCCAGATCACCGCCCAACATGTCTGACAATGACTTGATAGTCCATTGAAACAAGTCGGGTCCATCGAACTGCGATCTGATACACTCCAGTGGGTGGCCAGAAGCGATAAACTTTGCTTCTATAAGTAACTGACGAGGGAAAATCTCTGTGGAATGGGGTATTAATTAGATTACATTGAGTGATATGCAGTCAACCTTTCCTAAGTCGAATCTATTTTGACTGAAGATATAGCTTTGACATAGAGAAAATGTGACTATGAGGGATTAAAAGTAATAGAATATAAAGAGAAGAGGACTTGAAAAGACCTTTGACTTAGGTGATTATTTGACTTATGCGAGGTCAACTTAAGCAAGGTTGACTATATTTTCAACCAGACAAACGATTGCACAAGTTTTGCCCTTTTGTAGAGTCAGTATCAATTTTTGAAAAGAAAATAATTGGATGTATGCTTATAAGTGATGCACTTGTCATAAAGCAAAATAAAAATCAATGTCTCCTCCTGATAATACCTTTAAAAGAAACCCAAGATGTGAATGGACTGTAGTGAATAATTTGAAAGATACGAAAGCCAAGATTCTTTTGATAATCTCTCTGTTTTTAATATTGCACCCACAAGTAGGCCTACCTCAAAACAGAAATATTTTGGCCCTATATGGGACCACCAAATCACATGCAGGGAAGACATTTTGATTTGTTTCTCTCAATATCCACACTCCAAGTAATTTCTGTTTGAATTTCAAGATTTGTTTAAAGCACATCTTCACTTTTGAACATAACTTTTGAACGGATTGTCAAATTTTCAATAAACTTTTACAACTATCAAATATTGCTGCATTCACTCAATCCTCACGATATGTCCTTTAATATGGCTGATAAAGAAACAATGACTGCTTGTGAGGGAGTAAGCACCCATGCGACCAACCATCTTACAGTTCACTTCCAAGGACTCCATGGGTAGTGAGGATAAAGTATTTTCAGAGGGGCAAAACTGCTGCAACCTCAGGCTTCAATACAAATAAAACCAACCATTGGACACTATATTTTTAATTCATTCATTTCCAACCCATGGGATGCATTACCTTTCTCAAACCCTGACGAATGCCAAAAAGTAATCACTTTGAAGTTTGCATGTCCCTTTTGTAACCCTAAAAACAAGAATTCTTTCATAAGCTGGCACAGTGTATATTGTAGTGACAGTTAAAGGGGATGGCTAGTAACTGATCAGTGGGAATCAGTGGGAATGCTGGGGGATGATTGTTCCAATTCTTGTGGGATTCATTTAAGCGTACATTATATATTTATTGTTGTCTGAAAATTATTTTGCTTCAGAATGGTCTCATATTCAAGTAATGTGCAGCTAAATGTTTCCAGGCTACTTGTAGCATGCCTGTACAGTGACGGGGCATTAAACTGTATATTACTTGAATATGAGACCGTTCTGAAGCAAATAATTTTCACACAACAATAGATATATAATGTACTCTTATATGAATCCCACAAGGATTGGAACAATCATCCCCCAGCATTCCCACTGATCAGTTACTAGCCATCCCCTTTAAGTCAAACCTTTCCTAAAAATAATAAAATGGCAAACTGCTTTATTATGAAGGGGGAATACAACATAAGATAAACTTCCATATATAATTTATTCGAACCCCCCCCCCCCCCACAAAAAGAAAAATGCAACCATAATTCTCGGTACAAATAGGGAGTGTATTCTCGAGTGTATTCTAAGATCACATGGGGTTAGTTTTTCATTTATTTTCAATAAACAACGAGGTGCATTAGCAAAAGATTTCATACACGATGTTGGGAGACATTCATCAACCATGCAAAATTTTGTGACGTTTCAGACTGGAATGTACAGGACCTTCAAATCAAACGCATCATTCAGGGTGTGCTTGTTGATATTTGTTACTCATTGCTTAATCAACTTTCCCCTCATCATTCTCAAATGTCGAAGTTGGGAAATTGTCAATCAGGAGCAATAAAGAACAACTCGGCGGACAAATTGCATGATTTTGAATAAATACGCAGTAACTGCAGCATGCTATAAGGATTAGAACCAGTACTTGCTGTTGGGCGGAAGCACGGTGGTCTAGTGGATATAAGACGCCTGTCCGGAGATCACGAGGTTGTAGATGCAAATCCTGCTCAAGTATGTATGCCCGTGCTCTCTTTTATCATGGCTACTACTAAAACACTGACTAATTCAGCGCTCATTTATTGTCAATGTAGGGTAATTCGTCCATCAGCTGCAATTCTCAAACTCGTAAGCTTTGTGGCGGCGCAAGTATTTTCTGTAATATGTAGCACAGAGCACTCCCGTTATAACAAACACAATCATAACGAAATTCCAGTTACAACGAAGTAAAAATTTGGGCCACAACGTTATCCACTCTATGCATTTTTATTGTTTGTTCGGTTATAACGAAATTTCTATACAACGGAAGAAAACTGCCAGTCGCGAGGACTTTGTTAGAACGGGAGTCAACTGAACTTTTAAATGTAGTGTTTCAATGTATTTATAAGTGAAAATTTTGCAAGTAAACAGCTATTTGCAAAATGAACTACTCACAAAACTACAGTCACTTACACCACAATATCCCTCTATATGGTCTCAAGGTTGAGGAATGGCTAAAATTTATCCTATCAAGGGATGAATGATGCTCCAGTCCATCTCATTCAATCACCTACTTCTCAATCACGCATTCAAACACTCGCGACACTGTCTTTCGACAAGTCGCAATACGCAAACTTACTTACAAAACATGTGGTGTATAGCATAGCATGACAGGCGCAATGGGAGGGGGAAGCGTATAAGTGGCACTAAAAAGAATAGATAGAAACCTTGAAGTGTGAGCGTGGCAAGGCTTTGTTTTGTTTTGTTTGTTTTTTTGTTTTTTTTGCAGAAGTGCCCCCCCCCCCCACTTTTGAAAACGTGGTACCGGTGGTGTATACAGTATAATATTAAATGGGTTAGTCAAATACCGGTTAGTGATTGGCTAAACACAGTCACGTGATGGAGGTACATTCGTTATTCTTCGTAATGTTCTCCCATGGGAAAACATTTTCACGTAACAAATGACAGAAGGCCTAGGACCGCGCGCGCACAGTGCATTTGGCTCTGCGTGCGCGAGCGAGCGTTCGAGTGCGTTGTGCTGCTGGTGGTGGTTGATGTTGCTGACGTATGATTTGACGTATTTGACTAACCCATATAATATAACAGATGATGACTTTTGTTGTCGGGAACATGTACCGAACAGCCCACCCTCAGGGTTTGAAATGCTATTTCGGGAGGCTATAAGTCCCAAGACGAAGTCTCGGGACTTATAACCTCCCTCAATAGCATTTCAAACCCTTCGGGTGGAACATTCGGTATGTTCCCTCCCCGCCAGTCATCATCTATATAATGTCATACAGCCACTTAAAGCAGAGACCACTTCTTTGAAGTGCAAAGACTGCAGCCATGTGTGGTAAATGTGTGCAGTTCTTGAACCCAGGCATGCAAAAGAGAAAATCCATCCCAAAAAATGAACTCTAAAGGGAAGAGGGTTCCTCAAGGATGTTGCACAAATGACAAAAATCAGATAAGAAATATCGGTATTAAAGAAAGATATTACATTTTGAAATTTCACAATAGGCGTTTTCACATCAGCCCGATGTTTCAAAATAGCGTGCTATTTTGCTGACTATTTTCTGCGAAAAATATCTCGAGCTTGGAATTTCATAGCGTTTTCACATCAGCCCAATAAAAATCCAAGCTCGAGATATTTTTTGCGATCGCGGATTAGCGCGTTATTTCATTTCCTATTCACATCAGCCCGAACATTATCAAATAGCGCACCAATTCGCATTAATTATCCTGCTATTTCGGAAATTTCCCAAGTTGGACTCGAGAAATTTTCTCGATCAATTAGCGCGCTCATTTGTATTCACATTATCAAATAGCGCGCTATTTTGTGATCGGGATAATTTCCCAAGTCAGAAAATAGCGCGCTATTTCGAAACATCAGGCCGATGTGAAAACGCCTATTATTTTGGAAAACATTTCTTGACCAGTCCTTATGAATATTCAAATGAGCAAATTGATATTAAAATGTCCTTATATTTTTTCATATATGTCATAAGGAAATTCAAAATAATTGTTATTCTTAGCTAAAACATGTAAAAGCATATATTCCCATACCAAAATATATCAGTTAAAAATTTTTTCATCTTCATTTTGGGTGGTTTTAAGACAATTTCTATATTCATATACAGTAGCGTACCTGAAATATGAATTTATTTTTTTTTCTGTATATGAAATGAATAAGAAATTGTGATGGCATGACATTATCAACTTACTGATTTAAAAATTCATAGCAACTGGTCAAGAAGTCATTTCCGAAAAATTGTGAAATTTTCGAAAGTCGCAACTTCCACATTTCTTATCCGTATTCGATAATTTTTGCACTGTTTCTTTGGGATTTTTTTACAAACAAAATTTACAAAATTCTGGAGTGGATTTCTTCTTTCTGGCCATAAAGTGTCAATTATGGACAGCAAAGATGCCTCTCTCTTTCTCTCTCTCTCTCCAACACACTCTACCATGATTATATATTTGGGCCATGATGCAAGAAAGGGGTTCTTAAGGCATAATATACAGAGAAAGAGTTTTCTGAAATTCCACTCCCAAATGTCCCAATTATGACATTTAAAAAAAGCATGTTTTGACCAAATCCTGCCACTTTTTTGATGCGTCTATGCATGTGCGTGCAGCTAGCTACAATTGTGCGCATTGGTTTATCAAACTTTAGCGCCGTTTTATGGCATTTGTGCGTGACAGCGCTAAGGGCCCTTTCCTCGCATCACGGCTCATATAGTTTTGTGTGAAAACTATGGATAGACAAATAAGTAAATACAGACAGATGAATAGATAGACAAATTGCCTTGGCATACTTGTATATCTGTACAGAAACATGGCAACATTCTTTTGTGTTTCAGACATCCACCTGAAGATGTACTGGTGGCTAGAATTAAGTTACTTTACCAAGAAATCACAAATAGGAACGGTTATTAACCTTCCTAAGCACTAAGCACTCATCTTTCATACATAAAACACAATATATACACTATACACACACACACACACACACACAAACACATACTTCGGAAGTCGACTCACAGAATAGGAGGAGTACTGTGAATATATATATTTGAAAATATATATTCAGACACAGTTCGCACACATAATCAAAATACAAACACACACACACTTACACGCACACACAATACATACATTCATACCACAAACGACTACTTATGCATGTTCTGCCCAGATGTTACAATTTCCTTACCTACTGTATGTACCAGAGACAATTTCTTAGATGAAGATCACAAACACTAAAACAAAGTTATGAACAATAAACCCGTGTAATCTCACAAGCCAACACGAACACATGTAAACAATCCCAATATTCATTAGAAACTTGAAGAGAACTCCACAGCAAACAAAACACATTATTGTGGCAATTGTGAGGTAAACAAATACATTTTTGGTGTGAAATTCCTTCATCAAAAAAAACTTTTTATACATGATTAGTACTTAGTTCCAAACCCGATACCACATGCCAAAATCTTTCTTTCTTTTTTTCTTTAAATTACTGACTACATATCAGTGTAAATGTAAATCACACATGTGCTTATGATATTGTTTTAGCAAATGAAAGCATTCACAAGGAAATCTTGCAAAGGAAAGGCTGGAACCAATGTTCCTCATGAAGAAAAAAATAGCAAAAATGGAAGGCAAGAGTAAACACAAAATGATGAAATGAGACAAGCAATACGTTTCTATGGAGAAAAAAAAGAAAGAGTAACTTTTATAAATTCTGGTTTTAAATTACTCCAAAAACCAGAGAATGATATATATACAAAGTCATTCACGAGTCACAATCCAAGAACACATTCAACACTGTTTACAAACAAAGTCTGTTGCTAATATTTTACAAGGATACATAAAGAAATGATATATACAATGGACATGTATTGTATGCTTTGCATACCTATACAAAACTTACAAACTTTTTTTGAGGTACTGACCCTCGAGGAGTCATCACATCTTTGATACACTTAAAAAATCTTTCAGCTCTTAAAGTTGATTAAAGAGACAATTTAACATTATGTAACTTGATTTAAAAACAAAATTCTTCTACTTTACTGGCTGTGCAGCTTGATGATGTTGAAATGTATGAAAAATTTGGAGAATCATGGCTTATGCTATCACAAGGTCCATGAACGTATGAAGATTTTGTTTGCAAAACGACTGAACTCCATTCTTGCTGGGTCGAGAGAACCAAGATTAAAGCAGCTAAAGAATATAACAAAACACAGAGAATATAAGAAAATAAGTTGTTGTTTTTTTTAATAACTTCACGAGCATACGTTGCCATTGAGGTATTGCTGGAAAGGTTTTGTTTTGCTCCATCTGATGGACTTACTCAAAAATATTAATTTTAAAAATGGCAGTTAAACCGGTTTGCAATCAAAGTCTTCAATTGTCACCATGCTAACAACAAATCTGCTGAATGGTTTATTTCATATCTTCAGTCTCGAGTATGATATCTCATTCCTCACGATTTTGGGTCCTTTGAAGTATTTACGACGCAACAGCATGGGAATTCATGCAGTGGGACGAATGGCCCGGCTCCAATATATCAGATAATATTCCTGTACAACAAATTGTTTTTACAGCATTATCGGTGAACCTTTAAAAGTATACAGTGTACATACAGCCGGGAATTCTCAACTGGAGTACATGTAACTGTTACCGATGAGCTTATGCTTTGTTGTACATACTCATTACACGGCTCATTTGTGGCTTTCAAATATAACCAAGTGGGCAATAAATGGAAGAGTGATTCAATTACCACCCATGTTTCCTAATGCTACTGGGTCTTTCATGCTTATTTCTGCCCCATGGTTTTATAGCTTTGTATTTTGAACACACATGATAGAGACTTTGGTAGTACAGTAAGTAAGAACATGCAGCCCATACTGGAATCATTTCAAACTGGAAAGAAAATTGAACAGTTTTGACACATTCCCTTCTCTTACAAATGCCATTGTTGCATGACAATTACTTTATTAGTTGTTTTATATTTCTTTCCGAGATCAAAAGTAGGACAAAATTGTTAACACTGCAATATTAAATCTACCACAACAGTCTAAAGTAGCATTACTACACTACAAGCACAAACACTGATCTTAAACAATTTAATACAAATTTGTCACTCATAATTTGAATCATTCTATCTTCGTCTTCTTTTCTGATTTCCTGAGGAGTTAAATTTGCTCCTAGAGTAGTGGAAAACATCTTTAGGTCATCAACTTTTCTCTTCCTTCACGCCAACATGGACAAATCTCTTTGGAACCGATCAACCCATCCTAACACTGGTAATACCTCACTGACATCGGAAAACAATATACAAAGCATTTTCAGATCTTGGAAACTCGTGGGATTCAGCAGCTTTGATGGTGGGCGAGGTGAACTTTTCTTGCTGATTTGTCTACATTTGCAATGTCCTCCCCCTTCCCCGCTCCCTCCCTCTAAGCTCAGTATTAAACATATTGGCATACTGCTTTTGGTAGTCCCAGTGTGATTTTGACACATATTTTGCTTTGAGATTAATATGAAGCTCTTACTAATACAGGTTAGACATAACAACCATACCAGAATACCACTGAGTTACTTGAAAAGTCACAGGTGGGACACATTTCTCCCTAAAATTGCTTTAATGCTGCGGCAAGGTACTGCAGGATACATCAAAATACACTTACAAAGTTTTAATAGCAGGAGTGATCAATGAACATTTGGCTTAAAATCAGACAAATGCTGAAGAAGTTATGACCACTTTGAGTGTCAGTTACTTACTAAATACTACATCCATGTACACTGTATACTTTGGATGTACACAGAAATTATACTGAATACTATGTCCAGTTAATGCACTCAACAAAACAGCCATAGCAAATATGCTAACACATGAAGGTCTTTCAGTAAATAATACTCTGTGGTGCCCACTGGGTACCAGCAAAATAAAATAAAACAACAACAAACAAACAAACATTTATTGTGGATGCTTGAATACATCTTGCTTAGTACTCATTTCTTTACACAAACATACATTCTGTTAATGTTTGTTTGATTTCAAAAGCTTTTAAAAGCATTCCATTTCATCTGTCTTGGACGACGTTATCAGAACACAATGTCCTTGGAAACAAAAACACAAGATATTTAACGCATTCAAAGAATTTAGTCTCATTTCACAGCCAGCTTTTTCACAGCACCCAAATGGAGCGGCACACTATGAAGCTTCCTAATCCCTAACAATCGGCAATCTTGCAATTGGCAACCCAGTCAGTGTCAACGGCACAGTGATGTTGACAAGCTGTTCTGAGGTCATGACCTATCTCCTGAGTTTGGTGAGCTCTCTGCACTTATAATTTAAAGCACCACATACAGTTATAAATAGTAGATCCTAGTATAATCTATAACAACATTTCTGATTGGTTAAATTGTTATCAAGTGACACGCATTGATGTCATAGATACTTAATACATGCCTTCGATTCTTGAACCTAGGAAATTTCATCTCAAACAAATTGTATGTTACACATCAATGCTATAAATATGCTTTATGAACAAAAAACAAATGATGAGAGTCTTTTGTGCACTATTCTAGCTAATACACACTTCAAATGCATTATTAGCCCTTTGCAATTCTATTTCACTGCAGCCTTTGCCTCGGTGAAATAAAACTGCACCCGAGCTGATTACTTGGTATGCCTTTGTCATGCATATAACCTAGTATCAGTACATATTCAATATCATGTACTATTTAAGTATACAGTATGGTAAACTGGTGCCCTTGCGCTGGCTGCGTACATAAAGACACATCTAGGGTGAAAGGGCCAAAACTTTTATCATATTTGTCTGACATCATTTAAATGTTCATTGATCTTTTTCTTTCTTTCTTTCCACTACCTCCACTTATAATGGTCCTAGTAGATATGCACATTCACTTTTGAAAAAAAAAAGACTACTGGGAACACATTGAAATCTAAAACGCCTATACAGCTGCTACAGAAAGGTGTGTTACATAGTTTACTTATAACACAGTATGGTTTGATCTACATATTGTACATTCTTTTACAACAAAGAATAACAACATGGCTTGTTTACAACTTGGATGCAAGCCAGCATCAAGTTTTGATGTTCTTTTGAACCCTGACTGTATAAATATTTGTATATTTAAATATCAAATAGCAGTATAACACAAATCTGTTCAAGGTACATGTACATGAGTCTTAACACAGGCCTTTGCTTTTAAAAAAAAATACATGTTTTACACTAGTAGAAGAGAATACACTGTGTGTAGTGGATGGTTGATCTAATGCTGGTGGTGAGGCTCAATAAACTGTAACAAATTTCAACACTCAACAAATGGAGACGAACTATCCAAAAAGAAAAGTGTTACGTCTTTACATGTCACACAAACTCCATAATACAATGTATCAAGTTTGTCTACCTCTCTACGCACAAGTGTAATTTCTTCTTCCAACTATTTTCTTCTTTTTTTTTGTCGTAAGAACTGTCCTTTTTCCGATCTTCTATTGTTTTCAAAATGAGGACTACACAGGAATGAGGCATACAGTAAAGTTTGTTTCATGCCGGAAGTGGACAGAATCACCCTTTGTGGAAAATTTTGAAGGGTAATTTAAAAGGTGATTACAGTTCTCAAGAGTAGGATGCACATTCAGCAAGTTACAGTTGTATCTTTCCTGTCATTCTAATGGAGAGAAGGTTAACCAGTGCATTCTTCCTGCTTTTCCAGTAGCTTCCTTCATACAAATGGTACTTGTAACAATTCTTCAGTTTCATACACTACCTTCAATCATATAGCATATGGAAACAAGGACACTCTCTATTTTAAGAGGGCGAAGTTGTTTTGTTTTTTACTCCCCTAAAATTACTTTGCGTGTACAATGCACATTGCCAATGTATGTGTATTTCTTGTATTTTCAAAGTCTTGTGCAACCATGAACTGGGCAAATAAGTGGTCAAAATTTCTGCCAATCTTAAAACAGTCATGAAACTGCCTGCTGCACATCCACAGCCAATGTGTAGATACTCACATAGCGAGCACTATAAATGGGAGTTATAGCAGCATGCGGTGAGCTTCAGTTAGTTTCATAGAGCCCCACGTACAAAGTAATATGTGTGTGCTCTATGATCAAAGTATAATACTAACATACACATGTACATTTCTTCTATAAATACAGTTGCTAAACTACATTATCAAGCATGGAAAAATACCCAAACAGTCTTTTAGAATTCCCTCTAAAGAGTGTGGATGCACAAATCTCTTATTTTTGTTTCCACGTATCACTGCTTTCAAAATAATCTTGTAATTCACCGCAAAGTCAAGCACACACATTTCAGTGCTTTCAGGAACTAGCAAATGTCCAATACAGCACCTCAGAAATAGGCTGTTTTTTTTAAACATTTCGTTCAACATACTTTGTACATTAATCTTTATGCCGAATGATAAACAAGGGAGTAGGACATCATCATGTTGCTTAACAACTTTGGTGTGGTATATCATGGAAAAATAAAAAGAATTGAGAAAGAGACACCATCTGATATTTTCATTCATTTATTAACCTTTTTTTTTTGTGGGTAGAGTACTGCTTCGGAATGTCTTTCAAACTTGTTCCTCAGATCTTAAGAATTTGTCAATTGTGTAACTTTCCTCCACTAATCTATGATTACATAAAACACAGTATCATCTTGCAAGTTATTAGCAGTGGTTTCTCTCATGAGACAATAGTAAGCCTCAGATCTGCGACACTAATGTTCACGATGCACCAACTGTTTCAGCAATATATTTAGGCAGTCTAAATTTTTGCGACTTGGGACTTCGCGACAATTTTGCGAGTGGTTAAATTTGCAATCGTGAAGTACTGAACTGAACAGAGAAATGTATACGTGTGCGTCACATTCAAATCGGGATCAGAATCAATATTTTCATGTGTCTTTAATTTCGCGAATAGCACCCGACTCCCAAAATTTGCGAAAATTAAAACTTAACAAAATATTCGGCGTATACAGTACCTCCACGTTGGACAAGGGGAACTACTGTCTTGCTTGTGTGTAAAACACTTTTTTTTTTGGCTTAATAATAATCACATTGTGCGATAAGTGTCACAAATCTTTAGCGCACTTACGTCTAAAAGAGAGATTACAGTACAGATCAGAGTACAGTGCTACTACAGGGGGGTTGGGAGATGCATCTACTTGTTGTAGCATATAAATGTATAATGAGGCTTAATGTAGAATACAAGTAATGATAGAATTAGTAGCACCAGCATCACACTACATGTATGTTTGTCTCTCAGTTTTCAGTACATGACTATTATATTACAACAAACAACACTTCAGAAACATTGATTGTCAACATTAAGGACACAAAGAGATTTCCCTAAATATTCAAACATCACCTCCGCACATGCCTTCTGAAGTCTTTGGCCATAGGACAGCTACATGTACATGGATTAGCATGTTAGCTACAACGGTACTGTATTTTTTTAAAATATTTATTTTTAAACAGCATTTGCCCCCAGCCTATCGGAACATGATTAATCCTGTGCAAAGTTTCATAGGGTCTGCTACATTTCGTACCAAATGAGTTACACAAATATCAAAGATACATGTTCACGCAGAAAATCTAGGAAAATATCAAATCTTGTTGAGCCAGTTCACAATTACAATCTCTGGATAAAAAGGTCACGGCGACATTGCTCTTGAAATTGGCTTGAAACAAAAAGTATTTTAATAATTGGAGGTCTTCACGATGAATATGTTACAAATTTTCACGCATGAAAAGAGTGTATATTGACTATTCAAAATCAATTGAAGTAATGTGTGCAGCACTTACACATGAATTACCATTTTCTGCTTGACTGTATTCAATTGCTCTCTTCTCATTAAAAGATTAATCCACATTTTGAAAAGTCTGGCTCAGACGTCAATGGGGATCACTGCTGTGAACTGGCTTATTCTTTTTCTCTTTATTTCATTTTTTTTCTTGGGGGGGGGGCATCTTCTATTTGTTATTTTCCCCTCTTTCATTGACAAAACAAATTTAATGTCTGCTGTTTATAAGGTGTCTTTATAACTTACCACCACTTCACTACATTTTGGTTTTGTTTTCAAACAAACTTCATAAAAATGTAGCTTTTCTTTTAACAGACGGTAAAAACTAAGGCTTCCATCGAGAAAATATGGCACAACTCTCCCTCACACTGTGGATACAATTTTGAGTGGGTAGACTTCACCATCAGAAAGTTTATTGTCCATTTCCTCAACTATTGTTTGAGTAGACACAGCTTTCTTGGAAGGCAATGAGGTATTCTTAATCAACTTTACATGTTGAATCACAGCAAACATAAAAAAAAATTGAATCCATTTTATATAGGCAATGTACACAAGATTCAAGACAGCATGCAACACACAGATCATATATATACAAGTTGTACCATACATGACAGATCACCAGTTTAGATCATCATTTGATTGATATAAATCATATAGACATCCAAGCATGATATATCATAATTTTTTTTGTTTGGTAAAACATGGGTTATTTTGGAATAATGTTAGAAAAGATAATTTTCCTCACGTTCACCCATACCCAGTAGAACACATACAACAGAAGGTGATGTATTTTAAAGATAAAATGCAATGTACAGTAGTTCACACACAATAGCATCAGAGTTCAAATGGTAAAGCAATGTGAGTGCATTAAGCATGAGTACCATACATTCAAAGTAATGAATTAAGATTAAAATGCGAGCAAAAGCACACATGAATGAAAGCATCCCACAGCAAAGCACCCGTTTTGAGAAGCGAAATGAGTGCCGTTACCCACGGCAACAGTACGTTTAGTGGAACATGGCATGTGTCGACGATGGTAGCGAAAGCACAAGATACAAAGAGTGGATACATTCAATCACATGAGGTCAGAGGTCATATAGGTCACCATGAGCATAATAGACACCGTGAGCAGCATGAAATGTCGAGACGGAAGAGGCAGGGTAGTAATGGTTGCCCCCCAGATTGTTGAGTGGTCGGGCGAAGATAAATGACAAAACATGAGACAAGAAGGAAACACATTATCAGATCGAATATTAGCTATTAACCTTCACACAACACAACATCTCCCAATGAGCAATACAAACACAAACCATGCACTCATTCTCACTGGTCTGACATCACTCATAACATGCTCTTCATATTGCCTACTGGCTAAAATCCTCTTCTAAGAGTGGTGACACACCCATGACTACGGGCATGGTGCTACCGGTGGCATACAAGGTGGATGTGATATCGAGCTGTGAATTAAACTCCAAACCCCGCCTCACTGTTACTTGTGACTGTATTGCGATAAATGACACCATGTTTTGTTTTTTGTTTTTTCAGCATGCAATCAAACACCATTTGTATTCACAACGGTCTCCAAAACACTTACTGAATCCCAGCATGCAAGATATTCAACCATGGAAACTGAGATTTTAGATTCTTGTGGTCAGTGTCTATAGATACTGTCATTGAAGGATCTTCTTTTTCAAGTATTCGAGAGGTTGCTGTTTCTGTTATTCTTCTTGCAATATAGTTCCACAACAAAAGTCTTTCCTTTTTTTTTCTTTGTTTCTTGTTTTTTTTTTTGCTGTTGCTTCATTACAAAATATAGAGAAACTTCCATAAAGCACAATCATTATATTTTGACGATGTAAAGTGCATGCATGAATTTCTACTACAGACACTTGTATCACGGCATGACATGGAAACCCCCCTCCCCAGACGACCATGCATGGATAATAAGTGACCATTATCACATCAAAATGAAAATCTGAGAACATAATACATGCACAATGGGCCCTCTCTGAGCCATGATTAAACAGTAAAGAACATGCATAGTCCAGAGGTTTGACTCTTGCTACGTCAAAAGGTCCAGTGACGAGGGTAGATGGAGAAATGTCTCGCATGCAGCACAGTCGGAGTAGGACATAGAGTGGGTTGGTTACCAAGGCAATGGGGGAAGTACAGACAAAAAAAAATAAAATCATAAATCATCTTCACCTGGCTCTGGTCAAGGCATGGCCAGTTTGCAACAAAATTGACACCACCCATATTAACCATCCCCTAAAAGTCTTTAAATATTGAAGTGTTCATGCGAGAACGAATAGGTAATATATGGAGCACACGGTGGAAGTTTGAAAGTAGTAGTACCATAGCCCCTGAGGTAGAAAGATCCGTGTTCATCCATAATTATAATGTGACACAAGATGAAATGGCAAATCACATGCAACATGTACACTTCAGAAGCAGAACGAAGTTAAAGGCTCTAGAAGGCATTTTAGTATAGCATTAAAGCCCCTTTGGCACTCAACTGAGGACAGATAGAATTGTGAGCAGAATAGACTCAGGAAAACAGAAAAAAAAAAGGGGGGAAAGAGCAAAGATGCAGCGGACCCAATTAAGGGGAATGGGAAAAACTACTTTAGGTGACTGGGAATAGACACAGCACACAACAACCTCAATTCTTGCAGTTCACACTCTCCACACCACAGAACTAGCACATTAGGAAACAGCCTAGACAATAATGAGAGTTAAAGGCAGCCCAAGCAGTCAGTATGTTCAAGGTTGAAGCTTGTTTAAAGGGTTTTTTTTTTCTCTCTCTTTAACGTAACGTGTACCCCACTTCCGAAGATTACAATCAGATGCATGCGATCTGAGTTATTTCACCGATCATCCCTCCACAGAAAGAAAAAAGTAAAGAGCTTGCCTCCTTACAAACTAACCAATCACAGAAGTCGTGGGGAGGGCCACATTACTATATACACTGATTGTACAGGACCAATGCCATGGTGTGGAAATGCATGGACAATCAACTGACAATAGGCAACAAACAATTCATGTGTGAAATGCATGAGTAGATGAGTGAGAAATGCGGTGTACATACTAACATCAAGGGGGCTTGAAAAGGGCAATAGATGAAAACTAAAAGTACTGCATCGTTGCACTCTAACTACTGTTACCGGTAAATTTACAAAAGATAAAATTAAAGGAGGCTTCTGATATACATGGATGAAGCACACAGCTGGCTCAGATGTACTGATTATAAAAAAAAAAGTACTGTGCAGTACTGCAGCTAGTACTTGTACGGACACAAAATAACAAAATGACACACGCACACGTACACACACACACATACACACACACACACACACACACACACACTAACAGCATTTTAAAACATGCAAAATTTCCATAGCTTGCAGTGACTGAGATCCAAATTCAACAGAGGTACTTTGAATCTAATCCATGGTTTAAATTCAGTTCATGCATTGAGAGAAGCTCATTACAAGACCTTGTGCATCAGGTGTGAGTTTCTTCAATTTGTCTCCTTCTACAAATTAAATTTGTTAAGATCGCAACTGCTGATCTGTATATTAACAAACATTTTTTATCAGATATCTTTGTTAATTTACAGATCAGCAGTTGCGATCTGTTAACAAAATCAATTTTTTAGAGGGAGACAAATTGAAGAAACTCACACCTGAACCTTCATCCCTTTGAATGATATCTTTTTTTCAGACCTTGTATATGCCTGAATTGATTTTCCATTGGATTATATAACATATTACACAGTCATGATCAAACTATTAACTAGATCAAAACTCTCATTGTGAATTTCCTGCCAGGACTGAACGACATGCACACCTGAATGAAAGAAGGATTGAACTCCACTGTCTCTTTGCATTCTTTCAAAAAAAAAGGAAAAGTTTGATCGAGGTTTTGAGGGAAGCTCACTGCAATAGAAATGTTTAAGTAAATCAGGTTTCTGCCTGTGCTGATATTTGACAACATCTGAACGCAATGCCATCGTCAGCCAGTGCTAAATTTTCAAGATTATTCATTGGGAGTTGAGGCCCTCTAGCATAAAGGCACAGTATGTCAGTGCAGTACTATCTAAGATGCTGAGAGTTTAGAGTGGAGATCAGAGCTCACTTTAATCAGTAGCAACCTCCAACAACCCAACTCCTTGTGGTTGTCATCCGTAAGGCTGCGTTCATATAGAAGTATACTATTCGGGTATTCGGGCTCGTTTTTCGAGGGCACGCGAATAGCTTGAATCGAACGATAGGATTTCCTCACACCGGTTCACATAAGAGGGCACTATTCGAAAGTACCGAATAGCTGCGAATAGTATAGCAAAGTGGGAATCGAGCTTGTTCGATTTTCTTGCAGCGTATACCGTCTCTCGTTTATGAAATAATGACACTTTTGGTCTGGACTTGCCCTTTAGCAAAAATAAGCATGTAGACTGACATTCTGATGCAGTTTAGAAATTGTTAATAAGATTTGCTGGGATGTAGGAGGAAGAAATCCTCACTACATGGGATGGTGAGTTGACGGTGTGGGTGATGGTGTATTCGGTGCCCGAATAGCGAATAGCGAATACTGAATACTGAATACTGAATACTTCTATGTGAACGCAGCCTAAAGGGAGATGCAACCCAAATTGAATATGGATTGAGTGGATTCAGAAAAAATTAATCCTAGAACACATCAACAAAGTGTAAGGATATGGGATAATCCATAAAGAAGTTATGAATCTTAAAAAGTATTCATTCCACCATCACTGGATCAGAATCACAACACAGGTTGGTGATGTCTTACATGGAAATTAATATAATTCATACATTGTATCCATCAAAAATCTCTAGTCTTGTCACTCAGAAATGTCTTCACAAAAACTTTACGTAACTTGTTAAGTTTTGAACAAATTGTCCAAATTTTCCCAAACTTCACTGATGTGTTCTACTGCGTTCACTCAATCCACTTTCATTCTCCTGTAAAGGTCTTTGCGATTAGTACACTTTTCAGAGAGGCTTTCAGGTTAATGAGCCACTAGATGCAAGCTTCCAGACTTCTTTTCTATGAGTTAGCTACTGTGTAATCTGCTCCTACTTCACTTACAGCTAAACTTGCCACTGGTACATGCTTTAAACTTGCCACTGGTACATGCTTTCACATCTCTCTGCTACTAGTTAGCTTACAGCTTAACTAGCTCTACAAGTTAGTTCTTAAATCAATTTGCAACATACGTTGTGTGCATTTGATAAGTACCAAGCATATTCTCTTAGTATACTACCGTTGATCTCTGAT
This sequence comes from Diadema antillarum, assembly GCF_040938485.1. Taxonomy (NCBI): domain Eukaryota; kingdom Metazoa; phylum Echinodermata; class Echinoidea; order Diadematoida; family Diadematidae; genus Diadema; species Diadema antillarum. The sequence continues at coordinate 1,296,337 of NW_027271190.1, forward strand.
CCAACAATCTACTTCTCAATTTTCTTGATTGCCCGAACAGCTTCACACTGAAATCTTAGCAGCATCTCTCATTTTTTACTCATGGCTTTCTGAACACTCTAAGGCCTTTTCCTGGGCCACAACTAAAATTCTGTCACAGGACATGTTTGAGATCAAGTTCCAGTAACTGAGGCATCTGCTTCGTTCTTGAGGGCACGGGTCTATTCAGAACTCAAATTTTCTTGCGCTTCAGCAGCTTTGATGCTAGACTTTGTAAAGACATCTGGTCAGTTGAGTGCAAGTTTAGTTCTGTTGCGCTTCTCACTGCTTTGACTTTATAGTGTATTTGCACTGTTCTGGCAATCAATTAAACTAACCACTCAGAATTCTTCCTGTTTGTCATACTATACATATGATGCACACACCAGCATACACTTTCATGAGAACACTCCAGCATTTAAAGGCAAGGACTGACTGCAATATAATCCTCACATCTGATCACGTGAGAATGCAACTTTCATCGCTGAGGACTCTTCCATTTTGATCACGTGGGAATGCGACTTCGACATCATAGCATAGTTAGATCGTGGGTACGAACACAACCATAGCATTATTCATGCTCCGCTTCCGATCTGCTGGGAACACAACTATCGTCCCACGCAAAGCATCTGATGCCAATGCTTGGTTTCGAAGGAGGTAGACATTCGGCAAATCTACCCAACGCCCGGCGTGGACACGTAGTGGTATTTACATAAATACACAGACACATAGAAGACTAGTCTACACACAGAACCTGGTGGCGGTAACGATGCTAAAAAGAGACCTGACCTTCGGATAGATTTGATTGCCTCAAAGGTACAGTCTGGGACGGAGCGCGTGGGAGAAGAATATATGAAATGGAAAACAAAACAAGATAGGGGGGAAAAATTGATGAGAATTCCAGTTTACGCACATATAGCAGTCGCAGCACGCTGAGAATGTGAGTGGATGAATTACTGTGAGCTTATGAATTACATCGCATAAAACTTAGACAATAGCATTCTGAGGGATAAAAAATGAGTCTGTATGTATGTGGAACACATACTTTTCTTTCTTATTTATACATAAAAGTGGTGTAGTGCATACCAAAGATCTGAAGGAAAAGCACGAAGTTAATTTCTTCACAGGAAAAGAATACAATATTATTGCACTTATATGATTTCAGACATTATGGTATTTCTCTGAGCGCCCAGCTAATCAATATACAGGGTCCAGGATCACACTGATGATGTAATATTGAATAGCTCTTTTCCAAATGATTTTAAATCCCTTTTTTATCTAATTGGACTTTTTGATAATTATGTATCAATTCGTAGTAGTCCCATACAGTAAACTCTTCAAAGTACTACAATTCTTGTGATACACTGGCAAAATTAGGCATGAAAAATGGGCTTTGCCCCAAAAAGTGCTTAATCCATTTCACTTTTGTTCCAAAAGGTATCCAGCAAGATTCAATCAGAAAGCAATGTGCATGCTTGAACGCACTTTGACCCCCGAGTAAGGCTAGGCTAGCTGCCTTTCCTACCTGAATAGCTTTTCTGAAAAAAAAAAGAATGTTTAGAAATCCAAATAGACACATGGATTTTTCCAAGGCACATTTTCTTTATCCCATAATGGGGCACTGTTATGGGACATCACGTCTTTGCATGAAAACACTTAAAACATTGTAAATACAATCCAGACTGTTTTTGTTTTTTTCACCAAACCATCAAAAGTAGATCTTTGGAAAAGAACTCTTCAACTGCACTTCAACAGGAAAGATTTTGTCTCCATACTCTCGTGAGAGGTCAAATGTAAAGCAATGGAAAGGTCACACGGGTATGAGCTGCCTAAGAGTTTGAAAAATATTAAAATCTGTCTATAGCAGTCACCCAAGGGACAAAAAAAAAAAGTGGCCGCTACAGACATGGTCTTCAACATGGCATTCCCCTCTGGGGTAATTTTTTGTTTTGTTTTGTTTTGTTTTGTTTTGTTTTGTTTTGTTTGTTTGTTCTTTTTTTTAAGGGGCTGTATATGGCAGGTGGCTGCTATAGACAGGTGGCCACTACGGCAGGTTTGACTGAACGTGGGAGTGGGTCTCTCAATGGTGATTAGCTTTTTGTTTATATGTTTGTTAATACAGTTCGGGATTGTCCTGCGCTAGATGGATACAGGTATTTAAGTTGCTTGAGTAAAATGAGAATGTGGGATTGGGTCTCTCAATGGTGATTAGCTTTTTGTATATATGTCTGCTAATACAGTTCAGGATTGTCCTGCGCTAGATGGATACAGGTATTTAAGCTGCCTGAGTAAAATGGGAGGAGCAAACGAAATGGATTACTTGGACACTTAGTATGCAAGCTAAGCTCACACTGATAGCTGGATATAGTTTTTATCTCTAATGTAACTCTTACCATGCTAATATACATGCCCTCCTGCTCCCCTAGCTAACAAATGAGGCCATACGAAATAAATAAAAAAATAATGTAATCCGCATTTTGAATTCTCCATCCTCTAACTTGTGGGTTTCTCCTCCCCCCCCCCCCCAAAAAAAAGACTACAAACTTAATCACTCTGACTAAACACTGTAGTAAACTATGTTATTCTCTTAAAAAATCTGTATTTAGAATACCTATCCATACATCTGTATTGCCACAAAGCATACATGTAGTCCTGACCAGAAATCTGTTGTGATGTTGGTGAAGTCCCCTACTATTCTACACGTGAATATGTGACCGCCCAGCTCAAAAACCCACAAAAAGAAGGCCAAAACGGATCTCCTCTTTTCTACATAGTTTAAAAAAAGTGAGTTCTTAGCCTTAAAATGATATACCAGTTGAATTTGGACCATCTGAACCCACTTACAAAATGATTGAAACAAAAGGGAGTTCAGAGGTGTATTTTCACAGGAAAGGGAGAAAATAGGATTTACGAATTATGATCACTCAGGCGTGTCGTGTACGTAGAACTATATGAAAATACACTATTTCCCTGTGAAAACAGCCCCTGCCTGACAAACATAGTCCAGAAGACCTCCTCATATCTTGATTTGGGGTTGTTTTTATTTCTTGCCACCAAATTTTGACAGTAAGAAGAGAAAAGATTTATCTCCACAGTAGCCAAACTTACTGTATTTGAGTCGGTCAACCCAAATGACATACATGTATTTGGTCCATTACAGAAAATCCAAATGTGTGACTTTTTGTGGGTTGCAAGCCGAGCCGAGCCGTTACACATACGGTTTTTAAAGTCACTTTGGAAAAAAAAAAATCACTAGCAAGCCAAATATCATTACTAAGGTATCAAGATATGTGGGTCAAATATAGTCTTAGTGCATGTACTCCTTATACTTGTGTTTGTTTCAAAAAGACGAGAGGCTGAAAAGGAAAGAATGACAACATCCTATTCTCATCTATTGTTGCAAATACATGCTAGCTATTCCACAGCAGAGTTCAGGATCTACCAACTGTTTTCAAATTCGCATTTGTGTGTGTCATTGTCTGTGAGAAAAAGAGAGAAATTTCAGCTTCAAAAGCAGACGGCTAATATCAAACTGTCGCAAAAAAAAAGAAAAATAATATAAAAAATTTATTAAAAATTGGTTGCTGCACGCAAAGTTCTGGGCCCCATTTCATAAAAAGTTGATGCGATAGGAACCCTTGCTGGAATGGCAATTGTCATGGTAACGACAAGAATCCAGCTTCCTGATTGGCTGTTGCTATTGAAATTTGCCATTCCAGCAAGAGTTGCTATCCCAACATCTCTTACGAAATGGTGCCTGGTAGCCCTGCTGAAATTAGATGTCTAGATTTGATCTGCTCTGGGGTTGGTTGGTAATGGGTTGGGAGTCGTCCGTTAGTTCAGTCCGGAAGAAAGAGTTCGGAAGAGAGGGGTGGGTAGGGGGTCACTGAGAGAAGGTCAGTGGTCAGTAAATGAAGAGTACGGATTCACCACACCAACCTCAACATTATTCGTTTCCATCTGCAGCTGACCCAGGGAGGTGGCGCTCCTGCTGCTGCCTATTTGCCGCCGATTGCTCCTGCAGCACTTGTTCTGGTCGGAGCACGAGTCGATCGGACACGGGATCGGGCAGTTGGCCTCGTTCTTCAGCTTGAGCTGCCGGCAGAAAGGGAGGTGGGGGCAGTTAGACACGAGTGAAGAAATTCAAGGACAAGCCCATTGTCACAGCCATGTGGATTGAGTGAAGGCAACAATATTACTTGAACACATCAGTGAAAGTTTGGGGAAAATCAGACAATCTGTTCAAAAGTTATGAATTTTCAAAGTATCTGCGCAGTCACTGCTGGATGAGAAGACTACCACAGTGTATGATGTCACTTGCGTACAATGATATAAAGAAAATAAAAAGAGAATTTGACAAAACTTTCCTTTTTAAGTGCACATTTCTTCGTCTTGTTACTAACGTATGTTTAGGGTAATATTATTCCCCCTGCCTTCTGATAGAGCGAAGTTGAGTGTTCTTTTGCTTCGCGAGAAAAGTAAAAATATGTTGAATTTTCTTTAATCTTTCTTTACGTCGTTGTACACATGTGACATCACAAGCTGTGGTAGTCTTCTCATCCAGTCTTGACTGAGCAGAAACTTTAAAAATTCATAACTTTTGAATGTAGGCCTACTGTCCTATTTTTCTCTAACTCTCACTGATGTGTTCTACTAATATTACTGCATTCATTAAACCCACATGTCTATGAAGGTGAACATGTCCTTTAATAAACACTAGCTGTAAGCAGTCAAGTATCTTGACCTAGACACTTACATTTGTATAGATTTCAAGTAGACTGCTTTGGTATCTTGCTCTTGGGCAAATAGGAGTGATGTTTTCTAAATTTTGCACTTGTGTACAATCTAGAAATAAATGAGAACTTACATTCACAGCTTAAACTAGAACAAAGAGGCGAAAGCAAAAGTGCAGATAACTTTCATCGAAAGGGAAACCAACAAGATCAAATTTTTTTGCAGGCTCTCAAGCAGTTTTCTGCAGGCTGTATCATTGACTGTAAAGTGATTCAGCAAAGGTTTTGTGATATTAGCCATATTTCGCTTCTCAATCAGACTTCCCAATATGTTGGTACGTTATATCTAAACTTACTGCTTTAAATCATTATATGCATATTAATAAAACAATAAAAAGTGCAGACACTGGAGACCAAAACCTTCTCGAAGGCTGTGCAAGAGAAACTGTTGCATCCATTGAAATAAATTTGTTCATTTTCCACCACACAGCAAAATCTCATTGCACATCTGGGATCCATTTCATAAAAGATGTTAGGATAGCAACTCTTGCTGGAATGGCAACTTCCAATAGCAACAGCCAATCAGGAAGCTGGATTCTCGTCGTTACTATGACAATTGCCATCCCAGCAAGAGTTGCTATCATATCAACGTTCTATAAATGGGGCCCTGAATGAATCGAGCTTTACAACCAAGTCCAATTATACCCATACACTGCCTGATAAAAAGAAACACACATTTTCACACACACACAAAAATAAAACCAACACAATTTCTTTTTACAGACTAAATACAACCAAAACCTTCTTTTGGGCTTTGAAAGCGATATTCACATCGAGGAATTCTGGCTGTACTGTTTGCATTTGAAATGCTCATTTTCCACTGCATAACATAATGTGATAAAGTAATGCATTGGAATTCCACTTTTCTGCCTCTGATCAAACACTTGCATGTAACGCACAAGCACACACACACATACTGAGACACAAGAAAAGAGCATGAAAGAAAACAAACTTTTCACTGATCTCATGTCAGGAAACTAATCTTTTTTTTCCCCACCTGGTGTCTTTAGTGGGAGATATATATTCCAGAGCAGGAAACTATAGGTGACCTATATCGTTTGTCCAGTGCGCTTTAAAGGGACTGTACAGTCCTGGTTGAGGTGAGAATTCAGCTTGTAACGTTTTGCGAAATAGTTAGAAAGCACTCTATGAAATGTTAAAGAGCATACAACTCTAAGGGGAATCAAAATTAATTTGATGAAAATTGGTTTTGAAATGACTGAGATATCTAAAAACAACATAAAACAAAGAGATCCAAATAAAAGTTGTGACCTGTCAATTTTATTTGGATCACTTTTTGGATATCTCAGCCATTTTAAGGCTAATTTTCATCAAATAAACAATGAATCCTTCTTGAAATTACATGCTCTTTCATATTTCATAAGAGGTTTCTCATTATCTTTCAAAAAAATGTTATAAACCCGAATCCTCACCTCAACCAGTATTGTACAGTCCCTGTAAAAGAAATACTCACACATGTGAATTCCGGCTGTATCGTCGTAGAGTGGATCCCTTCGCTGTGCAGGATTCTCGTCGCCTGCTCGATGACCCCGCCGTACTGCTCCAGGGACGACACGCTGACATGAAGGGTTGCGATCAACTTGTCGCCCGTCAGCTGCCACACATGAAACTCATGGATGTTGTCTATGTCGCCACACTGTTGTCCCCAGTAGCAACATGGCAGAAAATTGAGATGGCAAAATATATTGTAATCACTTGTCAGTTATTCATCTTTGGTCGAAAAACTCAAGTTGCACCACAGACAACCCTGAGCTCATGAATAAAAGAGAGCAGCAAGCAATAATGACTATAGCACTTTAATGAAAAAACAATCTACAGATAAAGCAACCTAAGGACGAGTCAAAATATAGTATGTGACCCGCTACAACAAAAGGATCCAAAAGTCAAGGGAGGTAGACTATCTGAAAATGACACAACACTATTCCCTTACTCTTCCCCTTTTATCTCAAATATAGGACGTGATCCAGACATGGGTCTGGAACATGAACAAGGAGAAGAATCAGAACTTTAAGTCCACCGTCTTATTTTGAATAATTTGTATCAAATGAGAGTAAAATCATTATAAATAACCATGTCTATGTTAAAGGGATGGTACAGTATTGGTGGAGATGAGAATTGGGCTTTTAACTTTTTACGAGATACCAAGAAAACACTTATGAAATAGTGCAGAGCATACCATTCTAAGAGGAATTCAACGTTTATTTGATGAAAATCGGGTTTGGAATGACTGACACATCCAAAAACAAGGTAAAACAAAGCGGTTGTCAAAAGGTGTGGGTCCTACACTTTATTAGAATCGCTCTATTTTGGATATCTCAGCCAATTCAAAACCAATTTTCATCGAATAAACGTTGAATTCCTCATGGAATTACATGCTCTTTCATATTTCATACGAGGTTTCTCATTACACAAAAAAAAGCTAGAAACCTGAAATAAGGTCTCAACCAAAACTATACGCTCCCTTTAAGGACTTTGAACAGTGTGTCCAATGCTATGAAATCTCTTATGCTGTTGGGCACTCAAAGCACTCACAACCCTTCACTTTTAAAGGGGAAATCCAGTCCAAATCTAAGTTAGTCTGATAAGAAAGAGTAAAATGTCATGAGTTCAATGGTATAAATTTGATCGAAATCGGATGAAAAATAAGGAAGTTATGACATTTCAAATTTTCGCTATTTTATTTTTTTGGGGGAGGGGAACAGTTCTTGAACAGTCTATATGAATATGCAAGTGGCAAAGTAAGCATTTAATTCCATCACAACTTACCATATACAAGTATATAGTTTGTCAATAAAATTTTGACATTTCCATTTTTTCATTCAAACGCAATTATGTCCAAGGCTCAAATCCTCATATATCTATAAACTGATCATTATTCTGACGTTATTCAACCAGGAATAACATCATGTTTCAGACTTCAATGTCAGAAACATTGAATTTTCATCATTTTCTGGGACAAGATCAATGGCAAATTGTGAGGGTATGACATGGTTAGCTTATTCATTTGCATATTCATACCTACTGTACAAGAACTGTTTTTGATAAACCATCAAAACTTCAAAATGTCATAATTTCCTTATTTTTCATCCGATTTCAGTCAATTTTTTATTGTCGAACTCCTAAAATATTACTCTTTTTTTTTTATCAAACTAACTTTTATTTGGACTGGATTTCCTCATTAATAGAGCCGGGTGCTAGGAAGTTCTTTCAGATCTACAACTCCGCAGTTGCCACATCATACATAACTGAAGCAAGTAACAAAACTGGCAAAGTGCATGGCCTTTACAGTTTACAAAACTCAAGTTTCAAGCAACAGGTAATACCTTTTTCCTGTGGCCAAGTGCTTGACAAGCAAAGCAAATAGAGGCAAGGGCGAATCTTAGGTTATTGGGTAGACCACACCACATTATACTCACTTCACTGTCACAATGTCAAATACAACATTTCCCACACAAACTTAAGAGTTTTCCGTCTCGGGACGACCGGACGACACCCTTGATATAAATGGGACACTGATATGCCTTTAAATGCTTGATGTTTTGCAGCTGCACTGTGTTAAGGGGTTGAGCTTCATTCAAGTGATAGTCAAGTGGATAGGTAACACTTGATGGCAGTGTGATTAAACTGGGGTAGTCCTGACAATGATAGCACCGATGGTAGCGGGGCATTGATCCTTGACCCTTTTTTCTCAGGGCCTAAGAGCCCTTCCCCTATTCCCCCCCCCCCCCCCCCCCCATGTGGTCTATTTTGCTCAAACGTACAAGTATACAACCAATCAAACCTATCAATAATCGCAACATGCCACAGTACATTGAAAGCATCATAGCCATACATGTAGCTCTGCTATAAAATTCACATCACAGCAAAGAGTGCAATTTTCCCTACACTCTGCTCTACTGAATTTTTAGCATTTAAATGCATCTATAAAAAGTTACTACAAGTAAAAAATCATATTTTGTGGTACACATTTTTCTTACAATGGTAACAGTTGTAATCACTTGTGTAAGCCAGATAAGAAAGACTGTGATCGCCTCTTATGTCTCCTAATCCATGCACAACTCTGGACACAAACTCTTTATTTTTAGAAACAAAATAAAACAAGAAATCACGTCCTTCAATATAAAATTACTGGAGTTTGGGAAGACTTTAAACACAGGCTTGTATGGGGTGGCATGGTAGATGCCACATCGTTGATCGAACTCTTCAGTGATTGCAACTAGCATTGCCAGACTAGACAAAACTTGAAACTTAAAAAATTATGTTAATATTCAAGTTTTATGCTTAATCTTCATGGAATTTTAACCATCCTGTTTGTTTGCTTTCCATTGAAATTGAATTAAAGTGTAACTATAGCATCTAATCCGTAGAGTAAAGCAAAGCAAAGCAAAAAATAAATAAAACAATAATAAAATAAAAGATGAATATGCAAATTCTGGTTCCATACGACACCTACCTGATTCCTGAGCTTTTTGTCAATGGCTTCAATATCTATACCCGTAGGGATGGACTGTAGAAGGATCATGCTGGACTGTTTCACTGTGGGAATTGGAAGACAGTAATTCAAGGACATGATCAAGTATCAGATTATAAATATATCGTCGCTGGGGCGACAAGACCTCGTATCTACAAAATGTCAAATGTTCAGGAGAGCCAAAAAACATGGCGGCCAAAGTACTGTGGCGAATGGGATATCCTTTCCTTTGACATGCCGTGGTAGCTTCATCTTTGGAGTAATACAGTTGGAATTTGGACAGGACGTCACTTAAGCCATTATTTGACCATTATTTGACCATTGATCAAAAAAAGTCATTTTCACCAAAATTGCAGATACAAGGTCTTGTCACCCCAGCGACGATATAATGTATGAGACTATTGTGCAGAGCTGCCATGGCTGTCATTGAGGCAGAAATTTGAATAATCATTCATCAACTACAGTTAATAATCAAGGAGTGTTTAACCATATCTCAAAAAGATCAATAAACCGATGAGAAAAACAATTATTTTGGAAGAGATAAACAATAAGGTACATGTATGCGGACTATTGATACAAAAAAAACAGACAAAAGTAAAGAACAGAATTCAAGCCTCCACATAATCTGTGAATGCAAGAAATCATTTCTTGCCTTACACTACACAAGTGTCATAGCATTGCTACGTATCTTTCATTGGTATGTGTTTTCAAAGTCAAGAGAGATTCATAAAAGTCAGCTTTAGCCTGTTGGTACCCTGGAAAAGCCAAATAAAGTGCAGTCAGACTGGCAAAAGATCGAGAACGATCTTTAAAATCTTGAAGTTTTGCCAGTGTGACTGCAAACTTCCGAAAAAACTTCTCGCATAACTTCTCGCGAAATTTTTCCCTCACCCCCGACAAACTTCTCTATCTGTGTGCGGGCGGTGTCTCTGAAGCGCGAGGCCATCGTCATGTACAGATATGCATTGTTACATTGCAATAACTAGCCATCAGGCGGTGCACTCTTTCTTCTTTCTTGCACGCGCGTACTAATGACCCAAGCTTTTAGATCCAAATTTGGCCGCCAGTTTGGCTGCCGCACGACAAAAGATGTTAAACTTCTCGATTTTTTGCCACTCAGACCATGCCTATGGAAGTTTATATCCAAACAGCAAAGGGGGGGGGGGGGTGGGGGTTGTAGAAATTTCCCTGATTACTCCTAGACCTTGACACTCACAGAGTGGCCACGTCGTAGTGCTGATGATGATGACGATAAGGATGCTGAGGATGGGGTCGACGGCGTAGATCCAGTTGCCCTTGGCAAACATGACGACCAGGGCGCTGATGATGACTACCACCGAGCCCAGGGCGTCCCCGAGAATGTGGAGGAACACGCCCCTCATGTTCAGCTGAGAAGCAGAACCTGCGATGCCATTTGGAAACATAAACAAGGCAATACGAAGTAGGAATGAAATCAAGGTTATCGAGATCATAAACATGGAAGATAATTTTCCTTTTCCATTAAAGTCAGCTTCTATTTGGAACAAAATCACACCACTCACCAACAGATGCCAACTCTCCCACATTCGAAAAATCACAAGAATTCTAGAGAACTGCAGTATCAGGGAGAAGTTACTGGTTTATTTATTCATGCATCTAACCATTATGTCAGGATATCTAATTCACAGAGGCTTTTATATTCTTTGCCAAGGTGTCAAGGAAAGTGAATGTTCACCATTTAGATGGCATATCTGTGGGAGCTACGCATAAAAGAAAGCAGTGTTTCTGGATGGGATCTGCATGATAAAGCATGGGGCAGGGAGTTCCAATGGTTAGTTCAAGTTCTAGATGAAGCTCCTCGGAACACCTACATATGTACAATGTATTAATGGACTACCAACTGATTCCCTATGCAAAAAATAGGAAAAAGCAGATATACCACACTTTCAAATATCCCCCTAAAATTCCACAGCTTTCACACATCAATATAAAGAGTTGTGATAAAGATCTCCACTCTATATATTTCTGATGAGCCCATTCAAAGTACAAATAGCAGGGTCCCATACCAATACCAATTCATTTACCCTCTACTATTAAAACAAATCATTTACCACTTTGAGATAGCAGGTTATACCCCGGGTATCCCCTGACCTTTTCAGACCCACACACTGTATGAACATTAATGCGCATATGCCACTCTGTGTGCGTGTGTATTTGTGGGTGTGCTGTTTGAGTGTGTATCTGTCTCACTAACTTAACATGTTGACATGTCCTTATCTACAATCAAAAAATTTATGTTTACAGAAGAGGAGGTATCAGAGCAAAGACCTTGGTACGTGCAATGTCATCTCTTGTAAAGTGTATTGTTACTGGTGCAATTGTTTTTTATTCCCTACAAGAAAACTTAGCTACAACGACCAAACACAATGGGGCAGGCTGTAAGGTCAAATTCAGAACTCCAACACCATTGTCTACTCCAAAGGGCAAAGGTCATTCTAGGGATTAGCGATCAATGGACCCTTTGGAATGAGCAGTATTACCTGCATATATTTTTAGAGCTGTTTGCTCTCTTGACGCCAGAGGACGATTCGCTATTGACACAACTGTCATCTGCCACAAAGCCATATACCAACACACAGGGTGGTGTAGAAGGACAAATATATATAGATCTGTCACTTGTATGAGATGACATATAATTCACATTAACATACAATGTGAACATTGGGCAAAGCTAGCTAAGAAATCAGTAATTCTGCCTGTTTGTCATATTTGGAACACTAATCTTATGCTACACAGCAATGCACATGAAAACTGTACAAATTTGTGCGATGAAATTCTATGTGAATTTATAAGTTTCGGCTGCCACCTCCTAGCCCCCCCCCCCCCCCACAAAAAAAATAGATAAATAAACACAAGTTCATAAATAGACAGCATTTGACATTGACACTACAGTGACACTAGAAATTTGCTCCTTCGACAACTGCTCCGTTCTTACTCTCACCATGGACTTAGGGTTAGGGTTGTGTTCTATAGGGTTTTACGTTTAGTTTAATGGGAGGATTAGGATAAGGGTTAGAGTTATGCTTGTGGGTAGAATTTTGATTCAATTTGTCACATTGTTCCTGCAAATATAGGTGTAATTAACAAGGTTAAGTTTTGTTTCCCTACAAATGTTTGACTAATAATGCTATACTAATCCTTGATTATACCCTATTTGAATTATGGCATACTCACCTGGGGTAACACATATTCGTCATATTAAGAAAGAATATTATTACTATAAAACAAAGCTCTTCATATTGTTTGTATGAATCATGGAAATGAATGCAAATGTTTTATTCTAAGAAAATAATATTTTCAAAAATTAATGACTGGAATTGTTTAGATTCGGGACAGTTTATCTACAAACTAACAAATTATTCCTGCTCTCTTGTGTTTAACTCTATGTTTATTAAAAACAAAACTGTACATTCATATTTTATCAGACAATCTAATGAATTTCATTTGCCATTATCCAGTATCCTTTTAATTTGCCCATTACTATCAATTACTGCTCATGAGGGAACTGCATTCTACAAGCTGTGGCTTTCAGCAGCTCCCTCCATTTCCAAAAACTTTTCCTCCTCATAATTCAGTTACAGTATGCTATGCTTTGTTTTAACGTAGAAAAGAGATGCACTGATTTTACTTAAATACATATATATGCAAATGTTATATTGTTCTTCACACTTTCGATGAAAATAAAATAAAATGAAATGAATGTTATTTTCCTCACTGTATCACATTGTGTTGTTTTATACTTTTGATGAAAATAGAATAAAATGAAATGGATGTTATTTTTTTACTGTATCATATTGTGTCATTTTATTCAAGCTGCCAACTGAAATACAGACTCACTGAAAAACAGCCTTGAGGTTGATAATGCATGTTTTAAACCACCTTGAAATACATCAAATAAGCACACATACTATCTCTACTTTTAACAGAGATACTATAAATGAACATCATCATAACCAACCAGTTTGTCTGGGTGATTTCTCCCCTTTCTTCTTGGTAGAGTGCCTCGTGTTCAGCCCGGTCTCAACGTCCGGCGTCCCTTCCTCGGGGCCTCTGTCGCCGACGCCGTTTGCCCGAACAGCCTCGTCGTTCTCTTCTGGTTCATTGAGGGCCACGCGAACTTCACTGCCCCTGTGCCCGTGGCCGTGGCCGTGGCCATGGCCATGTCCGTGGCTACTCCCTCCATGGCTGTGTCCATGGCTCATGCCTGTACGGGAAAAAGCAAAGAATTTAACCCTTGTACCTCTTCCACAAATGCATCTCCAAATTATCTGCACAGGTGACAGTATGAATAATGAGGACACTTGAACAAACTCTGAAACAATCTGCACTATTCCTGTTTGTTTTTGTTTTTTTAATGAGTGCCCATCTAGATAAGATGGATAGTTGTCATGGTAACTGCACAACATATCCCTCTCATGAAGCCATGCTTCTGCATTGGGGGAAGGGGGAGGGAGGGGCGTGGTGTGACCTTTTGACCGCACCTTGGAAATAATGTGCACTATATCGGTCGCTGGGGTGACAAGACCTTGTATTTGACATTTTGGTCGTAATAACTTTTTTTGAATTAATGGTCAGATAATGAGTTAAGTGATGTCCTGGACAAATCCCAACTGTCCTATTCCAAAAATGAAGCCACCACAGCATGTCAAAGGAAAGGCTTTCCCATTCGCTACAGTGCTTTGGTCACCATTTTTTTTTTTGGCTCTCCTGAACATTTGACATTTTGTAGATCTATACGAGGTCTTGTCGCTCCAGCGACGATATTAGAATAGTGTTCATGAACTCCCCAGTCTGGCCATGATGTGGATATTGGCCGATTTGAAATACTGTAACGCGGATTATTCTGGTCCTTCTCTTATTTTACAACCTGGTAATGCAGACATTATCTGCATAACTGAATCATAAAGGAGGAATCAGTGTGTCATTGCCCTGGGCAAGAACTTGAGAAGTATTTAATCGGCAATTGATCACTGCCCTATCCTCTCTACCCTTGATGAAAACAAACAGTGTGGCCATAATGTATAAACCCACTGACATGGCTTTAGCAATATCAGGCCCTGGCAAAGCCATGTAGTTAGCAATTAACAACAAGTGCAATGTTTGTTTAGTTATGCAAACCCCATCAGAGATGTAGGTTTAATAAAGGACATTGATGCACGCAACCTTCAAGAAGAAGGGCCAATATGATCAAAAAGACATATCAGTATATATATGTCTCACTGATCGGTAAGAAAGAGTCTTTTCCCTTTCGAATAACTACAAGTGATATGTAACATTGTATTTGCTTTGCTTCGCTTTGCTTTTGTTTCGCTTTGTCCAAATTTCTGACAGTCATACATGATAGACTGCAGAAAATATTTCACTCGTCTTGATCAATTTTTATGACTGACCGAAGTAACAAGTCTGGACATGACTTTTCTCTCATAAAAAGCATAATATGGCCCATGAAAATGAACAATCAAGAGACTTTCATCCTTCTAAAGAATAACCTTTATCAGTTTACTCTGAAGAGCTGCGGTTCGCATTTGGATTTCCCCTTGCCCCCCCCCCCCCCCCCCCCCCCCCCCCACTCCAGGCCCCGGGGGGGGGGGGGGGGATCCAAATCCTGATTCTTCCATGAACAAACTTGAAACAAAAGTCATCAATATAGTGACTCGTTGCATCAACTAATGGCTCAATCACTCCTAGTTCTAGAGAAAAGAGAAAAGATTCCTATACTGGAGGTTGGGGTGGGCCCCCTGGGGCCACCAAGGTGGGGCATAGTGCCCATTTGATGGAATTGAGATTCTAGCCTCCTAGGGATGCTACATTTGTACCTGCTAAGTTTGGTGAAAATTCATCATGGGGTTTTCAAGAAGATGAAAATGTAAAATGTAGGCCCCATTAGGACCCTTTCCCACCCCTGATTCCATTCCACCACGAACAAACTAATGATACTAAGTACAGTCATCAGTGTACTAAGTCATAGTACAGCATTAACATAGCTCTATCACCTCTGGTTCTAGAGAAGATTTTTTTAAGCTGCCTTAATTTTAGGGGTTTGGACCCCACTGGGGGTCCCCAGGTGGGGCATGGTGCCAATTTGAACAAACTGAGATCCTATTCCCTTAGGAAAGTTACCTGCCAAGTTTGGTGAAAATCGGTCATGGGTTCTCAAGAAGAAGATGAAAATGTAAAAAGTTTACGCACGAAACACAACGGGCGACGCAGGACAGAGAGCGATCTCAATAGCTCACTTGAGCCTTCAGCTCAGGGCTCGGTCACACTGCCCAAAAGTCGCGTAAACGCATGAATCACATAAGAAATTTGGTTTTGCGTGCTTGTCCGTCGAGAATTAGACCATTTTTGCTGATTTACGCGATGAAAATCACCAATGAATTGCGCAAGAACTACAGAAAGATCACGCAAAACACAGGTTTGATATGCACCCCTCGGCAGCAGGAATTGGCCTGACGGGATATGATAAAATGGCTGTTTTAATATAGCGCCAATCATACGTGAGTTGTTCGTGATACATCAGTGATTCATCAGTATTTCATAAGTAAAACTCGGAATCGCATAAAGCGCTGATCCGGCGCACATCGGCTGACAACTACGAGGGTTCCACGTCAGACAAGCTCATGAAATGTGCAAACTGCGCATTATTGTATAGCGTAAGGCTCATTTTTTTTTTTTACTAGGTTCATGCGTTTACGCGACTTTTGGGTAGTGTAACCGGGCCTTGGCCAGGTTTTGAGCAGCTCAAAACTCAGCTTCACATAAAAGTTTACGCAGTATTGCGATATCTTACGTAATTTTTGCATAGTTTGCGTTGTTCTTACGCAGGAAATGCATGAAATATGCGTGAAATATCAGTGATCATTCGCGAAAATGTTGTCGCTATTGCGTTCATGCGCAAATAATGTGCGATTCATAGGAGTTTGAACATTAGTGATAACGCGCAGATTACACGTGGTTTACCGTGGACTTCAGTCGTCGCGCACAACCACGTATTCACCCTATTTGGGGCCTTTGCATGCCTATGTGCTGAAAATGCGTGGTTTCTTAGTGATTTTTGCTCGATATTTCTGTAGTTCTTGCACAATTAATCAGTAATTTTCATCGCGTAAATCAGCCAAAATTCTTGACGGACAAGCATGCAAAACCAAATTTCTTGCGTGATTCATGCGTTTACGTGACTTTTGGGCAGCGTGACCGAGCCCTCAGGTGAGCTAAAAAACCTGGAAATCTGAAGCCCCATTTCACCTAGAACTGTGCTATCCCTTAGAGTAAATAGAGATATCTTGTGTGTGTGTGTGTGTGTGCATGTGTATTATAGTTTCTCCTTTTTCAGCTGTTGAGTGACTACGAGACTATAATGTGTATTGGACACAAATTCTGTATCCCCTCGCTGCATTTGTCAGTTTGCAGCCATAGGCAGCTCCTTGAATATGTTATTTCTCTCAAGTGATATTTACAAGTGTACATTAGGTGGCCACATAAAAGAAGATGGTAAATCACAGATAGGTTTAAGGTCCTGTTTACCTTTGGGAACAGTGATATAAACATTTTTCAAGATATTACATTTGATGCATATACAGTATACTGTATGTGTAGGGCTGTTGTGTTACCAAACATTCTGCCACATAAAATATTTGCAATAAAGCCCAAAATATACAGAAATATAAATATTTTTCTCATTAAACCATAACTGTAAATGGTTTAGTCTGGAAGCATTTTATCATA
Organism: Diadema antillarum; assembly: GCF_040938485.1. Taxonomy (NCBI): domain Eukaryota; kingdom Metazoa; phylum Echinodermata; class Echinoidea; order Diadematoida; family Diadematidae; genus Diadema; species Diadema antillarum. The sequence continues at coordinate 1,313,404 of NW_027271190.1, forward strand.
ACCATTGTTCACATTTTGTGTATTTAACATACTACTTAATATCAAATATGGATTCAAATTTTTACAGTGGTTGTTTCTAATCCTAACTTACATTTTAGAACTATTTTAAAGCATTAATGTTGGGTTTTTGTATCTTCTGCTAATGAGACAGATGTAGGGCTTACATTGTAGACCTACATTGCACAGTATCTGTACATACCAGCCTCACCCAATTGAAGATTTCTCCCTTCCCCTCCCCCCTCCAAATAATAATAATAATAATAATTTGTGTATTCTTCCACAATCAAAATGCTTTTTGAAGTCATTGAGCTATGAGTTGTGATCCTCTCTTGCCAAGTGTTTAAAAACACAAGCACATATTATTTCATAACATTTTGAGTTGAATTTGGCGACTGCAATTGTGTGTTTTCCCACGGTTCAGGTTCACATGATCCAGATCGCAAAAGGAATGTTGAAATTCAGTATGACACCCCAACTCTTCAGGCTTATTGTTCCAGCTGTTATATTCCATGTGGCTGCTCGTCCTGACAAGACAACTGCATGTAACTTCAGAATGACCGATTACAAGATGCTGTAATACAGTACAACTGACAAGTTAATAAGATACTGTGCGATGTAAGAGACATACTAATCACTAGACAACTGTGCCATAGTCAACAGTGCACAAACTGAGGTTGGACAGACATGGCACTTGACACTACCATAGAAGTGTAATGTATCATAATAACTCCTTGACAACACATTGTGTATGTAACTGTACACCAATTTGCCAGAAGACAAGAAAATTAACGAAGCTAGCAGGTAGTTGCACGCTATCTCCACTTGCACAGCTTTTCTTTACAGTCTATCACAGTGGCCAGGAATGTACCGTATAGTGTAACTGTACATGAGGCATACAGTTAATTGATGGACCCAGTCTTCAGCCTTTGCACTCAGGTGTGCACAATGTGCGCAGTACACTTTGGCCCGAATTCACGAAGGTGGTTTAAACTTAAACCATGGTACAAATTTAGACCATGGTCTAAAATAAGCGTTAAATAGGCGTACCAATACATGCGCACATCAATGCACGTTTTTTTACTGGATGCCTCTTAGCGTACGCAATCTGTCAATCATAAATACGCAGAAGAAATATACATAAACCATGGTTTAAACTTAGACCACCTTCTTGAATTCGGGCCATTGAGTTTACAGCATACTGTAAAACATGATATATATTCGCGGCATGAATTTTTCTCAACTTGGAGCCGATGGCCTTTTTTGCGGCATGAAATTTTTGCGAACTGCCACTGGTATTCAATGTATAATATAGTGCAGACAAGATCTTTCGCATGCATTTTAATTTCGCGAATCTTCGCGCTCGCGAAATTCGCGAAATTAAAATGCACGCGAACATTCCTTGTTTTACAGTAGATGGTGCTGCAGGTTTCCAACTTTGTGTGTGTGTGTGTGTGTGTGTGTGTGTGTGTGTTTGTGTGTGTGTGTGTGTGTGTGTGTGAGATGATGAGAAATCTCTCATGAAATATGAAATAACATGTAATTCTTAGGGATTTACATTTTATTGAAAACTGGTTTAAACGGCTGAGATATCCCCCCCAAAAATAAAAATAATAATAATCCCAATAAAATGCGACATGCCACAACTTTTATGACAATCTCTTTGTTTTACATTGTTTTTAGATATCTCACTCATTTCAAAAACCAGTTTTCATCAAATAAACTTTTCATTCCCTTTAGAATTGTATGCTCTTTAAAATTTCATAGAGTGGTTTCTAAATATCTCACAAAATGTTAAAATCTGATGCCTTTATACCTCAAGCAATACTATACCATCCCTTTAAAACATCCTTGCGACATTTGATATTTCTTCTTCCGAATGATTGACTACGGAAGGACGAGTCAGCCCAGCTCAGAGTAAACAGGGCATAGTAATCACCTCACCGGGTGGTAGAACCTTTGCTATTTATGATTAATCATGAATGGCTTCACGCATTTCATAGAGCTATTGCCCTGGATACAGGTACGGGCACATCATTTGAAGAATAATAAACATAAAGGGATGCCAGTAAGAATGAGAGGACCTGAAATACATACCTACACAGAAAAAAAAAACAACTTTAAAGTATACAAAAGAGCCTGAACTTTGATACTACCTGGGTCTGACTTCAGGCTTTTGCCAGAAAAACTGGCAACCTAGAAAAATGATTTATCAAAGTTAACTAATTCTTCAAAATCTGAAACTTGGGATATTTGTGTGAGCGTGTTTGTGTCTGTGTGGGTGTGGGTGGGTGTGTGCTTGCGTGCGTGTGTTGTCTATTTCATTAAGCATTAGTCTTTGATTGTATGTGTCCCTTCTCCTTCCTGCTGGTCAACTTGTTTTTTCCGATATACTATGTACACCTTTTTTTTTGTATGTTAATGCATAGTGTTTCACACACTGCATTCTACCACTGGGAACTCCATAGCAGGAAGTACAATACAAACAGAAAGTTTAGCTTGCGAGGATATACAGGTTCCTGAGAAACAAAGGAACTGTCCAGAATCCTTTCAGTCTTATGCAAATTTGCAGCTTTCGATGCTGTGGGTCTGCACAAACAAATCAACAAGGTTTAATAGTTTCAGCATCTGGAGAAATTACGTATTTTAACATAAAAGGTAATTGTGATGCAAATTTCAACATGCACAAGCCATCTCCGTCCAACATTTGTATCAAACACTGTATTTCTCTTTACGTGCTTGAGCAATTTTAGCCTATTTCATTATTTCCGTACCTGACCTTTACCTGCACTCATTTTACCTTGTAATTCTTCTTCTGTAAATCTGACCTACTGTATAAAGCTTGTAGGACGGACAGATTGCAAATTTGTCAAGAACATTAATGACTTCCTTTATCAAGATACTAATCCTTCATACAAACGATAAAAAAAAAAAAAAAACGATAAAAACGATAAAATGGATAAAATGTGCAACACCATGTGATCAAAAAATAAAGATATTCATTCTCGCCTTGACTGAGCCATACAACACCATGAATTAGCACATAAATTTGCAATGTATCTTTCAATACTGTATCCATCACTGGACACATTATTAAAGTTAAAGCTGTCAATGAAGGGGGTGTGGCAGGGGTGTAATCCTCATAATCACGGGTACTTGAATTCAACTTTGGAAAGAAGAGCATGCTAAAAAGCTCGATACTGCCATAGGACTGCTCTAATTCATGGTGATAAACACAATTAATGCAAAAAGATAGCGGCGATTATAAGTTGATGAGCTCATGTGATGAGTAATTACTGTGCAAGATTATCCCAATAATTTTTATTCAAAAATGAAGCACAATGGTCAATAATTAAGAGACTACAACATTTTATCACTTTTAAAAGCGTCACTGTCAATGTAAAATGAATTATTAGCAGTTGGAAGAGAATGTAAACTGTACAATTTATCCTTTTGATTCTATGTCAGAACAGAGAGAAAATCTGGGAAGGTTTGTCTGCAGGTCGGTGAGAACTTAATAAAATCAATGACATCATCACTTTATGATTAAGATTGATGTACACGCTCCGTGAAACATGTGAAGTGTAATCATTCCATAAATTTTGCTTGTGTAATACTGCATGTTTGACCTTCTCATACAAAACTCACAACTACTTTTATTTCATGTTAACCCAATTCATTCGAGTTGACTTGAAAACTGATTGTCACCTCCTTTGAATAACTATAAGCTGTAGGAAAGTTTCACCACTGATTTCTGACAAGTACAGTGTAACAACAGAAATCAAGGTAACAAGAACTGCACCACAACATGCACACAAACACAAGCAAGATTTTTTTTTTTCCCTTCGGGGGGGGGGGGGGGGGGTTAACCACTCTTCTTTTGATACTACCCAATCCCAACTCACAATCTTCGCTTGGGCAAACTAGAGAAATGCACATTTTAAACTGTTCTTTATCCATCTTATTATGATATTTCAAGGTAAATCTATACAACAAACTTTTAATCTTCTTCTCTGTTTATCGAGTGCGTCAGGTGCAGGGCTAATGAACGAGCACTCACGTATGAAGTCTACGTCATCATCACTATGAATGCGCACATAGTACATAGTGGAATGGCACATGAGCAAACACTTGGAACTCGTTTATTGCCAAAATATGTTTAAAAACATGAAACAAACCAAAACATATGTGTGCATGGGAATCATACACGGAACTGAAACAGTGGCAACAAACTGTCTTTTCCAAACAAACCAAAAAACAAACAAGAACTCATTTTTCATGTCCTACAAAAGTAAAGCATTTAAGGTCATCTGCTATTAGTGCTAAGCTTTAGAGAATACATCCTTGTCATCAGGAGGGTCATACAAATTTCCTTTGTACTCCAAAGCTTTGCTACGATTCAGCAAAACAGATAATGCAGGGAATAATTTTCCTGGTATCGCATCGCAATTTGCTATGCATTTTTACACCACTGCTACACAAACTATCTCTTGTGTAGCAGTTTTCTTCCATAGAAGTGTACAGGATATCATTTGAAATACTGTCCATCAGCTGAAATTGCTAATCAAATTTGAGTTGAAAAATTATTCCCTGTAATGGTTGAACACAGATGAGATAAAGTATTTTACAAATACCCAGTTTGTACATATTGCATGTTTATAAATTTATATTGTGCATGTATGCTATCTTATGATTCCGTATCTGAAGTGATTACGACAATCTCTGCTCTTGGTTTGTGATGATAAAACTTGTTGGTATAACAGAACGTGAGCCATAAAAATGGATGCAAGCAACTTTACATGCTAATGTACCTTGCTGCTGTAAGCCAATTTTTAACTATGAATGCAAGATGACTAGAAATCTAACACGACGCTTTATAGAAGTTGAATTTAGCTCAAGAGGAGTGCATTTCCATTAACCCTTGTGGATATGATGACCTGTTTAATTTTACTGTGTGAATTTTTGCAAAAAAACAACAAACAAACACAAAACAAAAACAAACAAACAAACACACGAAACTAACAGGGTGAAGAAACATCATCGCAGTTGGCCAAGTTTGCTGACATTTGGTTTTATGTCGTGAGGTGTGTTACAATGTACATCTTTCGTATGTACTGCAACTCCTTCATGCATCGTGGCTGGGCTGTCCAAAACACTGTTATTATTATCATCATTATTTTATTTGGCAGAAAACATGCAATACATAATCAATTACATAGCTCAAAACAATCAATCAATACAATAACACATAAACACCTAAACACTAAATGCAACTGACAGGGCTGCCAGGCGTTGGGCAAGTTGACTAAATAACTGTAGTCCGCGGACCGCCCTAACCTATATCCCTTCCAGACGCATCCAGCGTTACAGATTTATGTGCCACTGATTATCATAAAATATTCATAACTGTACTTTTGTAATCTCTTGTATAAAAATACAAACTATGTAAAAATCCTTGTATATTTCACAATATCAAATCACAATTTACAAACTCATGATCACACCGCCAAAAAAAAAATCCCCTTATAACCCTAAACATTACTCTCAACATTTCCAAATTTTGGCTACGCTTCTGGTGAAATGAGGAAATGAACACACTATAGCCAAGACCATCAAATTGTTTTGTTACTATTTCACCCTCAGAAGCAAGGTGTATAGGTGAGTAACATGTGTAAGAAGTCACTTTCTTTCCTACTAGAACAAGGCACCTCCCTCATCCTGAACAAGGTACCTTGGGTCAGTCATACCTTGCCTTCTCCCTTCTGAGCAAAGATATTTTGGTGAGTTTTCAAAACACGCCTAAACACAGCAAGTCAAGGTAACCTCCTTATACCGTCTTGTGACAAACAAGTTACTACAATGAGTTTGAAGTCGCCTAATCACCACGTTTTTCAAGCTTTCACACATGGGCAGTCACTGTCGCCAATCGGGCCCTGATACAGGTACGTGTGTATTACATAACTTTTTCCCCTGTAATCTACTTACCGTGGGAGCTGAAGAGAAGTATGCCTATAAGGTTGACTCCGAGCCCAACGCCTCCAACGATGAGAACGAGGGTTGGGTTTGTGATGTTCTCGCGTTCGACGAGGCGTTCGACTGCATCCACCAGGATTGTAAAGCACAGAGCGAAGAGAAAGACTGCGTTGACCAAGGCACCCACAACTTCAGCACGTTGCCAGCCGTATGTGTTCTTTGGTGTGTCTCGCTTGGAATACTGCACATAGAAATACAGGTCATAGAACAATGAAAAAAAAAATGTGAGCCAGGAGCAATTTAACCTTCCTATTAATAGTCAAACTAACTTGTTAGAATGACAATTATGAGGGTATAAAATGAAGGATCCTGAAAATAATTGGTCAATGACACTTACAAATTACAATACACATGTTGTATTCAACAAGAACATTATTATGTAGTGCCCAAGTAGGCACATACCGTATTCTGGATCCATTCCAAGTTTCATTTATTTTCATAGTCCAGACAAAAATGGCTTTCCGCTCAAGTATTCAATGTCAAGTTTTGACTGCAAACTAAAGTTTCTCAAGAAGGGATGGCACAAGCAGATGTGGGAAGAGCTCAGTACAATATCACAAATACATCAGTCTTTTCAACACAGTAAAAACGAGAGATTTTAGTTGAACATGTTATGTACAATAATTGTAGCCATGCACTTGAAACATGAAAGACAATGCCGAAAGGCAAGGTAAACATTACAATCCAACCTTTATCTCATCAATAAATACACTCCTTTCAAACTGTACAATCACGCAACAACAGTCAGATGATAATGCTAACAAAACAGGTACTGTAAATATTAGCCCATGTGCAAAGAATTATAAGTGCAGACATGTACCACTGTACCTTGTACATGTTGGGATTAAAATGTAATGTGTGTACATGTGTATCAAAATTGCGAGTATACACATGCATGACTTGGTACCAAACAGTTCCTTGACATGCACATTTAAAAGAAAACCAGCAACAGAAAGCACTATTGAAAGTGTGTAGCCTCAGATTGGACACAGCTATCATCTTGTGGTGCCAATGTACAGGGCCTGTCAATTTTAATAAAAACACATACGTAGTACTGGTCATCCCCAAGATGGCTCTATCATTTGTATGCTAAACATTCTGAATCATCTGGCAGTACATCAGCAACCACTGCAGCTGTGCCGCCCGCCCTTTGTATTGGCAAATTAGGGCAGCCACAAGACAAACATTTTGACTATTCCCATTGATTGACATGGTTGTCATTTATATTCAATCAAAGACTTTAATCTGCATTGTCCTCTCAGAAAATTGTCAGAAATGATGACCTTCATGGAAGGCTTGATACAGGTCATCATATTCTAATGACCTTTTATCTGTGACATCATCTTTAAAAATATTTAGAGAGAATGTTTTTCACATGTCAAACTGAGCAGATTTCGCAATGGCTGGCCAAAGCTGTTTATTTCTGTGCAGCAATCCTCTGACACATGGTACAGTTATGTGCATTCATTGAAAAACAAGGCAAACTTTCCCATCTTTTTTTTTCATATTCACAGAAACTCTTTAAAAATGTAGCACTTGAACCAGTTCACTGCTTCCACGCAACTGCCAATGCACAAAGGAAAACTTTTTTCCCCTTCAGAGTTCTGACAAATCAACAGACGTGATCAATATAGTGCATGACTGACTGAAAATATCTTGGCAAAGAGGCTCTGCATGATCACATACCAATATTTCTCAACAAAAGTTGGGGAATCACACTGCTCGTGTTACACAACTGAATATCACAGTTGTGAGAAAGCAAATAAATGCAAGCACAAACAGCTATGCTTCCATGGATTAGAGAAACTTGTATGCATTCACCGCATCACTAAAAGGAAACTGCACCCCCAAATATTAATGCATTTTTTTTTTTTTGCAGCAAATGATCTCTTCTGAAAGCAGTCCCGTTTAATTTTGCATTATGCTGACAATGTAAAAGGACTGAACATGACACTACAATGTACTTGACTCCAACAAAATGAATTTAAGTCATCAAAGGAATGAATTGAAACATGAAGAGGCATCTACAAAGTGTACCTATCATTTCAAAGGGATGAGGGGGATCACCTTTACAGACATTAAGTTCTCATTTGCAACGGCCTTTTTTACGATCAGTGGTGTAACTTTTGTACTCAGAGGGTCAAAATTTCAAACAAAATATTTTTTCATTTTTCTGTTTGATTCCTGTTGGAAAGTATTCAAATTTTTGAAAAAATAACATTTCAGACCTTAAAGCTGAAGAGTTATTGCTGTAATTTAAGGAAAACCCTGGCACCTGAAGTAAATTTAAGCAAAATTTTGTTTTCATGAATTGCACCATAATGACAAAACTCTGTAGTCAAACTTCACCATGCAAAGTTTATATGGTTAACAACAATATATAGTTTGTGAATCAAAACTATTTGGGGGTTGAATATAAAGTGAATTAAAAAAAAATACATGAGATTTATAAATTTTTGGTAAAAATACCAATTGACATGCAATTTTTAAGATTTTAACTATTTATTGGAGGGCAAGCCAGGTCAAACTCTATACTATAACAAGTCTTTAAGAAGGGCTACCTTCCTATGTAGGTTAAATGAAATTCCAATCATTTCTTTAAATCTTGGATTTTTCACACATGGATGTTTCGGAGGTGACAGTTAACATAATAGAATGTTTCGGAGGTGACATTAATATTAACACTCAGTTTTTTTGAGAATAAGTGACAATAACACAAAACTTCTTCTTTTTATCAATGTTTTTAATAATTATAACTCGAGAACAAGAAATCAACTCCTGTTTCAAGCAGATAAACCACACAGAACAAGTGTTTTTTTACACTTCATTAATTAGCATGGGCACCGGTAGTTTGCCTTCCATTTGGACGAAGGTTGTAAGCTAAATATTGTAATCTGAAGAAACATGACATTCCATTTTCTACCTTAAATTGAGATGAGGGTGTGAGATCATTTTAGTAATGTTTCTTTGCTCTCAGAACATTTTATTCCACAACACCAGGGAAGAATCACTTCGTTTCGGAGGTGACATTCAATGTTAACATTGTGTTGAAATATTCATTTACAGTGAGAATATGACGGACATATGCTAGATATTGTAACCTGAAGAAACATGGCATTCCATTTTCTACTTAAATTGAAATGAGGGTGTAAGATCATTATAGTAATGTTTCTTTGCTCTCAGAACATTTTATTCCACAACACCAGGGAAGAATAACTTTATTTCGGAGGTGACATTCAATGTTAACATTGTGTTCAAGTATTCATATAGTATGTCCCCCCCCCAAAAAAAAAAAAAAAAAAAAAATTACAAGTAGACTTTTGCATTGATAGCACCCAATATGATTAAATCAGCTAAAATCTACTTTGGGGTCTTAAATTATAACATCTTAGCTCTATTTTGCAGAAAGCCCCAGTCAATTTGGTTAAGTGGTCTCAAAGAAATGTGGATTGTTATAAAGGATGTCAGGTGTCTGATTCTTCCAAGTTTAGCACTTGGATGCTCTTGGAACTGCATATTAATGTGTAAACACACAGAACTTGGAGGGAAGGGATTCCTGACATGCTCTACAAAAATCCTCATTTCTCTTTGACCTCTGAAGCAAATAGAATGGGGTTTTCTGTAAGGTGTGGGCAATGAGTTATAGTTTCAATCCCTCAAATTGTATTTTAGATTGATTCACTATCTTTAAAGTTATCGTTGCGGAGGGTACGATTGTAATTTTTTGGTGGGGACATAGGTTATGAATGCCAAAAGCAAAAAATTCTTATTTGACTTGTATTATGTTTTTGTTTGCACATAGTATTATAAATAGATTAATTCAAGGATGTTCATGAATTCTTCATCATTCTTGATAGCCACCATACAAATGTTATAATACTGGTGAAAGGTGTTTGGTTCATCTGGGATAAATTTTCTATATACCAGATTCATTTAAACTGTTGACATTACTAAAATATATTTTATGTATCTTTCTGAATTGCTTGAAAATTACCAGCAAATCATATATATTAGTCACTTTTGAGAGTAAAAAGTATAAGATAAGAAAAAACCATTTTATTGTTTTGGAGGTGACACAACACAGAGACAACCCAACTTCTCAGGTGTTAACTAATATATTGTGAACATTCATGTCTTTCCTCATGGCTTTAATTTTCAAATATAAGCTCTTTCTTTCAGTTCTTACTTGTTATTTTGTTTAGTTATTCTCTTTCATGATAGTGGATACCAGCTCATATTTTGTTTTAGATTGTAATTCATACTAATCTTTAGCAAGTTTTTACAGTTTGGTTAAGACAACAGTTTGTGTTTCCCAGCTGAAGAGAGCAGCATAATGCTTTTGTGTGAACTTATGGTTACAATTTTTTTTTTTTTGTTCAGTAAGTTTACCCATCAACTTCACAGAAGGTCCCGGACACAAACTGGTCTCAAATAACCTTATATGGGACGGAAAAAGGACAAGTTCACCTCAATAGACACGAGGGTTGAGTAAATACAGTAATATTAGTAAAACACATCAGTGAGAGTTTGAGGAAAATAAGGTAATCCGTTCCAGAGTTATGAATTTTTGAAGTTTCTGCTCAGTCAGAGCTGAATGAGAAGACTTCTATAGCTTGTGATGTCACACATGTACAAGGATATAGAGAAAGTATCAAGAAAATTCAACATATTTTCACTTTTCTTGCATAAGAAAAGAACACTTGGTTTCTCTCTTTTGGAAGGCAGAATGAATAATATTGCCCTAACATACATCAGTAGCAAGTTGAAGAAATGTGCACTTTTTTCAAAAAGTAAAGTTTTGTGAAATTCACTTATATTTTCTTTATATGGTTGTATGCATGTGACATCACACACTGTCGTTGTCGTCTCATCCAACAGTGATTGCATAGATACTTTAAAAAACCCATAACTTTTGAATGGATTGTCCAATTTCCCAAACTTTCAATGATGTGTTCTACTAATGTTGTTGCATTCACTCAATCCACATGTATATGAAGGTGGACTTGTCCTTTAAGAAACCATTTTCTTTTCCTTGAAATTCCAGTACTTAAAGCCAAATTCTAAGATAAAACATAATAACAAAACAAGGTGAACACGTCATCAAAATTATATTGAGATAGAACTACAAATCTTGTTTTTGGATCTTTCCCTTTCCAGTCCTGGGGACTTGTTCCTCTGTTCACTTTAGTTGTCAGATAACTTCAATAATCTTAAAAAATACAATGTCATAAACAGTTGGTTCAACTTGGAAAATGTAATAATTATTGACATATTTAAAAAAAAAAAATCACATAATTTTGTTTATGATTACCACATTGTACATGGAAAAACAACAACTAAGAATTCAAGAACAAGTTGTGCACCAGCTATAGGCATGTGGCCTTTTTGTGGAGTTTGAATATTTTATGATTTTTTTTTTTAAGATTGTGGACTAGGGCATGCATGAACTGCCACATCATGTATCACTTTGGTATCAAGGGAATTCTGGTGAGCTAGGTATACAAAAGTCATTTATATTGTGATGATTTTGTAGATATTGAATGTATTTGAAAATGTTGATAGATAGTGAAAAGGAACTGAAGTCTTGCCTTTCACTATCACACAACAGTATGGTGTTAACAAACAACGTCACCTCCGAAACACAAGAAAAAGCAACCTACATGGAAAGCTGTGATTGGTAAATCTTTACAACTAAATTGCTTAAATTGGAAATCAAGCTTCTAAGATGAAAGCATCTATATGTTTACTTAACTAAAGCAGGAGAATTGATCTTGATTACAATATTATATGTACAACAGATGGGTGTATTTTGTGCATTCTCTTTGTTAAAAAAGTGAAAAAATGTAAATTTGCCCTAAAATGTACAGTATAGTAATAAAAATAAGAGTGAGAGTGTGTTAGTTGATTTCTCCACTTTGAGACTTATGTTACTAAAATAAATGAAACCACTGGTGTACATGATATGGTTTCTCTTCAATAGAAATGAGCAAAAACTCTTGTTAACAGTGTTTTGTCACCTCCGAAACAGTAATTCTTAGTTTTTATTAGATCTTTTATTAATCTCTAGAAAATTCTCACTTCCTGTTGCCATATTACTATTTTCATCCAAAAGAGATTCCTGTCAATTGGACAGAATCAAACAAAATTGCTTTGTCTTCGAGAAATTATCAAATATAATACGCTTGTTGTTTCGGAGGTGACGATTGTTTCGGAGGTGACAAGTGTTAACGGAAAATTGTAAATTGCTCCGAAATGAAAACAACAGGCTATATTTCTACTACCTTCCTTTAGAGATAATGTGAGGGGATATGTTACATTTTTGTAAATGTAATGTATAACTGATGTCAAGAATAAAAAAATCAAATACATAAATCTGTTGTCTCGGAGGTGACAGAAAAGTTAACGGAAAAATTGCATAAATTTATAAACACTCACCAAAAAATGATAAGCTATTTGAATCAAATAATCTTTGGATCAAAGATAAGTCAGATTGATTACTATTCTGTTTTGATGGAAATTAGCAAAGTTGAATTTTATAATTGTGAGCAAGAGCTAACTCAAAAGAGGGGTTAATTGTTAACGGAAAATGTCACCTCCGAAACATAAAGTTTAGACAATTTCAGTCTTTAAAGAAGACAAAGCAGAACCTGGTAAACATAATAGTTCTTAATGTTGGATACCTGTCTATCACCACAACAACAAAAATAATGAAAAGGAATGAACAATTTAATATGCTAGGTCTGACAAAAAAACCATGTCAGAGTGCATACACCAAAAGTGTTGGATTTCAAGCATGTAAGTGCATGCCACATCTGAAAGAAAAAGAGAGGAAAGTTCATTAAGGTACCCAAGGTAGACACTGTGGGTGGTAAGTTTATGAGAAAAAATAATGCATATCTGTCAGTGTATAAGAAAGTTATACACCAATTAGTGCCAAAACCGTGTTTTACACCACTGATTGTAAAAATGGCCATTTGCACTCACATAGCTGTCAGCTACAAGGGGGGGGGGGGTGGATACCCCTCGAAGTCCCGTGAGGCTTCATTACATAGGCCATGATAAAAACAATATTACCAAATAGAGATTATAGGCCCTAGATTATATACTGTGCACAGCCATACAGAAACTGTAGAAAAGTATATTTTCAACAGAATCCTTAGTAACAGCTGTGCCTCGCACCTTAGCAGCTTGCCTGATATCGGCCTACATTGTACCATACATAGCAACGGCTAAATGTAAACAGATCAGCTACAATATTGAGCAAAATATTTAAATCAGTACAGGAAGACACCAATAGTGCTCACTGCTCATAAACTGGTCTATTTCCTTCCCTGTAGCTGCATTTTTCTTTTCTTTTCTTTTCTTTTTGACAGAAATCAATGGTAACTTGTTCATTTCTAATTGAACATTACCTGTAGAAGCTTACAAAATTTCAAACATGGTGCACGAATAGCCAGCCCCGCATGATGGGACAGAGCCATGATGTCATAACAGTACTACGTCGTGAAGGGCATGCACAAGAACTGAAATGGGTGATAACACCGCAGATGTACACTGTAACAAGTGGACTGCAGCCATTTGACACAATCAGAAAGTCCTTGTAAATACTGATCCTAAAGCCAGATAGTTAACCTCCCTCCCCCCTTTCAACTTTTACTTCTTGACACAATAGGCCCGTTCACACACAACGAAAATCGAAATTACAATCGCGATCCAAATTTAGATTTTTATTTTTTTTGACCGTTCATACACAGGGGAAAATCGCACTTCGCAGCAAGGAAAGAACGATCAGTGGCCAAATTGCGCATGCACGAATCTTGCATGACTGAAGACTGACCCCATAGTCCCAATAATGTTGATGTTCACCCGCTACGAACGATGGGATTAAAAATACCAATTTCCGAATCTCGATCACGCTCACACACACGACACTTGGCAAAATAATCGTGATTTTTCTGAAAAATCGCACTAATAGTGCGAGTTGGATCGCGAATAGGATCACGAAAATTAGTGAGATTTTTCTGTCCACACAGGAAAAAATTGTGAAATTTTGATCGCGATTGTAAAGAAAATTGATTTTTAAATCTCACTTTTTCCCTTGCGTGTGAACGGGCCTAAAGTCACATCTTGCATGAAGACTGATAATACCCATTGCCAGTAAATTCCACAAGAAGATCATAGGCCCAAACTAGTATCAGCATGCTCCAAAGCAAAAGACCTTTGGTGAGCAGTGCTCACATAATCCTTGATCTGATTTCTTCAGGTTAATTTGAAGGGCTGCCAACATTTTCACACATCAACGTCGGAAAGGTTCCAAATCTGAGCAACTACATGTATGGTGATACTGGTGTGTTTACATATATGCATCTCTCTATCCAACAATCATTCCAAATCAAAATCAGGGCCTTTTGTATTCTTCTGTCTGGAAGTGACAATAAAAAGTAAATCTTTTGTAAGGTGCTTCCAGCAGAAGCAGAGAGATTTAATTAGCATGGGGAAAAGGTTTTTGAGGATGTCGGTAGACTATCACCATCAATATGACCCACCTGCAAAGTATTATTCATGCAACTTTGTACATGTACAATATGTAGGCCTAAATGTAATAAAGTTAAACAGTCAATAACAATAAACTTATCTCATGTGATTTTAAAAACCATCCATTGTGAGACCTGGCGCCTTTTTTTCCTCCACACCAGCATGAATTAACGACCCTGGAGCAAAATGTCATCAATGTGATTTACAGTAGCTTGGCCATGAAAAATAGCAAAAATTGTTCTCCCCCACTCCTCAATAAATCCAGAAGGAGGCTCTTCAATGGGGAAGCCAAAATAATTGAGTCGTTTTATAAAGCTGAATCCAGCAAGCAAATTCAAATGAACAGAACTTTGAAAGCAAGATATTATTTAGAGGGGTTAAAGTTCAGGTGTGAGTTTCTTTAGAAAGCAGCAGATGACAGGTTCGAGTCCTTTTTTTCCGACATGTTTGTTAATTAACAGATCAGCAGCTGTAATCTTAAAAAATTTATTTGTAGAGGTAGACAAATTGAAGAAACTCTTGCCTGACCATATAAACTCTGAATTCCTCTTAGAATCACATGCTCTTTTATATTTCATAACTGGTTTCTTACTATCTCACAAAAAAAAAGCTGGAAATCTGATATCCCTTCTTAACCAAAACTACACCATCCCTTTAATGCTGTAGTATCAGAGAATGTACTCAATTTATAGAGGAAGCATTCAGGTTTGAAATAACAAAAGCAGGAAAGGAACACTTTCTTCAGTACACAAACCGAGCACGTACAGAACTGCATGGCGAATATTAAATCACAGAACCGAACGCACAATTTCTGCACCCGTAAGTGCTACGCTGTGCCTAATTGTACTTACAAGTGCTCTATGAAAAGAAATTGCTACTAGCACTTTGGTAATTGGTTTCCGAGGGACTGCGCCCTTTGCCCCCTTTTTGTATTGTTTGCACTCTCTTCTTTCTCGCTTCCCCACTTTCTTTATCACTTTTAATAATACATCATCATGCATCAAATCATTACAAGTTTTACTCTAAAGAATATTTTCCTAGACTGGGCGGGAGGAAAGACCTGAGTTGGTCATATTAATTCTGCATAGCACTTTTCCTTTTCCAGGTACAGTGTAGGAGAAGAATTTTAAGAAAGCATTTAAAATTCTTTTGATAGGAACTTCACGACCACATGCTGATCAATGCAATTTCGTTGCGGTAAATGAGTTCACATTATTGCCGGAAATACAGAGGAAAAAATTCACATTATCGCATGCATAATTTGAAATGGCAGTTTCTGCGTACGTTGCTCTTCACCGAGTCTATTAAATCCAAATCAACTTCACAGTAGGCAACGTGTGTCCTTCAAAATGGGAAACACAAATGCAGCGATGATGATGCTTTGATTACGACTTGACATGCACATGTGGCATTTGAAGAGGTACAAAACATTACATGTACCTTAATTGTACCAGTAAAAGTCAACTTCGAAGAGTTCTTTCAACACATAGCTGGTTCTCGATGCACTATTCAATAATTGTCAGACTCGAATACATTGTAGTTGAGACATGTGCCTTTCAAAATCTAAAAGAGGCTCTCGGTCTCAGGTTTTCCCCTTGAGTTACAAGTCAAATTTACACAACATGTCTGCATACTGAATGCACACTGCACGGCACATCCAACGAACTATAAACAGTATGGAGCTACATGTATGAGTAATCTTGGTTGTAGGACTTTCATTAGTTTTCACTTCAGGACATGGTAATCCAAACTAATGGAAGTGACTGACATCTCATTTAACTGCTTTCTCAAACATTCACTTTGATTTCATGCAGCACACACCGTAAGGCATAATCACATTTTCCGAGGTAATCATGTTAGTGCTCAGGACGGTTTTTCTAGATGTGCGTTTTCTCCCTCCTTTATGAAGTTTCACATGCATACATTGTAAAACAATCTAAAGCAAATCTAGCCACATGTAGATACAAGATTATAGATTTGAGGCATTCCTGACCTACAGTAACACACCCATGTTGTACTTAAGTCTCATTTTGTTTATTTTCAAGATTTGGGGGATCTTTAACAGCAGCATGCATCACATCCAACACATGTTGATACTCAACATGAAATGCTGTTCTCCATACATGTAGATAAGACACTATACATACCAGTCAGATGACCATACACAGATTAATAAAGTACCAATGATACCTTGGAAATCAAATTTGTGTGCAGCTAGAATACCCCCCCCCCCAAAAAAAAAAGCAGCCATAATTCACCTGTGATAGCCCTGAAAGTCGTTGAATTTGATAAATAAGATCATACCTTCAACAATTTGGCACTTGCGCTCCAAGCGTTTTAAAGTTCTGCTCCGCAAGTGTCAGTACTGGCCTGTGCATGTTCTACATGTAGCTATAGATACAAATTATGTTTTAATGAACGATATCGAGATTACATATCTTATCGCGCGCACACATTGCACAATATGATATTGTTCAAGACGCATAAAAAAAAAAGGAGCACAAAAAAATTTTGATATTTTGCAGAGGGCATATCTCGGGTATATGCTACAAATATAGCTAACAAAATATTCAGAGTATTGCTACACTTTAACTACAGAAGGAGCACTGAAGTTAGCCTAGATATTACAGTTTCCATGGGATAATTGACTTTTGAAAAGTAGAAATCCTTTGCCGACTGAACTTAGTGCAGAGATCTCCCAAATCTGTTCTTAATCTCTACAAATTCTGTCTGTAAAAATGATCTCCAGGAGGAAGTTATAGGATTGGCCTCAGAAGCCTCATTTTCCTGGTACTCCGCAGTACAGTCATACGAATCACAGATCCGAGAGAGGAAGGGAAGTAAGGCGCACAAAGGCAGAATTACCATTTGCAGATGAAACAAAAACCTTGCATTTATGCTTTAAAATAGTTTTAAAATGTGAGTTATGGATAGCAATAACCACTGTTAAAATTTGATTTAATACAATCAATGTTAAGTATTGCACACAAAATGTAACTTTACAATAGTTACTATTCCAATGTTTCCAGACTTAACCGCATAGGGTACAGTTATGTTTTATCAAGGAAAATACTGATAACATCTCCCAATATTTTATGCTTTATTGCAAAAATTTAATATGGTAAGATGTTGTGATACAACATGCCTACACATATATGCATCAAATGTGATATCTTGAACATTTTTTGAATCACTGCTCCCAAAGGTAAACAGGACCTTTTAACACTGGGATGGGAAAAAAATCACCCATGAAACACCAGCATGTGTACATCTATATACTATTAATGTACTTGTATGCCACAGCTTTTATAGAGGAGCTCTGCAAAATAAAATATGGCGGTCATTTTTGATAGAAGTTACTAATAAAATATATCTAGAGTAGTTTGATATCTTTGAAGTAAAACAATGTTTGCACAATGATGTTGACACCATAGTTGTTATCTGAGTCACCATAACAGCACTAATATCTCTTTAAAAATCTCAAAACAGAGTTAGCAGTTACTAGTACATAAGATGAGGAAGTAGGCCTACAAAATGAGTGCTCCAGGACAGACTTGAGTCTATGTATTATGTAACTTCCTTTCTTACAATTTGTAAATCTGATGTCTAGAATTGAATGCTATTTGCTGTACATAGTACATTATAACCTTTTGCATTATACAACACCTAAAAAGAATGCAGAGTGCTATCCGATTGGTCGATTGCCCATCATGTGACATTTAGTTAAAATTTCCCTCGCACGCTGTGGCTGTCAGCCATGCAATTTTGTTTGGGGAAAAATGGATAGTGCATGGCTGATGTCATCAATTTCCATTGACTCCCATGTTAAACTCACGATTGACTCACAATTTTTGTTCCATTACACGGCTCTAATGTCACAATAAACAAACATTTGCTGCATGCAATCAACAATCACAAGCGAACTTTGAAGCGCATACTTTTGTCACTCATTTTTGTAAATAACTTCAACCGATCGATTTCGCATACGTACATAACCTAGTCTGTCACCTGGAACAATCTTCTGTACAAATTCTGAGTTTTATTGCTGCAGGCAGGTGACATCATACAGGGAATAATTTTCCTTCTCAATATTTAGCGATTTTAGTCTATGTACATGATTGTATAATGAAATTACTACGCACATATTTTGTATAGCAGTCATACCAAAATGCGTTTAACAAATTGCTATAGATGCAATTGCTACTAGGGAAATTATTCCCTGCCATAGCAAGTGTAAACTTTATGCATTTTTGAAAAAGATTAAATGTCTGCTAGCATTCCCAAGCCCCTCACCTGATATTAAAATTGACTGGATTTCAATAACACCACCTACAACCGTGGCAGGTTTCTGCACACATATTGTACAATATACACTTGCCAGCTTTTCTGGTTCCAGTTACATCTGTAGGGCCTATACAGTGTATACCATGGTAGTACTCTAGATAGGTAAACATTGTATTGGTCAGGATATCGACACATGTACATCATGCTGATTGTATGGGGACCCCTGCTCAAATGAAGTCATGGGATTGCTTGGAAATCAGTGGCCATATTGCAGGGTTATACAAGAAGCAGGTGTCCTAAAAAACAGTTGTATGGACAAACTGTACAATCATGAGTAATTTTGTTTGCTGACATGAGCCACCCTTTTCCAGGCAAAGCATTGCAATGCACTGTTTGTTGTACAATATAGGCCTACGCTACACTTTGTATTTCATGTAATTGAAATTTTGGTGTGAGTAACTTTTCGTACTCGGGTGAGGTTACAACTGTAATTTTGTGCAATTTTTATTTTGCTGAATCAAACAGATAGAATTATGCTTTGTACTTTCTATTTCTCATCATATGCAAAAATATATTTGGAAGCATTTGTTTTTTTCATGAGTATCTTCTTGCGCAAAATGGCCGCAAAAATTTTGTACTGGAGAAAAAAAACTTTAAACCTAATGTACATTGTACATGTATGTTGGATACTTTCAAGTATAGATATCATCAGTCGACAACATGGAACAGAGCTCTCTTTAAACTATTTCATTCTCTGTTGTAAACATTTGTTTTAAATGACTTTTGATATTTGAGATCTTCGTGTTATTCACTAGATTTATTCCTTGTTAAAAAGTGCAACTTATTCCATAGCATCAGTCCCTTTGAGAGAAATTTCATCTGAAACTACTTAATTGATGAAAAGTCGCCATTCATCATGTTTGCCTATAGGAGGAAGCTTATTCAGGGTTCGAAATTGGCAATAGTCTGCTGGCCATTGGCCACCAAAAATCACGTCGGACTAGCTCACAATTGAAAAATTCTGAAACTAGTTTGTCTGGCTAGCCAAAATATTGCTTCAGTGTCAAAATTGATTCTAAGTAGTCCGCCTGGCTAGAAAAAAAAAAGTTAAGTGTGACCCCTATTGATAGGAGTAGAGATAATGCACTCACAATGTGCTTCGAAAATAAACCAATAAACCAGACGGTGACTTTTGTAATAGACAGTAACTGCGTTCTAGCCTCAGGGTGTTAATATAGGGTGCATTGTCAGTCCTGTAACATTTTAGGGACTGTTGGACATTGTTTCTCTTTTGATAGTAGAAGCCCTTGGGCTCCAATGTACAGTTGAAAGAACATTCTGCTCCTGTCTGACCAGTGTGTAGACTTTCAAGCCAGATTGTACCCAAGAGGTTCAAGAACTGGAGTTCCAAGTGCCTGTCAATCAGCTGTCAGTTGGATCCATCTTATGTTAAGAGAGTCCTACCTACAGGTGCATACTGTGAGCACCTTATAAGATGATGGGGGTTTGATACTGTCGACTCGTCTATGTTCACGAGCAATTCATTTTGAAGATTGAACATTGATTTTAGATTGTCACTTTTATACTTAAATTCAGTTGTTTATTATAAAGTGAAATCAAATTCCCAGGTTGCTGATGAAAGTCAATCCTGTCCAGAAATGTGCAACAGTGTAAGTCTTGGCTGTGTGTTTTAGAAGTATTTGATACCTTACCTGCCTGTAAAGCAGAACTTAACTAGAAATGTCGCTATGGCGACTGGTATGCCTCCGCCATAATGCATGATTTTCCTTATAGGTCTAGATAGTACATGTGGACAATGTGTGATTACATTTTCACAAAACTGGCAAAATATTGAAATGACAAGCTTGTCACAAATGTGTTGAATGTTCACCTTCCTTGACCTTGGTTTAATTGGAAGAATAGGAGAGCATGTATTTGGGGATTTAAGGACTTTAACTTGACTTTGACCCATTCATACATTTATGCATTGAGTAATTTTCATGGTACCGGTATGGAGAAAAAGTGCAATTTCTGTACTGAATAGTAAATTGTTACCATGTTCATCTGGCTTTTGACCCTAAAATTCATAAGATACTAGTAATAACTTTCAGGTAGAACATGCATAAATATGCAGTAAGTTTCACGATAAATTGAGCCACTTCTGAGATATGGAGGAAAAGTTAGTTCAGCACTTTCACTTGATCTTTGACCTTTTGACCTTTGAGGCAAAAAAAAAGAAAAAGAAAAAAAAAAAACTCTCCAGAGAATTTCTATTAGGTTACACATGCATACACCAAGTGTAAAAAAAAAAAAATAATAATCCTGCTGGCATTGCATGAACATGAGGGAAATAGTAAAATTTTGAAGTGTTGCACTTGACCTTTGACCCCTGACCTATGACCCCATGAACCCTACATTCTCTAGATAATCACTGCCAGTCAGTACTTGTATATACTATGTTCCATGAAGATACCTTGAACAATTTTCCAATTTACAGAGAAAAAAAAGAAGTTTTAATACTTTTACTCGACCTATTGACCTTTGACCTTTGACCTCATGACCCAAACTTTCACCAGAGAATTGAAATTGGGTAATACATGTATACACTAAGTTTCAAGAAAATATCTTCTGGCATTGCATAGATATGGTGGAAATAGTGAAATTTTATGTATTTGACCTTGACCTTTTGACCTTTGACCTTGAGCATGTGCACCCAAAAGTTGATAGGCACAACTTCACCCCCTAATACACATACATGCCAAGTTTCATTAGGATACCTCAACAGGTTTTGATAGTTACCTTGTCCACAAAATTCATTACGGACGGACGGAAGGACGGACGGACGGACGGACGGAAGGACGGACGGACGGACGGACAACCCGAAAACATAATGCCTCCGGCACCACTTCGTGGCGGAGGCATAAAAAAGAAAATCACTTTTCCAATCAATTCTGACAAATATCAAAAGCTGCTGTGGTATAATCTTTGAGTGTAGCTCTTTATGAACGAGTATACTGTCAGCTGATAGTGTCCAGACTGTTATATGTCCAGTCGGGTACACACAGTGTAATTTCTATTTTCAGTTCATCAATTTGTATGCATTTTGCATTCATGCATCCCTGTGTCTCTATCGTTGTTAATGTTCTGCTGGAAGGTCTTTTAAAAGTAGAGATGGTGAAAATAAATAAAGGCATACATGTATCTTTCTTCAAGAGGATGGCTGCTCATTGGCAATGGGGCACGAATCAATGTCTTCTATAATACACGCGTGAGGCAGATCCAGTTTGGCATCTTGCTTTCTTGATTTGCATGCTTAATTTGAATGGTGAAATATAAATACGATTGCAATCAAGATTTCAATCATCGTTCGTTCACACGACAGAGGAAGGTTGCGCAGATTCTCTATTGTTGAAGGGAGGTTTGGCCTCTTTCCAAGTTCCCATCTATCACTCTTGAGACATCAAAGTAGCAGGCATTCAAGGAGCGTGGTCTTCCTGTCAAAGTGGTTGAAAGTTCATCATAAGCTCCGTCCCCGAAACACAATAGGAGGTCATGTACGTTCACACGGTCATTTCAGTGCTTCATTCCAACGAGGCGTGATTGAAAAACACCTTTGGACCGTTATCATTTGAAACACAGATTGGAATTGTGATTCAAATCACCCTCTGTCTTTCCACTTCGCATTCACACGGCAAGAATGCTTGATTTTCAGGAGCGATGCGCCATTACTATCATGACTAAATTGCGTTTTGAATTAAGTACTCTCTGTACGTGTGAAAGCAAGGAAAGAATTCAAATTTTAGTGGCAGCATCAAACATGGGTTTGAAGGGATAAACTTGTACACATACAAGTGACTAGATCTTGTGTGTCTCCTTGATTTCACCACTGGCTGTACATATTAAAACCAGTGCGACATTGAACATTACGTTTCAGTAGTATGTACAATGTAGGTTTTATGTCAACCAGAAATGAAATCAACTGATGCTAATGTGATTACCAATACGCATCACATCCCCCAAATAAAATGGCAGCAAGACTCCTAATATCTAAGTTGCATACATTCCATTGTGGATTGATATTCATTGTTGAAACACTTGACTGTTGGATTGAATGAATTTGAACTACATTCAGGGTTACATTACTCTTTTTTTTTTTGGTCACCTGCCAAAAATAATTGAAATGTTTATGGTAGGCCAATATGACTTCTGTAACACATAAGTGCATGTTTATAAGTAGATCCTAGTCCATAGTTTTCATGGGGGAAAATTATTGATGAAGCATTACCCAAACCACTGATTATCAAGGCATGGCTCAACCTTTTTTCTTGCTTCCTTTCTTATGCCTGGAGGGGTGGGGGTGCCTCAATACATGTATTGACTGGAGAATAAAGGATTCAAGAGAAAGAAAATCAATGGTGGCTGGTCACTCCAGACATACGTTTGTACATTGTACATTGTAGGGCTTACCCACTGTATTATAACATGATAGTTGATACATACTGCACATATAAAGCTTCCTTTCTCACAGAAGAATCTTGCTTAAATTTGTTTCAACAGGTGGTCATCATTTGAAGGCAGTTCTGTGCAGACTGTACATACACGTACATGTACCTACACTTTATGTACAATGATACACACCAGTTTGAGGCTCCGGTGCTTTTTTATTTTTTTTTTCTTTATTTTTTTTTTAACATTTACAGATAAAAAAGAATGTTGTAGGATTAGTAGTGAAAGATGCCATGGTGGAATACTGGAAGGGCTTCCATTCTTGAAAGGTCATATTGTAGTTTACCTGCATACAAATAGTGAATGGTCATGAATGCGATGGTACAAGATTTCGCATGAGGTGAAAGATAGAGGCACTCTATTACTCTCTATTCAATGAGAAGAAGCCGAGTTGAATAGTGTGCCTCATCTTTCACCGAGTGCGAAATCTGTTCCATTGCACGAGTTAAGACCATACTATTTGTTTTGTACAACACCTCGAACATCAGCAGATGTGGTTCACACAGATTCTTGAATTTAAACACCGAAATGGCAACCATTTTCTGTGAGAAACGATTGAGAAGCCACACAGTCACAGTCAGCGTGTACTCTATGTAATGCAAAACTTTGTGTATTGCACTTGTACATTTCGTAAAAGAACTTCAACCTTCAAATCTCTTTGTTCCAATCACTTTTTTTTTTCTTGATCTACTCTTTTCAAAACATGTGGCACAAACAAAGAGTTTTGCAGAACCTTGTTCCTTTCTTGGCAAAGATACATATGTACACACCTGTATGGGTCATGTGTGCAGATCACATCGTCACTTATCATGGCTTGACCAGGAACATTTCCATCACGTGACCTACTTTATCCATCCTGTACATGTGTGCAATCACTAGTAGGGCCTTCAGATTGCTGTGTGTAGTCTACAAAGTACATGTACACTGTATGGTAAGATTCCCGGGAAGTGAGATAGTGCACAGGTCATACGCTGTACGTCTCAGATAAAAATACAAAAAACAAATTTAAAAAAGCCAGGTACAGTAATTTGGTGTCATTGAATATATCTTTTTCCACAGAAATACAGGGTATCTTTCAATACTTTCTACCCCCTCATTTAAAAAAAGTATGTGTGATTGGCAAAAACACACAAAAAGGTTTATCACTGAGTAATATCACAGTTGCATGGCTGCTGTCAACAATCTCCTGTATAAAAGCGGACATTTTCGCGAGGGTCTAATTTTCATGAATTTCCCGAATCACTGTTGAGACACGAAATTAACAACACACGAAAAGGTTGTCATACGCTACAGTAGGTGTATAGTGCTTTTACGATTGCCTCGGAGTCAATACGTGAAAACAACATCTCATGAAAATGTCTGTGACCGCCTCTTGTGAAAATACCTGTCACACACGAAAGTAACAGCTTATAAAATACAGTATCTGGTGTGTTTGGGTTTTTTTTAGTCTCCACAAGATGCTAAACTAGACAACTCTACGTGTCAATCGTACATAATTGACCACTGGAGCTTTGGGCATTACATGAAAGTGACACTTGGTGACACTTCTTCTCTCTTTTGTCGCAGTCTAAAACCAAAAAGGAAATTTGAACATCAAAAAATGCTTGCCTAATCATTATACTGAAGCAAACTTGTAGGTTTTGTTCTAGAATTCATAGAATACTATTCTCAACAACTTTCATGATTACAGTGTACCATGAAACTTGTATAAGCTGTTATTTTCACGAGGGTTTAATTTTCGCGAATTTCGCGAATCACAGTTGGATCGCATATATTTAACAACACGCAAAAATGTCTCCATGCGCCCTGTTAATAGTGCATTAACTTTAATAGGCGTCGGCACCGATTCGCAAAAACAACATCTCGCAAAAATGCCTATGGCCTTGTCATTCGTGAAAACATCTGTATGCGGAAATAGTGATAGCGTATACAGTAGATGATGCTTTTTGGCCATCCTTTGAGGGAGACTCATACTACAAATCTTAAACCAGAAACATTGCAAAATGAGACCAAATAATGAGTAGAGGACATTTGTACACTGTATGTCCGAGGTTTGATATACAATTGTATTTAAGCCATGAATATGATGGATGGTTCCATGATATTTACTCCTTTGACAATTGCTCCCATGAAATATCTGCACTCTAAACCCTGACACAAGAGCTACAGGTCCACAAAAATATTCTCCCAACCGTAATCCTAATCCTCCCATCACAACCCTAACCCTTCAGTCCTTGGAGAAGATATTGTAAGACCCCAGCAATTGTTGCAGGAACAAATGTCATGTCACCATGATGGACAAACGCCGAGTGAAATTCATGTCACTTGGCCTGGTATTAGACTGTTTACTTATGCCTGCACTTTTCTACAGCGAGAACTCTGGAGTGACAATGGATCACCGCCAAAAGGTTTACCTCACGCCCCCCCACCCCCACCCTGCCTTGCCCCCTTTCCTGTTGAGAGTGCAAGCCAGAGAATAGAGCGAACAGAGGCCCTATTTTATTAACCTCTTCAGCTCACATTCACAGCTCGGCACATTCTATTGTCTATTTGACTGCTTGCTGCCCACTGTGATGTGATGTGTCTGAGCGTGGCTTGGGATTAAAAAAAGGGTGCACAATAGACATACCCAGGCATGTACCCTCATACTAATAGCTTGTATTGTTATGTAGGCATGTATGCATCCTATGCTGTACCATTAACTGAGAAGGGGGTGGGGGAGGGGTTATGACATCTTTGAAAGAATTTCATCTTGTCTCACAGCCACTTCTTCTATCATCTTGTAGACATCCTGGCATTTCAGTAGCTGATAGACTTGTCAAAGATAAAAAATTTTTTCTCCATGAACTTAGAACTGAATAGATTATCGAGGAAAGAAGGTCATAGGTGATGTAACAGTTTCCTACTTAGGAATTCAGGGGGCAAAGAAGGGCCAGGATTCTTTTATCGGGGTTAAAACACATGTTTGATAATGGTATCATTCCCTCTCCTTGTGCATACCTGAACATCTGTGTTTTTTACATGTCTATATCGCACCACAACATTCTATTTATTTTCATGCTGCAAACATATTTTCACATCTACATGTAAGGTGTAATAGTAGCAAGTCTTGTTTCTCGGCTGGCCAGCTGCTACCAAGTTCAGCCTCAGTTTTGCTTATCAATACAGTTATTCTGAATGTGTATGAAGTTAGAGCACAACCACAAATATGTATTTCAATCACATACAAGTGCATTTGGATACTTGTCAGGCAGGTATGAAATCCACGCTGTTCTTTATTACTAGTATTTCAGGGCAAGCATTTGAACAAATGCACAAGAACACAGGATTGGATGCAAACTAGGGCAATCCATGAAAATTCTAAATCATGAGAAAACAATTATGTTCATGTAGGCCTACTTGAAAATGCATAGCCCATCTGATTTCAAAGTACAGCAGCCATCAAGCAAAAACCTAGTGACTACACTGTACAGTCACTATCATTATAACAAACAGGGTTGTTTTATGACGAAATTCTCATTACAACAACAAAAAACTTCAGGTACCAAAATTACAGTTAAAATCTCTTTGCATACTTCATTGTTAGGCTAGAAAAACAATTTTTTTTTCGCAAAGAAAAGTCCAAGGACTTTGTTACAACACAAATTGCTTGTGTAATATTTATACTCACCCGTAAAAGGCTTTCAACAAAATTAATTAAATTTTTGTTGAAAGTTTTTTTCTTTTTTGTAGAAAGTTCTTTCTCTTTTTAAATTTATGAGAAAGGATCAACAAAAGTATCATGTATATTCATTGTATGGTCAATGTCCTACTATTGTATGTTCCCCTACCCCTTTCCTTCCCCCATCCCCCCCCCCCCCCCCCTCATTTCTTCACTTTTCCCTCCCTCTTCTTCATTTCTGTCCCTCATCCCTATCGGGTAATGCACTCAAAACTTCAGATGTGTGACTTTCAAAGTTGGCACTTACCCTGACAGCGACGAATCCCACAATGAGGGAGATGATGTCGGAAAGCATGTGGAACGAATCGGCCACCAGGGCCAGAGAGTGCGTGACGTAGCCAACGACGAGTTCCACGAGGAAGAACGAGGCTGTCAGCCCCATCATGGTGATGAGCCGACAGCTCTTTGTGGAGAGCACAGACTTCTTGGAGGCCATGGCTCCGTCCCTGTTCTTCAGCTTGGAGAAATGCTGTTGAGGAGATAGAGCATGACATCAGTGAGTGGTAACCAAGAGGACAGCTAGTCTGGCTTCCTGACCATCTTCCTATACTTATTTGCCTCCCAGAACATCGCCGCCCTTTAACGACGAAAGCAGTAGCAGGTTGAGCTGGATGGTCCTGCAGACGAAAGCGACAACTTGGTCGTGGGCAGCGACTAAAGGGTGCATTTTAAGGACGGGACAAAACTTGGCAAATGGTCTGGAAACCAGACAAGAGGAGGGCATGCTGCACACATGATAAAAACAAGGTCCAGGGTATGACCTGCCTTTGACCCCAGACATAGCAGTCATGTCCAACTCTGAATAGGCCTACAGTAACTGGGCACCGCTGCTTCGCTCAGCCCAGATACCAGAACACTGTACATCTTTTTTTTTCTCTCTCTCTTTCTTTTTCAAACGGGGGAATACAGTAGGGCCCGAAACAAGTAGCGTGGCTAGATGGAGTGCCTGTGTGTGCTGAAGAGTGGCAGCATGGCTGGAATGAAGGAGGCACCTACATGTAGACCCTACATGTATTGGAAGTGGGAAGAGGGCAGATGGATTAAGGGCCTACATGAGTTGAGTAAACTGGGGAAAATGATAGAATCAGTTTTGTGTTTGATGCTGTGTCTTCTTAAAAATACACCAGTCTACAAATCACAATTATTATTACCTTTGTATTATAATTGAATTCTAATACTCGTAAAAAGCGTTTCATCAAAGGTGTCGAACTATAGCAGCTTACTTCTCTTCTCATTTTGTTGTTGCTCAAACAATTAAAAGTGATGCAGCATGTGCTTTAATACTTTTAAAAGCCTCTCCCATTTTGTAAAAAGATTCATTTAGGACCTACAAAACTGATATCTATACTTTTAAAAGATGAATATCACTACAGGAATTCTTAGAAGTGACTTTCTTTCTTTAATTTGATTTTGTACACATTATAATTCAACCAATTCTATTTTAATCATTCCAACTATAAAATCATCATACTAGTCAAATATGAAATTCAAAGTTGCCAATCTAATCATAACCACATGCTCAGTTTTACCATAAAATCATCTCAAGAATTGATGGGTTCAACAGAAGAGTGCTCTGCGCATCACTATGTGACAAAGAATGAGGGGAATTGGCAACTGACATCCTGTTGAATACAAACTATCCTATATAAAAAAGCAACAATGAACCATAAATCTATACACATCAAGCAAATGCACCATGTATAATACCCTGTACACACGTACATGTCCACCATCATTCATTTGCATACTTTTATCAACAAATGGGACCACATTTCATAGATTTCATACACTGCAGAAATGAAATTTCATTTGCTTTGAACCATGGCCACTATGGCCTTGATTCTCAGTTTATGTTTTCATATCATTACTATTCATCTTTTCTCTCTTTTTTTTTTTTTTTTGAGGGGGTGTTACGGCTACGTGTAGTTGCATATGTGTGTGTGTGGGGGGGGGGGGCATCAAGGCTAAAAGTGAATTACTCGATATTTATGAGTGGTCTCCCCCCCCCCCCTTTTTTTTTTCTTGGGTGGGGGGGAGGGCTGGCAACAAACTGGAAGTGATACTGTACATTTTTTATATAAACCTTGACATACAGGCCCTACTTAGATGAAAACAGTAGGGGAATTTTCACTGTAATAGTTTACACCACATTTCGGAAGAAAAATACAAGAAAAAAAAAACAGTTCAAATGAAAAGGCAAGGAACTGACTCAGACTGTTTCTTGTAGGCCTACAAACTCAAAGGTTTTCTCAGTTATTTTTACCAGAAAATAGTCACAGCCAATAGTGGTTGTGTCCTCTTGGGATTCTGGAGGGGCAGCATGGCCATTGGCCTCAAAGTGTACTTCAAGGCCTGTGCGCAGTAATTTAAAAATGGTGACTGATTTACCACTGGAATCTGTGATGCACAACAAGTGTACAATGTACGATACATTTCTCTGCAGGGATTTCTTCCCCTTTCTCATCAGTGTACCTGGGAGTGAACCACATTGTACCTCGAGGGACAGTTCGCCAAAATTTCATCGAGATCTTAAATAGAGCTGATAGAGCTATAAAGGTGGGTAATAAAATCAAAATGGTGAGGGACTGTTTCCCCAAAAAATCTGTCATTTCGTGAATAAATCACAAAAGTATGCACAGCCTGTTTTCAAGATACATGTGTATGGCTTTCCACTATGAGCTTTATAGGCCCTACCCATCACACACTACATGTAAATCACTCGAAAAAATATTTTTTCTATTGCTGTCACATAATTCTTGCCATGAATACCCCCACTCATGATTTACCAAGTACCTGCCACAGATAACCTGAACTTGTAGCTCAATTTAAAGGGATTGCATAGTTTTAACCAACTCTTTGTGAGATACAAATGTAATGAGAAACCTCTTGAAATGTGAAAGAGCATACAATTCTAAGAGGAATTTTACAACAGAGTTTATTTGATGAAAATTGGTTTCAAATGGCTGAGGTATCAAAAAACACAGTGGTCCTGACAAAATGTGGAACCCATCTTTTATTAGGATTGCTTTGTTTTACTTTGCTTTGGGATATATCTCAGCCATTTCAAAACTGATTTTCATCAAATAAACTTTGAATTCCTCCTATAATTGTATATCATGCCCTTTAATACTTCATTTGTGGTTTCTTGATTATCTCATAAAAAAGTTAGAATATGAATCCAACTTCAACCAAAATTGCACCATCTCCCCAAGCCCTGGTAGTGTGGGATTCATGGACTGGAAGACTGGTCCAGCTCAGATGTACACTATAATAGGCCTAAAAGTGTACTTTGTACAATGCACACTGTGTGCATTCCAGGACCCCTGCGATGAATTGTCTACGGTTTTGTTTAATACTGACCTCTAAAGTACACATTGCCAAGAATCTCAAAGTTCTGGAATCGTCCATTCCCGACGAGGGTGCACTTACCTGTAATGCACTTTATATTCGCTGACCAGTGCTACAGATTCTTGAATGTACGCTGGCAGACAGTGAACGAACCAGGCCACCCATAAATCCACATGCTACCAGGTCTTTAATCTTCATTTGTTGCCCTGGTTACCCAACTCTTCTTAAAATCTTCCACCATTAATGCCCTCGTTTTAATGATACATTGTCTCAAGTCCTAATTAAGATGCCAACTGCAAATGTAAAGATAGTTATCTAAAACAGATAAATCTAGACATGGTAATAAAAGCAGATTTAATGAAGCTACAGAGCTAGTACAGTGTATCACAAATTGGACTGTTAAACAAGTCCAAAGTCCTCCTGAGCTTTGGTCTGGATCTCAAGTCCTTGAGACAGTCTCATCCAGTGTGTCAGTAGTCCAGTATGCTTTAGAGGATCTCCCCCTCTTTCCTCATCTTTAAAGGACAAGTTCACCTTCATAAACATAAGGATTGAGAGAATGCAACAATAATAGTAGAACACATCAGTGAAAGTTTGAGGAAAATTGGACAGTCGATGCAAAAGTTATGAATTTTTAAAATTTTTGTGTTGGAACCGCTGGATGAGGAGACTACTACAGCTTGTGAGTCATACCTGCGTACAACAGTATAAAGAAAATGTAAAAGAAAATTCAACATATTTTTACTTTTTTCGCATAATAAAAGAGCACTTGACTTGCCTCTTTTTAAAGGCGGGGGGAATAATATTACCCATAACATTTGTTGGTAACGAGTCAGGGGAATGTGTACTTTTTTCAAAAGATGGAATTTTGTGAAATTCTCTTTATATTTTCCTTATATTGTTGTACGCATGTGACATCTAAGTTATACATACACTGCAGTAGTCTTCTCATCCAGGGGTTACTGCACAAAAACTTCAAAAATTCATAACTTTTGAACGGATTGTCTGATTTTCCTCAAACTTTCACTGATGTGTTCTACTAATATTGCTACATTCTCTCAATCCTTATGTTTATGAAGGTGAACTTGTCCTTTAAAAAAAAAAAAAAAATGTCTGGTTTACTCACAAAATGCTCAAGGCCAGTCTACTGACAAGAAGACACACTGTACAGGTCTACTGTATAAAAACTCACCTGAGTCTACCAGATTTCACTAATCTGGGATAAATGGAAGGAATAGGTACATTCAATGCACCATGATAAAAGTAGGCTAAATATTAACAAAAAATTGATACCAGATGGCAAATAGGAATCAGCAATTTATTTATTTCTTTTTTTCGATGGCAAAAGCAGGGTCACTAAAGTACTGTATACCATATGTTGTGTGGACCACACAGAAATTGATCTCATCATACTGCAGCTGTATATGAATCTGTAAAACACAGGCGGGAAATAAATCTACAAGTAAGTGGATGAATCTCGAAGACATCATACTTCTATGTAGTTTATGAGCATGTACAATGAGCAACACTTACGTGTATGATACTGTACATACCAGTCATTGTAGCCAACATACATTCACAGAATGCAAAAATCCGATACCAGCTGGATGGCGAACAATATTTTTTCTCTTCTGATGCGAATTACGTTAAGGGCAGAGGGTCAAAATTCTCTCTTTAGATATTTAGAGTGTAACACATGTTATGTGGACCACACAGAATTTATATGAAAAGTCCTGCAAGAGTAACAGATTGACAAAAAAACAACAAACAAACGAACAATCCATGTCACTTCGACGTATTTAATGAAATCATAAACAAATTCACCTTCTTCAGTTATGTTTTCACGGATATAACTTTCTACTAGAGGGATTTTTTCGTTTTGATCCAAAGTAATGTTTGAGCATTTCTTGAATTCTTAGATGGAATACCTTTGAGTACATATTCTGAGTTCTTCTGTATGTACTTCCAGCAGAGGACAGACTGCCACTGGTAAAAGGCCAGTTTACTGACACTATTTGGTAGATCAATAAAAATGTTTGATAAGGCCACTGACCTTTCCTTTAGAGGATAAACACAGACTTTTACAATGATAAATTAAGTTTTGCAGTGGGCAATTCTGTACATAATATAAAAATTCCATGTTCTGTGCTGGGTCTGATGGGGCATCCTCACTTGGTTGGGCAGCCATCAGCAAATTCACGCCATCTACACTTCCTGGCCCCGTGCTCCTCATAGTGATAACATCGCAGAGCATATAACACTTGAAACGGCGCAGTGCATCACATTCTATTTCTAATCCAACTCGTTAACAATATGGCACCAGGGTTATCATTTTTGCACAAACAAGAGATAACTACGTTTTGTACAATGTAAACACTGCTATTAAAAGGCAAGAAAAGAAAAAACAAATACAAACTTTAACAAAAACTGACAGCCAGTCAAACTACATACATAATGTAGGCCCACGTGTATAATTTAAAGATGGCCCCCAGCTCTTCTTCTTTTTCTTTTTTTTAATACTAAAATGGGTTCAAGAAATGGAAAAATGAATGAGTTAAAGAATACAAAACGCGATCTTTCCAAATATTATGAAATGCCATCTTTTGCTAAAAAAAAAAAAAAAAAAACAGCAACATAATCTTTGGAAAGAGATTATCTTTTTTTTTAGAGTTCCCAATGCCTCCTAAAAAAAAATGAGAAGAAAGAAGCAGGAGACCTGAAAAGGATAAGCAGGGGGATGCTAAACATTGTACTTTCGTTCGATACCTCACCTACTGATCAATACATCATAAACTGGTGCTCACAGAAATATGATGATCAGGGAGGTGGACGTACATGAAAACTATCTCCTTGATATGGTTAGAGCAAAAGTTAAAGCAGCGACGAAAAATCGCGACAAGCAAAGGGGCAAAAGTCATACAGTGTAACCTCTCTTATCCGGCCATCCTTTATCCAGATCTCTCTTTATCTGGACACTCTATTGCCTTTTTTTTTTTTAAATCTAATACTTACAGGGAAAAGGGGGATTTCAAACTCACACAAAATTCCGACACAAACTCACATAATATTCATCCCCAACATCATCAAAATATGAAAGATCTTATTCAGAGGGCTGAAGGTTCAGATGCGAGTTTCTTCATTTTGCCTCCCTCTACCAATTAAAATTTGTTAAGATCGCAACGGCTGATCTGTAAATTTTTAACATGTATACATTCACAACAAATTTTCACCTAAATATGCATGCAGACATTCACTACCCCCAACTTTTCATTAAATCAGGGCATGGCAGTACAGGCGATCATTCATTGAGTAGGCAGATCCTCTACATTTGTACGTAGGCCTACTGTGTCCACGTTCATTGTATTGAACAACTGAGTCTCCCACATTGGCAAAATCCCTTATCCGCATGAGCGCTAGTCCTGACATGTCTGGACGCATGAGGTCGGACTGTTTAATGTAAACATTGTGCAGTTTATCTCGTACTGCCATTGACTTGGTGGAAATGCTGCGAATAAGGCCAACACAGACTCTGACACAGTATTTATGTTGAAGGCATACTCTACTTTGAAAGAACTTAAATGACAAACCTATAGGCGTAGCCATTATCCAAGTATTCATTTCAATATCATTGATTTTGCTGTCAAGAAAATCATGGCATACACTGCATATTCAAACAAACTTCTCAATTTGAAATTCATGCTTTTCTGGAGAGGTTGACGCAAACATTAACCCATATCGGGCCATCTACAATTTTGTATGGGACACTCTGTAGTTCGTCCAAACGCTGCAGGGGCCACGGCCACATACGGAATACCCCGTGGTGAATGAAATGACATGAACGACGTCAATCACTTCCGCCGAGTACTATGACTGTACTATGCATTAAATGGCAGCATGTTATACCATATTAAAGAGATTGTTTTCCTCTTTCAAATGATATATAACTTGTCTATGTTTTTTCCATTGCTTGCTAATGAAGAGTGATTGTTTGGAGAGTTGTCTGTTTGTCAGCGTGTGTGCACGAACGGTGCTGGGCCACTTGGGTGTTTGTTTACTTAATTTACACAGGTGCGTTGGCCCGTTATGGGTTAAATAGTATTCAACACAAGTGCGTATATAGAGTCCCAAGATGAATTTAACTTACCGTGGTACTTTATAATATTAAGAGCCAGTACAATGGAAAACCCTTCAGATCCTGCTGTGGTCTGTAGGGTCTACATTGTACGTTCCCTCGTAGATCAGTCCTCAACAATAAACAAACATTTTTTTTTTTGAACAATTTGCAACACAAGAAGCATCCACCAAATTGTGTCAGTGCAAATGACTGGCCTGCTAAACACATTCTACATCATCAATCTGTTACATAAATACTTGAGGTGCCTCGTATAGATCTAAGGATGTTGTTACTGTTACTGTGTTAGTGTTTAATAGAGACTGTTTGCTTGAAATGATAAATGGTGAGACAGCATGTCTACTACAGCTGTAGGCCTACAGCTGGGCAAGTCCAAGATAACGCGCACGTTACGTATGGGACATTCAGAGACTTTTATGACCTGAATAATAGTGTTAATGGCCTTTGATCATATTGAACTTCATCATGGTGATTGATATCTAGGAGAAGTATAATCATGTAAAAAATTGAGAAAAATGACCCTGACAATTATATTCTAGAAGAGAAAATATGTGCCGTTACGTATGGGACCAGAAAAATTTTGTTTTTTTGAACATTTTTTTCAACCTCAAAACTCTCTGAAAGTATATCATTCTACAACTTGTAACTCACTGTGATGAAAGTCACAACACTCAAGATTATCACAGGTAAGTTTCATGTCATTAGGCAAAAAGCTCTAATTACAGGCTCTAATCAAAGACAGACATGACGTGTTACGTATGGGACAGTTACGTATGGGACAGTTTGTCCCCCATTCATTTAGTGTGTGAAGATCTATGTCTATGGGTATTTTGCATAATTATTGAAGTAGAATCAGTTGAAACTACTCAAATACTGATCCAGATTGTCAAGGAAATAATATTCCCCAAATATTCACCATCATAATCATATTCAATCATATTTTTATATTTTTATGACCAACCTGGGGATGCATGCCCTTTGTTCCCCATTCGTTTAGTGTGTGGAGAAGCATGTTTATGGGTATTTTGCAAAATAATTTTGCAAAATACCCATAAACAAATTTTTGCATAATTATTGAAGTGGAATCAGTTGAAATTACTCAAATACTGATCCAGATTGACAAGGGAACAATATTCGCCAGATATTTACCATCATAATCACATTCAATCATATTCTATATTTTTTATGACCAACCTGAGTATGTATGCCCTATTTCTATCAGGATAGTTACTACTGAAAAATTGAATACCTGGTAGTTTAAAGTGTTTACTTCCATTGATGAAGGGCAGTTTGCCATTTAGTTTCAATAAAAAACAACTTGACACAAGAAATATTAAGTAGCAATGTACCTGCTGCGTGGAACCCCAGTGATCGAGTAGATATATGATGTCTGTCTAGCAGTCAGGTCATTGATTCGAGTCACACCTCAGTATGTATACCCATGAATTTTGTTGTGGCTACTACTGAAAACTGAATAAGGACAATTTGTGTATCACTTGCAATAAAAAAAAATAAAATATTTTACTTTTTATATATATATATATATATATATATCACAACCATTTCAAATTGGATCTCCATCACATAAACTTTGAATTCCTCTAGTCTTAGGATTTTATGCTCTTAAGTAATTCATATAATTGGTTTCCAATCATCTCTTTAAATGTTGAAAACTGAATCCCCATTTCTACAAAAACTATACCATCCCTTTAATGCTGATTTTTCATTGTGTATTTTGCCATTTTCCCCTCCCCCTTTCTGAAAATTGTTCAGTCAAGTTCATGTATTGTTTCAAGTGTCTATAACTCAAAAAGTAGCTACAATGTTGGGATACTTTCTTCAGGATGATTGACCATTTGTGTACTGAGAGACCTTCCCAGCTAGCTACATGCATTCACATGCAATATGTATGAGGATGTCCCATACGTAACGCATTTGTCCCATACATAACATTATTTCAATGCCTAATAAAAAATATTTCTTTTACTTTTTTTTCTTTTTTCTCTGGTATTTAATTTCTCTAAACAATAAATTAGAACTTTCCAAAAGGGCATTAAAATAACCTTAGCAATTTCAGAAAAAACCTAAAAAAATGACCTCATTTTGTTACGTATGGGACATCTCATGATAGGACACGAGCTAATTTGCATAATCATTTGCATAATCCCTAAATGTTCATACCAAGTTAAACTATGTGATGAACTTCTTATGTCCACATATTAATCAAATATTATTTGCTTTCCTTTGAATTAATATGAATTTTTATAAATGTCCCATACGTAACGCTGTGTTTCACATATATGCAAATTAAGCCCTTGAAATTTGCATAAATTTACATAATATCATTTTTTCCTCCACGGAAATCAAAACTTCAACTCATAAGCTTCAAAATGATGCCAAACATGTCAATATTGAGCAAAGATGAAATTTTGCCTTCTGAGGGGACCTTATCTTGGACTTGCCCAGCTAACAGAAAATCTAGATAAAACCTTGTGGGTCACTGGGTAAGGTTGCTTCATTACGTTTAAATATGGACTTAATAACATTAAAAGTTACACCAAGGGGCAAATTGGTAATAAGTATCAACTCTACGCACACTTCCGAGGCCTACAATGTATGTAACAATTTAGTCTATTGAATTAAATATTTAAGTTTGTTTTTGTCTGATTCTACAAATCACCTCTGTCTCATCAATGACATCATGCATGTCGTGCCTCATGGATGGATACTACAATCCTGTGCCTGTGCTTATCTTAAAGGGAAACATATTTTATTCTAAACAGCTGACCAGCCATACCTG
Source organism: Diadema antillarum (assembly GCF_040938485.1). Classification (NCBI taxonomy): domain Eukaryota; kingdom Metazoa; phylum Echinodermata; class Echinoidea; order Diadematoida; family Diadematidae; genus Diadema; species Diadema antillarum. The sequence goes on from NW_027271190.1 coordinate 1,350,760, forward strand.
CATGACTAAGCTGAGGTTTTCTGAGGTTTTAAATGACAACTAATGTTACAAGCTTAATCCCAATCGCCACAAACAAAAACTGCTATAAATACTTGTTTATTCCCGGAACAGTCATAGACTGGAACTCACTCCCATCAACAGTTTCCAACATCACAAACAAGGACTCCTTTAAAGCAGCAACCCTACAATACATCCAGGAGAAAGGCAAGTTAGACCCCACACTTCTCTCTCCGCGCAATTTAACACCAGCACACCCCCTGCCCGGTTGGCCCCTACTAGAAGGGGGCCGGGGGTGTTGGACAGTACACATGAAGAAGAAGAACAAATTTTCCAGAGAAAATAGCAAAGCATGCATGATGACGAGTAGATTCTAAACGTTAGTAGGCCTATTCTGGGTTTGACCTTGACCGAAAGATCGGTCTGTATCTGTCCGTCAGGGAATGTTCCGCGGAGACTGCGTCTGGCTTCACGGATCCCCTCCGTACACGGAGGACAGCGTTAATGGCAAAATATAAAAGAGCCCTCTGGACAGACGGATCTTTCTCTCTAACGACACGTTAATTCTGGATACGTAAGGGCCTAGGCCCTATTGTTACAGACCTGGATTAATACTACCAGTAGTGCAAGTTAAAAATGAACAGACATGTTAACTTGCCAGTTAACATGGAATAGCAATGCAATGCAATCTGGTGGAGATCAGAATGCACTGACTGTGACTAAGTTATGTGGACGTGAGTCGATTTATTCAAACGTTCGTTCTGATAATCTTGCCAGCCATCATTGTGACATTGGACATGGACACGGCTTCTTCACACGCTGCAAGACGGAGAGCCGATGAAGTAGCGTATTATAGCGGCGTGTATATAGCACTTACCCTGCCCTGTCCACTAGCTGAATACAATCTCACAAGTTTGTTTCCAGCGGCTATTCGTTAGCCTACTGCCAGTACAAATAGGACGAAGTAAAATCGTTCGAGACTTTCAATATTTTCTTCTACAGAATGTAGGTTAAACACACAATTCTTACAAGATAACGAAATCTTCTCAAAATGGCGAATGTGACTTTGCCCTGAAATTAATAAAGAATATCCGACTATTTTTCCAAACGGCACTTTTTCGCTTTCATTTCATCATAATTTCGTTCTGCGTGCAGAGAGCTGCGGAGTGCTTACCGTTGTCATAATGCACAGGGACTGTACGGGAGCCGAGTCTTGCACCCGGCGCGTTGGGGGAAATAGCGTCTCGGCTCTTGCAGCTCTGGTCCTCGTGCAAACTCCGTAGCGACGTGTGCAAAGTGCGATCCTTCAGCATATAAAACGGCAATCGAGCAGAAGGTGAGAATCCAACCGAAAGATGCTGCTTGCTCGAGCCCCTAGCTATCTACGCAATCGCAGGGAGCGGAGGAGCTCTGAAATCACGATAAAGGTCCTATCATGGGCAGTTATTACAAAAGCCACTGAATTGCAACATTGTCATTAGATCCGTATGACGCCTGACGTTCTGAAAAGCACTGGATTTGCACCTTTTCTACTTCATTTGCAAAGAAACATAGACTGAAGATAAGCAGTATAACGTGGATGAGGTGGTAACTAGATCTTGCTTGTGCACCAAACACTACGATACACACGATCGTCGTTCGACCATGTTCCGCCGCGCGCCGTCAAGCCGTGCCGTACGATCCGCGAAGGTAGTGTGTGTAGGATATTTGGTAGCTGTATCAATTATTGGGTCGATCATGTGCGCTCTGCATGCACATTATTCTCAGTACCATTCTGCTCAGCTCCAACAGCTGATGATACTGGCAAATATACGCATGCGCAAAGAAAACAATACAATGGAAATGCTCTAGCTGCGATCAAAACAACGTTATGTCATCCTCTTGAGTGGTCTTTTCATAGAGCAACGTACATAGCAAGCCAAATCAAACCAAACTAAATCAAAAGAAGGGGAAAAAAGAACAGACAAGAAAAAACGAGAAGACAACAGAAAAAGAAAATGCATGGCGACGTGCTCCCCCAACCAAACTACAATGTATTTATAATCTTGAACGAGTTAGGCCTACTCACTAGTAATTTCTTCTCACAACAACAATGTTGAGCAAATTATAGTCACGGGTTTTCGAAAACTGCTTATTATCGTTTTGACCACTACAGAAATCGATTAAACAATGAATGCACCCTTTGCCTTGTGCTCAATTCTGCTTGAAGAAAGAAAAAAGTAGAGTAAAACTAAAAGCCAATGAAAACTGAATGCACTGTTCATCGCAGGGCCCCGCCCCCGGGTGGCGGAACGTTTTCAAGGTGTGGTGGGGGTTGGGCTGCGGGTCAGTATCAAGAACTGTATCAGCCCGACTATGATAGCAGAAGAATCTGGACGGAACCTTGGAAATATGATTTATGGGTACTGTGATTTTTCCAGATTTTTTTTTCTAGTGACCCCTAAAAATGTGTGTGTGTGTGTGTGTGTGTGTGTGTGTGAATGTGTGTCAGTGTGTGTTTGTGTGCGTATATGTGTGTGTGTGTGTGTGTGTGTGTGTGTGTGTGTGGAGGCTGAAGCCCCCCCCCCCCCCCGTCCCGATTTCGCGGTCCCTGCATCAAACTCGGAACAAAAGGAAACGGAGAAAAGCATGGAATAATCTTGAATTCCCATGCACGTTTCCTGGATAGGAACAATGATATTTTTTTTCCACTATAAATACCACATGAAAAGAAGCGACACGATGCCATGGCGTCGGAAGCCCTATACTCCACTCGCATGGAACTCAAATCTTCGCTTCTCAATCTTTTGTAGATTCAAGAAGAGGAACCCTATTCATTGGGTGGATGCAGGAATAGAAGGGTCCCGATGATCGAACACATGTCATGCAGTGACAGTGAAGCTGGGGAAAAAAATGGACAATCATTTCAAACGTTTAAAGAGAAAATCCAGTATAAATGTAAGTTTGTCCGATAAAAAAAGAGTAAAATCTTAAGAGTTCAAGGGTAAAAATTTGACTGAAATGGGATGAAAAATAAGGAAGTTAAGTATGACATATTGAAGTTTCGTACAGCGGATATGAATATGCAAATGAGTGAGATAACGGTGTCATACCCTCATACTTTTCCATTGATCAATAAGTAAAAAAAAAAATCGAAAATTCAATGTTTCTGTGATTGAAGTCTGAAACATGATGTTATTTTATTTCCGATTGAATAGCTTCAGAATAGTGATCATGCAGTTAGATATAAGAAGAGTTGGGCCTCGAGCATAATTTCGTTTGCCTGAGATGAAAAACTGGAAATTTTGAAATTTTATGTAAACTATATGGCAAGTTGTGAGGGAATGACATGCTCAGTTTGCCATTTGCATATTCATATTGACCGTTCAAGTTACTGTTTCCCCCCAAATAGCAAAATTTCAAAAATTTCGTAACTTCCTTATTTTTCATCCGATTTCGATTGAAATTATACAGTTGAACTCGTAATATTTTACTCTTTCTTGTCAAACTAACATGAATTTGGATTGGATTTTCCCCTTTAAGGAAAATGAAACCCGTATAATCATATACATGTGGAGTCTGTGCCAAATGCAGCAACAGCACATCAATGAATATTGGAGCAAAATCGGACAATCCGTAAAAACGGGTTGAAAAAAAAAATAAAGATGAGAAAATTATTGATAGGTCTACTTTGTGACTTCATGCCGGTATATGGAAATAGAGACCCACCCCACTCCCCCCCCCCCCTCCAACACACACACACACACACCATCACCACCACCACCACATTTTCACTTTCGTATATAAAGGAGCATTGCTCTCCTACCTCTGTCGAAAAGCAGCTGACAATACGGGTGCTGTTCGTTATTCCGAAGGTTCGCTATTCCGAAGGTTCGTTATTCCGAAGGGTCGTTAATCCGAAACACGCAAATTCCCTATACCTATGAGGTTCGTTATAATCCGAAAATGAAAAAGGGTTCGTTAATCCGAAAATTTGTGGCGTTATTCCGAAGGTTCGTTATTCCGAAGATTGGTCAATCCGAAAGTGAAATTCGGAACAATGAACCTTCGGAATAACGAATCTTAGGAATAAAGAGCATTCGGAATAACGAACCTTCGGAATAACGAGCTGGTAACCGAAAATACGTCATCATTCATTTTACCCTTAGGGAAAATCCAGTCCAAATATTAATTAGTCTGATGAAAAAGAGTGAAAATCTAAAAATCTGAAAGTACAGCAGTAAAATCATGAAATCGGTTGAAAAATAAGGAAGTTATATACAACATTTTGAAGTTTTGCTAAATTCTTGAAATAGTTCTTGTACACTGGATGTACATGTAGGAATATGCAAATGAGTGAGCTAACAATGTATATACCCTCACAGTTTTCCATTGATCGTGTGCAAGAAATGACGAAAATTCAATGTTACTGTCATTGAAGTGTGAAACGTGATGTTATATTCCTGGTTGAATAACTTCAGAATAGTGATCAGTTTACAAGGATTTGAGCCTCGGGCATATTTGCATTTGAATCAAAAACTGGAAATTTCAATATTTTATATACAAACTATATGACAAATTGTGAGGGAATGACATGTTCACTTTGTCATTTGTACTTTGTCATCTGCATTTTTTATTGACCGTTCATGAATTGTTTCCTGAAAATAAACGAAACTTCGAAATGTCATATAACTTCTTTATTTTTCGTCCGATTTCAATCAAATTTTTTACAGTTAAACTCATAATACTTTACTCTTTCTTATCAGATTATGTAACAAATATTTAGACTAGATTTATCCTTTAACCAAGTTGATGTATACCTTTTGTATAAGCTGAAATCTTCTGGAATTCTCTTTTATGCTTAACATTCAACATAATAAGACCCTGTAATAATTATATACCTTCGTATTCAAATTATTACCAAATTCCGAATTTCGGGTTGAGTTTTCTTCCACTTTACGAATTTGTATACATGAGAGCCATGGAGAGAGAGAGAGAGAGGGGGGTGGGGGAGGAGAGAGATGACCTATCATTAGCTTTATGTCACGATTATTGGTTGTAAACTGCTAATAAAACCAAAACTATATGCGATAGCGGGAGAGTGAACTGTACGCAGACATTTATTGCCTCGGCTTATATTTTTGCTGACAATCATCATTATAATCATTGCTATCAAAACAACATCAACAACGTGTCGAGTTATTGGATGTAATTCATACATGTCATAGTGCATCCGTCAGTAACTTGGAGAAGATGTTTCTTTTCCATCGTCTGCATATGGATGCCCACATTTAGCCTCTTGACCCGGGAGGAATAAAATGTACGGGTTCCTGGAGGGTATAACATTACAGCAGGCCCCTTTAGGAAGGTTATCAAGTTGCCTTTTCCATTATTATCAGTGCGACTGCAATAAGAATGATCGCTTATTATCGTTACCATTAGCGTTGTTTTTTTTTTGTATAAAAAGACAGCAATTATACAACTACTGCTCGTGTTACTATTACTACTTTACTACTGTAATAATACTAATAAGAATAATGACAATAATAGAAATGATGATACTGATAATTATAATAATAATAATAATAATACTAATAATAACAATTATTTTCATTATTATTTTTATTACTGTTATCATTATTATCATTATAATACTGCTATCATTATATTTTATACAATTAAATTATTCATCATTTTGTTTTTTCTCAACCTTTTTATCAGTCCTTACTAGAGTGTTTGAATTATATAATTTTTCACAATAAATTGTTAATGTTACGGTTTGTTCCTCAGGTGCACATGGGCCTGATGGAAAAGGACTGCAGTTTTTATTATAAGCACAATTTCTTATGCTGATCTGGATTTCGAGCTCTCCTCTCATACACGCTCATCATAGGCAGGCCCCTATACCTTTGTTCACATAATTTATATTTACGAAGTATTATAGGAATATTGCGATTCGGTTTACCTCCATACGCACCATCAACTATGGGTGCATGTGCAGTATATCGTAGCCTCTTTCTCGGTTTATTCTACAGCATGGGCCTACAGACATAATGAACGGAGTTCTTTCTTTGATCCCATCATCACCACCGCCACCTGATTATGTGCATCTTATATAGTACATTCAGACGTTTGGACAATGACTATTGTGTAATCGTGCATCGTCACTGACAAAAGAACCTTTCCCCTAATTTCGATCCCATTTAGCTGAGGTGCCTTTTCTGACTCAACTGGTATTTTAGGAATAAACATGCTCAAAATGTTTTTGTGACGTTTCTGATAGAAACAGGTGCACGAATTAATTAACGAGCGATGAATGTCCATGTGGTCCATCTCGTTATAGGCACTGCACTCGTTTTAAAAGTAACATTTATGCATAAGCTTGCCAGATGCTACAATAATATTTATGGAATTCAATTTCAAACAAAGACTGAACTTTCTTAGACCGGAATGGTCCGTCAACTTGAGAAAGCGTCCATTTCTTTGTTTAGTTTTTTTTTTTTCAGTAAATCTTGCCTAAAATACCAGCCCTACCGGCAGGTGAATATGTGCTTTTATAAGGATCACATAGATATTCATATATATGTATCTATCAGCCATTTCCCTCGTAAATCTTGTTTTGGTCTCCACTAAGAAGCTCTATAGTTTCTTCAAAGGGGTCGTGGCATTGCTTGGCATGGTATACATGCAGATGTGCACGCATTGCTTTTGTTTTGTATCGTGCTCATATTATATGTACTTCTTATTTCTTGTGCCCAATAGTTTGAATTGAATTGAATTATTGAATTAAAGTGAATTGAATTAAATTGAATTGTTGAATTAAATTGAATTGGATCAGTGCATAACAGATGGTATAGTGAATTTAAAAACCACCGTGTGCATAAAAATAATTATGTCTTGTTGGTACAAATATGATTGATTGATTGATTGATTGATTGATTGATTGATTGATTGATTGATTGATTGATTGATTGATTGATTGATTGATTAAAGGACAAGTTCACCTTCATAGACATGTGGGTTGAGTGAATGCAGCAACACTAGTAGAACACATCAATGAGAGTTTGAGGAAAATCGGACAATCCGTTCAAAAGTTATGAATTTTTGAAGTTTCTGCTCAGTCACGGCTGGATGAAAAGACTAAGTAAGCTTGTGATGTCACATGAGTACAACGATATAAAGAAAGAATAAAGAAAATTCAACAAATTTCCATTTTTCTCGCATAACAAAAGAACACTCGACTTCTCTCTTTCAGAAGGCAGGGGGAATAATATTACCCTTAACATACGTCAGTAGCAAGTCGAAAAAATTTGTAATTTATTCAAAAAGTAAAGTTTTGTGAAATTCTCTTTTTATTTTCCTTGTATAGTTGTACGCATGTGACATCATACACTGTAGTAGTCTTGTCATCCAGCAGTGACTTCGCAGATACTTAAAATATTCATAACTTTTGAACGGATTGTCCGATTTTCCTCAAACTTTCACTGACGTGTTCTACTATTATTGCTGCATTCTCTCAATCCTAATGTATATGAAGGTGGACTTGTCCTTTAAAAGGTCAAATCTGAGTGGGCGACTAAAACACAGATATATACAAAGATTATACATTAAAATAAATAATGATTCTGTCCTGCTCATGCACAAACTGAAACTTCAAATTGGCTTATTATGCGTGAGCCTTATAAAAAGATAAACAATTTAGACACAGTGATATACTTTGATTAAAAACAAAACGCAAACAACGTCTACAACATTTCTGGAGTAGAAAAAATCTGTTTTGTTTCAAACCAAATTGATCAATAGCTATGTTTGCTCTCGAGCAGTAAAGCAGCAATTCAATAAACACAAAACAACAACAAAAAAATCAAAACAAACAAACACAACAAACGTCACTAGATGTATGTATGCCATCGGCCTTGTTGATTTATTTGTCATGTTTGCATGCCTTTCCATGCATATACAACCAAGCCACTAATGCAAATTGTATTCATCTGAGATTTAAGTAAACAAATTAAAATCAAAACAGGTCAACGGAACCTACTTGAACATTGAACATGGCTGTACCCGATAAGCTAGAATGATGAAGGACAATCCACAAACTTGATACGATCCTCCACAACGAAAAGTTCGAGGCTTTGACCTAGTGACCTTTCTGTGTCACTGGTAGGCCTATTGCCCTGTTTTTAGAATAAATCAAGAAACAGATCCAAAACTGGGTTTATTGCTTTCAGATTAAACTCGGATGTATTATAAGCCTACATTGTGCAAACACTTCCTACAGCCAGGCACAGGGCCTGTGACCGAGAGGTGAATATTGAAGTCTGATAACAATGTATACTGATGTGAATCTCAACGACACAAGCATTGATTTTGTTAGAAACAGGATTTCAATTGCTGGTTTCCTCTAGGAAAAAGATAAATTATACATCGCATCAATATGTGCTTTCAAGACAGTACTGAACACATACTGCGACGCCATTTGCCACAAACTATACGCAGGACATGTCAGCGCACTGGGCAATGGTTCACAGAACTGCATATCGATCGATATACTCTTTGGCGCATGGAGATTTAGTATGTACGCATGTGTGCTATGTGCTATAGAATTTTGTATGGAGGCCTCTCCTACTACCGGTAGATATCTCGTTACAAAGCATTCACCCGCCAAAAGGTCGTGCAAAGGTTAACATTTTGCTGAGTACAATGTATAATAAAAACATATCTGCATGGTCGTTGCTCAGAATGTCTATCAGGCTGTGCGTAGTCGCGATGATTAATGTGTGGAGTAGGGTCCTTCATTCGGATTCCTAAGTCCTTATCTCTTTGAGTACATGCACTTTGTGTTTACCTGTAGTACGAGCTTCGAAAGGTGTCGTATTGATGATTACGGTAAACCGTGTCCTACAGTACACGCGGGTGTAAATTAAGACTGCCAAAGCATCGCTTACTGCAAATCATTTCACCGTGAAAATAGAACAAAAGCCGGCTACATGTTCCTCCTCCGAAAGAGTTCCCCCGTGAAGTTTCCCGGAATTAAACAAAACGTAGTACGTTGCCCGTGGAATCCAACGGGAGTGATATTATTGTCCCGCTGGTAAATTACCCCGCATATCCACCCTATAACATATCCCCTGGGGGATCTGCTAGCATCTCTCCTTTAGTATACCGGAGCATGAATTATGTCCATGTGCATGTGCGCGTATATTGCGCCTGGGGTTTGAAATGGCAGGTGTCCAGTCATAATATGAGGACAACTGTTGAACTATCAATATCCCATAAGACAAACCAGGGTCAAAGACATTTCATTCAACTCTCGGTGAACTCCAGCATTACTCAAGTTATGAGCATCGATTGTGAGGAAATTCTTGCCTCGTTCTGTGACAGGATGTTTGTGTTAAATTACCATAAGATAATGGCTCCTCTTTCCGTTTACATTCAGGCAGCACAATACGTCAATATTCGATTATATGATAATGGTGGCACCTGTATGGAGCATAACGCTGAAGTACTTCCACTTGAATCCCAGAGACTTGTATAAGTGCAAAAAAATAATAATAATGATTAAAAAAAACCCCGATCTTTGCGGGTTCCGAGATTTCGAGGAACGGAATTTCACAACTCGTTTCAGACCAGAATCAAAAGGAAAGAAGACGGAACGTGTAGTGCATGATCTCGCCTTTTCGCTTTCTCTATTTTTTATGGAAGCTTATAAGTGCCAAACAGATGACGCGATAAGAAGACGAGAAGACAAGTTAAATACCGAGAAGACGAGTTCTTGGAATTCGGCAAGTCGACTTTTTTAAAGTCAAGAAGACAAGAAGCCGAGTTGTTGAGTCAATTTGTACTGGACGAGAAGACGAGATCAGCCAGTGAGCTGTCGAAACTCAGCAAGTCGAGTTGCTTTGGACAAAAATACAAGATGACGAGTTCTTGGAGCTCGGCAAGTCGACTTGTTTAGGTCAGGTAGACAAGAAGCCGAGTTGTTGAAACTCGGCACGTTGACTTGCTTTGGACAAGAAGACAAGATGATGAGTTGTCGAAATTCAGCAAGTCGATTTGTTGGGGACGATAAGGCAATATGACGGGTTGTTGGATCTCAGAAAGTCGGCTTGTTTTCGACATGAAGACAAAATGACGAGTTTTTGGAACTCGGCAAGTCGACTTGTTTGGGACAAGAAGACAGAATGATGAGTTGCCAAAACTTGGCAAGTCGACTTATTTTGGAGAAAAAGACAAGATGTCGAGTTGTTGAAACTCAGCAAGCTGACTTGTTTTAGACAAGAAGAGTGGAACATAAGTTTATGTTTGATGTGCTGAACAATTGGGCATGGGTAATAATTTTATTCAAAGGATAAAAATTCTGTAACGGATCGCATTAATTTTGTTATGAACAGTGTTTTTTCGACCAAACCGGTGAAAATGTCCAGTGGTATTTTTTTCAAGGCGCCCTCCTGTCCTAAACCAACTTGTACAAATCGACTTTCTGAGTTCCAACCCAACAACTCGTCATCTTGTCCCAAACAAGTCAACTTACAGAGTTTCATTAACTTGTCTTAATTCTTGTCCAAAACAAGTCGCTTTTTCGAGTACTATTAACTCGTAATATTGTCTTCTTGTCCCAAACAAGTCAACTTGTCTTAATTCTTGTCCCAAACAAGTCGCTTTTTCGAGTACTATAAACTCGTAATATTGTCTTCTTGTCCCAAACAAGTCAACTTACCGAGTTCCAATAATTCGTCATCTTATCTCCTTGTCCCAAACAAGTCGACTTGCCGGGTTCCAACAACTTGTCAAATTCTTGTCCCAAACAAATCAACTCATTCAACAACTCGTCATATCTTGTCTTCTTGATCAAAAAAAGAAAGAAAAAAGGCGACTTGCCGAGTTCCACCATCTCGGCACCTTGTTTGCTTTACTTAAACAAGTCGACTTGCCAAGTTTGAACAACTCTTCGGTTTTACTGCTTATTCCAAGCAAGTCGACCTGCTGCGTTCCTACAACTCATTTTCTTGTCTTCTTTTCCTAAGCAAGCTGACTTGCCAAGTTCCGACAATTCGTCATCTTGTCGTTTTGTCTCGAATAAGAATACTTACCGAGTTCAAACAACTCATCACCTTGTCTTCTTGTCTAAAACAAGTCAGCTTGCTGAGTTTCAACAACTCAGCTTGCTGAGTTTCAACAACTCAGCTTGCTGAGTTTCAACAACTCGATATCTTGTCTTTTTCTCCAAAATAAGTCGACTTGCCAAGGTTCGGCAACTCATCATTCTGTCTTCATGTCCCCAAAAAAGTCGACTTGCCGAGTTCCAAAAACTCGTCATTTTGTCTTCATGTCGAAAACAAGTCGTCTTTCCGAGATCCAACAACCCGTCATATTGCCTTATTGTCCCTAACAAATCGACTTGCTGAATTTCGACAACTCATCATCTTGTCTTCTTGTCCAAAACAAGTCAACGTGCCGAGTTTCAACGACTCGACTTCTTGTCTTCTTGACCTAAAGAAGTCGACTTGCCGAGCTCCAAGAACTCGTCATCTTGTATTTTTGTCCAAAGCAACTCGACTTGCCGAATTTCGACAGCTCATCATCTTGTCTTCTCGTCCAATACAAATCGACTCAGCAACTCGGCTTCTTGTCGTCTTGACCTAAACAAGTCGACTTACTGAGTTCCAAGAACTCGGCTTCTCGGTATCTAACTTGTCTTCTCGTCTTCTTATCGCGTCATCTGGTTGGCACTTATAAGCTTCCATGATTTTTATAAAGAAGAACAGTTCTCGGATCCCGTCTTCTCCGAAAAGATTTACTCAAAGCTCGAACTTTCGACCTCGATCGCGACCCGAGTTGGCAGATGATGACATTCTGCGCTGAACAAACAGGGAAAGAAAGAGACTAGCACACGAATGCGTGAACGAGTCCGAACAATACCCTCTGTCAACCGATACGTGTATGGGCTGAAGTCTGTAATCAAGTACGACTCAAATAATGACAAAACAGCTGAACTCATCCACTTAAAGACACAATAATATGTGCGACCAAGATTTTAGGCTCTATTTGGGTTGTTTTATAACTCAATTCATGAAAACAAAAGACAAATCACACACAAAAAGACTTATGATCTCTTTTCAGAGCTATTGACGCTATAATTATGATACATCAAAACTTCAAGAGCGCATGATCCATTTTACACAGATTTTGGAGACATTCTGTCGAAACCCATGTTACTGTCTATGCTTATTTTAAAGGGATTGTATGGTTTTGGTTGAGACCTAAAGGCCGTATCTCACCAACGGAGACGTCTCCGCGACGTCTCCAACGTATCAGTCGCAGCAGTCGCGGAGACGTCTCCAACATAAAAATGGCTTGCGGTCTCACCTAGGAGACGTCTCTGAGGCGAGTAATGACTGGTGTCAAAAAGTTTCAAATATGATGGAGCCGTTGCAGGATCACCTGACTTGATCTAGGCATGATGTCAACACGCAGATAGGTCTCGTGGTCTCTAAAGTAGGTCAAACAGCGTCAAATAGAGTAGGAAACGTTTCGGAGACGTCTCGGAGACATCGCGGAGACGTCTCGGCAGTTGCGGATATAATACAGTTACTATAGTCTCTGCGACGTCTCCGCAACCATGGAGACGTCTCGAAGACGTCGCGGAGACTTCGCTGAGACTTCGCTGAGACTTGAAAATTTCTCCCAAAAAAAATCGCACATGTTTAAATTTCTTGCGACTTCTCGGAGACTCTGTAATTTTCAGGAGACGTCTCGGAGACGAGGCGGGGACGTCTCTGCAACTAGCAAAATCTGGAGTCGCGAATTAGTCGCGAACTGGTTTCAAGCCCGGTGAGATACCAATTTTTTTTTGTCGAGGTAATGAAAGAGCTTGTAATTCCAAAAGTGATTCAACGTTTATTTGAGTGATGAACATTGGTTTTCATTGGAGTATTCAAAACAGAGCAATCTTAATAAAAGGTGGGACCCATCTTTTATTAGGATACTGCTTTGTTTTTCTTTGGGTTTTTTATTATGTCTCAGCCATTCCAAGTCCGATTTTCATCTAATAAACTTTGAATTCCTCATGTTCCTCTTGGAACGGAATGCTCGGATCATTTCATAAGTGTTTTTTTATATCTAGCAAAAAGTTAACAGCCCTATCCTCATCTCTACCAGTATACTATACTATCCCTTTAAGTCTCGTTTTGTCGAATGCATTTCTCCTCAAATGTGCATTGAATTCAATCGCATTGATTTCCTTTTCTTATGCGACCGAAAAGGAAACAATGAAGGCTAAATTAAGAAAGAAACCACGGGACCGGAACGGCTTTTAAGTCCCATTCAGAAAACTATACAGGAGTGAGGTGAAAGAGCCTTGTCCTGGGACACAACTATACTGCTGCAGCCGGGAGGGGGGCTTCAACCAAGTACTCGTGATTGACAATAATATTTAAAGAAAATATGATCCAAGAAAATTCGACATACTTTTACTTGTCCAGCGTAATGAAAGAACATTTGACTTACCTCTTCCGCAAAGCGGGATGAATGATATTATTACCCTTACTGTAAGTCAGTATGACAAGTCGATGGAATGTGTGTTTTTCGTGAAAACAAAAATGAAATAGTATGGGGTTCTCCTTATATTTCTTGTACATTGTGTCTATAATGATATCATGAAGTATGGCGTAATCCCCTTATATCTAGCGATGACTTACTGCAATTTCATAAATCCATAATCTTTCAATCCATCTTCCGATTTTTCTCAAACTTTCACTGATGTGTTCTACTGTAAATACTGCTTCGTTCACTCAATCAACGTCTATAGTGGGCTTTGGTTTTCTTTAACCCTGGGTACTGAAAGTAATCAATTTTATGTCAATTATATCAATGTCTAAATGAAACAAAAACAAACAAACAAAACAAAACAAGACCTTTATAAATCTCACAAAAAGGAAGCTAAACAAATGCTTATAGGGCTGGTATTGTACTGGCTGAGGTATCAAAAGGATTGGGCTTTTAACTCTTTGAGAGGATATCTAGAAACAAATTAAGAAATAGTACAGAGTATACCATTCTAAGAGGAATTCAAAGTTTATTTGATAAAAATTGGTTTTGGAATGGTTGAGACATCCAAAAAAAGAAGTAAAACAAACACTGACAAAGGGATCGTAATAGAGGTGGGTTCCACCTTTTATCGGGATCACTCTGTTCTGGATAATATCTCAGCCATTTCACAACTAATCTTTATCAAATAAACGTTGAAATCCTCTTGGAATTGCATGCTCTTTTACATTTCAAAGGAGATTTCTCATTATCTCACCAGAAAATGTTAGAAACCTGAAGGTAGGACTCAACCTAAACTATAGGATTCTCTTGAAATCATTAAGAGCTTTTTTCTACAGTTCATGATCTTTTGCTTTCGATCCCAACTCCTCTTTTTAGTCTTTACCACCTTTTTTTGTTAAGTTCTCGGTATTATTTATCAGCTTCTATATCTACTCCCTTTTCGATGCTTTCTTACACAAAATTACGTTTTTTCCCCAAAACGTCCTCTGCCTCTATAGGTTAGTGGGGAAGGTGTTCATATTATAGACAAAATTTGAGACATTCATTCTCTATTAGTGGAAAATTGAGCAAAGAAAACGGGATTCGAACCCGAGACCTCCGGATTGCTAGCCCGGTGCTCTACCGCCACAACTCTATAGAAAGTCCTAGTTCAATGTTGGTCGCAGAAACCCTAAATTCTCAATCAAGAATCTAGGGTTTCTGCGACGAACACTGAACTAGTTTTAAGAATTGAGGGTTTCTGAGACGAACACTAAACTAGTTTTGAGAATTTAGGGTTTCTGGGACGAACACTGAACTGGTTTTGAGATGTTAGGGTTTCTGGGACGAACACTGAACTAGGGCTTTCTATATATAGCTCAGTCGGAAGAGCACCGGGCTAGCAATCCGGATGTCTCGGGTTCGAATCCCGTTGGAATCCCATTTTCTTTGCCCAATTTTCAACTAATTAGTAATATTCATTCTGGTCAGTTTTTTTTTCCCGTTTGCGTTTGTTACATTCATTCTCTATCACAAAACATTCGACAACCATGCAGTCCTTTCCGGAACTATACACTTACATGCGATGGTGGTACCGCAAACCTCTCTTGCTCGTTTAACACTCTGCGTGCAGAAGGGGTTAAAATCAATCGCATGAATGTCTTTGACACCGTCATGGTTAAGTTTTTGAGTTTCATTACCTTTCAGGTGGAATTTAAGGCATGGATTTAACCCTTTCTGTGCCTGGGACTACAGTGTGTACAAAGCTACGGGGTTTTCTATGTCAATTAGCGCTAAGAGCATGCAAAGGGTCAACTTGCCCTGAGCCGTTTGAAGGGTTATCCATTGTAACAGCGTATTTTGCCCTCTTCAACACTAACAACAACAACAACAGCAACAACAACAACAACAACAACAACAACAACACGACACCGACGGCGACAATAACAAGACCAAACACTTATACTGTATACGTGACCAAAATTTATGTAGAATATAAACAAAAGACTGATTTGAAGAGCTATATACGTCAAAACCAATAACAACGAAGTGTTTGCTTGGAAGATATTTCTGAAATTATCATCTATTTGTTTATAGAGTTTCAGTTACAGTTTCATCCAAGATCTCCTCTACTTTCTCTGCATGGTCAACAAAGAGAAATGCAATTTTATTCATTTGATAATTACATATAATATCTTGGAATTTTCCACGTGTTGGACTTCGAATATTTTAAGAGGAAGGAGTCTCGAGTTTGCCGTTCCACAATAATTATATTACTGTAAGTAAATATATAATACTGAGTACATACAGTGTATTACATACAGATATTTCATACATTGAAGATGATGATGATATCATCCAATGTATGATATGTCTGTGATATGTAATATATACCCATTATTATTTACTTACAGCAATATATTGTGGAATGTTTTGTTATTGCTAAAATAATATGTTACCGTGTATGCTCTAAAAAAAAAAACTGTACTCCATGTATTATGTTCATTACTCCATACGATTTGTTATGTTCAAAACCCCCTATTCCATTTCGTATAATCAGACAATAAAGCTGATGAAGACCTCAGGTTGATAGCTTCTACCACCAGCCGGAATCGTGCAAAATCTACTGTTTTCATTGTCTTAATTATATTCTCAACATATGAAGAGTTTGTTCGCAAAAACCGGTAAGTCCATATTTGCCAAATGGAGATATTTGCGATTAAAGGTCAAGAAAAGTAGGGAGAATAATAAGAAAATTTTTGCTTCTTTTGACCATAACTTCAAAAATGTACCTTTATCTTATGTAGTGACCAATACATGTATATCATTTAAAAGGCATTATTTTGTACTTATGACAGAGACCGTACTTCAAAATCTTCAAAAATGGACTTATCGGTTTTTGCGAACAAACTCTTCATATATATATATCCCCATTCCCAATATATATATATATGTATATATATATATATATATATATATATATATATATATATATATATATATATATATATATATATATTCACATGTATATACACACAAGAAAATATGGGGCATGGTTTATTGCTGGGCCACAGACTATCAGATAAGGTTATGATTATCTCAGAAAGATGGGGTGGTACAAATTAAAGGACAAGTTCACCTTCATAGACATGTAGATTGAGAGAATGCAGCAATATTAGTAGAACACATCAGTGAGAGTTTGAGGAAAATCAGACATAATTCGTTTAAAAGTTGTGAAATTTTTGAAGTTTCTCATCAGTCACTGCTGGATGAGAAGACTATACTACAGCTTGTGATGTCACATGTGTACAACGATAGAAAGAAAAAAATAAAGAAAATTCAACATATTTTCACTTTTCTTGCATAATAAAAGAACACTTGACTTCCCTCTTTCGGAAGGCAAGGGGGAATAATATTACCCTTAACATACGTAAGTGACGAGTCAAGAAAATTTGCGCTTTTTTCAAAAAGTTAAATTTTTTGACATTCTCTTTATATTTTTCTGATAGTGTTGCACGCATGTGACATTATACAATGTAGTAGTCTTTTCATCCAGCAGTGACTGTGCAGATACTTTAAAAATGTATTACTTGTGAACAGATTGTTTGATTTCCCCTAAACCTTCACTGATGTGTTCTACATGTACTTATATTGCTGCATTCACTCAATCCACAAGTACATGAAGGTGAACTTGTCCTTAAAGATACAGAAAGATACAAAACACAAAATAAGCAAAAACGAAAGTAAAAACATCAAACAGCAAACACAAAGGGGCTCCTCATACAACAACTGATATCATACATGGTTTATTTACAATTTATTCATCATTTTACAGTTTTAGCACCTCATAGTGCAGAATGAACAAAAGACATTTTTTTTTCTTCTCTTTTTACTGTTCATATGACACGAAAGTTTCCAGAGGAGCAAAATAAAAATGAAAACATGTTTTGATGGCTGGTGAAAATTGCGCCCTACTTATCCCCCACCCTATTTTGATGTGCCATCATGTTAACCTTTGGTCTCTCCTCACGAAGGCTGATCAAACAGTGCAGACCCACTGATATCAAAGGTTGACTTAAAATTGCTAGAAATGTTTTACATTTACTTGGTCTACAGAAACTCACTATGCAAACATACGTGCATTTAAGTGACAGAAATCTTTTAAAATGATCAATTATTTATATAAATGGAAGAGGATACACTCAATTCATAACCACGAAAAACATTGGTGCAAAATGTTTGCTACAGCCGTCTGGTTTCAGTCAATGTAAAAATAACATGCTGACATGATAGAGTTACACAGAAAAAGTGCAACAGTGCAGACTGGCATGATAAATCTAGCAGGGCGCCCTCTGGTGGCACATGGACACACAGGCCCGAATTCACAAAGGTGGTACAATTGAAACCATGGTTCAAACCATGGACAAAGACCGCAGTTTTGTATGGGGCGCTAAGAGTCACATGGCCTATTTCGTCAACGAGTCACATGGCCTATTTCGTTATGAAATAAGCCATGCGACACTTGGCGCCCCATACAAAACTGTGGTCTTTGTCCATGGTTTAAACCATGGTTTCAATTGTACCACCTTCGTGAATCCGAGCCAAAGAGTTCAGAATTCTGCTACAGTTATCCTTGCATGGAAAAATGTCCACACCACACAGCCCCGTCAAAGTCAGTATAAATCCATGTAAACCCCATGCATGTTACATGATAGATTTGAACAAGTGGATCATCCCATAAAAAACCGAGAAGAAAAAAGAGGAGGAGCTTGTTGAGGAGGAACCCATTGAGGACAAATTCCGAGCATACTTGGGCAAGTGTGTATGGGAAATACGGGTTGTAGCAAAATCAATCCATCCTCAACAGGTTAAAAGACAGCTGTAGCCAGCCATATGACTGTACGTGCTTTTAAATAGGTAAAGCATAATCATACTGGCATTGTTTATTTGACACAATAAAAAACCCAAGATAGATATTTGCACAATTAAGAGTGAGGATCTCTCTAACCTTGCTGTGGTGGAGGAAATCTTCAACTTTGACCTTACTTATCCTGATAGAAATGACCTGGCTGTGGAGGTCATTTTGAGCCAGCCAGAACTTACCAAACATTGGGGGGAGGGGGAGAGTTATTTCACAAAAATTTTGAAGTCAATCTTTAAAAAAAAGAAGAAGTTAAGATCAACTTTAGATTGGTATGCTGTGCACGTCTTCAATGATATTCAACTTTAGAATAAAAATGAAAATTTGCAGACATTGATATACTAATAAAATATGGGACAAAGGAATTTGTAAATTTTGAGAACAAATTTGAAGTGGATTCTGAAAACACTGAATAAAACGAAATATATAATACACTACAGGTAAACCAGTAGCATACAACAATTCTAAGTTTATCTGAACGTCAAGATCGACTTAAATTCTTTGTGAAACATTCGCAGGAGTTCAATTTCTCACCAGCGATCAAAAATTATTACATTTATGCCCAATCGGAAAACGCTGCATATTGATTGAGAGACAGTGAAATTTACGAGAATGCAATGGGCACGGATGCTGTACACATTTTATGATTTCCATTCGTGTCAAAAAAAAGGTGTCTTATGTACAGGAGCTATTTTACACATTCTTTGTACACTGGCCTCCATCAACATCTGGAAGTCCCAACGAACTGTGCTGAGATCACGACAAAATATAAAATACTGAGAAAAGTGACAAATATATAATCTGCACAGTTGGAATATAGCTACTTCAGATCATCTCTCTTGAACACAACCAATGACTACATCAATTGGAGAATACTGGACCGAACAATGTCCAAATTCACAATCTTAATATCTTTTAACTTGTACAGACAGACACATTGTAAAAGCCAGGATTTTCATACACATGATTCCATTTTCCTGCCAAACAATATAAAAGTTAAGAGCTAAACAGCGACTAAAGACAATGTCTTGTTAATACACACAAATCATCATACACGTAATGTACTTTAAAAATCTATACATATTTGCGTCTGAACATGCACAGTAAAGAACTGGTTATAACTTACCGCGCAGTGATACCTGCATTTGTGGCAACTCTTCCAAGTGCAAAACCCTAGAGAAGAACAGCATAGATTCTGTGCTCTTTCAAAACAATTTCCCCTTCAAATATGCATTAATGTAATGCCATCATTTTTATTCATTTACAATAGTTCTGGTATTTGTACTCTCATTCAACCCCATCAAGCCAAAGGTAAGACTATAATTTCCAATAATATATAACGATTTTACACCCCATTTACACAGAGTATTTAGAGCGCTCCATTAGGGTGCTCCTGAACCCCTCCGAACTCTGTATGAACAGACGATCAGGACCTGGAGTGCTCTAAATTTATGCCCCTCTTGAGCCTAGGCTCAGGAACGCTCCTGAAGCACCTCAATATCTGTATGAACGGGCCACAAACACTCAGAGTAATCTGAAAGTGGTATGCGGTACAGGCTGTGCATGCTTTTTAGATGTTAGAAGTTCCCGTGAACTTGAAGGTCACTATGACATTCATGCCCCGCTCGGTCACTTTGTGTGTGGTCATGGTGAGGCGTGATTCTCTGTATGAGCAGACACAGAGGGAAGTCGAAGCGCTTAAGGAGCGCTCCTGGGCCCAGCTGTGTGTATAAGTAAAGTATTAGACACTGACTGGTCCTGAGAATGTTGAAGGTGGTAGTAGTCTTCAGTTACAGATCCTAACACTTTCTTTAAAAAAAAAATAATTTGATTATAGATGATTATTCACATTATACTGATATTTGTACAAATTAGTGAAAACAGAACCATCTGGTGCTGCTACTAAATGGGGACAAAAATTTGTGAAAGTCATTAGAATTTCTCAGCTTTATTTCACTTTGGTCGCTACTATTTCCCTGTATCATCCTTCAGAATGATGTTTTAAAGTAAGCTCACAGAATCAGGACAATGACAAATGCCTTACAGGATTAAATTACTGCACGCTTCAACGTAGCTTGCTAGAGTCTCAAATGATGCTCTGGAAAATGAGAGCTACAAGTATTATACTGTAAAATTGGACATTTTTGCAGTGTGGAAATTTTTGAGCATATCACGCGACAATAGAAACAAGCAATATTTTGCTTGTTACTTATATGTTAACCTATCATATTTGATTCCGCAGAATTCACAACACGCAATATTCATCTTTCCCGGCTGAGTGTGAAAAACTACTTGCAGGAAAAATTTCTACTTTTACAGTGTGTAATATCCTGTCTGCATCCTCACAAAGGAGTACAGTAAAAAGTGAAAACGAACAAGAGGTTAAACTCAATTAAGATTCCACTAAACATAAACCTCATTACAAGGAGGATCTGAAAACAATGACCATTACCTTACTCTGTCAAGTTTCTCACTATATCAGTGTACATGAAAGAAAGAAACATAAAGGCCCGAATTCACGAAGGTGGTACCCGGGTACAATCTTTGTCCATGGTTTAAACCATGGACAAAGACTGTAGTTTTGTATGGGGCGCCAAGTGTCGCATGGCCTATTTCATAACGAAATCAGTCATTTCGCCGACGAAAGACAAAATGATCATTTCGTCTTTCATCGACGAAATGACTGATTTCGTAATGAAATAGGCCATGCGACACTGGGCGCCCCATACAAAACTACGGTCTTTGTCCATGGTTTAAACCATGGACAAAGATTGTACCACCTTCATGAATTCGGGCCGAAGAGTTGGGATATTCAAATCACCTTGCTAAAAGAGGGTTTGGTTATATCAAACCTCTTTATAACAAAGATCCACTGTTTAACTATGCATCATAGATTTATTGAAGATAGGGGAAGGACAAAACACAATGACCCCCATAAATGGACCATACTATGAGATAATTATTCACTATAACCTACCAGTTATATATTCTCTTATTTCAAGCACATTCCACACTTTTCAAAGGTATGATGCACTCTATATATAACAGAATGAGTTTCACTATTATCACATTGTATCATCATTATCCTTATCAGGATGACTTTGAAGGGAAAAGATGCAGTATGAGAAATCATCATCAAATTGGGCAAAATGGCTACACCCTAACAGAGACCATTACAAGTACACTTCGTAGATGGAATTCCACTTATACTGGGTAATGTCATTATGCATTTGAATACATTCAAGACAGCAAAAAAGAAGATGAAGAAGAAGAAAACCAAAATATGATGGCCAACCTTTGGTCTGGTCACTTAATGAGGTAAAAAAGAAGGAAACAAAAAGAAGAAAAAAAGAGAGCACACTTCGTAGCTGACAATGACAGAAATGAAATGGATAAATTGCTTACTACACATACAAATATGCATGAGATGAGGACAGCTGCTGCCATATTACCTCTTCCGTCTCTTCGTCTCTTGAGGCCCGTTTAGACCTAGCACGATAACAGCAACGGTTCATATTTTTTGCTGTGGTGCGCCAAAAGGAACCGTCTCTGTTTCTGTTACTTGATCTTGATATCCTTGATGTACACTGTACAAACGCCTGGTGTGGCTATCCCGTACATGTAGGTAGCAATATATGCTTGAGTCGGAGGCATATCTTATTCACACTTGGTATTTTCAAGAAGGTCTTTAAATTTTTGGATTGTAGAAGCTTCTCTGACATTATCTGGGAGGTTGTTCCACTGGGGGATTGTCCTTGGGTATAGAGACTGCCGGTAGCAGCTCTTATTTGCTCTTATATGGTCGTACACAAATTTCTTGGAGGAGTGCCGTGTGGTTGGTTTTCTCTTGGTCGAATTGGAGCTTTGTAAATGTTTAATATTGCTGGGGATTAATCCTTGGGTCTCTTTATAGATGATGAGAAGGCGAGATTTGATTCTACGTCTCTCGAGGCTTTCCCATTCCAGTCGCTTCATCATATTTTTTACACAAGCTGATCTGTCATAATTGTTGCATGCAAATCTTGCAGCTCTTTTTTGGATCTTTTCGATTGCTTGTTTGTTGTTTTGTTGACTTGGGTCCCAAACTGCGTGACAGTATTCCAAGAGTGGAAGTTACAATATCACTTCCCTACCAATAATTTTGTTTCAAAATTAATCTTCAACTAGTGATTTTGTTGCTCTTGATTTTGACATGAGAATAACATTTTGGGTAATTTGTACCGAATTACTACCTTTTTTCTCAAAGATCCAGACATGGTTCCTTTTGGCACACCATAGCAAAAAAAAAAAAAAAAATAATAATAATAATAATCGTTGCTGTTACTGAGGACGGTGTAAACGCACCCTAACACTATACGTATGAGATTGGTGGCATGGTCGATAGGGCTGCAGGACCTTCAAGCAGGATGTTCTCAGTTCAAATCCCTGTACACTTTTTTTTTTTTTAAATCTTCAATTCCACATACTTGGGGGTGAAGAACGACTACCTTGCAGTCTTGTGGGTAGTGATAATGGCAGGGCCCTCCTGCATGAGCAGTGTGTGTTGGACTGGATAAACAGGTAAATTACAACTGATTGTGGCAAAATTCATGGATGGTATCTTGCAGACTAAGGGCTACTTCGGTCCAGAGTCCCACTTAACTGTGTTAGCCAAACATTTTGATGAAAATGGAACATGATGATTTCCTGGTTTTGCTTCATTTCATTAAAAAAGAAGAGATCTTGGTATTTGTACAGACAATTTACACAAACATACACAGTTCAAATAATCTCGCCCTTTTCACTTCTACAGCAATATCAACACATGTACAACGCTACGGTTGTTAATTTCCTAGCAATTAAAAATCTGGCTCAGAGGAAAGTTTCTACAATGAACGTTTCCAGTGCTACAAAAATATGACCACATTTTGTATAATCTGCTCTACATGTACAAATTTGCACATTTCGTCTCTAAGCCATTTTTATATACAATTTACAAACATCACAATATTTTGAAAACAAAATTTCTGTAGGTTATTTCCTCAATAATGCAAATCAAACAAGTTGATAATAATCTTCAGAGCCTACAATTAGTCTTTAACATACTTGCAGTAGTTGACAGTGCATTAAGAAACATAAATATATCATTAGTATATCCGATTAAGGTCAGATTACTTTAAAAATTATTCAGTCTACTCCTTTGCTAATAGAAGCAAAATGCAATGAGCTAATGACACATAAAACTGGACATACATTCATGAAAAATGGAGGCATAAAAAAAGCAAATGCTAGAAACAGAAATACAGCATTTATACATGTACATGGCTGAGTTCAACGGTCTACAATTAAGCACTGTTAAAATATGAACATTCACAGGCAAATCACACACTTTTTCACAGTGATACCAGATTAGGTTTGAACCCTATTATGCTGAGAACACTTGGAATCACTTTACAGTGAATTCCATAACTTCCCAAAGCATTGTTACTCAAGGAGACCTCCTGATGATCTTCAGATTTTTACATTTGAACTATAAAATAGTTATACTGAGGACAGAGCTTCTGAATTTATGATAATCAGGATGAAGAATAAGAATATATTTGAAATTAATAAAAAAATTGCAATGAACAAGGATAACGACATGGCAGGGTCACCATAAGAATACATGAGTAGGGGCTCAAGGAAGCTGAACAAAAGAAGACGGTATGCATAGATTATACACAGGAGAACTCACAAGCAAGCAATATTGTAATGGAATTGCACTGCTACATTTCTGAAATATGTGAGGCTTCTACGTCATCATCCTTGTTCAGTGTAATTTGTTTAAGGTTTTTCAAAGTGTTGTTTCTCTGCTCAAGAACCACAACAAATATCACAAATCTATACATGGAGCTGTTATTTTATGATACAATTGTACATGATGTGAAATTATGAAAATCGTCTGCAATGCCCCTTTATTCCTCTCTGCACCAGGAACTTTGGAGAGCATATGCAATGCTGCAGGGTTTTCTGCGCTAATCAGTGCTCAGAGCGTATAAAAGGTTAAAACTAGAAAGATCAAATTGTCGCAGACAGCTTTCCATCTAAGCACATTTGTCACTACTCCCCTTGTTTTCTTCATCCTAACATCTTCGGGAAGGAAGTGCCCGTAGAGAAGAATGAGGGAAGGGCTGGGGATGTGGAATGACTTTAATTAAGCTGGGGTAGCACATAGGGGGAGAGGCCCCAGAGTAGGGAATTGAAATTCCTGAGGATTTGCATGTGGACCAAGGAGGTTAGAAAGAAAAGAGCAACTGCAAAACAGATGGAAATATTCAAAGAGACAGAAAATAAAACATGACATATTCTGTTTGAGGAGAAGCTTATTCTGAACACTGAAACGGAAAATGGCTCATATGATTTACAAGTCAAGTGGAAAAAAGCAATTGTTCAATCCTAGAAATTTGAAGAAGAATTTCAGGCGGGCTCAAGTCTAACTGATGAAGACTTACAGCCGTTTAATCTCTATTACTGTATACGCCATGTACCTTGCGAGGTTTTAAGTTTCAAGAATTACGCGAATCAGGTGTTATTTGTGGATTTAAAATCGTGAAAAATTGATGATCCTGATATGAATGCGGCATGCACGCACATAATATTTCTTCAACTCATTACGGTGCTCCACGATTGCGAATTTTAACAACTCACGAAATCATCGGGAAGTCCCTGTTCGCAGAAAATTAGACTCACTAAATATGTGGTGTACACAGCATGTGAATCAGCTACTGTCAGGTTATTGTTAACAAAGACAAAGCATATTGATGGAAATGTTGGTAATTTGGTGGACACAACCTATTGCCTATCCCCCCCCCAAAAAAAAAAAAAATGGTTTTCGTACCTTTACCCCTTTTCCCTTATCAATAAGATTTTCCCTATTCTCAGCTAGGGTTGCTACAAATACTGGTCGGGTGGGAGGGGGGGGGGGGAATGGATGGATTGTGGGGAGATTGGGAGGTGGAGGGTAAATTGTGTAAGGGGAACAAAAATAGAATGTGAGGACAGGAAGACAAGATGACGGAAGTTACACAGTTACAATGGGTGCATTCTAGTGCTCAAAAGTGAACTAAAGCAAACTGAACCAAAGCGAGCGGTACCGAACTGTGCCAGATGTGGAGTGTTTGAGCACTCTGTTGAGAAAGCATACCTCATGAGTTATTTTTAGAGGGGCTCACACTTTTTGTAGCAACAGGGTCATTCACCTCACTGGCGCGCTCAGACTACTTACAGATGTCCCAAACAAAGAGAATGAACTATTTGCATTGTGACGTATGAGCGCGTTATGCCCATTCTCCACTTGGACCCTTTTGGCGCACATCGGGAAGTGGTCCACTTTTGGCTCAGTTCAGTGTGGTACGGTACACTTTAGGAGCGTTCGAGCGCTCTTCTGGCTCGGGTACGGTATGGTTGGTTTTGCTTTAGGAGAGTGCTCGAATGCACCTAAAGATGGAGGAAGAGATAGAGAGAGAGAGAGAGAGCGACAGAGAGAGACTCGGTCCAGACAAGGGAGCGGGGGAGGAGTCATGTGGAGGGGTGGGACAGAATGTAATAAAAATACTGTGAAAGCACAAATTTTTGCATGCCTTTCAATTTCGCAAATTTTGAGAGAGCTAAGATTTGCAATATTAAAATGCACTCAAAAGCTCATGTCTACACTATTATGCATTGGATGCCAGTGGCAATTCATGAAAAATTAATGCCGCCAGAAAGGCCATCAGCTCCAATTCACAAAGATTCTAAACAATAGGTCAGTTTATTGACATATTCTACTTGCATGTATGAATATATTAAAATTGGACATTAAATATTGGAAATCAGAAAGCTTGCCTTACGTTTGCCTGACATACCAATAACAGCTGCATGCAAACTGGAATCCAAGTATCAAAATGTACATAGTCGGGACAAATCACTTACATAGCTCATTACTACCTTTTCAGGGAGAAATAGTCATCATAAATCAAATGCCTTCATTGTATATATGCCATATCCCCCCCCCCCCATCCCCACCCCACCATACAGACACACACAAGCATGAACACCCAATCCCTCAATGCCACCGTCCAAAAATACTGTTTACAGCACTTGCCTGCTACAATACATCTGGGCATTTTACCGACAATTCCACATTTCATTATTACATTTCCTTACGAAACAAGAGTCCAGAAATGATCTCCAAACGACAAGCAATTGATCGCTATTTCAACCTGACGAGTACGGAGGGAAAGTGCATTCAACTTTAAAATCCTAGGATGTGGCCCAAAAATGATCTATTTATGATTTACTTGTACATGCATGGAACAAACACAGTGGATGGATTCTACACATATCCTCATGGACAGGTCAATTATTCACCTCTTACACCCAAACATCCCTTGGAGAATACTGTATACGCCAAATATTTTGTGATGTTTATATTTTTGCAAGTTGGGTGCTATTCACAAATTCAAAACACATGAAAATAGTAATTCCGATCCCGACATGAACGTGTAAGCATACATTTCTGTGGTACCGTCCTCCACAAATGCAAATTTAACCACTCGCCAAATTGTCGGGAAGTTCTGATTCGTGAAAATTTATACTCGCAATATATATGGTGTATACAGTATGTGGGAGACACAGACCTAACCTTCTTCCTCTAAAACCTAGAGAGACCAGGACGGAATGACCGATAGCACTATTTCTGACCAATGTCCATCCTTTCAATACCCTTAACTCTCTCAGCTGGCCGTACAGGGTTTTTGAGTGCTCTGCACATTTCAATGAAACTCCGATCAATGTAAATGCATGCATCAGATACATGTCCCTATGATGTTGGTCTGTCTGGTCATTATCTAAAATCAAAAGCATAGAAAAACCTAAACATAACAACAGAGAAATACACAAATCTTGCTGTAAATAATGCATTAAAAACTGCCCAGAAGGCGGCGAGAACAGTATTCCAGGGCCCTCAAGCAGGCGATAAGTTGTGACAGCTGTAACTTTCAACCAATCACAGGACACCGTGGCAAGAGTTGGCAGAACACCTTCACCCTCCTCTGTGTGCATTTGGACTGTTGCTGTGGTAGCAGCAAATACTGTAACTCAAATTTACCACCAGTTCCCTTCATAAAACACTCCAAAAAACAAGGACTTATTTTACCCAACAATGCACTTCATTACATGTTACTCATAACATTGACGGATAACTTGGATACCTAATATATATGAGAAAAAATAGGGAATATCATAGCTCTATTGCATAAATATCAAACTCTGTTTAAAACATGCCTGCGGTGACTGGGCACCATATAAAAGCAGGACAAATATGATCAGTGATTAGTTTATTAATATTCAAAGACTTAGTTTGCCTTTTGTCCTGTTCTAAATAAACTTAGGTCCACCAGGAGTAGATGCAATCCACTCAATGCGATAAACAGCACCGCCGAATGGCTTCTCGGTGCAAACTCCAAAGCCTTCCGTTGGTGTTAAAAATGCAGAATCACAAAAGTGACAGCGACAAAAAAGTTTTGATGTCACCTCCTGAGTGTTGAAGAGCAATGCCTCTCAGACTGCTCAGCTCCGTGTATGCATAGACGGTGCAAACATTCTGCAGCGGTGTCGACACAGATGGCAGTACGTGGGACTGAGAAAAGATCATCGCTATCTGCAGCGTGACGCACACAAAAAAACACACACTTGATTACGTACTGCCCCGTCGAAAGTCGACGCGGGAGAGTGTTTTTCCACGTGGCTCGGGATGCCGCTCACACTCGAGCCTCGACGTTTGTGCTTCGCCATTGACGAGAAGAAAATACAAAGAGAGAGATCGTTTCTGTTTGCTCTACGGGCTCCAAAACCTGACTAGTCTGTCATATAGTCACCTTGTCTCTCTCCTTATCTTTTTCCTTCTCCTTATCTTTTGATGACTTGGAAAGCTGGGCGACCTGTTTTGTAAGGGCACGATTTTTGGCCTGCAGACAAACAAAATTTACACACATAAAAAAGAGAGATCTTGAAACAATTCATACCAACAGGTGCATCACAGTCTTATACACTACAAAACATATGTTTTTATATTCAATTCATTTGGTTCTGAAGAGTGGATCATATTCTTTTCAAACATACTTTTTAGGGTTGAGCAGCAATATCTAAACAAAATGACAGATATATATTGTCTTGGAAGCTGAAGTTTGTTTGGTTGTTTGTTTGTTTGTTTGTTTGTTTGTTTTAAGTAAGAAATGCAAACAAAGGGAAACTGACCTGAAATAAATAAATAACAAAAGTAATAACACAATTTACGAGAAGTTTGGACCAACATTTCTTCTGAATGAAATAAAGACAATAAACAAAAGCCAAAAACCAAGCAATCAACATTCAAAGTGTTGGTCATAGACTACTTTTCTGGTTTGAGATTTTCTTTGCAACAATGCTCAAAAGAGCCTCTTGTTGTGTGATCCTCGGAGAAAAGATTTCAAAATCATTTCTTATTTTTGGTAATTGCTGAATTCATTTTCCAGCCTTAGATGACACACTTAGCACACAAACCTGTAAGTCATCGACCGTATCCTGATGTTCCTTCTGCAGAGTTTGAAGTCTTGTGCGAAGATCTCTCTCGATCTGCATGTGGATGGCTTTCAGCTCTGTGATCTAGACAAATACAGCAAACAAATTGTCAAGAGACCACAAGGATCAGAGTACACAAGCATTGCAGAGATATGTGTTTCTCCTCGCACTGTGTAAAATCCCATCCAAAAAAAGAAAAAAGAAAAAAGGCATAACAAAATATTGCCGAGGTACTTGAGTGCACAAAAATTCCAAGGAAATTTCATCTTCATCTGTGCAAGTAAAAAACTACTCACAATCATCAGATGATATGCTTTGAAATATTTGATTATCCTGTTTCCCAGTAATGGCATGAGATAGATAGGAATACCAGTTTGAAAATCCTGTCATATTCTATCAATATGGCATCATCTGGTTGATCTCAGACAATATTTCATTTGCCATCGATCACTGAGACCCACGTTCTAGGTCAGGCCCTATTTCCAGCCAAAGTGGGCATATTTGGAAGCACGCCCTCCCACATCATCTCCGGTGAATGAGAGGGATTCTGTCGTTAAAAATCTCAAAGGAAATGCTACAGAAGAAAGTTGGTAACTTTGTTTTACCACGTGCTAGGTCAGGCAAGCAGATTTTCAAATTTGCTGCACAACACTTGCCTGAACATTAATTTTACTTGCCTGAAAAGAAAGTCCAAAATATAAGGAAATGAATAAGAAAATCATGTGTTAGTCAAGGGCTTAATAAAACATAATCATTTGAATAAATAGCACACATTGATTTGCATGCTTAAACACAATGGAGTAACAAACTTGGTGCAATCAAGTGTCGTTGTTGCATTGCATTGGGGCTTCTTCACAAAAGTGTTGGAAAGTTGCTGAAAAGAAATATAAAGTGCATTGCATCATTAACCAGCCATTATCTTTGGGCTTCTGTATGGTTGACATTGTGGGTTCGTTGGGGGAAATAAGTGAAAAAAAGGTGGCTTCAGAACTTTTTGCTTGCCCAATTCGGGCAAGCATTTGTTCTTATTGTTCAAAAACACTTGCCCAAATTTGACTTTTACTTGCCCCGGGCAATTGGGAAAGTGCTTATGTCACACCCTGTGGTTAGACTTGACAAGCATACCTTCTTATCACGTTCCAAGATGGATTTCTCTTTCTCCGCCAGCACCTTCTTCAGGGAGGCCACCTGTTCTCTGAGCTGTGTCATGGCAACCATGTGGTCTGTGTTGCCGGGGTCAATAAAGGTCATATCTGTCTTGGATGATCTACAAGGACAAAAGCAAAAAGGACATTAGTCCATCATTGTGATGTACAAACTGCATTGTAAAAAAAAACAAAAACAAAACTAAACAAACAAACAAACGAATGATACGATGTGCTGCCAGGGTCGATGAAGGTCATGCCAGCCTTGGATGATCCAGAGAGAGAGAGAGAGAGAGAGAGAGAGAGAAGCAGAGAGAGAGAGAGAGAGAAGCAGAGAGATAGAGAGAGAGAGATAGAAGCAGAGGCAACATCCTCGCTTCATCACATAAGCTTTGTTTGTGTTGTGTCACGGCAATCAAGTGATCTATCTGTACATTGTCCAGTCTTTGTAAATCTACGGGGCAGATATAACACCAAGATAAATGACCTGTTAATGTGTATCATGATCACTATGTACAATTGTAATCTCTATTACTTGGGCTTGATGATGTCTTGTTGAGACCACACAATCTGCATGGAAGATCCAAAGACCAGAGCGAGTGTAATGTGTGGCTTCCGGTAAGCCTCTGTTTATTTGCAAACAGCTGATCTCTCTACAATCTTGTGGCTGGGTATGGCGCACAGCACCAAGTGTACCATCTCCACTTCCTTGGGAATATTTGCTGTCCATTCTCATCGGCTGGGTCTAGGCTACTCAGCAGTGAGATGGCAAAACAGTGTATCTACATGAAAGCTCTTTTCCAGTAAATCGAGTTTAAAGGGCTCGTATAGTTTTAGTTGAGACCTAACTTCAGATTTTTAACATTTTTGGGTGAGATAATGAGAAACCTCTTATGAAATATGAAAGAGCATGTAATTCCAAGAGGAATTCAACATTTATTTGATGAAAATTGGTTATGAAATGGCTGAGATACCCAAAACAGAGCAATACTAATAAAATGTGGGACCCACATTTTATTACGATCGCTTTGTTTTATTTTGCTTTTGGATGTCTCAGCCATTCCAAAGCTGATTTTCATCAAATAAACTTTGAATTCCTCTCAGAATGGCATGCTCTGTACCATTTCATAAGTGGTTTCTTGGTATCTCACAAAAAGATAAAAGGCAAATCCTCAGCTCCACCAATACTGTACCATCCCTTTAAAGTTTTGCAAAGGTACAGCTCTTTTTTTGTTTTTGTTTGATACTTCATATCTTACCCTAAAAAGCGCAACAATATCAACAATACATTGAATGCAACTGATTTCACTAGACCCCTTATTTTTCAGAATAATTTGCATAAATCGAAACATACGTTGTTTTACCACATCAACCAATCAAGCTACTCCAGTATTGCTATGACAAACCAATGTAAGTCTTGTCAATGGCGCACGTATATGTAACACAATGGACTGCGCGCTGTTCGGCTGTCCGCACACAGCGCGCAGTCTACCAGTGTGTATGGCAAAACAACGTAGATCACCTGTAGATACGTTGTTTGCCAAGTTCATGTACGATGCGTGTTGAGAAGGGGTGAGCGTATCACCGCTTACGTTGTTTTGCCAACAAAATTATGACAATTCTCACAGGGAGTGGGCGTCATATCTCAGTAACGGACTGCGTTCTGATTTCAAGATTTGTTTCAGAGTTAGATTACACTAAAACAAACTGAAATTTGTGACTAACTCAATTTTCATTAATTTTCGACATACGCTGTTTTGCCATCTAAAGTCTGTGCTGTACAAGGGGCTTTCCTACCCTAAAAGTTTTCAGTGACAAACCTCCCACAGAGTGGAAGTGTGTTTGGACACTGTTACCATTGCCTGAACCTGTACGAATAGACACAAGTTCTAGTTGGAAGAGCCTAGCATTTGGCGCAAAGCTATGTGAGTATATAAACAAATCAAATACAAATATACAATTTTAAAATACCTGTCGCCACAGTTTACGTGACAGTCAATTCAAGAAAATGTAGACATCAAAAACCATACACACACATATTGCTTGTTATGTTTGTGTCAACATCACACATATAAGCAGCATGTTCCTGGCTACAAACAAATCTAATCAATTCTGGTTTTGATGCAAACTGATGGTAGAGGAATCTTTTCTTAGAAAGGAAATGAAGACAAATCCATGTTGATATGATGAAAGTACAGTGGTTAAATGCATTTTATCTTATTCAATATGTCAAGCTCACAATATGACTTTCAGAATTAATTTTGTGTTGCTTATGCTCTGTATGAAATTTAAATCTGATAATGAGAACACACATCTTGACTTCACAAATCAGAGAAATGAATGAGAACTACACTTACGCAGAAGGTAAGGCGCCGTTACTGGAGTGTTCTGATTTGGTCCGTTTCAACTCAGGCTCATGAAGTGTTCTAAGGGTCAGAGTGAAAAACAAACACTTTATTTACTATGTCACAGAAAAATCCTTTGAACAGAAAACAGGCAAATAAATGCCACTATACACACAGAAAGGGGAGGGGGTAATACTGGAGAAATATGAAGGTATTTTGCTCCCATTTCAATGTGAGTGGGTAAAATGGTATCAAACAGGATTGAAAGATTCACTTTCCTGCTCAAACTACCAAAACATCACCTACAGAGAACTTTATTTCTTACACATATTCGCATTCCTTTTTTCTCTTTATGATCTTTCAAGATGAACTCAGGGTATGCTGTTTTGAAAATCCTCCCACACAAAATATGACTTTATTTTTGTGAAATTTACAATTTTACAAAAACGAAGCAGAAAAAAATCTGCTACAAATTTGTGGCCTAGTAAAAACACACCAAGGGGGAAAAAAAACCCACATCAAAAAAGAAGACAATAAAGATGATCAAAACAGTCTTGTATATGATAACTTGCATGGTAGTACAGTTGAATGAACACAAGATTAATAACAAGAGACCCGCGGGTCTAGCGCTCACCTGAGTATCGCAAGTTCACCTTTCACGCAGTCACTAATCTAAATTATTCACAGCTTTACCAAAATTTGACCAGGAATTCTCAAGTAGAAGATGAAACTGTACAATAAGGGCCCAAATTTTTTAAGATTCCTTAATTTGGGGGGGGGGGGGATTGGGGCCCCCTGGGGCCCTCTGGGTGGGGCATGGTGCCCATTTTTATAAATTGAGATCCTGACCCCCTAGGGATGCTACCTGCCAAGTTTGATGAAAATACATCATGAGGTTTTCAGGAAGAAGATGAAAATGTACAATTCAGGTCCCCATTTGGACCTTCCCAACCAACCCCCCCCCCCCCCCCCCCCCCCCCTGCCCCCAAGAGGGGCACCCCTTGATCTCCTATGAACAAACTTGAAAATACAGTCATTAATGTACTCACTCATAGTATTATCTTACCTCTATAACTTCTGATTCTAGAGAAGATTTTTAAAGATTCCTTCATTTTGGGGGTTTGGGGCCCCCCTGGGGGCCCCCTGGGTGGGGAATGGTGCCCATTTTAAGAAATTGAAATCCTAACTCCCTAGGGATGCTACCTGCCAAGTTTGGTGAAAATGGGTCATGGGGTTCTCAAGAAGAAGATAAAAATGTACAATTTAGGCCCCATTAGGACCCCTCCTCACCCCCCTCCCCTGGGTCCCAAGGGGGGCACCCCTGATTCTGCCATGAACAAACTTGAAACTACAGTTATCAATGTACAAACTCATAGTATTAACTTAGCTCTATCACTTCTGGTTCTGGAGAAGAAGATTTTTACAGATTCCTTAAGTTTGGGGCGTTTGGGCCCCCTGGGGGCCCCCTGGGTGGGGCATGGTGCCCATTTTAACAAATTGAGTTCCTAACCCCCTAGGGATGCTACCTGCCAAGTTTGGTGAAAATGGGTAATGGGGTTCTCAAGAAGAAGATGAAAATGTACAATTTAGGCCCCATTAGAACCCCTCCCCACCCCCCTCCCCTGGGTCCCAAGGGGGGCACCCCTAATTTTGCCATGAACAAACTTGAAACTACAGTCATCAATGTACTAACTCATAGTATTAACTTAGCTCTATCACTTCTGGTTCTAGAGAAGAAGATTTTTACAGATTCCTTAATTTTGGGGGGTTTAGGCCCCCCTGGGGGCCCCCTGGGTGGGGCATGGTGCCCATTTTAACAAATTGAGTTCCTAACCCCCTAGGGATGCTACCTGCCAAGTTTGATGAAAATCGGTCTTGGGG
Source organism: Diadema antillarum (assembly GCF_040938485.1). Taxonomy (NCBI): domain Eukaryota; kingdom Metazoa; phylum Echinodermata; class Echinoidea; order Diadematoida; family Diadematidae; genus Diadema; species Diadema antillarum. The sequence continues at coordinate 1,385,115 of NW_027271190.1, forward strand.
TTTTCAAGAAGAAGATGAAAATGTAAAAAGTTTACGCACGACGCACGACGGACGACGGACGACGGACGACGGACGACGGACGACGGACGACGGACGACGGACGACGCACGACGCACGACGCACGACGGACGCCGGACGAAGGGCGATCGCAATAGCTCACTTGAGCCTTTGGCTCAGGTGAGCTAAAAATATAAATGGGATTTCATACTTGCCTTGACACAGATAAGGACAAACATACTTTCTGTCAAAACAAAAGTATGTCAGAGTAATTGTTTCAGTTGAAAGAAGGGATGCATAAAGCCATATTTGTACCAGGGAAACATGAGGCCCATACTGTTAGTTTGTCTGGGAGATTCAAACACATTCATATTGACCAGGGTTGCTACTTGAATATTCAGTTGCTGTCTTGTACATAAACTGAGCAATGTCTTGCTCCTTGACTAAAATGAAAACTCCACCAGGACTTCTCAAAACACAGAAGTGTCTTAATATCGTGGCATTGCACTTTATGTGAGATGGTAAGCTATGGCTTCGGAGTAGTGATTGATTATCAATGTTCCCTCTCATCAACAGAAACAGACACATGGAACTATGTATCTAGAAAAATACTACATAAGTGAATAAATAAATCACTCAAAATATGACATCAGAGTATTGACAAAATTCCAGCCACACTCACTGTTTCTTCTCGTTGGATTTTGAGTTGTGGTGCCGATGGTCGCGGTCATCCTTTTTCTCCTTTTCCCTGTCACGATTCCTGTCTCTATGTCTCTCTCTACCCTTGTCCCTGTCTCTGTCCCTATCTTTCTCTCCTCCTCCTCCTCCTCCTCCTCCACTTCCTCCTCCTCCCCTCTCTCTATCTCTGCCTTCTCTCGTTGATGAGTCCCGACTGAACAGGCTCCCGGTTCCGGGGCCGCTGGACGCGTTCTCACTGCGGTTTCGCCCCACTGAGGTAGGTGTGTCACGGTTGGTGTTCCTGTTTTTCAGGGGCGAGGCAGTGTTCTGTGACTGGGCGGTGGTGGTGGCGGTGGGATTGCCTGTCGGGGTCAGGGCTGTGGGCGTGGTGGCTCCTCCTCCTCCCCCGTTTCCCCCATTCCCTCCTCCGCCCCCACTCCCTGCAGTGGGTCCTCCCCCTGCGCCCCCTCCTCCACCATTGCTGCTACCCCGCGTCCCTCCATCACTCGAGGAATTCCGATGGTGATCGCGATTCGTCAGGTCGTATTTCCTCTTCTTCGCCTTTTGAAGTACCCGTTTGTAAGACAATGTACACAACCAACACAGAAGTTTCCCATCAACCTGTGTGCAAAATTAATTCATAAAAGACAGGATAAATGAACAACTAATGCCTTTTCCTGGTATGCATTTGTTACAAGGAAATAAAAACGAATACACAAATGACAACAAAACTTTGATGGCTCCTCAATTTTTGCTATGGGGCCTTCCTCTTTCATTTCCTAGTCAGCATTGGGATAAAATGTGAAAATACCTGCCAAATGATAATACATATTGTTGTTTTCTAAAACATAAACTTATAATGTTTTTCTTTTCGAATGGTCTGTTTAGTCTGCAAACTCTTCTCTCTTCCCACACGCCTCATATCCAAAGTGATCTACATCTTGAAAATTGTTTTTTTCTTCACAGTACATGCAATTAACTGAATACAACTTAGTGACTTCTTATCAAGTTTACAGATCATTATAAGGGCACCACATTATCGAATGAGGGTTACATCTGTCACTAAGAAGTCCTTGTGAACATTCTGGACATTAACAATGGGCCTCATGGCAAATTAGACCTGTCAAAATAACAACTTGCTGCAACTATGTCTATTCAGTTTACTACTGGAAATCATGTTCAAAATCTTCTTTTCTTTTCTTCCCCCCCCCCCCCCAGTACATGCAATGAAGTACATCTTCGTGACTTCTTATCATGTTTACAGATCATTATAAGGGCACCACATTACTGAACAAGGGTTAAATCTGTCAATAAGAAGTCCTTGTGAACATTCTAGACACTAACAAAGGGCCTCATGGCAAATTAGACCTGTCAAAATAACTTGCTGCAACTATGTCTATTCAGTTCACTACTGAAAATCTTCTTTTAGTTTCTTTTCTTTCTTTTTTAAAATATTAGATGCATTCATAGAGAGTAACTCACATGGTTGGTAAAAGCAAGGTCTGTAGTATACTTGGTGAGTTTCACTGCAATCTCTTCATTATTGCATGCATCTTGAACATGTCTTTTAATGTAGTAAATATAGCATCAAAGGCCCTGGCATCATTTCATGAGTTTGCTCAGATTTATGGTTCAGAAGCCAGCTTCTATACTTTATGCAGGCGACCAGCAAAATGTGTAAGTTAGTGATATCAGCTTTACTGAAATACAGTAATACCAACTACTGAAAACATAACCTGGAATACTGCATAGTAGTTAAGTTTGTGAAGTTTGTACGGTTTCACAAGCTGCCTAAAAACAACTTATGTTTATGACTGACTTCATAGACGTATCATAAACCAGTTATGTGTCCTCGCTGGCCCGAGTTTTCTTTCTTTTTGACTGAACATATGTTTAATACCTTCTTCCTCTCATCCTTCCGGTCAAAAGCACACTTTTGTTTACACTGCTCGCACGTGTGTGGGGGGCCATACTTCTTCTCCGAGTTTGAGCACCTCTGGCATTTGTTTCCGATGAATGCAGCGATAACGTTGCAGTATTCGCAGGGCTTGGGCTGTATGTGTGAAAGTGGATGACTGACGGAGTCACTGGAATAGACACACAAACCTGATATTACTGAATACAAGTGAATGCCCATACAGAGCCTTCATGCCAAAGATCAGCCTTCTGGATGGTAAAGAATACACCAGTTTCTACTTTCTACACGACAACAATTATCCAGGACATGCAAGTACTTGTTCAATTGTACACACGTAGTTGATTGGAACTTCTTCTCCAGTAACTCTCAATAATACACAATATGAAAATTAATTCACACAAAGTTTTGGATGGTGTAGTATTTGTGGAGGCAAAGATTGGGCTTTTAACTTTTTGCGAGATACCAACAAACCATCTATGAAATAGTACAGAGCATACCACTCTCAGACAACTTCAAACTTTATTTGATGGAAATCTGTTTTGAAATGGCTGAGACATCCAAAAACAAAGTAAAATAAAGCGATTGTAATAAAAGGTGGGTCCCACCTTTTATTAGGATTACTGTGTTTGGGGCATCCCAGCCATTTCAAAACCAACTTTTATCAAATAAACGTTTAATTCCTCTTGGAATTACGTAATCTTTCATAAACGTGTATTTCATAGGAGATTTCTCATTAATATCGCACCCAAAAATGTTAGAAACCTGAAGTTGGGACTCAACCAAAACTATATGATCCTTTACTTCGCTTTACCAAAACTTTATGTACGTACCATGTACCAACATGGTGACATTGGCTTGATGTTTCAATACTATTTTTTTTTAACACCAAGATGTATTTCCCCCTTTTTTTCTAATATCTTGTAAAGTCTGCTCCTGACAAAAAGAAGACCTACAGTTGTACTCACAGCCAATGTCAATTAAACGATGATGGGAAGAGTGATGAGATGGCAGAACTTACCGTGCCGTACGTCTTCACATTCTGTGCACATTTCTTGCAGATTGCATTTGTGCTGCTCTTGCTGCAAAGAGAAAAGTATGGTCAACACTGCCAGTTTACATCCTGTCATAAGCGCCTTGTAATACAACACTGTGTGTATGTCTTTTCATCACAAATAAGGCATCTACATGTATATGGAACTCGAATTCATCATTGCAGGTAAAGGCTTTGATCAACATCGAATTATATTGGGAATTTGTACAGTGCATCTACAACAGAAGATTTATCTTTCTTAAAGAATGAATTCAGTGAAATTATTGAACTGTGGGAGCTTGAGCAAAAGAGGGAGGGCAGCAGTACGAGTTAGGACATTTTTTATAGGATAAGAATTCTCAAAATGTATTTCATCAAAGCATCCTATGGAAATCTCGAAATAAATCAATGGATGAATTAAAAAAAAAAAAGCTTACAATAGTGTACTAAACTTACAAAAGTCAGTCCCCAGATTAAAATGCCTTGTGCAAGGTATTAAACAACTGAATGCTACAATGTACAATGTATGTAGGACACCTTGACAATGCTAAAATGGAACTAACTTGAGAATACACTTCATAGAATACTTGGCCAATTTCACTAAAAACTTAGAAGTATCTGCTCTGCTGCTTTTGTTGCAGTTACTACAAAATGTTCAGTGAACTGTTGCACACATTTGTTGCCAAATAGAAAGACATACAAGTGTATATGCCTTAGATATTAATGTTTCACACAGCAGATAAATATTTCTCCGCAGACACAGCTTGATAATGTATCTTCACATCATCTGTCATCACAATTCTCAAGGTAGTAGTATGTTCAGTCATTCTCATTTGGATTTAAGTGGGTCGTTGATGTATAAACCTTCTAAAAGTGCAATTTTGTCTCATCTTGATTTGTAGTCAGCCCCTAAATCATTACAAACTCAATGAGCATGCACAGTTTTATCAGTTTTGAAATGACAACATACAACTGTGTAATTCATATGTATGGGAACTCTGAAAGGGTTGAAAGATTTCCTTTCGGGTGTGACAAAAACACATGCCTGTACTAAAATGTGATCTTTCACAAGTATTTGACGAAGTTTTGGCCTTTGTGCTTTTGCACAAGAATATTTCCGATGTTTTCGCCTTTTCTTTATTTCAAGCTCACGATTGTCACCCTTGATTGTGTATGAACGGTGCTATGTATTCTCACTTCTCTTGTTGAAATTCTGTTCTGCAGTAAGTACATTTGACGACTGGATAAGCCCCGCGACATTCCTGTGTGGGAAAAAAAGAAGAGAAAAAGTAAAAGAATAATTACATTGTAACAGAAGTTTGTTACAGAAAAATGAAGTCAAATAACAAGAAACCCTTCTTCTTATATTTTTTTTTTTCTGATTAGTACATTCCTCAAGCAGAGTATGTAATTGTAGTACTGTACTTGGCTGGTGTGATTCTATAAGGTGAAGTTTACAGGAACAAGCAACAAACAACATTCAAACTTGTGGTTTTGTTTATTTAAAAACAGTACATAAAATGTTTGTTATTAAAGCCACAACAGGTCATACCATTGATTAATTGCAATCAATCAGTCATAATATTGGCATACCTCCTGCTTCTGGAAGATAGTTTATCTGGTCTGGTCATAAGTGAATCTATCTTCTGATCTTGTGTAACTACTAGTACTAACAAAGTTAGGCAACCTAATTCACTGGGGCTGCTGTGGGCAAAGATTCAAACCCCTCTCACTGTCATCAGTGTCAGTGCACAACGTGACATGTTCATAAAAGTTTACAATTGCATCATACATGTAGATCTATTCCTAAAAACATGAAAAGACTGATTGATCACTTCTTTTTCCTCCCAGTTACAGTGCAAGGCGAATCTAAAATTTAGATAAAAAATCAAGCTCACGTAACACAACAATACACACAGCAGCTCAGCTCAGTCACACTGACATTCACAATGAGAAAGGCACAAAGAAAATCAGTTTATGCCGCAGACTACAACACTGATGTGATGATGTAAAAACATATTCAAGATATCTGAAAGTGTGTGGTGTACTAATTTGACGCCATTTCGTATTCATAAATACAGATTCTGGCACACAATATACGGATTTCCCACGTGAGTTCCTATCGATGTCTGCAGCTGCAGCGAGACGTAAGCTCCGCCCGTTGCATCCGGCATTGTTTGCAATGGGCAGTGGCTGCATTGCCTGCAAGTAAACTCGCGATACGAAAGCTGTGGCTGGAAAATGCACACAACGAAGTGAAGTGTGAGAACAAGAAGCTTACCTTGCAAAGCTGTTGTCCTTGTGATAATTCATCAAATGGATGTCTGCTATTGCACTTTGTGCACGCAAAAAGAGCTTCATTTTTCAGCGACATGTGGACATGAAGTTATCTTCAGACGATCGCAGAAAAACCTGTTCAGAGAAGCTACAGGCCAGGCGAATTCGGTGAATTTCCCGGCGAGATTCGGCCTTCAATTGTGTACTGTACTGTACGTACGAACGCTTCCGCGATGTTATTTCCTGTTTCAAAAAACGCATGGCCATGACCCATGGTCCGAAGCGCAAAGCACTACAAAAGAAATAATGACGAGTGAAAATCGCTAGCTGTGTAGCCGACGCGTCCAACATGGCGCATGAGGAGAGAGAGAGAGAGAGAAAAAAAGTAGGCTAATTTAGGGCATGTTGGTTCTTAAATTCACTGAGATAAGCATCTGTGATGTAATAGTACAAGTAATCCCAATCATAAATGGCGCTTGCCAGCAGGGCAGCACAATTCATATCACCTGACAGCAAAAGTGGCATAGAGTCAATAATATGAAGAGTTTCTTCCCAAAAACCGATAAGTCCATTTTTGAAGATTTTGAAGTATGGTCTCTGTCATAAAGTACAAAATAATACCTTTTAAATGATATATTAGTCACTACATATAAAGGTACATTTTTGAAGTTATTGTCAAACGAAGCAAATTTTTTTATTATTCTCTTTATTTTTCTTGACCTTAAATCACAAATATCTCCATTTGGCAAATATGGACTTATCGGTTTTTGCGAAAAAAATCTTCATAATATGATTCAATATGCAAAATAATGAAATGGATGCTTCCTAAAGTGTTAATTGTGGACCACTCTGGTCACCTGGTCTGTGTATGTTCATCCTTTGTTTGAACATGACTGACGAATTCCATAAATTGTTACTTTGGTAAGCTATTATGCATTATTTCACTTTGAATAAAATGACTGAAGTTCCTTAAAAAAAAGTGAGAAACAGAGAATGGTCATTGTATTCACTTGTGCACATGAGCTAACTCCAAACTGGCTTATTGATGTAGATTATAAGTAGGCCTAAATCTGTCTCTTCTTTGTCTCATTCACAATTATTGTACTAATACACCATTTACCACTGTGCATACAAACAATGTACTTGAGGAGAATGATGCCCAATGTTCATAAAGCTGGTATAAAATTATGTGGATTGACTGTGAATGCAGAAATATTACGTCGCTGGCCAGGGGCAACAAGACCTCGTATCTACAAAATGTCAAATGTTCAGGAGAGCCCAAAAACATGGCGGCCAAAGCACTACTAGTATAGCGAATGGGATAGCCTTTCCTTTGACATGCCGTGGTGGCTTCATTTTTGGGGTAAGACAGTTTGGATTTGGACAGGGCATCACTAAACCCATTATTTGACTATTAATCCAAGAAAGTAATTTTCACCAAAATTGCAGATACAAGGTCTTGTCACCCCAGCGATGATTAGTAGAACGCATTGGTGAAGTATGAGGAAAATTGCACAATCTGTTCAAAAGTTACTAACTGTTAAAGTTTCAACACTGCCGTTGCTGTTTGAAAAGACTTACAACAGTTCCTGGCGTCATTGCAGGACAACAATGTTCAAAAAATGTAAAGAGAATTCTGTTAAACTGAATTTTTATGAAAAGCACACATTCCTACAACTCGTTACTGACATTGTATATGAAGAGTTTGTTTGCAAAAACCGATAAGTCCATTTTTAAATATTTTGAGATACAGTCTCTGTCATAAAGTGCAAAATAATACCTATTAAACGATATATTGGTCATTACATATAAAGGTACATTTTTGAAGTTATGGTCAAAAGAAGCAAAAAAATTCTTATTATTCTCTTTATTTTTCTTTACCTTTAATCGCAAATATCTCCATTTCGCAAATATGGACTTATCAGTTTTTGCAAACAAACTCTTCATATAAAGTGTAATATTATTCCCCCTACTTTCTGAAAGAGATAAGTCAACTGCTCTTTCATCATGCTGGACAAATCAAAAGAAAAGCTGAATTTCTTTTATATTTTCTTTATGTATTATTGTCTTGCTGTGATGTCACAAAACTGTTGTACATTTTTTCTAGCCTTCTCAAACCAGCAATGTGCAGCACCAAACTTGTAAAAACTCATAACTTTAGAACAGATTGTCCAATTTCCCTCAAACTTCACTGATATGTTCTACTAACATTGCTGCAATGCATTCATGTAATCCACATATGTGATGAATTATCACAGATTTAAACCATGTAATTACAAGAATTTTTCATTTTTTTCTAGATATGAATTTGTCAGATGCTAAGCTTTAAATTGATATAGGCCTAATTTGCCCTACTTCATTACAGGGAAAATTTTTTTAAAAGAATCAAAAGATGCAGATGTCAGCTTTACATGCATATGAAGAGTTTGTTCGCAAAAACCGATAAGTCCATTTTTGATGATTTTGAAGTACGGTCTCTGTCATAAAGTACAAAAGAATACCTTTTAAATGATATATTGGTCACTACATGTAAAGGCACATTTTTGAAGTTATGGTCAAAAGAAGCAAAAATTTTCTTATTATTCTCTTTATTTTTCTTGACCTTTAATCGCAAATATCTCCATTTGGCAAATATGGACTTATCGGTTTTTGCAAACAAACTCTTCATATGGTGTACATAATGATAAGCCAAATAAACAATATATTATATCATAATTTTATATATATATACATATATATATTTGGCTATCACTCCCCTTTCAGTGTATGTATAGCTGGTGTGTGTGTATGTGTGAGTGTGTGTGTGTGTGTGTGTGTGTTTGTGTGAGTGTGTGTGTATCTGTATGTGTGCATTACCTGACGGCAGTATCACCATACATGAATTCTTTTGAAATTAAAGCACTCATCTACACACTCCCCTACCACCTTTCAAAGTGCAGACTGATATAAATTCACCGCAAATGAAGAGCTTAATGTTTGTATGTATTTTTGTCTGCAATACTTGAAGGGAAAGTTTCCCCAAAATGTGGACATAATGAATTCAGCTATTATACTTGTAGTAGAACACATCGGTGAAAGTTTGTGGAAAATCTGACAATCCAGTGAAAAGCTATGAGTTTTCATTTTCATCTTTTATGACAAGCACACATTCATTTGACTTGTTAGTGGCATCCTTATGTTGAGGGTAATATTATTCTCCCTGCTTTCTACAGGTCAATTGATCTTTCATTAGGCTCGAAATTTTTTTTTTTTTTTTTTAATTTTCTTTGAATTTTACTCTATATTGTTGTTCTGCAGTGACATCACAAACTGTTGTAGTCTTGTCATCCAGCAATGGTGCCACCAAACTTTAAAAATTCATAACTTTTGAACGAATTGTCCGATTCTCCTCAAACTTTTACTGATGTGTTCTACTAATATTGCTGCTTTCACTCAATCCAGAAGTATGTTTGGGAAACTACCCCTTTAAACATTTGCTAAAGTTAACCTGATATACAGTACTTGCAATCAATATAGAATTAAGAATATCTGCCAAACAGAAATCTTGAAATATAATCTTGGTTACTATGACAATAATACTACAATCATGTAACATCATCATCTTTTGAAGTTTACGTCCACATAAGTAACTTGGTAGACTGAAAACTTGATAAATACATGAACGCAAGTATTTCCACTAAATGTACACATATTATTTGTGTTTTGTGTGATGTTGGGACTGAATGGTTATACACGTACTGCCGTCATGATCTGATCACATGATCTCTCTCACTCTCCGTCTTTATGTATGTACATGCACGATGTGTATGAATATATGAAGCGTTTGTTTGCAAAAACCGATAAGTCCATTTTTGAAGATTTTGAAGTACGGTCTCTGTCATAAAGTACAAAATAATACCTTTTAAATGATATATTGGTCACTACATATAAAGGTACATTTTTGAAGCTATGGTCAAAAGAAGCACAAATTTTCTTATCATTCTCTTTATTTTTCCTGACTTTTAATCACAAATATCTCCATTTGGCAAATATGGACTTATCGGTTTTTGCGAACAAACTCTTCATATATGTATGAATACATATGAATAATATGCACAATGCATAGCAGTGCTCTGAAAAATTATTATGCACAAACACACACACACCTGTACCAGAAAATATGTGCACCATAATATGCCAACCATCATAACATACTATACACTGCATTTCATAAACATAATATTATTAGGTGATGAATGACAGTTACATACACACACTCAACTCTTATCTCTGAGTGACATAAATTTATTACAAATTTCAGAAATACACACGGAAATTACATTAATTTCTTCTTTTTTGTTGTTGCATATCTCTTTCTCCTGAAAGTAGAACTATCAGGGGAAATTATACACCTTCCACTTCAGCAATTTATGGTCTGAAGTACTGGTTAACAGAAGTACAGAAACATAATGGGTGTAGATTTTAAAATATTTTTGTTTTTGTTTTTTCTTCTCGCTAACTTGGTAGACAGACAATTAAGTGATTGATCTTTGAAACTGACGCGGGTGTTTCATGAAAAAAAGAACACTTTACACAAAAAAGACTAACGACACTAAGTATTGTATATGAAAGAAATTATTTACACATTTACAGGACAATATTTCTTTACAAGCTTCATAGGAAATGGTAGAATACAAGTTCTAAAAACTAGAAATGTCGCTCTGGCGACTGGTATGCCTCCGCCATAATGCATGATTTTCCCAATAGGTCTAGATAGTACATGTGGACAATGTGTGATTACATTTTCACAAAATTGGCAAAATATTGAAATGACAAGTTTGTCACAAATGTGTTGAATGTTCACCTTCCTTGACCTAGGTTTAATTGGATGAATAGGAGAGCATGTATCTAGGGATTTTAAAGGACTTTAACTTGACTTTGCCCCATTCATACATTTAGGCATTGAGTAATTTTCAAGGTACAGGTGTGGAGAAAACGTGCAATTTCTGAATTGAATAGTAAATTGTTACCATTTTCATCTGGCCCTTGACCCTAAAATTCAAAAGATAATCACTTTCAGGTAGAACATGAATAATATGTACTAAGTTTCAAGATAACTTTAGCCACTTCCGAGATATGGAGGAAAAAGTTAATTCAGCACTTTCACTTGATCTTTGACCTTTTGACCTTTGAGGCAAAAAAAGAAGAAAAAAAAAATTTTCCAGAGAATGTCTATTAGGTTACACATGCATACACCAAGTGAAAAAAAAAAAAAAACCCTGCTGGCATTGCATAAATATGAGGGAAATAGTAAAATTTTGAAGTGTTGCACTTGACCTTTGACCCCTGACCTTTGACCCCATGAACTCTACATTCTCTAGATAATCACTTCCAGTCAGTACATGTATATACTATGTTCCATGAAGATACCTTGAACAATTTTCCAAGGTACGGAGAAAAAAAAGAAGTTTTAATATTTTTACTTGACCTTTTGACCTTTGACCTTTGACCTTTGACCTCATGACCCAAACTTTCACCAGAGAATCTTAATTGGGTAATACATGTATACACTAAGTTTCAAGAAAATATCTTCAGACGTTCAATAGATATGGTGGAAATAGTGAAATTTTATGTATTTGACCCTTACCTTTTGACCTTTGACCTTTGACCTCATGACCCAAACTTTCACCAGAGAATATCAACTGGGTAATACATGTATACACTAAGTTTCAAGAAAATATCTTTAGGCATTCAATAGATATGGTGGAAATAGTGAAATTTGATGTATTTGACCCTGACCTTTTGACCTTTGACCTTTGACCTCATGACCCAAACTTTCACCAGAGAATCTTAATTGGGTAATACATGTATACACTAAGTTTCAAGAAAATATCTTCAGGCATTCAGTAGATATGAAGGAAATAGTGAAATTTTATGTATTTGACCTTGACCTTTTGACCTTTGAACTTGAGCATGTGCACCCAAAAGTTGATAGGCACAACTTCACCCCCTAATACACATACATGCCAAGTTTCATTAGGATACCTCAACAGGTTTTGATAGTTACCTTGTCCACAAAATTCATTACGGACGGACGGAAGGACGGACGGACGGAAGGACGGACGGACGGACGGACGGACAACCCGAAAACATAATGCCTCCGGCACCACTTCGTGGCGGAGGCATAAAAACCCACTCAAGGTAAATCTCCAGATCTCCCACAGACGGCAATAAATGCCAAGCTTCTGCTATTCAAAATACGGAGTTTCTTCTTCAAAATGTCATTAAAGCCAAGACACAGTTCTCATATGCCTGCAGAACTGTTCATCATTACTCCAAAATGTACATGTATGCACAAGAAATGCGTGAAATAACGCTGTAAGGACACAATTTCAGTTACACGTAGGTAATGATGAAAATGCATAGTATTAGTCAAAAAGGTTCGCCGGAAGTCCACAATCTCAAAGCTTACCCCATCGTGGTTGCTATGTAATTTTTCGTAATTGATTATAGACAATTGAGAAATCAGGCCACAGCAATATCCATCAATCTTTCACTCTAAGTGAATCCCATGCAGTTTGTTTGAAAATTTGATTGCAAGGGCACGATCGATCACCAAATGACATTCTACCTCCCCACAATGCTGAATGGGAAGGACTCTTCTGGAATAAAATTTGTGGATTATGATCGAACTTATTCTACGCTTCTAATCTCAAAATACTCAATAACAATTTATTATCTTGGCAAATTGCATCAGGTAAGTTCCTTGGGATACCCTTTCAATGTATTGCAAGCAAATTCCAAATGGTGATGAATTTTAAGCCTTTCTGAGAACTATGTTCTGACTTTAATTTCAATTTTGAGCCTTTCTGAGAGCTATGTTCTGACTTTAATTTTACTTGGCCACTAAAGGGTGCACGTAAAGGACTTATAGGCACATAACACTGAGACAAATGACCCTCCTCTAAAGGACGAGGTGATGGGAATAAAATGTCTTGCCTGTGGGCACTACTGGTGCTGACAGGGGATTTGAACCACAAACCTCATGCTTGAGAGTCTGCAGTTGATCTACTTGGCCATAACAGCTTCTCAAAACTGCTCATTGTAATATGAAGTTTTCAAATATAGACAAACTTCATTAGTCATTATCTTTACTCTGTTGAGGATTAGCTGATTTTGCTACAACACACACTTCCCATAGACATCTGCCCCAAGTATACTCAGGCCTTGTCTTCAGCAACTTCAATACTGTTGTTAGACATCAAGCACTGGTTACAAGTCACATGGTTAATCATGATAACACACGATAGAGATTGGACAATGGGTGCCTTGTCTGGAGTACAACCCTTTTGTTACAGGAACCTGGAATCAAGAATCTACGAGGATTTCAGAATGGTAACGAAATTAGGTTAAACATCATTCACTGATGAAATTGGTCAAACCAAAACAAATCTCAGGGTTGCAGGCTCAACAAAGTACAAATCTTGAAACAAGAGCAGTTTTGTGTGGGTAAACAGGTGCAAAATGAATGCTCAAGTGTGTGTTTTAAATCAAACTCTTACTTCATTTACTGCTAACTTAGTAGTATTGATGATGTGTGAGGCAGGGGCGGGGGGCATCTGTAAACAGCAATCTGCATACAGAAGTTTTCATGCCTCTCCTATCATGAAAACATTGAAGGGTCATTGTCCAGAGAATGAAGCCATGGAGTCAAAGGAAGTTGCTTGCATCTGGAATGACCTGTTGGGTCACTCCATTCCAATCAGCTGGACAGGTGTTCAGTGTGGCAGAGTCCAGTAAAGGGACCTTGCTGACCACACCCTCTGTGTCCCCCTTTCCCATGCTCCATACTTCCTGAAGACGCAGACTCAGAGCTGGAATCTCAGCCTCTTGGGCCTGGGGGATGATGAATATTGAGTGAGACGAAAAGCAGTATCTACAGAAGTCCCTGTCGCTTGAGGTCTTCGAATGTCTTCTTATTCACTACGTTGCCACTGGTGTCTTCAAATTCCTCCTGTGTAATTGAAGAGCGAGAAAAAAATACGGAATTACGACAGATACTGTATAATCTGTCATTTTCGCAAGGGTTTAATTATCGCGAATCACCATTGGACTGCAAGTTCAACAATATGCAAAATGTTGCCATGCGCTACAGTAACACTGCACTTACGTGAGCCTCGGTGTCAATTTGCGAAGACAACATCTCGTGAAAATGTCAGTGACCTCCCCATTCGCGGAAATATCTATACGCCACAGTAACAGCCTATACAGTGGCAGCAGACTGCCTGACATGGGTACTATTGTATAAGTCACAGTTAAATGATAAAATATGAATCTGATTTGTTTGTTTTTTTCAACTAATTAATAATCCCTCATTTAGGACATAGGGCCCTATTGTGAAAATGCTGTACTTGAATTCAAATATTGCTTTTCACACATTTTCTTTTATTTCTCAGATAAAAAGCACAAAAGGGAGACAAATTAATTCCATCAAACTTGGAAGTCTAATAAGATGAAATAGTAGATGCTTAGGTTGAATACACAATAATGGAAAGGTACAGTGAGAATAATAAGATGTCTGAATTAAATATTAAGTGTCATATCAAAGAAAGTGCAGAAATTAAAAAATATATTTGATTTGTAGCATATCCTGTGTAGTTATGAGAAGATCTCTATTTCTGAAATTTCACAGTACAGGCGATCCGCGACCCGTTACAACAAAGTCCTCAAGACCGGCAATTTTCTTTTGTTATAGCCGAACATCAAGTATGAAAAGATACAGATAATGATTTTGGGAACTGAATTTTTACTTCATTGAAACAAGAGTTTCATTATAATCATGTTCGTTATGACAAGAGTGCATTGTCTTACACTAGCTTACTTTGTTTTATACTATGTACATTTTAGTGTCATTCATGCCTACATTGCTCTCAAGTTTGTATATCACAAATTCTGTTTGATTATTCCCTGTTTACCTCTGTGTCTGGGACCCATCTCTCAGATGCCTTGTTGTTCTTTAGCTTCTCCCACACTGCAGTAAAGAAGAAGAAGAATGACAAATAAAAGAAACTTGTGTCAGAATTTGATGCAGTTACATCCAAACTCATCTTAATGCACCAAAGACATAAAATGTACTCAAAATTGTATGATTACATAAATTGAAGACAATCATATCAAACTCCATGTATGTAATACCACAAAACTGCGGTAATTAACAAATTTCAACTTATGTAGGATGGAGGGTGAGGGAAAATTTATTTCTAGAGAACAAATTGGACTGGTCTACTCTGACGGGTTATTGAGCAGATACAGTGGACTCCCGTTATAACGAAGTCGTCGGGACCGGCAGTTTTCTTTTGTTATGTCAAAATTTCGTTATAACCGTTATAACAAATAAACAATAAAAATACATAGAGTGGATAATGTTGCAGCCTGAATTTTAACTCCGTTGTAACCAGGATTTCATTATAACCGTGTTCATTATAACGGGATTGCACTGTACTGTAAACCAAAAACACAGAGGGAGCACACACACCAGTATGGTAAGCACCCAAAATAGAATACGGATATGCAAGAGATGAAATCAATAGCTCTTGGTTACTTACATGCGAGAGCATCTTCGATAAGGGTGACGTTGGCAAAGTGGGCTGTGTTGGGGATACCGAGACACCTCATACCATGGGCGTGTCTCCATTCCTGTTACAAAGACAAAGCACAGGCCAAAATAGTTCACCATCACACAAGATACATTTTAACAGACAAAAATATTTCACAAAGTGCAGGACAAAGGTTTAGTAAAATAAAATAATGATAAAAAAAAACAAAATTAACATATTTCCCTCATTTACATGCTGGTATTCTGCAAAGAATGGTTTAGTTTTTCTTCTAGCACAATACGAGGTTGGAGCTCCCAACATGTGGTATTTGCACTCTGAAGACAAGACGTAATATAAACACATAAATCATACTTTTTCTTCCTTTCTTGCTTTTTTTTCATTTTTTTGTTTTTGGTTGATGGAAGAATCTTCCTCATCTAAAAATCATCTTATTTGCTATATGAATAAAATGTACAGCAATGTAATTCAAAGATGTTGGTCCAGCATGTTTGATATAATCCAATAGAAAAGATATCATATTGTTTCTTATAAATGAAAGTCATCAAATTATAGGCCTCATACATCTACTTTATGGTCAGCATTTGGTATCCTTCATAGTTTCTTTTGATCATAGTGAAATTTGAGTCTACAAATCAACTTCTTGAATTTACCCAAACAATTCCAATATGTTACACAGAGCTGCGTCACATAGATACTCTGTGATGAAGACTAGGGTGTGGCAACTACATTGTATCATTAACTTTCAGTCACTTTAATTCTACTTTTACTTACAGCAAAGTGTCTCTGGAATGCTTTAGGTCCCCTGTAAGTTTGATTTCCGCAGATTTCACAGCTGTATGAGATGTTCAATCCATGCAGCTTGTATAACCAGTATGGAATGGGCTGGAAAGAAGATAGAGACGAGCACATCCCAAAGTTTTGTTACACAATCTTATTCTTCCAATGAAAACAGGCACGGCACAACAACAAAACTTGGTTTACAAAATTTCAGAAGTCCTGATACGCTTTAACTCTTTATATGTGCTATGTCTGCATGCTTGGCTCAGTTGACAGCGTGCCAAGTTCGCATATTTTGCTCAAACACACAAAACCGCCCAAACAGATCGATACATCGCCAAATGCCAGAGTGCAATGAAAGCATCACTCAAGATTTCACTCCTGCCACAAATAGCTTGCATTATGTGGTGAGTGACCTTGAGTCCCCCTACCCTGAAAGACATTCCACTGCCCTTGAAAAAAAGATACATACATACATACATACATACAAACACACACATACATGGCACTATAAATAGATGTTAATACAATCACTTCATAACCTCATTGTCTTCACAGAAAAGAAAACCAAACACATATACTGTGAGGAATTATTAACAGATAATTTAACGAGTGACAGTTTCACAAGTTGTCCCATTATATACCTTTCCATCCCAGCCAAGAGGCAGGTTCTTGGGGTTGTAGATGACCTCTTCTTCATCGTCGCTCTCACTGTCAGAGAAGTGCTCCTCATCCTCATCCTCCCTCTCCGTTCCCGTCCTCGCCTGCTTCCTCTGCACGTTCTCCTTCGTCGCGAGGCGTTGTTCCTGGCAACGGGACAAACAAACATCTCTCATGGTAACACTGGATTTACATCTTCCTCTCCTGTATATGCCACTGACTGCTCAAGGCAATATGATAGTTGGACATATATTTGCAAATGATAAAATAAGCTAAATCATCTCAATGTTAAAATGTTCCTCTTTTTTCTCTCCTAAGTTTCACTGATTTTAATTTTCCTTCACCCAAAGACGAATCTTAATGCATGTAAAATTGCTTATTATCAGCTTTCTATGTCTAATCATAGTTGGCTACAAATCCCTGCAGAGAAAGAGGGAAGAAACAGGTTTGGTGGCTGTCTTTGCATGATAAGAATATTAAGAATAGAATCCACTGATATCTCTAGGAATCGCATTACAACATTAGATCATACCAGGGCTTGAAAGATGCACACTTTATATGCGACCCTGCATCACAAAACTAACAAAAAGTCACCAGACATGGAATATTAATTAACGGCAGATTCTGAAAGAGCACACTCTAAGCTTTGAAATGATGTATAACTCAACTGAAATGGACTCTCCTAACCTATCTAAATATTGGAGAGAAAACACACACTCTGGAAAGTGTGAACTCAGAAAAGAGGCTCTGAAGTACAGGGTCTATTCAAGCACAGTAATAATCTTTACCTAGATGTGCTAGCTGTGCGATGAATGGGACAAAAAACAGGATGTTAACTACAGGAGCAACAACAATGAAGGGATTATCAGATTAAGCTGAAATTGAGCATGCTCTATTACCACACTCTGTCTATGATTAGAGCGAAATTTCAAAGCAGTAGCAGTATTCTTTCAAAAGCTATTGGAGCTGAAAGTGAACAGTGTGCAAAGGATTTCCAAGAAATGAAAAGGGACCTCTATAAAGACATACCTGATCACACTACTCTACAAAGGGGTCGTAGAAAAACTGCTGAAAACATACTTTCCCATTCATTTTGTGATCCCAAACGTAAGCATAATATAGAAGAAGAATACCTCTTTCAACAAATTCATCCTTAATGAATCCACACATAAAATCAAGGGGTGCAACTTTTTGTTGGTTTTGTAATGCACGGTCACATATAATCATGTGGCTGCACAGGCTGGGCTGATTGCTAGCCTGTAATGATAGCATCATTGTGAATCAAGTGTACTCACTCCAAGCAGCTCTGTGAAGTAGTAAACTTGAGCTTCCAAGAAGGCAATGTCCTTCTGCTTCTCAGCATCCCTGAATTAATAACAAACAGACCACAAAAGAGACAAGTTGAGACAAAAAACAACATATAAAAAATTGATCATCAAGTAAATTCATTATCTGCATATACGCAACTTTTACTTCATACCGGCATAGGTTAGTACCTACTGTGTCTTCCCAACAAAATACAATGAAGAATGCAATCTCTTGTTTGCAACTTCTTTGGATTACAACTAAATATATATCAATGTTTGCAAAATGTTGTAAGGACCATGAAATGTAACTTCTACCATGATACGTATGCAACATTGAGCAAATGCGCAACCTTGATATTAATCAATGTTTGATAGAGACATTATGGTAGAGACCTGGAAGTAATTCCCTGAATGTGGAGTTTTGTCCGTGTTTGAACATCATTCACAGGCATGGATGTCACAGTGATGCATGAGAAATAATGGGCCACTGTATTTGTCTTATGATTCTTGACTTTGTTTCATTTGTGTGTTGCTGCTGTATTTTTTAAGTTTGTTCTTTTATTTGAACCATGTTATTTAATGCTTCTATTCTGATTTATTTTAAATTTATTCATTTATTTATTTGTTCATTCATTATCTATGACATTGGTGACAACAGCTAAACAATGCCTTACTTTTTGCCCGCCTTGGAGCCCTTGCCTGGCTTGCTCTTGGCAAAGAGGGCGGGGTCCAGCTGATCGAGGGGAAGCCCCTTGGTGGTGAAGAGGCGTTGGGCTCGCTCCTCCAGGGTCCCACCGCACTTCAGTCCCAGAGCCATCAGGGCTGACTTGAGACGATCCAGACCCAGTGAGGCCAGTTCCTGGGTGTCAGGAAAGGAAGGTGCAAACGTCAGCGTTACAGGCATTATTTACCATTTGCAGATGAAACAAAAACCCAGTGTTAGTGCTTTAAAATAGTTCTAAAATGTGAGTTAGGGATAGAAACAACCACTGCAAAAAATTGGAATCCGTATAATCGATGTTAAGTATTGTTAAATACACAAATTGTGAACAATAGTTACCATAAAATTTTTACACACTAAACCGTCTACAGTTATAGTTTCTAGAGAAAAAATACTGATATCTCCTTATATTCTAGGCTTTATTGCGAAAATCTTATATGGTAGGATGTTTTGTGATACAACAGACCTACACATATGCATCAAATGTGATATCTTGAAAAATTTTAAAAAAAAAATCATTGCTCCCAATGGTAATCATTACCTTTAACTCAGTCCAGCCTTTTCTTTGCAACTGATTGACAAATTGTGACCCGCGACAACGGTTTCAGGCAAAAGTCGCAAGAGCAAATTCCCTCCTAGGCGGGGTACAAAGATTTTGACCATTATTTTTGTCGATTTAGGTTTTTTGCAGAAATCGGATCTTTGATATGTTTTCTACATCTACACTAAATTTCATTGCATAAGACTAAGTTTTTCCTATTGAAAATGGAATTTTAAGCACCCTATGTTGGATCGCACTCGTCAGTTTCGAGATTCTTTCGAACGCCGCGCCAATATCCCCAGCGTTGCTACGGAGCAGGGTCTCGCATGCGATTGGCTGGTGCTTCGCACACATTTACATAATTCGGCTTTCGGAGACACCAGTTGCAGCGTTTGGGGAATGCTTTGTCCACGCGTGCACGATTACATGCTCCATTGTTCTTGGTATAGTGGTTTATATACGCTCGCTCTGTAGTGCGTGCTCTTCGTTTGGCTTTCTATCCAAACTATTCTACCACAATGTTCGACAACGGAAGTGAAACAAAAATCATGTAGCATAACATAATCGTGTGAAAAGAAAACTAAATATTCTCAAATTTGTCTACTTGTACATTTAGTAACAATTATGACAGCAGACTGATTCAATGGAAGGTAGATGAGAGGAAAGGAGCGGTCACATGTGACCAATTATATTCAAATACTACACGTAAAGTTCGCACCAAACTAACGAGTCGTGTTTGTTTGTTTGTTTGTTTGTTTGTTTTAATTTAATTAGCACCACCGAACAAAGCAACATAATATGCATGTCTTGTAAAAGCAAAACAAACAGGAAGCGTGACCCTTGCCAGCACTAGCAATTCCCTGCCTTCAAAAGGGTCGCCAATGATAAAGACAAATCAGCCACAATGAAAACGCGATTTGTAAATGTGTGGATTCGCCACCGCTTCTGTTACATGCACATGGTCATGGCATGTGAATGCCATGGTATTGCATATTGCGTGCACCATACACATGTACATGCAATGTACACCATCCGTGTAATTATCGTATTCGCCATCTTAAAAGACGTACTGGTAATGAAACCCGAGCGAAACGCATTGTTTTTCGGCTCCATACGCTGAGCTCCGAGGAAGGTGCCCGGGATATTTGACTCTCTCAATGAGCCAATCAGAAGGCGATGTGGTTGCTAGAGGCGGAGCTTAACATCAATTGGCACCATCGTACGGATGGGTGATTCTCCCCTCGCATCGCCGCTCGGACATTGTCTCTGAGAAAGAGGTGAATCTTCAAAGCCTGTTTTCTCGCAATTTTTTCAGGCTAACAACTTAAAAAGTGTATTTTATTTCTCTTTCTATGCCCACTTATGATGCCGAAGAATACGAGTGTTTTATATCAATGCAAAGCTTAGGAAATGGGCAATGTGATTCAGTGAGAAAATAAATTTTCAAAATTCCCGACTTTTGCCTGAAACCGTTGTCGGCGGTCACAATGGCCCTACATTGACATAAATAAGCACTGAATTGATCAGTGTTTTTGTAGTAGCAATGATAAAAAGTCATGGGCGTACACACTCGAACAGAATTCGAACCTACAACCTGATCTCTGGACAGGCGTCATCTCCAGTAGACCACCGAGCTTCTGCCCGACAGCAACTGTTGGTTCTAAACCTTATAGCATGCAGCGGGTACTGCGTAATTACTCAAATTCATGAAATTCTTATTTACATGTACGTCAATATAGGGCAATTTGTCAAGCAGTTGCAATGAAAACATCTCGACTGAAGAATTTCATGAATTTGAATAATTATGGAGCCTTTTCTTTGTCTTACAATACAAGTGCATAATGTTTCAACAAAATTTTGAAGAAGGTTGAGAGCCAGCTGATTTTGCAATGGAATTCCAAGCAGAACTTGTTTGCTTTCAAATCCTGGAGAAAATCCTTATCGTTTCATATTTCAATTCATTTTAATTTTTATTTAAAAACAGAATGATACTAAATCAGACACCATACCAACAAGCATATCAAAGTGAAACAACTGCATAAAGATAATTTGGCCAGATGGTTGTGCATAAAAACTAAATAAATACAACATGTATATGTCAACCTACTACAGAGAATTAAAGTTTTGCTCTAGTATCCTTTTGGGTCATCAGCAATGGCATGAATCCCTATCATGATTCAACATTATGACAGCAGTAAGAATGAATAAATGAACACGTTTCAAATCAAAATTTTGTAATGAAAATCTGATCATGAGTCAAATGGGTAATAATCACACAATAGAACTCTTCCTTGAATATATGGAAAGGTACCCGATACTACAAACATTTATGACACACTCACTTCAGGTGACGAAAATGCAGACAGATCTAAATGAGCTCCGGCGTGGGTCATGGCGCTTGCTGCTTCTTTCTGAGAAAAAAAAAATACAAAGAGAAACAGAATGAAAAGGAATATTCAAACACCAATTTCATGAAACAAATAATGCACAGTTTTATGTTTGTGATGACAATGGAGATGCAGAACCCTTTCAGGTATCACAGTGTTGTGCAACATGTATCATTGTAAATACCTGTGAGTGCGCTGCATCTCCACTAATGCACTCTCTAGTGTGCATTATTTGTACAATACATTAATATCAAAAGGTGCAATTGTATGTAAGACATGATTTAAGTTTGAAATAGGGGCCATCATCTAGCATCAGCACTTTGGCTAACTCTTAAAGTGTACCAATACCCTCAGTATTATGTTTGTTAAATTTGTAGTATATACTTGAGACATGCCCTCTGCAAAATATTTCTGTCACTCTGATCTTTTATTTTTTTATTGGAGTTAAGATATAAATTGAAATAGACTTGTCAATCACCCTATTCTTTCAATCGAATGATAGTGCAATTGATATGTTTTCCAAATACACCTTGCAAGACAGTGATATGCAATGCATGTACGCGATCAGAACATGGAATCTTGATATTATTTGCAAAAAGGTATGTGTATAGCTAGAACATGCACACATCAGTATCAGCATGTAAGGAGCAGAACTTAAACATGTTGAGCAGAAGTGCCATATTCTTAAAGAGATTTGATCTGATTTAAAAAATTGAAATATCTATACTTTCATGGGCTATCACAGATGAGTCACGGCTGTTATTTTTTTTGTGTGTGTGTATTCTAGCTGTACACACATTTGATTTCTACGGTATTGGTACGCTTTAACAATGACAAGGACTAAAACTCACCGGCCATCCCATGAAGGTGCCTGCCTCCCACTGGGGGTCAAAGTCCTTCTTGACCTTGTCCAGTTCCTCGGGGAAGTCCAGAACTGGCTTGACCCTTGAGGCATAGTCCTGCAGATAGCTCAGCAACATCTCCAAGTACCTGAAGTGTTCCAGAACAAGAGGTTGATTAGATTCCTTGAGATAAGACTACAACAGGCCCATTACAAAATGTAAAACAAAATACTCAGCCTAACCTATCTGCCCTCTGTTGCATTAAAAGTATTAACCGACGGTACATGAATAGAAGGAAACCAATGTAACTAGATAAATCTACCACTAAACCTATCTATCTGGAGATCATCATTTCATAATTTCTTTCCACAAAGGCAGTAAAAAACGGGCTAATCTGTAAATAGGCAAGGACTACACAGCATCAAAAATGCTCAAAAAGTCTACCTAATGGTGTTTTATACATGTAGCTGCAGGTAAATACATAGCATTGTAAGTACACACTGTGCAGTATTCATTATGTCATGGTTAGGGATGGTGAAATATGAAAGAAATATTTATCAAATAATCACTGTTGAGGCATACCACTGGCAAAATGTATTTTGATATCCACAAAATAATCTATTTCCTTTGCATCACATTGTGACAACCATTGCGTGCTTCCACAAAGATTTGTGTCATTTTTACCTCCTGTACTCTGCATTCTTCTTGTCCTTTGGTATCTCAAAGAGTCGATCAAAGACCGAGAGGTATGTGACATAATCAATTTTCTGGAGAAAGAGAAAAAAGAGGAAAGAATATCTTTACACATTAGCATGCTTTGAGTGAAGGTGGTGATTGCTACATATATAGGCACAACTAACAGTGCTAATCATCTGTGAGACTATCAGAAGTCATTTGTATTCAATAAGATGCCATTACCCATCATTAAGTACCATATTTCAAATGCATAAAAACAAAATACATAAAACAACAAGAGAGACCATTTTTGATATACCCTTTCAGACCACAATCTCACTGACATTCTATACAATCTCATGGAATCAATGGTATTTACATAGAGCTAAATTGTTGAAAGATATTGATATATCTAGTTCGAAGATCATACACATGCTAATTTGGGTTAGCAGTTCAATGGGAAATGTTTTATATGCACGAACACTTTCTCTCCTTGAAGAAATAGTCTCATCAATGGTTTTTTTTTTTTTTAAATTTGGGATCCAGTCTGTAACCAACAATTGTTTTTACATCATGCTATCTTGGGGATGCTTTCTAGTTGTATGTGACAATCTCTACTGAAAACGTAAAAATAAATAGCATCAGCACACATGTTAATTGCAAGAATACATTTATATACATGAAACAAATTTATGTGTGTCACAGAATGAACTCCATGCAACTACACATGTATGTTCCTGATAGAATCCCATTTCTTTTGCTAATTTTCATTCATATTATATATTTCTGGTCGGTTTCTCTATATTATGCTTGAATTTACTCAATAAAATATCACAAGCCAATATTCAAGACATCCATGCACACACATACACAAACACACACAGACATACAAGTTGTACCTTCACACTCAAATGTCAAGAAAGAACAACAAAAACAACACAACAACAGCAATATATCCTGATGTAGCTTCCCCTTCAAACTGTTTTGACATTGCTATCATGGGGGGAAGGGGGGGGGGGGGGGGGGACTCACCTCTGCACTCTTGAGGTTTATATACTTGTCGTAACACTCATGCATGTCAAGGTACTTCCCGTAGCCCTCTTCATCCTTGAAGTGGACTAAACTCTGGGCCTCGTCCGTTGGGTTCTCTCGCTCATCCTTAAGCTGCTCAAACTCGATGGACATCGGCACGGAAATCTGAGGGACGTTGGGAAGTAGGGTGTCATTATGTGATGAATACTCTAGTACACCAGTCTGGCTTTTATTTACCGTAAGTTAGAGGTCTAAAAGTCAGTCAATGACAGGGCTTTGTCACTGTGGTTCACAATCTAACAAGAGAAGGTGATAGAAATTTGCAACCAGAGGACATTGATAATTGTTAAAAAACAGATGAACATCAAGTGGTGCTCACATGAGTCCAACAACAGGGATATGATATGCTTACACTAGGTTTTATGATCAGTTAAGATTTCTTGCACTTTGGGTTTTGTACAAAGACATTATACAGTATGTTCAAAGGAAAATGGCATGCCCCAGAAAACTTCAAACCATACATGAAAAACAAAGGGGAAAATATTGTATTTGTCCTAGAATGATGTGATACTTCCTCTTTTGGCACCTACAGCTGTTCCCTTTTAGGTGGCAATTGGCACTTGAAATATTGTGCACCAAAATTCTACCCTTACATTTCACATCCTCATTACAAAAACAAGAGTGATTATACTTCGCTAATGCTCAATACAACACAGATAAATCGCCGCTGAAATGCCACTAAATGCGACATTTTCACGGAGATGTAATGAACGTTGTGAGGGGCATATTCTCACAGAAACAATGCAGAAACTCCATACCTTTTGTTAGCGGCAGCTTCTAAATAATAAATGAAAGAGAAGTAGTTGCCGATGGTGGAGGTTCCGATTTCTTTTAGGCCTTTCCTGTTTCACTGTTGCAATAATTAGCCGCCTCTGCATCGCAACAACGCGCGCCGTGTTGCTTTCTCGCCGTCTGCTCGACCACGTGGTAGGCCTATTGCATGCAGATGCGCGAGAAGCGATCGAGAACTTTCGGGACATCGTTGCACTTTCCTTTCTGGGTATACTGCGGTTGTTTGGCCATGACATCAAAGAGATATCATACAAAAATGTAATGATGGTCATTATTCCGAAGGTTTGTTTAATCATAAAATGAAACGATTCATTACTGAGTACTTCGAAGGTTTGTAATCGAAAACAACAACAACACCAAAGGTCGGTACTACAGATGAATGTTCAAAATAAAACTGATTTCGTTCGAAGATGAACAAGCATTTTTTCTTTATTATTTTCCGATCAACGAACCTTCAGAAAGGAATCTATCATCTATCATCGTTATTGCTTCAGAATAACAAACCTTCAGAATAAGAAAACACCCTTTTGGGGCCGTTTTTGTATTCCGAAATTATACTGGCAAAACATTCGAAATAACAAAACTGATTTCGTTTGGATATAAACGAATATTTTCTCCTTTATAATTTTTCTATTAACGATCATTCAGAATTAAGCATGTAGAGTATTATTTTGCCATTATTCTTTCGGAGTAACGAACCCTGAGGGTAAGAAAACTGTAACCGTTTTCATTTCTTCTTTATCGTTTTCCGATTAACGATCGTTCAGAATTAAGAATCTAAAGTATTATATCGTTATTCTTTCGCAGTAACGAACCTTCAGAGTAAAAGAAAACTGTAACCGTTTTGGGGCCGTCGTTTTATTCTGAAATTTCACTGACGGAAACGTTCGAAATAACAAAACTGATTTCGTTGTGAAATGAACGGACATTTTTTAAAATCATTTTTGGATTAACGAACCTTCAGAATAAGGAATATAGCATTATTTTTTCATTAATCTGTCGGAGTAACGAACCCTAAGAGTAAGAAAAGTGCAAACTGTTTTTTGGGCAGTTTTATTCCAAATTTCACCGGCAAAACGTTCGAAATGACGCACTGATTTCGTTTTGAAATTTACGGACATTTTTCTTTATTCAATTTTCGGTTAACGAACCTTCAGAAAAAAGAATCTATTATTATTTCATCATTACTACTTCTGTCGGAATAACTGACCCTTATAGAGTACGAAAACACGCTGTTTTGTGCCGTCGTTTTATTCCGAAATTTCACTGACAGAAACGTTCGAAATAACAAAACTGAGTTCGTTGTGAAATGAATGGACATTTTTTCTTAATCATTTTTTTGGATTAAAGAACCTTCAGAATAAAGAATCTAGCATCATTTTATCATTAATCTGTCGGAGTAACGAACCCTCAGAGTAAGAAAACTGCAACTGTTTTGGGGCAGTCGTTTTATTCCAAAATTTCACTGGCAAAACGTTTGAAATGACGCACTGATTTCGTTTTGAAATTTACGGACATTTTTCTTTATTCAATTTTCGGTTAACGAACCTTCAGAAAAAAGAATCTATTATTATTTCATCATTACTACTTCTGTCGGAATAACTGACCCTTATAGAGTACGAAAACACGCTGTTTTGTGCCGTCGTTTTATTCCGAAATTTCACTGACAGAAACGTTCGAAATAACAAAACTGAGTTCGTCGTGAAATGAATGGACATTTTTTCTTAATCATTTTTTTGGATTAAAGAACCTTCAGAATAAAGAATCTAGCATCATTTTATCATTAATCTGTCGGAGTAACGAACCCTCAGAGTAAGAAAACTGCAACTGTTTTGGGGCAGTCGTTTTATTCCAAAATTTCACTGGCAAAACGTTCGAAATGACGCACTGATTTCGTTTTGAAATTTACGGACATTTTTCTTTATTCAATTTTCGGTTAACGAACCTTCAGAATAAAGAATCTACAATTTATTATTTCATCATTACTACTTCTGTCGAAATAACTGACCCTTAGAGTACGAAAACACGCTGTTTTGTGCCGTCGTTTTATTCCGAAATTTCACTGGCAGAACGTTCGAAATAACAAAACTGATTTCGTTGTGAAATGAACGGACATTTTTTCTTAATCATTTTTGGATTAACGAACCTTCAGAATAAAGAATCTAGCATCATTTTATCATTAATCTGTCGGAGTAACGAAAAAAAAAAGAATCTTGGTGGCGATAACTGATGCTGGTGTAGAGAAAAACAAAGACAGCTCGCTCAAAAGATGCTTCCTTCTTTCAGTTTATTTTCTCCCCAGTCATTCCTATCGTTCTCCTCCCATGAACCCCTGCCATGCAGGGACGATGAACAAAACAAAATGTTACCGATGCTGCAATGAAAAAAAAAAAAAAGAAACACGTCCTCAAAGCAAATTATCTACACTTTTCAAGTTGAACAAATTGGTGTTCGTAATGAAGAATAAAAAAAGCACGACCTCAAGCAGTGGGGAAACTTGATATCATGGCTTGTGGAAATTTCCATGAAATTTCCACGAAAGCGGTGTCAGATAAAGAATGTCGCGCGTACTGCCACCTTGCTTCAGTGGTCGTAAACAGCGTGTACATAGCATGTAAACCAACTGGGAACATTGATGAATGATCATCATTTATTTTCTGCCCGTGAAGGCCCCCTAACCCACCTTTTTACAAACCAAGCCAGAAGCACGTGGAGCATTACGTATACGTTGAACTTGAAAGACCATCATGACAGAATTACTATAAATTTCGGCCCGGAGAAGGAAAATGGAATATTCACGAATGACGTTTACAAATCCATAGATATTGAAAAGGCTAAAATGGAACGCATGGCTTTTTAGATTTAAAAAAAAAAACGCTGAAACTACCAAAACCTAAATAACAATTTGCATTTGCTTACTCCATCGCACGTTCTTTTTTCTTTTCTTTTTTTTAACGAAAAATGGAGTTAATTTTCTCTCTGCGGCAATGCTTTGAACGCATCTAATTTTGCGTCACTGCCGATGGCCAGCTTCCTAAAGAATTGATACGAATCCTTTCAAATATACGAAACAAAGTCTAAAGATCCTGGATCCTGGCTGTGAATTTCGGTGGTATTATAAATCCTGCTCACTATCAAAATCTAATCATCTGTTCCTTGCACCATTTTACCAACCAACTGTTCCTGAAAATTTCATCCTAATCTGTTCCCAAATTGCGACTTATTTTGCGAATAGAGAGACAGACAGGCAGACAAGCTAACAAACAAACCAAAGCAGCCAAAAAAAAAATACAACCTTTGGCGGAGGGGGCATGCATTTCATATCGTTTGTTTTTGCGTAACCCGACAACAAGCGTGACAACAAGCGAGCACGTGTCAGCCTTCCTCAGCCTCCTTCAATTCGGCCTCCGACCCTCTCTTTCCGTCCTCTCTCTCCCTCTCACCATGGACCCTACCCATGCTCTCACAATACACTGTACCGTTGTACATGCAGGAGGCTGTAAGTGGCCGGCTGGGTGCTTGTGCATGTGTGTGTGGATCCCAAATCAGAGCGCATGTGAGTGAGGAAGTGTGTGATGTGGTGTGTATCAGCAGGGAGGTGAGACCTCCCTGGTATCAGCTAGTACGTCGCTCTGTTGAGCCGCGTTGTTGTGATCGGTGCGGTGACTGCGTGGGTAAATTTTTTGAGCTTGTATACGTATGTAAACTGCTGCTGCTTTCATCATCTAGCTTCTTTTCTAGCCAGATAATAAAGACTGAAAAAGGCGAGAAATTGGTCCGAACTTAGCTCGTCAAGCAAGGTACCCTTGTCGGCAAGTTCACGCGTGGTGTTACCCTTGTCGGCAAGTTTTACCCTTGTCGGCAATTGCTTCTTCAAACCGCACGCTTGTCGGGGCCGACAAGGGTGATATACGCTGGCGAGATCCCTGTATACTACTACTACAAGTGTAATGCTGTAACTTACTCAGAATGACTCAATAATGTTTACAAAGACAGACACACTTCAAGTTGAGACAATAAATTGGGGGGGGGGGGGGGGGGGCTACAATTTAGTGCAAAAAAAAGGGGGAAGAGGAAGGGGAGGTTATGCTCACAATACCTCATTTGGATGCCTCCTGTGAAAATCCTTGATGGTTTTAAGTCTGTTGTAGAACTCGGCGAACTCATTGGGACCAGACAGGGCTTGGATTTCCTCCTTGCGCAAGCTGGATTTGAATTATGTCGAAACAAGGAACAATAGGGCAATAATTAAATAATGGGTACCGGTACATACTCAAAAGGTAATTCATCTCTTATGGTAACATACATGTGTATGACAAATCTTATATTCATTTTGTCTGCCTCATTGCTACAAAATCTCCAAATTTTCACATGGTCCTATACCCTCCCAAGCTCAGGTAACTGAGAACACATGAATTCAGAGCACACCATAAAAGCAAAACTATAGTATACCATGCCCAATGGCACCATTTCCACTTTTACAGAGCACACACTCACCCACAAACTGAAGTAAATGAACGAACACTTATGACATGAGGAGTAACAAGACTCAGTGGCTACTCCCAGCATGGAAATACTTTGTGTATACAAAATATGTGAGGAATTCTAGATCATTTAAGTCATGACAATGACAGTGATGAAAGTTGTTTCATTCTCAAGCTGCTTTCTAGATAACATGATGCAGATCCAGGCCAAACACAGCATAAAATCGCAAATTGATAGTGATTCTTCCATTATATTGATGTGTGCAGGATGGTGATAAAAGATGACAGAATCTGTTCAGCATGTGTCTTGTATTAAATCTGCTTTATTAGCCAACCATTCTCATTCTTACCCATCTTTGTCCTCATACAGCTCCTTCAGCGTGTTGGTTCCATCAATATATCGCTGAAAATATGAAAAAAGGGCAAACAGATATTTAGGAGAAAAATCTGAATAAATAAATTTATAAGCATGGATTTTTCGTGTTATTGTTTTCACAATAACAAACACGACATTGAGACAGGCCCATCATAGCATAAAATACCACTGTCAAGTGAAGTGAACTTATCACACCATGATAAAGACATTCTACACCTTAGGTTTCAGTACGTTTCAGAGAAACTAAAGGGAAAGTAAATGAAAAATCTCCTTGTCACTGTAGTAAAAGATGGATACATGTATGTAAATGCCATCTTCACACAATAGTTATTCCACAAAGCTTGGACCTGCTTACTATAAAGACAAGTACAAAACATGAACTATGGACTCCGTTTCCACTTGAAGTAGAGACAAACTGAAAAATTGTGTCAAGAACTCTGAATACTCATGATAATGGAGTGCATGAAGATCATGAAACCCAAGGCAGCATAGGTTTAGAATTAAAAAACCTTTGTCACACAGAATTTTTTCACCAGTTTTGTGTGATTTTGTGACAATGAGCCAAAGTCACAAATGAATGTCACTGTACTTTTTAGTTTCATATCAAACATATTGTACAGGTATCTGAGATGTACAGTGTATGTCTCATTCTGGCAGCATACATGTGACACTTAAACCTTATTTACACTTGCACATAATGCTTATGTTTCATATTAAATATGAATTGATTTCAGTAAAAAAAATATTAGTGGGATAACTGAGGCCTGACGAAACAAGACATGTGAAAGAATTAGAGAAATTCAATGCTAAAAAGATACTCATAACATTTGTAAGCCTTGAGCACTTAATGAAGTCATCTGCAATATATGGATGCAATATGAAGACATGTATGACTAGACAAGAGCATTTATAAAATAATACTTACATCAAGGAGCTGCTTTGCTCTGAAGTCCGAGTTTATCTGTTCTCGGTTCTGCAAATGAATTAAGATAACAAAGTGACATTATCAATCCATACAATGTATTATTACCAGTAATAAAAAACTTTTTTTTTCTTTTGGTTACTGTACTGCATTCCATCACATCAGTACTATCACTTGGACTTATGTATCACATGAAAACTGAGACTCATGGGGGGGTTGTTTCACAAAGAATTTAAGTCGAGCTTATTGAAATTCTAAGATCAACTTAAAATGATGATATGCTGCGTGTGTCTTCAATGATATTCTTACTTCCACATGAAAATGAAAATATGTAAGAGTACTAAGACTTTTTCATGCAGGTAGGAATTAATAAACAAAATGAAATCAGGAACGTCAAAGGAATTTTTCTGTAAATTTTGTGTTGATCACGATTTAAAGTGGATTCTGAAAACAATAAATTAGATTTGTTGAACAGGAAAACCAAATGGCATGTCATTCACCTGTATTCACCTGTCTCTGGAAAGTCAATAGTCTTGTATGGTAAATGCCCTCCAACTTTCAGTAAACTACCACTGCATGTCAAACTTGAATACCTTTTCTTCTTCATTGCAGTGATGACTGCTACTATTTGAGATAATTACTCTGCAGTATGTGAATTTGTTGTACTTCTTTGACAGGAATGCATCAACTTCTGACTTGAATCTGTTAAACTGTAATTAGTCTACTGTCTAGTTGCTTCCAAGCTCAGAGTGTGATGGTATCCTCAAAAACACAAAAGAAAAACAAAATCTCTGTACATGCCGATGCAGTGAATAAATGTACAGGGGCTGAATGCAAGTGCCGAGTCACCAAAATTTGGACACGAACGGGCGCCGCAACGTACCCAATGCAACCTTGCGAAAACATGGTATGGTGCGCGCTCATTTTTCAGCTGCCTAAGTTGTATGCGTATTGACATTGAACACGCACAGCCCGTGTCCGAATTTTGAAAGGGCTGTCCAAAAATTGGGGAATTGACAAGGTCGTAACTTTTATTTTGGGGATTTTGTGAAATTTTATGATGTAAGTGTATTTAACAAAATCAATATTGGGAAAATGTAGTTTGATATATTTAACATACATTGTCACTTACAATTTTGTAGAGTATTTTTTTAGTTTAACAAATAATGCAGAAAAGCTTAAGTGTCCGAAAATTGGGGTTTATAGATAATATCTATCTCAATCCAAAGCTGGTTTTACAACACTGTACAACCACCAGCTGACAACAGGCACAGAGACCAATCATGGCATGGCCAGGCATTGACCGAAAGATCGGTCTGTATCTGTCCGTCGGGGACTGTTCCGCGGAGACTGCGTCTGGCTTCACGGATCCCCTCCGCATACAGACCGAAGTCAATGATTGCGACTCCTGTGTGGAGCAGTCGCGCACAGATCAAACGTTACGATAAACCAAATTTCAGACAGCTTTTTTACATTCAAACAAGTTTGACATGACATGACACATTATGCAGCAATATTTGGGATAAATTTCTCAATTGTGCAATCGAAATACTCACATAAACTCGGTTATAACGCAGACATTTTATCGATATCGCAACATCGCCGTTCGCAAGCTGTAAGTCGCCATTTTGAATCTGTAAGCCAATCACATGCGAGGTACTTGTTTTAGTAGAACAAACACAAAGAAACTACCTCGCATGTGATTGGCTAATAGATTCATAGTGTATGTTTCTGCAGTTTGAACGTGACGACGCGACAGGCTGTGTTTTACGTTGAAAATTCTACTAAAATTTTGGATTATTCATTAATCTGGTGAGTTTAATGTATTCTTAAAAAGCTAATTTCACGATACAAGCTTAAATTTGCCGACCTAGGGCCGTGAATTAGACGCAATCGAGAAGGGTGAGGTACCTCACCCAATTTTCCATAGAGACAGTGGTTAAGAACATCCACACAGCAATGGGTACTGCAACCTTCCGTCTGTCTACGGAGGACAGCGTTAATGGCAAAATATAAAAAGAGTCCTCCGGACAGACGGATCTTTCTGTCTAGGCCAGGCATACCCCATACCCATTATCGGGATTAGACTTGAGACGTGATGGAGTCTGTGCACGTGAGAGCTACTACAGACGTTATACTGTAAAAGTGGATATTTTCGCATGACTAATTTTTCGCGCTTTGCCGAGTGAGAAGAGTTTCGCGTGTTTTTAATTCCGCGGATTCAAGACACCAAGTAAATTTACACGAACATACGCCCTACGGCAAGCAAAAATATTCGCGTGCTTTTATTTTCGCGCTGGTTTCTGGTTGCCCGAAATGCGCGAAAATTTCAACACCGCGAAAATTTCCACTTTTACAGAAGTACAAGCTGTGCTGTGTGCACTCACTGCACCGCACTCTTACTGTACAATAAAGATAAGGCCTAAAGATAAAGTCTTTCCAGCTTGAATAAACACACACGCGCGGTACGCAAACACACACATAAACAAACGAGTGGGACAACACGAAACATTCATCATGCTGCATACCGCACGCAAAGTAAGCAGACTCAGTTATCACATTTTACCACCCTGAGCTCACATTGGTTTTCTTGTGAAGGGTCTCTTTGACGAGTGCATCGATGACTCTCTCCCGCTCTTCGTGTATTCTTCTCTGCTGCTCAAGAATTGTTTCCATTTTGATCACTTGTATTGCATTATGTCCTGAAACTGTTCACGATTTCAACACGTTGCGAAAATGCAGGCGCTAGGCATTATGCACGCACGCGCGTGTACGTGTACCGTGCGTATGGAAGGCCATCGCCGCCAAAACGCGTGCCAATACCATACGCGTGCATGTCAGAACGTACGCATGGTTGTTTCGTGACGTATGCATGGTTGTTTCGTGACGTATGCATGGTTCTGTTATAACGTACGCATGGACATTTGTCATTATAGTTCTCTGAAATTCTCAGCGTACGCATGCTACTGTCATAACGTACGCATGTTACTGTCATAACGTACGCGTGGTCTTACCATTACGTACGTGTGCTTCTGTCATTACGTACGTATGGTCTAATAGATTTTTGTCATTACGTACGTAAGGTCTTAGAATTACATACGTATGGTCTCGTCATTACGTACGTATGGCCTTTTCCTCACGTACGCGTGGTCTTGTCATTACGTGCGCATGGTCTCGTCATTACGTACGCATAGTCTTTTCATTTCGTGAGCAATATATAGCGGGTACGTTGGAATGACCGAATTGGCGGTAGTCCCTATGTGATACCAATTAAGGAGGTTCAAGAACAAGAGTTCCAACTGGCAGTAACTATTCAAACAGCTGTCAATTTTGTAAGGATTCACAAAAGAATTCCACAGGCGCATTTGTGCCTTTGGCGATTGGGATTCTATGCCGCCGTCTTTCTAAGCAATCTGAAGATTCTTTTGAGCACTAGCATAATGTCGGCCGTATATTTCGCTTGTTTATTTATTCAATGAAATTACATTTTACCTGATGGTAAAGCACATTGAACAGAAGTAAATCCTGTCCAAAACAATGTGCAAAGTTCAATCATAAATCTGAGGCATAATGTTGTGAAAATATTTGAAACTGTATATCCTCATTGGAAAGCCTATATTATCATTTTCCGATCAACTTCGTCAAATGAAGCTAATAATTATGTGATTATAACCATGAACCTACGACTCATTGACATTCATCGCTTTTAATCAATTCATGCACCTGTTTCTGTCAAAGGCGTCACAATAACTTTTTGCTGTAAATATGCTTTCCTGCTTTGATCATATTGCCATATCCTTCATAATATAACATATTCAGTCTGGATGGAAATAATACTACGTTTTGAAAATCTAGAAACTACATGCGCAGAAGATAACTCTCTTAGATCAGGAAAAATGCAACAAAAAAGAGAGAAATTGCGTGTGCAGCGGTAGTGTATATTGGGAAATGATCGCTCAAGTAATCTCATTTGCACGTACTTTACAAGAGAAAGCAAATACTTTGGCAGGTGGATCGTGATTTGTAATCTAATTTTCCCATTTCTCGCACATTGGTTCAGAGTATACATGGACAGTAGCGATTGACAGATATGTCTTACCACTGAAGCAACGTTACTTGCTTGCCCACAAGTGTCCACTGCAGTAATTGATATTCTTTTTTACCCAAACTTTGTTGTGTTTTGAGATTTCCTCTTTTTTTTTACTACATATCTCGGCGTAGGACCCATAGTGCCACAGCCACGGAAGACATTCTGTACTCAGCAGTGGCATGAAGATTTTGATAGCACGCGAACGAAGCAAAACTACTAGGGCTATCACCTTTTCAAATTTTGCAAGTCGATAAACTACTCTAATTCTCGACACAGGGTATATCGTGTATATGGTCAATGTGATCTCCCTCAAATCAGGCCTTCATACAGACCAATTCACCCACATTCTGATCACAAGCACTTATAGTAAGTCACACCTACGCTTAGTGGCGTACCGTGGGTCAAGACATGGGGGGGGGGGGTCACCTCGTGGAAAAGTAATTTTGAGGTTGTGTATGCTTGTGCGTGCGTATGTGTGTGTGTGTGCGTGCGCTGTCAGTCTGCAAACTTAACGGGGACTACAATACATAACGGAATGTGATACATTCCACAGAGCAGTCATTGAGCAACATTGTAAGTTTTCCTTACATGGATTATGGAATGACAGTGTGAAACGACAAATTACTGGCAGCAACATCAGGAGAATTGCACAACAATTAAATGCGAGCAAGCGGAGCTAGCGAGCTTGAAAATTGTGACATTTTACAGTACGAAAACTGCCGTTTGTTGCTATGTTTTTTTCGCTTTGGAATTTAAGGGGGGGGGGCAACTACTGGCAGCAACATCAGGAGAATGGCCCAACGATTATATGCGAGCGAGCGGGGCGAGCAAGCTTGAACATTTTGACATTTTACAGTCCCAAAACTGCCGTTTGCAGCTATGTTTTTTCGCTTTGGAATTTAAGGGGGCAATTACTGGCAGCAACATCAGGAGAATGACATAGCGATTAGATGCGAGCGAGCGGAGCGAGCAAGCTTGAAAATTTTAACATTTTACAGTCCAAACACTGCCGTTTGTAGCGATATTTTTTCGCTTTAGAAATTATGGGGGGGGGGGTGCACCTGGCGCAACTGCTGGCAATTACTGGCAGCAACATCAGGAGAATGGCCTAACGATAAAATGCAAGCGAGCGGAGAGAGCGAGCTTGAAAATGTTGACATTTTATAGTCCAAAAACTGCCGTTTGTAGCTTATACTTTTACGCTTTGGAAATTAAAGGGGCTCAGCGGGCGCAACTGCTGGCAATTTACTGACAGTAACATCAGGAGAATGGCATAACGATTAAATGCGAGCGAGCGGATTTTGACATTTTACAGTCCCCAAACTGCTGTTTGTAGCTATATTTTTCGCTTTGGAAATTAAGAGGGGGGGGGGGGGCGCCCATAGTGCGTCCCCCCCCTTGATCCACCACTGGTAGTCAAGGGTGTCGGTTTATGTTCGTGATTGGGTTACGTATGACCAGCGAGGGGGCGTCGAAGTGAGCAAGCGGGGGAAAGATGTCCAAAATCTGCACTTTAGAGCATCCCCTAATTGTTTGTGTTTGTGTGTGTATATGTTTTATATACATGGAAAGGTTAGGAAATAACCCAGGTAAAGTTTTATTATTGGCAATGCAAGGCATTTTAAGATTGACTAGTATGTAAAGCAACACTGCTAAAATCAATGATCTAGCTTTGATAACGAAGCGTAAGGTACAAAGGTGTACATTCTATATCACATTGCGCAACGTTGCAGAGACTCTTTGTGCCGTTCGGATGTTCTGAGTACACTGCGCACATTCTGCTTATATTTAGAATGCCAACCAGGAATCACGCTGAATCACAATCTTTTGTCGGTTCCAGGCTTTTTGAACAATGTTCCACACTATATACCTCTTTAATCATGGTTAAAAGAAATCTTAGAAAAATATCTTATTTCTTGATCGCCCTTTCATGTCGATTTCAAAAGCAGTTTACTAACCATTGAATTACCATTTTGGTGAGGTCTTTTTGTTTTTTGTTTTTGTTTTTTGTTTTGGGGGTTTATTTACCAGCCGATGGGGGGGGGGGGGGGGGGGGGGGAGGGGACGTGCCCCCCCCCCCCCCAGAAGCTGTTGATCTGTGTCGTAGCATCGTTCACAAGGTGGACGCTTCTACTACGCACGTTTTTTTCAAAATAAATTATCCTCTAACTCACATTTGTTTTTTATTTGCCTCAATTAATATCTAAGAAAACAGACGAAATTTTGACGGGCAATTCTAATATTGATCTTCGGAATATACGAGAATATCCAATTCTATAACAATAAACTATGCAGTATATACATCGGCGAGAATCAGTTTACCAACGTTATCAATTGGTTATATTTTAACTAACATTTCTGATCATCTACAGTATATACCTATATGTATTGACGACACACAGAATTTCTATACTAATACCAACAAAACTTGAGACGAAGCGCAAATTTCATCTGCATTACAAAAAGAAATATTGTTCAACGACGAATTAATCACAGAAACATGAGACGCTTTATCATTATGCGCAGACACATAGTGTCTCTGAAGCGTTCTAAGATATTGTTCATCTCTTATTTTGGCATGCATATCCCCGATATTGAGCAGAAGCATAACACAAAAATAAATTTTTCATGGACGGCAAAGGAAAATTTGTGTTCAATTAAGAAAATAAATGCCTTAAACAAAACAGAATTTTTATTCAGATTCAATATTCATTGATTGTAATCTGACAGTAACATCGTTTTTCAACCTAGCTTTAAAAGAATATAACGTTTTACATGATTTAACATAATCTGGAGGTGTGTTCCAAAGGTTTGGTCCATTATGTCTTATAGATTTTTGTGCAATTAAGGTTGCAGGAGGTCGCAGGAGGTCGTAGAGGCCGCAAGAGGTCACAGAGGTCTCAGGCGGTCGTAAATTTGAATCCCGCCCGAATATGTAGGCCTTTGATTATTTCTTATCGTGGCTACTACTAAACGCTGATTAATTCGGTGCCTGTTTATACGTTGATGTAGAGCAATATCAATTGCAATTGAAACACTTTATTGAATTGACCCCTCCTCCCCCCCCCCGAAAAAAAGCAAGTCCTCCTGATAATTTATTTATCCTAGAAAACCAGAGATGTTCGCGTGCATTATCAATTCGCAAAATTTCGCGAGTCAAGGTTTCCGAAATGAAAATGCACGCGACAGTTTTTGCCTACTATACCATATGCATTGAATGCCAGCGGCGATTCGCGAACGTTTTGTGCCACGAAAAAAGACCGTCGGCTCCAAGTCACGACAATATCATGCCGCGAAAATATTTTGCTTTTCAACCGAGAAACTATCTTGTTTCACCATGGCTCAACTTCTGTAATAGCCTACTGTATGGAGTTACTGTAACAAATCCAAAATTGATGCGTTATTTCTCGTACAGAAAAGGACATTCCAATGTGTGTATATACATTCTGTCTATTTAGCTCATACCTCTCCTTTATCAAAACACCAATAGAACTATGAGAGTACGTGACCTCTGTACCTACCAGTCTGCTATGTTAAAGCACATCAACACAATTACTTCATATCTTCCACGATACATTCATCCCCAACTGCAATATCAACCTCCTATCCCGCACGTCATTGTAAAGATTTTTCGTTTTCAATAATCCGAAGCAACTCCTCTTCCATAGTTCTATCTCATATCACGGACCTTGCAGTTAATAGAAATCACTGCCGGAACGAATCAAATCGTGCGCGACACCTTTGTTTTTCTTTCAAATCTCCCATGACAACGCATATCAAACTCTAAAGATCAGGAAACATCTAATTATGTCATTCACGAAATGCTTTATGCATTTGATATTTCGGATCACTGTTCACGAATGTATTAAACATCAAACCATTCAGGAAAAATTCACGCGTATAGTTTAAGGCATATTGCACTCACTTTATCCCTTTAGACTTGACGATCTATTTTCATCAACGCAACGCAAAACTCCAGAATATCAAATAACATGGTTTTTTTCGTTTGCTCTGTACTTTCAATTTCCTATTATTTTTTTTTAAACTCTTTTCTTCAGACTGCCGTCTCTTCAAGTTATTAGCCTATTTATAACGACAGACTTCTGCATTCCAATCCCGCCAAAATCATTTTACCATGAACCAGTTAGATCACCGTTTATTCCTCTATCCTGAATTGTTAAAATCAACACAATTTTGCATTCTGTCATCAGACTACTGTATATTTAATTTTACTTATATGAATGTACTGATTGTGCACCTTATTGTTCTTCAAAAAAAAAAAAAAAGAATACTCATTTTCATTTGAAGTACGTTCAATGCAGACAAGAGAATAAAGTCCGAGTCTGAATTGGACTAAACCGAACTGATATGTTAACTTATAATTGCTTTCTCATTGGTTGTGCGAGATCGTAATAGCTACAGAAAAATATATGATGCACCACGTACGCATCGTCGAGTCATTACGTACGCATGGTTCCGTAATAACGTACGCATGGTTCCGTTATTCATAACGTACGCGTGGCTCTGTCATTACGTACGCATCGTTCATTCATTACATACGCTTGGTTCTTTCTGAGAGTGTGACATTTTTTCCGAATCCATGCGTATGTAATGGCAAGACCACGCGTACGTTATGACAGAAGCATGCGTATGTTAGGAATTTCATTGAAAAATAATAGCAAATGTCCCATGCGTATGTTATGACAGAACCATGCGTACGTTATGAAATAGGCATGCGTACGTTCTGACATGTATGCGTATGGTTTGGCACACGTTTTGGCGGCGATGGCCTTCCATACGTGCGCGCAGCTAGCCGTACCTTGTAAAATTGTGTATGCCATTATTGTACAGACGCGATTCGACATTGCGACAACACCGAGGCCAAGGGCTACAACGGTTGAATGCTGCAACTACCGGTAGCTAGCTGCAGACACCGTAAATTACCAAGCTTACACCCGCTGTCGCCCCGGCAGCTAAGGCAGCCGACCCGGCAGCCCAGGAGTACTACTGAGCGCAGCAGGCCAGCTTGAACTTGACTTGCTAGGTGTGGTAAAACAGTTATTTTTGTGTGTGTGTTGATCTGACATACCGGGTATTCTCTCTTGTCTTAATATCTTTAACAACAGTAAACGAAAGTCCTTAGACTTAGTTCCAAGAGTGACAGTCGAGAGTGACTGTTCGAAATTTGTGTAAAACTTTAATTTAACAGTTCTGGTTGAGGTGAGGATTTAGCTTTTAACGTTTTGCGAGATGTTCAGAAACCACCCTATGAGATGTCAAAGAGCATGCAATTCTAAGGGGTATAAAAAGTTTATCTGATGAAAATCGATTTTGAAATGGCTGAGTGAGATAGACCCTATCCAAAAACAAAGTGAAACAAAGAGATCCTAATCAGTATACAGTAATAAAAGGCATTATGGCCTGTTGCCTTTTATTATTATCACTTTTTTGGATATCTCAGCCATTTGAAAACCAATTTTCATCAAATGAACGTTGAATCCTCTTTCATATTTCATAAGAGGTTTCTCATTATCTCACTTAGGAATGTTGAAAACATGAATCCCCACCTCAACCAGTACTGTACAGTCCCTTTATAACATTTAGT
Organism: Diadema antillarum; assembly: GCF_040938485.1. NCBI lineage: Eukaryota > Metazoa > Echinodermata > Echinoidea > Diadematoida > Diadematidae > Diadema > Diadema antillarum. Next base: position 1,425,882 of record NW_027271190.1, read on the forward strand.
TTGATTGTTAACTAATTTAACCACAGGTCTACTAAAATTTAATGTAAATGTTAAAATTATTACTGTTAGGTTTGCAAGACTTGAGTGTGGGTGGGTTCTAGCCTGTTAAACTAGTAGTGTAGATCCTAAGGGGTAGATAACTTATATATCAGTGCATGCCTGGATTGAAACGTGAAACCGCTTAAAATCTTCGAGTTCCTCATTAGGACATTGCCTTTGATGCTATCATTATTTAGTACTGGGCTTTAAAATTAAAGACACAATAATGATGATCTACCTCTTACCATACTCTAGATTCTATACAATCTGAAAAACAGATTATACCAACCAAGAGTTTTACATGTTGTGTACCTTGTCCTTATTTCTTCTTGTTTGAATTCATGAAAGTGAAACCATATCTATATTTAAAGTCTTGATGTGATTCTTGTTCTTCCATCCAGGCCTATCTTCATTGAGTTATTGCCAAAGAAATCAAACTTAAACCTTTCAAACAATCGTGAGAGGGAGATAGAGCCAAAACAGGTCGCTGCGCGAAGAAGAGGGAAGGATGGCGTCAGTTGACTCCGAGCACGACATCGTCATCATCGGTGGCGGTATCGCCGGGGTTTCTTGCGTGGAGCAGCTGGCATACTCGTGTCCCGAAAGAAAAGTCAAACTCTTCACTGCTTCTCCTGTCGTGAAAGCTGTCACAAACTACAAGAAGGTACAAGGGATGAACTTTAACTTTAATCAGCCAATCAAACATACAAAATAATGATATGATGCAGTGAAACAGTAAAAAGGAAAATCTTAAAAATGTAATATAATTTATCATCAAAGGGCAGGATGAAACTTATGTGCAAAAGTTTTAACTTATTTACAAAAGTATGAATTAAACACATACACATCTATGCATGGAGGCCTACAAACACACACATCATACAACATGGCTTGCTGAGTTTCAGGTACTTGTAACTTGGAGTTGATAACAAAAGGTATATTTTCTTTTCCCCAAAAATGTAGAACCTAGGCAGTATAGTGGTTGACTGGCATCACAGCACATACTAGCACTTAAGTTAAACCTGAAGTCAAATATGAAAAAGTCTGTCATAATGGGTTGTTAACCATTGAGTATCAAGTGTTTGTCCGTGTTCTGATCAAGATTTAACAGACTTGGTTTTGAACATCCATCCAGCAGACTTGCCTTTCATAAATTCATGACCAATCTCATTAGAAACAGTTTTTTGGTTTCATCTGTTGAACACTCACTGTCATGGATTTCTTTTTTGAAATGTGCACCTTCCTCTCACTTTGGAATGAGCCATTTTTTGCCACATATTTGCACTCCAGGTCTAGGGCTTGCTGCTTATTCAGCTCCGCATCCCCCCTTCACTCCTGCTGTTGCTATTATTTTCTTTTCCCATATTCTTTATCCTTCTGTTGTTCCTTATCTTGTTTGAAGCTGCCTCCCTATTCATCTTTATCCTTCACAGGTCGCCCCCTATGATCCTTTGGATCATCACTGGCCTACCCCTACCTTTTGTCTGTTCACCCTATTGCTTTACCCCCCCCCCCCCCCCCCCCCCTTACCTGTTTGTTTCCCTCCTTTGGCTTCTATTAAACCCACCCATTTTTTTCCTTTTTTTCATTGTTCTGTGTCCCTAGCCCTCCTTAGACTGTGCTTATTTTGTGAAGTCCATGTGATTGCTTTCCCAACATGTTTGTCATTTTGCCTCTGACAAAGATTCTACCTTCTATGTACTACATGTACATAGGAAGGTCAGGCCCCTTTTGACCCCATTTTACTCCATTTGGTGGTCGCTATTGAATAAGCAGTTTTCAACAGCTTTTTTTTTACCACCTTGAAATGTGCTTTTCTCAACCAACAACTCAAAAAAAAAAAAAAAAAATCCATTTTTTGTGCGTGTTATATTGTCCCATTAATGATCTTGCTGAGCAGATGTCACGTGCCTTGGAGGAGTTTGACGTGGAGGAGAAGTCATCGCAGTGGCTGGAGCAAACTCACCCCAACGTGGAGGTCATTCATGCCGAGGTGACCGATCTGCATCCCGACCAGCACCTGGTCAAGACGAAAGATGGCCGCAGCTTCCCCTATGCCAAGGTCTGCTTGTGCACCGGTGGCCGGCCCAAAAAGATTGCAGAAGACAACCCATACATTTTGGGTAAGAGCTTGATGTGTGATCACAAATACTAGTACCAGGGTATGTGCTATTTGCACAATAATGATAGATTCTGAACATTGATCTAATCATAATCAGGCAAATAAGCTTGGACATTGAAATAGAATACAGTGGACTCCCGTTATAAGGAAGTCCTCGGGACCAGCAGTTTTGTTTCGCTGTATCGAAATTTCATTGTAACGGAACAAATAAACACTTAAAATACATGGAGTGGATAATGTTGCGGCCTGAATTTTTACTTCGTTGTAACAGGAATTTCGTTATAACCGTGTTCGTTAAAACGAGAGTGCACTGTATGTATGATACCCATGGTGAAACAATGAAAATATTGGTAAACTTATAGTAATGTCAGTTCGGTTCTTTAGATAGAAGCACATATTACTGCGGCAGTATTTCTTTGCACTTGAAGAGACTCCATGTGTATACTGTAGATTTGCTGTGAAATTCTTCCAGGATAAAAGTGTGGAGAGGCAATTCTTGTAGGTTGATGTCTATCTACTGTAGAATACAGTTTACTTCATAGGATGCTCTTAAACAGGACGGAATTGCCTAAAACTGTATCTTATGTCTAATACTGCTTTGCTGAATCAAACATAAGACAACCCTGCAAGTATTGCTGTACTGATTAACCTTGTAGCATTTTTGGTCTGCTATTGCCAGGGCTGCACACTAACCCATTTTTCTAATGGTCCGATCTGTCTGTTGGACCAGTAGGTACCCAATTTTTCCATATTTTAGTTGTCTATTCCTGAAAAAGTTACGGGTCCGACAGTGATTTTTAGTGGTTCGGGACCGTCGCACCAGTGCCAGTGTGCAGCATTGGCTATTCATTTGTTTTCATTCTTGAAGAGTCACTGATTCATTTTCATTTTCAGATTGATTATTTCATGTGCACTCTTGTACATCGGGATATGATATCCTCTACATTCATCCCTTCATGTCTTGCTATGTATTCACATATACCGGTGCTCACTGGTATATATTATATTCAGGATAAGTCCTATCATCCAATGTAAAACATTACTTGTCTTCTATCAAATTTCAGGAGAAAGTATATTCTTAGGTGTATTGTAAATATAGATAATGATATATAATTATATATCAATTTATATAGCGCAAAACCTATAGACATATATTCGTCTGCACTGCAAAATCTTCTGATGTTCTTGATTATGATAGACAGTTAAATGAAAAGATGTGTTTTGAGTCATTGAATAGTTTAAAGGGATTGGACATAGTTTTGGTTGAGACCTAACTTCGGGTTTCTGATTTTTTTGGTGAGATAATAAGAAACCTCTTATGAAATGCGAAAGAATATGTAATTCCAAGAGGAATTCAACGTTTATTTGATGAAAATTGATTTTGAAATGGCCGAGATATCCAAAACAGAACGATCCTAATAAAAGGTCAGACCCACCTGTTATTACGATAGCTTTATTTTCCTTTGTTTTTGGATGTCTCAGCCATCACAAAACCAATTTTCATTGAATAAACTTTGAATTCCTCTTCAAATGGTATGCTTTGTACTATTTCATAAGTGGTTTCTTGATATCTCACAAAGCATTAAAAACCAAATTCTCATCTCCACCAATACTATACCATCCCTTTAATGTACTTGTCCCCATTTTCCCTTTTCACAGGAATCAGGGACACAGAAAGTGTGCAGACCTTCCAAGAGCACTTAGAGGGAGCAAAGAGGATAGTAGTGGTCGGTAACGGGGGGATAGCCACTGAGCTGGTGTACGAAGTGGAAGGTTGCGAGGTCATTTGGGCCATCAAGGATGCCTCCATTTCCAGCACGTTTGTCGATGCTGGCACGGCGGAGTTCTTCTTACCCCACGTGGCGGCTGATAAGGAGCAGTCGGACACCGGTCCATCAAAGCGACTCAAATACACATGTAAGCAGTTTCTTTCATTTGTTTCATGAGGGATAGGTTAGCTTATATTCCATGTACCAAAAGGCAAGGATGCAAATTCTGGAGTCAGAAAGCAGGCCTGAGCATGCAATGGACTTTGCCGTTTTAAAAAAGAAGAAGAAGAAGAAGAAGAAAAAAAACACTTTTACACACACACACACACACACACACACACAACAAATCTGTGACAAAACAGTCGATGAGAAAAAATGCCATGAGGAATTTCAGTTATCGTAGTAGGTGCCTCAGTGAACAGGGTTCAAAGGAAAAAGGATAACTGATCCGCCCTAATTTCAATTTGTGTTTGGGACACAGTGGACATCCAAAAATTATTTAAGTCTTGGATGTTACATGATAAGCTTGTACGAAGGTCACATAATAGGGGTAACAGGTCCAGGGGGCAGATCCAGGAATTCCGTAAAGGGGAGGCGCCTTTACAAAATTAAATGGGGGCGCATGCCCCCCCCCCCCCATTTTTTCTTTTTATTTCTTTTGTTTTAACAAAAAATAAAGAGGGGGCCCGCGCCCGGTGCGCCCCCCTCTGGATCCGCTACTGAGGTCAACTATTACATCAGTTTGTACATGTAGGCATCTTTGACATTTTGAATTTGAAATGTGACTGTGTGTGTAGGGGCATGAAGATAATAAAAGAAACAGCTAGATTTAAAAAAAAAAACAGTAAGTGTGTGTCACTGTGTGAGGTCTTTGGTTTTCCTGCCATGCATCTAGGATTTTTGCCTACAGATACACTTTGAGGAGTCCTGATATCTTACAGATATGTTTCTTTACAATTGAGGGGGTCGGTGCAATATAGTGCTAACCCACACAATAGTCATTTTGAGATAATCGCTGTTGAATGTTTGGAAAGTCCATACATTGTACATTAACAAAACATGAATGCATGCATTTTTTACCATCTTACTGCTTGAATTCAAATATGATATTTTCACAGAGGTTAGAGTGATGGATAAGGATTATGAAAATGCATGTCACTCAATTTTTACAAAAGTGTGGGTTAGCACTATATTGCACTGACCCCTTCAATTTTATAATCAAGTGTTCATGACAGTGTGTGTCTGTGTGTGTGTGCATGTGTGATTCATTGTTGCAACTAAATCTACAGGATGACATCTTTCAGGAATGTGGACCAATTAGCCTCCACGGGGGATGGGGGCAATTTGTATTGGATCCATGGATGCTATTAGGGGACCCAGTCTAATTTCTGTAAGTCTATATTATTCTCTCTCCCACTCAGTAACAAAGTCTACAGAGTCGGACGACAAGCAGAGAGAAAGATCCAGCCTGGGCAGCGCCCTCGGCCCTGACTGGAGTGCAGGGCTGGACATGAAAGGTCAAGGGTCACAGTCCCATATGGTACACATTGAATACCAATGTGAGGTGAGTTGTTAAGTTATTGAAGTAAGTAGATAGATGTGAACATCCAAAGCATTGAGACAGGGAAACTTCTTAAAGAAGAAAAAAGTGAATGGATAGATGTGTATGCCAATTGTGTCAACATACAAAACTGTAAGTTGAAGGTGAAAACCAAAAGAACAATGGAGAGTATACACAAGACAGTGTACAATGCAAATACACAATACACACATGTACTACATATCATGACATTATATATTCAAAGTGTGGAGGAAGAAGTAAAGGCAATTGCCCTGTTGAGGCTTCTGCTGCTTATCAAATACAACAGTTGTATTTTGAACAGTGAGACCAAGAATGAAACAAAACAAACATGCAAACAAAACACACTGGCAAATAAATTTGAAATGATTGAAAGTTTAAGTAAAATTTTGATTTCTAATTTCCCAGTTATATGGCTGCAAGATTTTGACTTTTGTTGTTATGTTTCGAAAATGCCATTCACAGATCACGTTTTGTAGAATTTTTGAGTGTTTGGAAAAGATGCCAACAAAGTGAAAAGAATGAGTTGGACTCTATTCTTCTTATTGGTGTTTCTTTTTGCACCTTCTTTAGGTTGATAGGATTCTATCTCCAGAGGATTTTCAAAAGCTGAGTGTGGAAGAGACTGTTCCAACATTTGGAGACAAAGCATCAGAATGTGCACCCTCATGGCGCATCTGCATCAAGCTTACAAATGGCAAAATCTACGGTTGTGACTTCATCGTCAGCGCAACAGGTGTGCTACCAAACACCACCATTCTTGGCAGCATCGGTGGTCTGAAACTTTCGGAGGATGGAGGGGTCGCCGTTGACGACCACCTGAGGACTAGCATCGGGGATGTGTATGCCGCGGGCGACGTGTGCACGGCAACATGGGAGCCTGCTCCGAACTGGACGCAGATGCGTTTGTGGTCGCAGGCGCGCCAGATGGGCGCCTACGCCGCCAAGTGCATGGTGGCGGACGAGTGCAGCGAGACCATCCCACAGGACTTCTGCTTCGAGCTCTTCGCCCATGTCACCCGCTTCTTCGGCTTCAAGGTGGTGCTGCTGGGAAAGTTCAATGGCCAGGGCCTGGGGACGGACTATGAGGTGATGCTGCGCATGACGAAGGGCATGGAGTACGTGAAGGTCGTCATGCACAATGGGTTGATGAAGGGTGCCATCCTCATCGGAGACACGGACCTGGAGGAGACCTTTGAGAATCTGATCTTGAACGAAACTGACCTCAGCCCCTTTGGGGTTGACCTCTTGGACCCAAACATAGACATCGAGGACTATTTCGACTAAAACTGTCCCGCAATCTGTAGTAGAGTGATTGTATGCATTGCTCGTGAACCAGCCATTGGCTAGTTAGAGATGGTCAAACATAGGAAGGGCCATTCAAGTTCCAGTATGTTTGATGAAGTTAATGTACAGTGGAAACTCGATATAACGAGATGGTCGGGACCGAGTCGTTTTCCTCGTTATAGCCGATATCTCGTTATATCAGTAGGCATAAAAGAAAGCATAACATAAAGACATTTATTTGCACATGTGGGACTACCCATGATCTGTTAATCAATACTGACAAATTGATAATGTGTGTGAGGGAATTACTCACCTTTATGGGTAAGAAGATGTTTTTCGCCAATGAAATCCAATATCAAGAACGTGTTTCTTAATAATTGCAGATGTTTGAATGTGTAAATTGATATAGCTTGCGATTGTGTCAAGATCGTCTGTGGATTGGTATGGTTATGGTATGGGTGTGTGTTGTGTGTGGAGAGCTTGAATACTAGTATGGTCTGCACAATGATGTGTGTGTATGCGGCACATTCTGTATGTACATTATGACTGCGTGTGTGTGAAGATGGGGAATTCCCTACGTAGAAAGCCAATCACAGCATCAGATTGCCTCACACCCTGCTAAACGTCATGATGCTGTTATCACTGCCGTCCCACCACATTTTCTGCATGTATCAGTGCACACACACACACATACAAGTACAACATGCCGTGCTAGCGCTGGAGTGTACTGAAGAAAATATGTGTGTACAAGACAGTTTTTGGCGCATCGCGAGCTTCACAAAATCGGAACATGATAGCACAGGCGAAGTAAAGCTTTACCCGAAGACATTTTGCTTTACCTCGCTATAACAGGTTTGATTGGCTATGTTTTTCTTTGTTTGGAAATCACAAAATTTATCTCGTTATAGCAGTTATTTCGTTATAGCCGATCTCGCTATAAGAGTAGCATTTTACATAGACTTGTGTGGAAGGAAATTTGGGACCGGGAAAATTTCCTCGTAATAACCGATATCTCGTTATAGCAGTGTTCGTTATACCGAGTTTCCCCTGTAATGGTATACCATGATCCAATGACATGGCACTATCCAACATAGATAGGTTCATCAGGATAGAATAACAATTGATTGCTGACGTCAAGAGGTTAATTTCTATGGTTGATGTTAGGTTCCCTGGCTGGAAATGAATAGGGTTCCCACAACCCATGATTGGTCAGTCCATATCAATGTGATACATGATCACCAAATCTGAGAAAAGGTTTTGCTCTCACCTTCTATAAAATATCTCTCAGATTAATACCTTTTTTTTCTGCCTTTTATATACAACGTGTAGACTTTTGACAAGGCCCTCTCGCTGTATGATGGCTACAATGGGCGAGTGAAGCGAGTCCAGCCGAGCGCGATAGCACGAGGGCCTTTTGAGATCTGCTTCACACGTTATCATTTGACCGCTGGAACTCTACAGAGTAGTCATATTTATGGGTTTTAGTCGACCAGTGGAATTAGGCGCTACCCACACTCTCTGTCTTTACGTTGTCTGGCATGTCCAGCATGTTTGCATGCATTCACCGTATACAAATCTGGCTCGGGCAGAAAGACACACAGATTGGTCGATTTTTGCCACCCAATTCCGATAGCAAAAACTGGTAATTTGAAGGGTTAACAGAAGGATGCAAAGCAGATTTTAAAAGGCCCTCGCGCTGTCGCACTTGGCTGGGCTCGCTTCGCTCGCCCCCATTCGCTCGCCCCCATTCGCTCACCACCATACAGGGAGAGGGCCTTGGCAAAATGCTACCTTTCATAGTGTTAGTGATTCATCTCCTTCCAATCTGCATCCAAATGTTCGCTGTCATTTTTATTTTTGTCTATCTAGCTGTTATTTTGTGTGTGTGTGTGTGTGTGTGTGTGTGTGTGTGTGTGTGTGTTTTGGGGGAGGGGTGGTTCAATGTAGGGCATTTGCAACCCAAAGGCAAGTGAAGTCTGTTTTATGCATCATACAAATGTAATTGAAAATTACAGCTGTATATCATTTTTGCATCTTGATCATCACATGGTTTCCTTTTCCAGTTTACATTAGTGTTGAATAACATGTTAGAGCTTCTGTATCTAGATATGTGATGAGCATTGTGCAATCATTGATATTTTTGTATGTTGATTTGTATAATGTATTTTGCATTGTGTGCATGATATTCTTGTGCAATAGTCAGTATAATATATCTGTAGGTAATGTATGGAGAAGTCTTTATGGAATGTGGCTCCCCTGACTGTAGATTGACTAGTTTTCTCCTTCAGCTTCTATTCACTGCACCTGGACTCTTGTCAGGCATTGGCTGTGTTTTGCCTTATTATTTTACATGCTGAAATTACAAAGAGGACAAGAAAATGGTAATATGTACAATGCTCACCTGTTAATCGGGAACCGCTTTAGTGAGAACCCCCACTTAAGTGCAACAAAACTTGATGCTTGATGTAACAGATTTTTCATGTGTTATTTCCACCGCTTAATTGGAACCATAAACCGCTTTATCAGGAGATATTCTGGCTGAAACACTTCCATTGTCCGTCATTAATGTCTAAAAATAATAAGTAAATCCTTTGAAATCTGTAATCGCAGGGATTTCATTTCCTTACCAGAAGGGTTATTTTCAGCCTACTGTAAAACATGATATTTCTGCGAATTGGAGCCAACGGCCTTTTTCGCAGCATGAAATTTTCGCGAGTTGCCTCTAACATTCAATGCGTATAGTGTAGACAAGAACTTTCATGTGCATTTTAATTTCGCGAATCTTAGCTCTCGCGAAATTCGCAAAATTAAAATGCACGCGAACATTCCTCGTGTGACAGTATTTCCTAACCAATTCCAGATAGATTGTGCCGATTGCACAGTCTAAATATTTGCTGTTATGTCGTAGGACATAGTGCAGGCAGTTGTATGGAGCGCTGTTGGCTTCTACTCATGCACTTACCACCCCTTCAGTGTTTAACATTTGTGCCCACTGCCAATTTTCTTGTCCCCAAAAATGTATTTCACCATGCCAACTAAGTTCTGTGTAAGTGGTGAAATAAATAAATTCCAATACACCTGTACGTTCTCAACCCTCAGTCTTGTGAAACTGAAACAACACTTGCTGAGAAAAAGAAAATGTGCATGCTGAAACATAGGCCTACAGGTACATTGTACATGTGGATTGTCTAAATACCATCATGACTTTCACATGTTAACTACCAAATGTTAACTCAATCATCAAAACTGTAATCAAAAGGCAATTTCCTGGTCTGGAACTGATTTACATACATACATGTCTTCCTTGATTCAATTATGGCAGAAAATGTCAATATTGTATGTGCAATACTTCATGCACAAGATTTTGTTCTGGTGTATGTTTCTTGTCAGTCATGTCTCTCTCCACTATAGAAGACTGTTGTTAATATGATCACATGGGAGTATCGGTTACCTCACACTATTCCTCAATCGAATGAATCAACATTATTCTCAATACTATAAATATTTTTGAATTCTCCCTTCTGTCCCACCATGTCTTGGTCGAAAACTAACAGAGTGCACTTTGTGGTCGTACATTGATGTTTTAACTACATGTATCTGCATTGTGTATTGAATCAAGGATATTATTTCTTGTGCATGCCATCCTTTTTAGTACAATGTACTCTTAGTCAAGTTTGTAAAATATGTACAGTACAACTGTCAAATATATATTTTCACACAGTCACTCATTCTTTTCCCAATTTCAATAAATTTTATTCTTTGAAATTGATGTACATTGTATGAGGAACAGTGATTTCCTGCTTGAACATTCAAGATCTGATTCCACATCTCGCCATTGAATGTTGACGAACGTCGTGTATGTAATTTCAAATCACAGACACGAGAACGAGTATTTGCCAAATGACATATTTTTGTATGAATGACTAAATGTCATAAAATTGTAAGGAAACAAAAACAGCAGTTCACCTCACTCTCTGCAATTTCTCTACAATCTCCTCAAAGAATACTGATTATTATTGAAGTAGGAGAATATCTCTGTATAAAATTTGCAGCACAGATTATCACTGTCAAATGCAAAATTTAAACGCAATAAAACCTAACCATTAACCCATCAACCACATGTACAGGAACTCGGTGGTTCTTGTACAAAGGCAATGAGCATTTCTGATACTCACAGGGAGAGGGTTAAAACATGCACTGCAGTATTATAAAATACAGAGACTCTCATACATTATTGTACCGGTATAAAAAAGTATTTCAATACATAATGATGGCTGGTTTCACACAATTGGACTGAAGATGTCCAAGATTGCTTTCTTCACATTAACTCGATAAGTAAAACAAAGGAATACAAGTACATTAAAAGTTCAGTCCAAAATGCTAGGACTTTTTCTCCATTAACATGAGGCAGTGTATTCCTTGATTGTAGTACAATTTCTTTGTGTGTGTGTGTGTGTGTGTGTGTGTAACATGTAAAACATTGTTTTTATTAATGTACTCCTGCAAATGCAACATGTTGGTCATGACATGACACACTTCTTGTCTTTCATCATCCTATGTTTATCGTCACCTGGCATACTAAATAGCCATGATCTACTATAGATGGAGAAGACCTGTACCTTAATGTTACTTACACTACAATGTATAGATTTGCTTGGGCAATTTTGCACTACACATACAGTCAACTCCAAGCGGAATTTCTGCACGAAATGAATAAAATCGTCAACCCAAAGCATAAAAACTATGTTGTAATTACACATTATAAACTGAATATCACTCAATTTTAAAGCATCCAAAATATTGGGAAGACACAATTTCTCTTCAATGCCGGCATCCACACAGACCAGGTTAAACTTCTATCTCCATGAAATATCAATGTTCATCTTCATAATGGCTGACACTTCCTTTGACCACACTCCTTTCAGGACATATCAGTTAATCACAAATCAATCCAGAGTACCCGATACACACAAAATCTCAAATGTGACAGACGCAGAGTCCAACAAGAAATGGAGGAGCCTTATCCCATGGTGCAACTAATGGCTGCCATTCATTTGTGCAATGTATTACACTCTCTTGGTCCTGATATTGTAATGATTAACATTGACTTTCAATGGAGTATACTCTACCTCGAATGGTTACACACTGTATCAAATGATATTGACAGAGACTCCAACCCCAAGCACTTTTTGATCTGGAGATTCTCCCGCCTAAAACCCCTAGCAAACGGTAGACTCGAACTTGATGTGCGCGAAGCGCGAAATATCTTGTGGCGGGGTCCAGCTCTAGGGTTCTAGATGCTATTTCATGTTATCTAAGGCTTATTTTTCAACATACGATGACACTAAGTAAGAAATCATTTCAAGCGGGAGAACAGAAGATTTTGCAAAAATGGGCTTTCGGCGGGAGATCTCCCGTCGAAAGCGGGCGAGTTGGAGTCTCTGTATTGAAACGCAACTCAATTCTGTTAAATGGAGGGACCTACATCAAGTCAAGTATTCCAGTGACACAGAATCTCTTCAGAGCTAGAAGGTTGTGAATTCAACTCAAAACAACTGGCCTAACTCCTCTGTTTTTATGAAGCTAATTCGAAGCCATTTTTGTCCTTCCATGAAGTTAGGAAAATAAGCAGAATTTGTGTGCAGATACTGACCATTTTCACACTCACAATCAGCTGACACACTCCTGTTTTCCAGCAGGGAGAAGTAATATGTTGTATGTGGTAAAGAAAAATATCAAGGATGCAGGATCAACCATGTTTGCCTTTAATTCTCGCAGCTCTTGTTTTGCAGATTGCCTTGTACAGTGATTGCTACAATGCAAATTGTGCTGAATCATGCACAACTCCAACAGAGCGCTGCTCTCCAATGCTCTGCCTACATTATGCAAATCAAACCGACTCCAGGGTTTCAGAGATGATAATTGATAGCTCTTGTTATCACAGTCACAGATGTTAAGGCACACTTGTGACTCACAAAATACTCCACCTCAGATTCAGAAATAATACCAGCATGAAAGTGGATATTTTTGCATGAGTAATTTCTTCGCACTTGGCAGGGTAAACTTGGCAGAGTAAGATGAATTTCGCTCTTTTTGCAATTCTGCTGAATCAAGACATTAATTACTGAAACATATGGCAAGCAAATATATTTGCATGCTTTTATTTTCGTGCTAGTTTCTGGTTGCACAAAATATGCTATATGTTGTCACCGTGAAAATGTCCACTTTCACAGTAATCAAATTTGGTCTGCTGAGCTATTTGCTTTGGTCATTACTAAGTATACTGTTTAGCGAACAGAAACCACCAACTTATTTTCTTCCACAAAAATATGCCTGATTTTAGAACTTTATGTTGTTGCAAAATTACACCATCTTCCATGTAAATAAGAGGAGCTTTGCTTGTCAGAAGAGTATAGACTACAGTAAGTCATGTATATTCTTCCTTTGTCATGAAAATGCACAAAATACACAGGACCTAACAAGTATCACTCTGAATCTCAAAGAACAAGTACATGTATGGTTTGGCGCGCTGGATCATCATTTTTTACTGTTGCCACAAAAAGAAAAAGAAATACGAAAGAAAAATAGAATGAAAAATGGTCAGGCAAATATTTTCACATTGGAAACAAATATTCAGTAACAATGGACAATTTCTGACGTGAAACTTGCTCCTGACCGGTCGCTCATTCTCGGTCCCCTTGGAAGTGCGTGCATTTTTGTCATGAGGTGTCTGTTTTCGGTGGTATATAATGGTTTCTACATCTTTCGTGGAATACCTGGACAGGAGACAGCAAAGGAAACATATTGAGATATTCACAAGGTGTTGTGTTTGAACAAGATTGTTAGAATTTAGGCAATATTTTACCACACTCACACTTGTCAAAAGACACTTCAGCTCTGAATGTTCAAACCCGTTGAAGACAAGTCCCGAGTATACTCGGGCAGGTGCCTATGGGAAATGCGTGTTGTAGCAAAATCAGCCTGTCCTTAATGGGTTAATCTACTTTTTACAAAGTCACACTCTTGAAGGACAGTGAAATACAAAAATATGGAGAAAAATAAAAACAGAGCTGAACAAATGTATTGACCATTTATCTTATTTTGGGTATTCCATTATAAATGCCAATGTGCATAGATACAGGACATTTTTTATTTCTTATTTTTTTATATTCACAAGTATCATTTCCATATACATCAGGAAGATAACACTTATTAGTTTATCATGAGGTAGGGAAGGTTGGTTAAAAAAGCAAACATACAACAATCTCTATGCTCTAGTATACTCCTGTAGTTTTTAAAGCACATGAGTCATTCTGTTTCAAGAATTTTTTTGAGGCTGAATTCTGAAAATCAAGAAAGGAAATCAATGTAAAATGTGAGAGCATAATTCACAGAGTCATGTAAGCATAATATTTTGGGTTTACCTTTAGGGATCTATCTTTCACAACCTCCTCTATATTCATCTCTGATTGCATGAGCCTCAACTGCAGAGAGAGAGAGAGAGAGAGATAAATAGATCAATAGACAGCTGGATGAACAGATACACGGAGAGGGGATGTACACAAGAATATGAATGAGCTCTATTTTCACTCATAATATACAAAAAAATTGTCATATCATGTGATGTGCTACTGATGTCCTACATATTGTAAACTCAAACATGGTGTAGAATAAACATTTTCATATCACATGTTGCACCATTGATTCACTGCGGATGGATTTAAATATAGTATGTGTGAATTCTACTGTGTAATTCAAAAGGATTTTCTGTAGTCTCTTTGGATTTGACTCAGTTGGCGTTGGCTGCATGGAAAATGAATGATTCACACATTTTACCTACAATAATACTAGTCTGGTAAATGGTCTGTATTACAACAGCAAATTCACTGTAATATGCTACAGGATTAGTGAGTGAAGAAAAGTACAAATAACAAAGCAATGACAATATACCTAATATGAAAACAGTCAATGACATAAAATAATTTTACATTATACATGCAGTATTCAAATATCCTAATTTTTACGCTACTTTCACATTGCAAGAAAAACACAAAAATTTCCACTTTGTGAAAATTTCCTCGTGTACAGTAACAAAATGTTGGGAATAAGTTCTACCGTTGACTGCTCCTTTCGTAAGTCTTTCATGACTTTGAGGTCGTCTGGGTTGGCATCTCTCTGCTGTTTGAGGGTGCTCACTGATGCCGACACTTCAGCTATGCAGCGCTTGATTGTCCCTTCCCTGTATGCATATGCAGCTGAAAGCTAAACAAAACAAAAACAAGAAGAACAGATCGACTAAAAAGCCATGCCAGTTTACAATGAACATTGCAAGTCCAAGTTAGCTCTTGAAAAGGCAAGTTTTTGGAAAACTAATGGATGAGAGCCTGACGCCAAATTCTCTATGGGGAAAAGTCATGAGGCACACTCCTCATTAACAGGCATCCAAGACCTGTAAAGAACATTCTTTAAAACAAATCTTACACACACAATATCTCCATAAATAAGATAATGAAGAGTTACATACTTGCACAGAAAAGTCACAGTGATGTATAGTGTCATATTTGGTTAAATAGCTAAACTGAGAGCATGGGACTTCTCAAATTAGACTGTGTAGGTACATGTATTATATCAGATGACCAGTTTCTGTGTATAAACAGACTCCATTACTATTTAATTCACCATATTTCTCCTTCTGAAGAAATCACAGCTGAAGAGACTGCAAACAAGGAATAGGTTACATTACAGATATATCTATCAATAATATTCATCTTCTGTAACATTTTCCCAGTAAAAATATTTGCATAAATCCAGCCTGAAAAAGTAATTGTCCTTCCTGGCTGTACCTGACCCTGGCAATTCCGTCCTTGGACTACAATGTGTTTTTACTCTGCTTGGTGTTTATCAGTTAGGGAAAGAGTTCCTCATGCCCCCCCCCCCCCCTCTCCTTAATTTTGCCATCCCACTCTGCACTACACATCTTACCCTTGTTAGCTGATGCATGGATGCATTATATACATTTGGCAAGTGGTGATGTATTCTAGTAAGGGGAAACTCGGTATAACGAACACTGCTATAACGAGATATCGGTTATAACGAGGACATTTTCCCGGTCCCAAATTTCCTTCCACACAAGTCTATGTAAAATGCTACTCTTATAGCGAGATCGGCTATAACGAAATAACTGCTATAACGAGATAAATTTTGTGACTTCCACACAAAGAAAAACATAGCCAATCAAACCTGCTATAGCGAGGTAAAGCAAAATGCCTTCGGTAAAGCTTTACTTCGCCTGTGCTACTGTATATCATCTTCCGAGATTGTAAAGCTTGATGCGCCAAAAACTGTCTTGCACACACTTAATCATTTTCTTCAGTGCACACCAGCTAGCACTGCATGGTGTACGTGTGTGTGTGTGTGCCCGCACACTGATACATGCAGAAAATGTGGTGGGACGGCCATATACATGACATCATCATGACGTTTAGCAGGTGTGAGGCAATCTGATGCTGTGATTGGCTTTCTACGTAGGGAATTCCCCATCTTCACACACACGCAGTCATAATGTACATACAGAATGTGTCACATACACACACAGCATTATATTCAGACCACATTCAAGCTTTCCATACAACACACACCCATGCTATACACATACCAATACACAGACGCTCTTGATACAATCGCAAGTTATATAAATTTACAAATTCAAACATCTACAATTAATAAGAAACACATTCTTGATATTGGATTTCCTTGGCGAAAAACATCTTCTTACCCATGAAGGTGAGTAATTCCCTCACACACAATATAAAGTTATCAGTATTGATTGAAATATGATGGGTAGTCCCACATGTGCAAATTGATGTCTTTATGTTATGCCTTCTTCTATGCCTACTGATATAACGAGATATCGGCTATAACGAGGAAAATTACTCGGTCCCGACCATCTCGTTATATCGAGTTTCCACTGTATATGTGCATAAGCTATAAAGACAAGAGTGTGGTAATGTAGAGTGGCATGGGAAAATCAGTGTGGGGGAGGGGAACAAAAACAACACTTTGTCTTCCCTCAGTTACAAGTTGTAGTCAGACTTGTTACCTGGTTGTACAATCCTTTGCATGTTTGTGTAGCGTCAACCTGTCCCTTGAAGGATGTTGTTGGTACTGTGGTGTTCAGGGCATAGATGATCTTGTCATCTATTGTTCTCATTTCCTTCAGTGCTTCCTGAAATAGAATAAACAAATCTTTCATTGTTTTTGTCATAGTCATAATGATACACTCTATGCAAATTGATTTTTTTTTTCTATTAATCATCAGGCAGCAGTTCAAGAGAAAACACTATAGTAAAAAAAAAAAGAGCACCGGTACTTTTATATGCCTTGGCATAAAATCAAATTTTAATTACACCGAGACTATACTCTAGCTGCAAGTGAACTGTTCTACTTCTAGCTCTACAAATCAAATTCAGGTGGGCTCAACTGCACTAAGCCAAACAACACAGGTGATGATGACATGTCTAGTGTATGTGTAGACCACTCACTAGTTGGAAAGATATAATTGGTTTATGGATAATATATGTCATGGGCTGGCTCATGCCATAAACCATGGCTCATACAGCACCTGGTTGGGCGCGGAATAAGGATGAACCTGGACAAGAAAACTATCTGCCCAGAGGAGTTTTTCTGCTGGGAGGTTGTACAATAAGAGATATATCGGTTTCTACCTTGGTAGAAGAGCTTTTCTATTTTTGCTTGCTTGTTTGTTTTTTTACTTTTATGGCCCTCCTCTGCCTCCATCCTAGGATGATCAGGGGATTCCGAGATGGTGAAGCCAGATAGTAGTCTCCATGGAACATATCCCCGATGATAAGATAAAGAAAAAACAGCACCAAGGTTCGACCTCCCATGCCAACATAAACCACACGCAAAGACATACACCAATACGTAGGTTTTACATGTAGCCGGCGCGGCGGTCAAACTTTGGACAGCGTTATGGTCAAATCATGGCATGGGCGGCTTACGTACTTGACCAATCTTTTGGCTTGGCCCATTCGGTCAAGAGATATCCAGTAAAGTGATCGTAATAAAATTGAAAGGCCACAACTTTTTTTATTACTTATCAGGATCTCTTTGCTTTTCCTTGTTTTTAAATTTAGATCTCAGTCACTTCAAATCCGATTTTCATCAAATAAACTTTTCTCCCTGCCCTGTCCCTAGAATTGTATGCTCGTGCTCTTTGGAATTTGTATAGAGTTTTAAGCATTTCATAAATTAGATAGAGTAGTTTCTACATAGTTTTCTGGATCTAATATTACAGTAGAGTTTTAGACGTATAAAAATCATTTAAAATAGACTCCATCTCGCTCGCAAAACGTTGTAATACAACTGATAGCAAGCGCCAAGCTGAACCCGAATCCTCACCTCAACTTAACGAGTAGTACAGTAGTACGTAGTAGCATGCAGTACTGTGCAAACGGTTTAGAAGCATGATCACTGCACGTTTGTTCACAGTCGTGACCTTAGCTACTCAAAGTCCTACACACTCATTAAATTTCACTTGTCCCAGCCATCGCCATGGCCATGAACACTGATACACAATGTATAATGAACATTGAGCCAAGCAACGTGAAACTCAATACATGGGACTGAAGTAATATGTTTTTCATAACACCCGAGTCCTGGGATTCTACCTTGCAGGTTTGACAGCTAAGGTGCAGGTGAGATCATAGAAATGGTCATAAATAATGACAGAGTATCTAAAATTGAGCAAGATCCCGAATACACTGGAAAATTCAAAGCTTCTCACCTGAAATTGTGCGAAGTCTTCGCACGACACGTGAGGAAACTCCATTTCGGTACGGTTAGCGCCTACGTTAATGAACGCACGTAAACACGACACCAGCGCACGACGACCTGCATGCCTGCACCCCAGGCCTAGGTGACCTCGGTGCGCTCGCTGCATGCTCGCTCGTCCTGATTATCCTGGCGTTGATCTCTACTGTTGGCAGTGTTTTCGATCGCGATTGTAGTCAGGTGACTAGACTGATTGTCTACTTTTAACTGTCATATTCTGTTTCCAAGGAGCGTCCGAAAGAAATTCCGTCATCATTATTTCCAGCCTTGTTTTTCGGAAAATCTAAAAAATGGGCGATGTTTCGCACGTAGTCAAGGGCGAAGCAAGCGAATCAGAGTCTGACGAGGATCTAGCGCTAGAGGCAGCCGCAGAACTTGTAGCGGGGCAACGGCAGTTATCCATCGGGGCGGAGCTCCGACAGATGGGTGTGGTGGTGCAGGGTGAGGCCTCGGAGACAGACAGTGAGGGTGACCACGAAGAAACTCGAGCTAGAGCGGAGCAGTATCACTTTCCCACCCAGTCTAACATTCCTCCCTTGAAAGGTAATATAATGTTTATTTAATGTAAAACAAAAACGTAGTCAAGCACGACCTTTTCTTGCTTTAAATTTTATGTGGAAGAGCTAGCTATAGTATTTCACACTACGAAATATGAAATTAATTGGGTCAAAACTAAATTGTATTCAAAACTCGAGTTGACTCTGAAAGGGAAATGACCTTATTTCTGGGCATCAAAATGTGTGACATGCACTAAGTCCATACAGGAGAATACAGAGCGATTCAAGCGTGCTTATTTTAAAGGAATCTTTACACGTAAATTTTATATATCTTCTACTAACTCCGGCGCGGGGCGCTGTAACCTACGTGTTGGGGGTCGCTGCTGCGGTTAATCTTCTACCTGATGTCGATGAGCATATACAGTTGAACCTCTCTTATCCGGCCTCCCTTTATCCGGATCTCTCTATTATACGGACGCAATCTCGCCGTGATTTTTTTTAAATAATTACGGGAGGAAAGGGGGATTCCCAACTCCTTGAGAACTCCTACACAAACACACATGAATTACATATTACTTCCAACATACATACATTACATCAAATTTCCTTCCAAATTCTTGCAAACACGAAGCTCTATTTTGGGGTCTGTTACTGAGTGTAACAATGAAAAAGTTGCAGTATACACATTTATACTACATGTGGTACTACAGTACAATGGGCTACATCAGTACATGTGTATGTATATGTACAAAAGCATTGAGTCTCCCGTATCCGGCCAAATCCCTTATCCGGATGAGCCCCAGTCCCGACTTGTCCGGATACGAGAGGTTCAACTGTATGTGTAATTGAGTTGATACCTACCTATGGATACCTATGGAAGATTCTGAATGCAGGCTGAGCCTCTGTATTCAGATCCAGGTTTAGTCCTTAAGATGAGCTGGGTCATGACCAGGTGGCGTGGCGTCGGAACTTAAATTTTATGGGTTCATTGTCCCAGAATTTATCCAAACCAACTTCAAAACTGAAGACACTGGGTGCATCTATTAAATTCTTGGTAAACTACTCCATGGTTTCCTGATAAGCATGTAAAATGAATTTCTTCTTGTAGTCATATGTGATCGAAAAATATATAAGTTTTTACTATGTCCTCTTGTGCATTTTTTTATTAAACCCAAATCAGGCACTACTTCCTGATCATATTTATGAAATAATTTAAAAGCTTCAATCATGTCACCTCTCGCCCTGCAGTATGCTAGAGTTGAAAGTCCAAGGTGCCTCAATCTCTGTTCATAAGATAAAGATCTTATTTCACGTACTAATTTTGTGGCCCTCCGTTGGACATTTTCTAAAGCTAATATATGTTTTTTCAATTAAAGGACAAGTTCACCTTCATAAACATAAGGATTGAGAAAATGCAACAATAGTAGTTGAACACATCAGTGAAAGTTTGAGGAAAATTGGACAATCGATGCAAAAGTTATGAATTTTTTTAATTTTTGTGTTGGAACCGCTGGATGAGGAGACTACTACAGCTTGTGAGTCATATGCGTACAACAGTATAAAGAAAATATAAAAGAAAATTCAACATATTTTCACTTTTTTCGCATAATAAAAGAGCAATTGACTTGCCTCTTTCTAAAGGCAGGGGGAATAATATTACCCATAACATTTGTCAGTAACGAGTCAGGGGAATGTGTACTTTTTTCAAAAGATGGAATTTTGTGAAATTCTCTTTATATTTTCCTTATATTGTTGTACGCATGTGACATCTAAGTTATTCATACACTGCAGTAGTCTTCTCATCCAGTGGGTACTGCACAAAAACTTCAAAAATTCATAACTTTTGAACGGATTGTCTGATTTTCCTCAAACTTTCAATGATGTGTGCTACTAATGTTGCTACATTCTCTCAATCCTTATGTTTATGAAGGTGAACTTGTCCTTTAAGGACTCCATACCGCATGGGCGTAATCTAAATGAGGTCTTACCAAAGCTTTATATATCAAACAATAATAAAATTATCTTTATTTAGATAAACATTTGTGCGTCTTATTAAATTCATAACTTTATTGGCTTTGTTTATTTGTTCCTGAAAATGTTGTTCAAACTTAAGTTTATAATCAACCGTGACTACTAGGTCCTTGCATGAATCTACGTGTGAAAGGTGATGTACAGTATTTCCAATATTCATAGTGTAATCATACAAGTTGTCTTGGTTGCCAACCGTAAGAACACAACATTTTTGGGGGTGAAACCTACAACAAGTAAGAAGCCACTTGTTCGACCAAGAAATAAGACAATCAAGATCTTTTTGCAGAAACACAGCATCTCTATTGGAAGTAACATGTTTTAGAATTTTTGTGTCGTCAGTACTCTGTATTACCGTATCTTTGAGGAGGTTTTGTGTTTGTCAGCATTGGTTGGTTTGTTGGTTTGTTTGTCTGTCTGTTTGCAAAATAACAAAAAAAAATGCAAATGGATTTGGATTAAAATTACAGGACAAGTGGCTATAATCACAAGGAACAGATAAGTAAAATTTTTGTAGTGATCCTGATAAACCTCTGTTTCCAGGATAGGTCTACTCTCCTTTATTTTCTTCTTTCTTTACTGTGTATACAGTCAACCCAACTGCTCCCACAGTATAACTGTGTACAAGGAGCGCCCCGGGGTTGCAGTCAACCTTGCCCAGGTCAAATGTATTTATGGACTGAAGAAATAGCTTTGACTTAAAATTCGACTTATGAGGGATAAAAATCAATAGAATATAAAGAGAAGAAGACTTGGAAAGACCTTCGACTTAGGCAATTATGCAACCTATACGAGGTCGGTAGAAGCAAGTTTAATTGTATTAACCCCGGGGCGCTCCTTGTACACAGTTATACTGTCGCGTTGGGGCTGGTCGCAGTTAATTGTATATAAATATAACTATTTAAATTGTATAACTTCAGTCAAGCAAACTGTGAGTCAGAATCAGGAATGTCGCTCTGATCTTGACCTGTTCACTTCTCCTTCGAAACTCCAGTTGACCGTGGCTCAAGATCACCGTCCATCGGTAGTCAGTCCTCCATCAAATCCTCTTCCTCGGCCTCCCAGCTGGCCAAGGTCAGTCCGCTGGATCCGCCCAAGTACGACACCCTGCTCCACCGCAAGCTGCGTGAGCGGAACATCAGTCTACAGGCCAACGTCCATGAGGCAGTGGCCCAGGCCATCCAGGCTGGACATAAGGACCTTAGTGGTACCAACCAGATGCTGACCAAAGCACAGATGGTCATTCAGGTCAGTCAAGTGGTCAAAAGTAGGGAACAAGACCCAGTTGGTTATATACACTAATTGAGATGTTGGAAAGTAACATGCAGTAAATAGGCTTTATGGTACATACATGCATGTGAGACAAAAAGACTAACTAGCTTACTAGTACCATTTTTGTAATGGCATTGATTTTAGTTTTCTCTCTCTCTCTTGGGGGGGGGGGGGAGGTTACACTCTCGCATAAAATTTGGTTTGTTTTCTGTTAGCTGACATTTGTTAGTTACCATAATGCATCTCAATGAGGTCTTGGTTACTTTGCTTCTTGCTTTGTAGAATGTTATGTTCATTGTATGTGTGGTTTATACCATTTTATGATTGATGTGGATGAGCCATATGAATGGCTATTATAGATATGAGTAACGAAACATTCTCATTCTATTACACCAAAAAAGGAGCAAAAGAATCAAATGTTCATATTTGTTGAATGTGTTATGTAGGCCTGCAGTGTGATGCCCAATAATTTCATCGTAGACAGGCACTTTGCATGTTTTTAAATATCACACCAGCCTATGACAATCCACATAACTTTATATGTATTTAAATTATACACTTTGCAAATGATATGTACTTATGTTTTGGTGCATTCATGTCCTGAGCATTTTAACATAATTTGTGCTGCATCTTCTGTAAGTCTCTTTCTCTACCCCCTCCCCCTCTCTCTCTCTGTCTTGTCCTTGTTGCTTATGCAGGATGTATGTTACAGCATGCGACATTTTTCTGATGACATCAAGAACATTAACAACAAGCTGGACATCATCGCCACGAGTGGCTACTTGCCGGACATATCATTCCCTTCCAATGGTTCCTGAACACTTTGAAGCTAGCAACAGCCCCAGCGGTAGCTTCTGCCAGTTACAAATGTGGCTTTTCTTGACACAAAGACAGAACATTGGCGACACAAAATATTGACAGTGTGCCTGGCAATATTGAACACTGGTGAAACTTTGTAATGATTACCAACAGATAATTGGGCATGTGGTGCTATTAATCATTTTTTTTTTTTTTGGAACTTTAATTTTGGTCTCAAAGTCATTTTCTTGTGTACAATTTATGTGTACATGTTGATGTCTTCTTTGATATAAACATGTAGATTGTGAGAGAAAGAGAATGAATGTATTTCAGGTGTTCTAGTTATCTTTGTGCAACCTGATCAGTGGTCATAGTTTGGGAAAAATTCTGTAGCAAGTGATGACTTGCTGTAATCACTGAATACATTTGATTGGTCTAGGTAATGTAAAAATGGACAAAGATCAAATATCATTCGTGCCATACCCGACACTGGTCAGTTAGTCAGTGAGTAAGGTGTGTGAAAAGAAAAGAAAAAACCAACAACAAATCTCTAGTTGGCACAGAGCTGAAGGGACCGATGTATTCAATATATGAAGAGTTTGTTCACAAAAACCGATAAGTCCATATTTGCCAAATTCAGAAAAATAAAGAGAATGATAAGAAAATTTTTGTTTCTTTTGACCATAACTTCAAAAACGTACCTTTATATGTGGTGACCAATATATAATTTAAAAGGTATTATTTTTTACTTTATGACAGAGACCATACTTCAAAATCTTCAAAAATGGACTTATCAGTTTTTGCGAACAAACTCTTCATATGTTACTAATTTTTTTTTTTTGTCTTGCATGTGTTGTAATTAAATGTACATCAACTGCATAGTAGAACATCACATATATACTGTAAATTCCTTTTAACTGTATGTACAATGACCTTGCCAAGTGCAGGCATGTGAAGTTTAAAAGATGATTTATGAACCAAACCAGAAAATTTTCTAGCTTAGACTGCACAGAGTGCTTGGCCTACCTCATCAAATATGAGTAATCAGTGTGAAGAATTTTATTGCATGATACACTTATATGTGCAATTTGTGGTAACCCTGTTTGGTGGAAAAGTTTTTTTTTTCCACTGTAAACAATATTATTTGAAACATGTTTTATAATACTGTGAGCAATCGGCAAGAACATCAGAATATTGTTGAAGACAAGCAAGTTATGGTGATTTGTGGGTGGAATTTTGATTTTCTGAAGCAAAGCAGGTCACACAACATCCTTTTTTTAAAAATCAAATTAATAAAAAAGAATGTTTAATAGGATGAGAAATTGGTAATAGTGAGAGTTGGCTTAGTCCCATTTTCTTTGCAGTAATCGAGGTAATATTTGTGCCTGTAAGAAGCTATAGTACATGTACATGTAAGAATTCTAGTAGGTTCGAACAGCATTTCAAGCAGACATTTTAAAGAAAACAGAAGAAATTCACCATCTCATTGCAGTATGCGAGTGCTAGCCCTTCTACTGATGTGTTGCGAGTTGTATTCTGATGTGTACTGATCTATTGCATTGTGCACTCCCATTTTAAGACATGAAATCAGAAAATGTATCAATCTTTCCAAACCTGTGGCTTGTTCCAAGATACTAGTACAAACTACTGTGTTTACACCACCCTTTACTTTTTAGCAAAAAGAAAAAAAACAGTCTGCAGTTCCTCAAGTCTTGTTATTTACGGGGTTTTCCCTTTACGTAACATTTTAGAACATTATCATTTGCATCTATGTCTGGGTCATGGCTGTTGGAATGAGTGTCTGTGGGGCTGTTGTTGGTAATGACTTAAAATTCCTGGTTGTGCAATACAATTGTGTACTTGTTTATGTCAACTACATGTATGTTAGATTTTCAAAAGTTACATGCTACAATATGTACTTGGGCCCAGATCAAATTGCTGAAAAATTAAGCATGAAAAGACTTGCTGACGGTAAGTTGCTGTCATCACTTTTCAAATGTGAAGTGAACATATTTTTTGTACTGAAGAAAGCAGTAAGAGTGGCAGTCTTAATGCACATGCAGTGGACTCCCATTATAACGAAGTCCTTGGGAGCGGCAGTTTTCTTTCGTTGTATCGAAATTTCATTATAACTGAACAAATAAACAATAAAACACATGAAGTGGATGATGCTGCGGACTTGGGGCCTGATTTTTACTTCATTGTAACCAGAATTTCGTTATGACCGTGCTTGTTACAATGGGAGTCCACTGTACTAAAATTTATATACAGTCCAACCTCTCCTATGCGGACATGTCGGGACGAGCGCTTATTTGGATAAGGGATTTGGCCGGATATGGGAGACTCCCCCATTGGTAGCTACATGTAACTTATTGCAGGTAGCGTACATTGGATTCTTTCTTTGCTATCCGCACAAATTTGGGGGTAGTTGATGTCTGAATGCATGCTATTTTAGATGTAAATTTGATGTGAATGTATGTTGATTATGTTGGGAATAATATGTAATTCATGTGATCTTGGGTAGTATTTATTTATTTTTGAGTTTGAAATCCCCTTTCCCCGTAATCATTAGATTGAAAAAAAAAAAATCATGGCGAGATTGCATCCTGATAATAGACAAATCCATTTAAAGGGAGGCTGGATAGGAGAGGTCGGACTGTACTTTCACCTCTGTGAAAGACAGAAGACATATTTGATGAATGTTTTGTAAAATACAGGCAACGACTTAATGCATGGAGTTGAACGAAGTTTCAAAATGTATGCAATATTTATGTAATGCTTACACTCCCATTCCCTCACTCAAGAAAACAATATTCATACAAGAAAACAAACAATTTGTAATTGTTACCTTCTGATTCTCATCATCTTTTAATCATTCCTTGATAAAGGCAGTTCATTTCTGCTACACTCTATACATGTGATCCTTTTGATTCTAGAACTTTTTTAAGAGTCCTCGGAATCAGCGCATATTACACACAACTTACACAAGTCTAGCTTGGTCATATTGTATCATAGTACCATGTGTAAAAAATTTATGAAGAATGTAGTCCAGTACTACAGCAATTACTAACTAGATAAATAGCATTTGTATATAAGTCAATTATCGAAATAAAATATGATTTCTTATATCATAAAATAAGATTATAACTTACTCTCTTGTCTACAGGAAATGATAGCATTATGTTCTTATCCACAGATTTGACAAGAAAGTCCTCTTTGTTTTCTTCTCAGGATTTTCCTCTTTTTTTCTGCACGTGGCAGACCTGACCAAACATGACACAAGCAATAACAATGATAAAATACATTTTCAGTCCACACAAAGTCTTCATTCAAATCACCAGTTTTGTTAATTATTGTTCTATTCTTCTATTTGTTCCAGAACATTTGTTCAAATTTTGTCACATCACTGAACGAAGCATGAACAGGAAAAGAACGTCGCTCGTTCCTTCTATTGTTGCCTTTACGCATTCATTTTTAGCCAATCTGAACGAATTACGACAATACCTTTTCCCTGAAGCCTTTACACTGAAAGCTAAAACAGAAAAGATTACACAGCTGACATAGTTACCCACAGCAAAAGGAAGAAGCAGATTATAGATACCTGTTACACATTTCCATGTAATGGCAACACTTTTGGGTGATCATTACTGTTCACATTTGGCATTGAAGATCTACAGTTTTTTTATTTCTCCCTGTAGAAAGGTTAAAATCATCACAACACAACAATCACATCAGCTCAGCTGTTTTTCACAAACACAAAATAAAGACTGAATTGATAGTACTGAACATTGATTTAGTCCCCATGCGTCATGCGTCGTCCAAAGTGCAACACTAAAGAACCGTCTGCTATACAGTGTGAGGTTGTGATACATTATACTACACATCGGCAGAATAATTACAGCTGAGAGGATAGAGTGAGCACAGAGAATAATGGTCTATAATGAAGAAAAAAAATCAAAGGGTGCATTTTCTTGCCTTTTTCACTTCTTTAATTGGATTATCTCCTGTGGAAACTAGGCTGAATGAGTGATGACATCTTCATTTGTTACGTAAATAAAATAATGTTTTGAATACCTCAATTTCACATTTCTGTCCTGGATATCAAGTGACATGATAATGTCCACTAATAAGAACACCAAAAACAAACCCACAAACGTTTACAGTGATATGTTGATTTAAAAATAAGAAGACTTAGTTAAGATTCTATATTACTGCACTCGTAACAGCTTATTTGACATTCGTTTGACCAAGAATAACACCAGTGGTCAGTTTATAACCATTGCTGACAAGTACTACGTCACCAAATTCTTCAGTTTTGACAGGTTGTCTCACTCCACTCGGTATAACCTCTACTGAAAATATCTGTTTTGAAAATATCTGTTAAGAGAAAATGTATTTGAGCAAGATCAACATTTTAAACAGAAAAATGAAATAACCTTAGGCATCATCACGTTATTTCCTACAAGACAGGAAAGCCAGATTAGCATTGAATAATAATTTTAGTCATAGAGCATCTAGTTAACATGATAAGAATTAAATCTGTAAAAAGCACACCTCATCCCGATTGCACGCATCTATTTGCCTTCTCTTCC
Organism: Diadema antillarum; assembly: GCF_040938485.1. Lineage (NCBI taxonomy): Eukaryota > Metazoa > Echinodermata > Echinoidea > Diadematoida > Diadematidae > Diadema > Diadema antillarum. The sequence goes on from NW_027271190.1 coordinate 1,453,718, forward strand.
CAACAATTTTTTTCCCTCCCCACCAATGTTGCATTTCCAGTCATTTATACTACAATGCTGCTTACATTCACCATTTTGATTGGAACACAGGCAACTTAAGACTGCACCATTGGTTTAAGAATCATTACTTTAATCAAGAGTGTAATCACACACAGCCAACAGCCCTATTTACAATGCCATACTTAACTCTTCATGACGCTTTCTAAAGCAGCTTAAAATTAAGAGATTTCTGGAAGTACATGAAAGAAAAAATATGATGCAGCTTTAAAATGATTTTAGCAACCCCTCATACTGCCCCCTCGATACAATCATGTAACATTTAGCCCATACATACCAAGAACTCCCAAGGTAAGGCCATTCAAAATACACATAGTCTCCATGGTAAACTTCATTAGGCTTTGGCATTCCCCTGACTTCTCCTTTTTATAGAAGCACTGATATCATTTCATACCCTGTATCTGTTTCCTCAGTCCTGCGATGATATAAGTTCTTCCTTTTTAAAGAGATCCTACTTGTGGTGTGAATAGTGAATTGGGCACAGCTCTGTTAAACAGCCTTTGACTGGCCAGGCAGAGTACACACTGCTTGTAACTCGGTCCAACATCCATAGGTCTAATGCAAATGTTCTACCATCGGTGGACTTCAATTGGTGTGTATGCTATAGTTCTAACATAGACTGTCTGTGCATCCAAGCTACAGGATGCTGTTCTCAATACTGTAAAACGAGGAATGTTCGCAAGCATTTTAATTTTGTGAATTTCGCGAGCACCAAGATTCGCGAAATTAAAATGCACGCAAAATTTCTTGTCTACACTATATGCATTGAAGGCCAGTGACAATTCGCGAAAATTTCATGCCACGAATATATCATGTTTTACAGTATTCTGCTGCACAAATAGCCCCCATCATTGATCTGAAAAAGGACAGATTTGAGGAAAGCGATTTGTCTGCACCACTGAAACTCCTGAAATATTTTATTTTTACACCTTTAAAGCCTTCAGGAATTAAAGTTGATTAAGATTATTCAGTAAAAGAGCACAGTGAGCTCATAGACTGCCTGACTCTTCCAGACTGGCAGTATCTGTTAGCATTGACAATGCTATTCATGTGCAGTGGCCAATCCTTGCCAAAGAACAAAGAAATGAACGACACTTCACCACTGAAGAGGAAAATGTGTGCCATTATTACTGCCTATTTGGCCTTCGTATTCAGTCACAATGCTTCTAATTCAAACATTGTCCACTGAACTGTACCCTAATTTTAAGGTCATTGCTCTGACAACCTGAAGCCTTGCTGGAATCTTGTGAATGCCAGTCCAAACGTAGAACTTGGAATGGTGATTATTTCAGTCGTTTTGGCGTGAATTTTTTTCATTACATTGATTTTACAACAATCAGGAAGAAACTGTCAGAGACATCAAGTAAGGAGAAGCTGCTTCAAACTTTCTATCCATCACAATTTCACTTTACCACGGAGATGATGTGCTTCAAACAATCGCCATGCAAACATGAGCATGAATCAAACTCATGTATCGAGGATTTATGTGCCATCTCTTGCTTTTTGCATGCTTTTGTTGTAAGCTCTTACACCATCGTACCAGGATTCATTTCTGAGGATTCTTGCCATATTTCATGTTGGAACACCTCCCCTGAACTTGACGTCACTTTGTGTTGAAAGATTGTTACAAGCTGGGGCCAAAAAACTATGCTGTTTCTTTCTGTTGTCAATTCGATCAACAATCATATTACGCTCTGGTCTACTGGCTTGCCAGTCCTTCACGGTTACGCAATATGAACTATAAAATGTATTTACCAGGAAAATTGTACTGTACAATGATAGTTCATGAATAGATTCACCAAACTCAGTATCCCTTGATTCTTCAATGATTTTCAAAGTTCGCCATTCTGATGTCCTCATGTAATCACACGAAATGGAAATGTCGATGGCTCACTTGTGCCGCCAAATTACAGAAGCACAAAGTTCCCCAAGGAGGTCGTGGATATCAGTCATCGTACTCGTTGATGATGAACTGGTAGACGAAGGTGGCCTTCTTGCGTGTTATCTGCTGCCGATTTGTGGTCCTACTCCTCACCGCCTGCTCCTCCTTCTCGCGATCTTCCGGAGGACAGCGGAGGAAGAGTTCGCCAAAGATGGTTGCTGTCATAAATAAAAACATACAAAGAGAAAAGAATAAGGGATAAGGTAACAGATGGCTATCATCACATAGGTATGAGGCAAAATTCTAAGCTATTAATAAAGTGCGTATGTTTTCCACAATGAACAGCTAGGCAAAGAGGTGGTTAGGATAGTAGAGTCTCTGCCTTGCAATCAAATGACCCGGCTTTGAGGTCTGTGAGTCTTGCCCAGCAATGTTGTGTGATATCATGCCATCCTCTTTATTAAATAGTAAGAGGCAAAAATACTTTGTCATATAAGTCCCGTGTGCGAGACAGTCACAACTCATGCACGTAAAAGATCCTGCTTCATTCAATCATGGAAAGAGCAGGATGCACACTCAATGAAGTGGTCCACTCCAAATATATACAAGAAATGACATCATTCATTTTTGGAATCTTCTGTTGGGAATTTTTTCCTCTATCTTTGAGAGTTAACTTGTTTTTTGGGTGGATTTCTCTAAAAGAATAGACATTTTCTTCAGTGAGCTCCAAGCAGGATCATGGAGACCTAGCAGCTCTAGTTCTTATAGGAGAGGATAGAAAGAGAAAGCAGAGCAGCAGGGTGTTTCATAAAGCTGTTTTTAAAGTTATGAACGACTTAAGAACGACTGGTGATCAGTTCTTGTTCTGAATTATTGAAATTCTGATAAGTCTAGCACATCAGAACGTGTTCCTGTCGTTCTTAAGTTGTTTGTAACTTTAAGAACAGCTTTATGAAACAGGGCCCAGGACCTCACCTAGTGTCTTGGCATCCAGTTTGTTGTCGTCATTGTGTAGGAGGAGTTCCCTGATGAGGGCCGTCAGGTACTTGAAGACATTCCGATGACATTTTGGGAGCTGCTTCATGATCTGGAAGGAGATGGAGAAATTGGCAATGAGGCCTCAAGTCTCATGTACTGTACAGGGACTGTGGGATACTTTTAAGGGGGGGGGGGTGGCTGTGGGGCAACGAGGGGTCAAAGATCAAATGTACCCTATACTAATGTAGTTAACCAAAATTGTATATCACAGTTTTTTTTTTTTTTTTTTCATCTTATTTGTTTAAGAGACATGATCCTGAAATAACTTCATGTTATGAGCTCACTTTATTTTCACCTTTCTTTCTTCTTGTTGCATTTTTTTATCAGGCTTGTATAATTTGGACTATCTTGAACAACATATTCTATTTCTTTTTCATGAACTAAAGCAATGTACCAATCTAACAGACTAACCTGTTTGCAGAGAACAAAATTGTTGGCTCCGTCGAGACACTTTTGGTAGCACTTGTAAGGGATGACTGGTTCCCTGAGGCTGGCCAGGAACACCAGAAGAGACTCCGCTACCGAGTGGATGTTGCCAGCTGGGAGTTAAAGGTTAAGGGTCATGACACTGTGTGATTGATTTTAAACTGTCACAAGACTCAACAGTACTGTATCATTCATGGAGTGATGTGTGCATGTTCAGACCACATGATGATCATTTGGTTATCTTTGTTGCATCACTCATCCTTTTAACCCAATACCTGTTATTATTATATCCATGCACTTAGCTGCAGTGTAAGCAAGTCGGAAATACCCATTTAGGTGTAAAAATGCATTAGTCCCACAAGAAAGAAATTGTGGCACAAAAGTGATTGGGTAGGTATATGTACTTATCCTTATTCATTCAAGGATTAGTTCCAGTTCATCTGTGCCAATCTCTGAATGGAGTAAAGGGGTCCAGGGCAATTACCCCCTGGCCCTAATCCTAATCCTAAACCTGAACCTACTACTAACCCTAAACCTAACCCTAACCCTAACCCGAATCTTCGCTCTACTCTTACCACTAACCAGTAATTAGCTGTGAGGTAATTGTCCGTATACGGTTCAAAGCAGTGAATGTGTTAACTGGTAAATAAAGGACATAAAAGCCTATGCTGCAGTAAGCACATCTTGATTGAAGACCCCAACAACGCTTGCACTCAAAGACTAATAATTTTGAGATGAGAATGGGTGTATGTGAGCAGCGCCCCCTAGTGGTGGAAAGGATACGAATCTCCTCTGGGAAACCTGTATCCAGGAAATCCCTGATGGCCAGCACCTCTGCATGTAGACCCTCCTGGCTAAACAGGTTCTCCTGTTGAAGGGGTAGACGAGTACAGGAGAGAGAGAGAGAGAGAGAGAGAGAGAGAGAGAGAGAGAGGTGGATGTGGGAGAGTTAAGCGAGGAAGAGAATTAGACAGACATAGAGACAGAGAGAAGAGATAGATACAGAGATAGATAAAAGAGAAAAAGATAATGGGGGAGGGGCAGGAAGAGCATTGGCAGGCAGAAAAAGGAACAATGGGAGATAGTTTGTGTGAGAGACAAATGAGAAATAGATAAAGTAGAAGAAAAGCAAGAAGGAGGGGAGTTGGTTGAATACAGGTAAGACAGAGAAAGAGCATTCACATCACATTACATGAAATTATGTGATTTTATTTCACTTTCATTTCATTTCATTTATTGTCCATAAGATGGAAAATCTTTGTGCCACAAGTGGCATACATGGTTACACATACTTAAAATATATATTTGAAAATAAAATGCATGAAGTAATAAAGCAATGCATATCAGATGAATACAGAAATCTTTTCACCCAATATGAAGAATTTTTGGTAGTCTCTTTGGTAGTCTGACACATCACACATTCTTGTCTGTCTAGCATGAGGATTTTCTAACTCATCTGGGATCTTACCATCAGTAAGGTAGTAGCAGCATCAAATTTATTGAACACAGGATTGATTTAAAACCACTGAATGAGTCACATGATACTTGCAGTCATCAAGTAAGATATGTCAATCTTCAATAATGTTGCAACTCAAAGAGAAGAATCACTGATCCAAACGGCGCCCTCACCTGTTGAATGCCGTTCCTGAAGAGGTAATCTACCAGCATCCAAATCTCCTTTGGAATGTCATAACTCTTGAAGTCTGCAGCACTCTCCTTTACCTTGGCATTTTGTTCCTGGCACACCGAGAAAAAGAAAGAAAGAAAGGGGAGGGGGGATTAATTATAGAGTACCCAATGCAAGCAGCGCTGTGCAGGTAAAACACCAGCATTTTTGTCAAAAGCAAAACCATACATCTACTGCTGGTAAGATGAAAGATGGGAGTCTTTCATATTTTCTGGTCCATAAGGAAAAAACGGAAAATACCGGTATTAATAATTACATTGTCACCTTTAGTTTCAAATCCTCACCCTGAAGATTTTATCTTTCTAGAGGCTTTTGTGAAGCACCCCAAGATGATAATCTTCATACGTCCCCAAATTACATGTTAGAGAAAAGGGGGCCACCACTATAGGAATCTCCCTCAACCCTACTTCATCGACATTGATTTTCATGTGGGATGGTGACATCATAATGCCTACATTAGGCCAAATTTGTTTTGTTGTCGTCGTCGTTGTTGTTGTTGTTGTTTTTGAAGGGAGGTGAAAATTAACAGAAATGGCCATCATATCGCCTGGCAAGGTACAGCTACTGGAAGTGCATGGGAAGCAAGAAAAGTTGAAATATTTTCATAACACAATGGAATATGTCTTGTTCGCTATATTTACACAGCTGGTAACGGGTCACAATCTAACAAAGCAGGCCCCGGGACACTAAAACTCATTGCCAGGTAGGGAAAATGAATGGGACATTTGTATATTTTTAGTACTTGGTTCTTGACCGAATGTCCATCTTTTGTAACGTCTGGAGGGTGCATACTACATCCTTCAAGTTATAAGCAAAGCATTACAGAAGTCACAGTGGGAAGGCAGAGATGTTATAGCTCAGTGGAAAAGACCCCAGGGTAAGTCCAAGCGCTCTCCTAAAGCGAACTGTACCATACCGTACCCGTGCCAGAGGAGTGCTTGAACACTTAAAAGTATGTACTGTACTGATTCGAGCCAAAAGTGGACCACTTCCCGATGTGCTCCAAAAGGGTACCAAAAGTTTGCATGTGAAGAATGCGTGTATCACCCGCATACGTCATAATGCTAGGAGTTCAATCTCCTTGTTTGGGACATCTGTAAGTAGTTTAAGCATGCCGGGTGAACGACCCTTTTGCTTCAAATTGTGTGACCCCCTCTAAAAATAAGTCCTGAGGTACGCTTTCTCAACAGAGCGCTCAAACGCTCCAAAACTGGTACAGTTCAGTACTGTACGCATTGGTTCAGTTCGCTTTGGTCCGCCTTAGATCGCTCGGACACACCCATAGACTATCAATCACAAGATCCCGATTCAAGTCCCCTAGCTGCAGTGGTTGCACCCTTAACCCTAACTTGTACCTGGGCTATTTTGTGAGCTTAGAGTCCTGGGGGGGCCATGATGGCCCCCCCTTATGATCTCGGCCGCGGATCGCGCGTTCGTTACGAAAATTGGCATGCGAGTCACTCATGATGCAATCTATTGAACTGTGTGGATAAATTTCAATAAATCGCTCTATTTTATTTTATATGAATTAATTATGTTAATTTATGCATGAAATCAGAATTTGGCTGTAAATCATAAAATACAAAGCCCTCAAACTTCAAAATTTTTTGCTTAAAGACTCTTTGGTGAATTCTGATTAAATTTAGGTTGAAAAAAAATTGGTATCAATTTTCATTTCTTATGTATTTTATTGTTTTTATAATTTCTTATGTATTTCGTTGTTTTTTCACTTTTTGTTTTTTATTGTTTTTTCAATGGGAATCTTTGGCGACACCATTTCAATCATAAGAAACATAAAATTAATTACTTTTAATCACTAAAAGTAAAAATAATGATACAATTATGATTTTGAGATAGAAACCTAATTTGCATTGGTTTTGTACACAAAATCACGTGTTTGAGCAATTTTCGGTCTGACATGCACTTACATAATGTTGCGTAACTTCGGAACCACGTACCCGGACGTCGCAAATTTGGTCTTAAAAGTTGCGCAAGGCTTCAAGATAAATTGTCACGAATCGCTGTGTGGATGGGTTCTCGTGTTGCGGAGATATCGCGCTAAGTGTCGGGGGGGGGGGGCCATTATGGCCCCCCCCCCCCCCCCAGGTAAGTTAGGGTTAAACAAAGCACTCTATCTTCTCTGCCTAGTCATTCAAAAGTGACTTACAGCCATGGCTGTTTGCATACAAGCATTCACTGCTTCATCGGTGGTCACATTATGAAATGAATCAATTTAAATCAAATCATTTCAAATCATCTAAATTAAACAGTAATCCAATCTCTGAAATACACTGTACATGCAATGACCAACAGCAAGGTTGTGATGACCCCTATAGCTTGACCACTCAACTCACCAGGTCCACCACTTCCTGCATGGTCATCTCGCTGATGGGTTCGTGCATCTTGACCAGTGCCTCGATGGATGCCCCGAAGCAGCTTGGCCGATAGCTACCACTTACTGTGATGTGATCATGTGGTCAAGGATGTCATAACAAGTGGAATTTGGCTTCCTGAGCTCTAAACATACACCTTCGAACAGTTTCAGAGCCACACAATTGTAACCCTCGTAACACATGCTGACTTTCAACGATAAAAAGGGGAAGTTTCCCAAAACACATAATGGATTGACTAAATGCAGAAAGACTACTGAAGCAGTCATTGACATCCGAGGAAAACCTTACCATCCTGCAAAAGCCATTAGTTTTTGAAGTTTTATTTAATTCCATATGTTGCCCTCCTTACAATGTAGATGACAACTGACTACAATTTGTGATGTAATTGATTCAGAAAACGTCCCCATTAAGATGTAAACTTTTGATTCCAACACTGGATTAGAAAAACATAAGACATATGCAATGCATCCTAGTGGGCACAAGAATAAAAAAAATCTTCATTTTTTTTCAGTTAGTTCTACTTATAAATACCTATGATAGGAAATCGCAATCACGACAATCCACATGGTTTCTACAGATTGCTACCACATAAGAAATCTCTCAACATCTCCCATGAAACCTCTTTTTCTTTCTTTTTTTTTTCTTTTGACTGTTGAATTTTGATGGCCAAAGTTACCAAGGTACTGCATAACGCTAGAGTAGATCCATGTAGAGAACTGTGCAAAAATTTACAAATACACCTATGAAATTGCACAGACATCAGCTGACAAAAGGCAGCAGGTACTTCATGCTGTTAAGGATATATAGTAATCTTTGCCATTTTCCAGGTGAAGAATCAGTATGTCCTCAGCTTTGTCATGGCCAGTGTTGAACGCTGATGCTGTCGTCTTGTCAATGTATGCTGTAACTTTGACCTCCACCATGTCTCCTGTGGGGGGAGGGGGGGGGGGGAGGAAAATTAGAGTGTCAGAGGAAGCGACTAAAAAATGGCCCATTTTAGATCAATGCAGTCTTCTGAACAACCACAGAGCACTGCCTGCATTAATTTTTAAATTGTTTAACCAGTAATATCCCTCAAATTCCCCTGTGCCTGAACAATTTACTGAAATATACATTTTCCATTGTGATCACAACAGTCAAAATATTATCATGTCAGCTTGTACAGTTGCTCCTATCCAAGTGCTCATGTGTATGCATGTGAGCGCACAGCATAAGTGTATGTACTACAATGTGTATGTGCAACATGTGTGTAGATGTGTGTGCACGTATTGTTTCTGTGTGCTTTTGTGGGTGGCTAATCTTTCTGAGCACCACTATCCCGAATCCCATGAGAAAAAGAGAAAGTCAACCTACCAAAACACATCTTTGTATGACACATTACTGCAATATAACTTGTTTGGGGGCTTGACATTATCCCTCTTGTTCTGGCATACACTTTCACTAATTTTCCACTGTATTTAAAGCCATACTTGCTAAGACTTTACTATGACCTTACTTGAGAACGTCACCACAACCTACCTTGATCCTAACTCGGTTTCAGTTGCAAAATTTCGAAAGCCTTACAGTCACTAAATAAATAGCCGATTCTTAGATTGGCAATATATATCAAATGATTAAAGCTCATGTGTCTATGTCAAAATGGCAATCATTAAATTTTGATGATTTTGTGCTGACTTGATAAATCTAAGCAGTACCATCGTTTATTTTCCCACTATAATTTGAATGCAGTAAAATTTCAGGTTGCCAATTTGATGATAGGGGCGTGGTGGCATAGTGGATAAGACTCCCGACTCCCAATCGGAGGACCCGAGTTCGATTCCCTCCCAATGCTTACGTCCTTGGAAAAGATGTTTTTACCCACCATGTTCCTTTCGACCCAGGTGTATAAATGGGTACCTGGCAACGGTAGGGTAAAACAATGACAGGGCCCTCTGGTAGAGTACAGGCAACACTGAAGAGGCTACTCTGGATAAATAAGACCTTATTATTATCATTATTATTATATGAATATTCCTGCAGCTCACTTCCCAACAGACATGAAACAGGTTAAGGTCGTTAAGGCAAAGCATCCTGGAGATCAGAGACCGACCAGCCTACCTGGCATCATAAACGTGGACTGGGGCTCCACCTTGAGCCAGGGCTTGCACGGCGACTTGTCGTCCAGCTTGGCCACAAACTCAATCAGCGTGTTGACCTGTCCCGTGTTGGCCACCTCCACCATCTCGACCATCTCCTCCATGAAGCGCAGCTCACCAAGGTTCAACTTCACCATGGCAACGAGATGCAGAAGAAGAAAAGAAAAGGAAGATGTGACAAGTCACCAATGTCATGTCAGACTGGATGACTGCAAACGGTACACAGGATATTCTATTTAACTACTTTGACATTTTGGGTGTTTGACTGAGCACCACACGCAAAGATATTGGAAGATGGCGGCGGCACATTTACACACTGTTCTTTGAAACATATTAGGTAACATCGTGAAATGTGATTAGGCAATTATCAAATGAAATGTTAGGAAAAGCTTGATAGCATCGGTTGAGAATGATAAGGGCATTAAGTTGTCACTAAAGCCATCATAGTGTTAGTGGCACCTTAATGCCATTATCATTCTCAACTGTAGATAGTTTCATTATCTGATCTTTGGTGGTGTGATACAGAGGGCAGCAAACTAAACAGATATGGCCTGACTCACACTTATACTGGCATCAGTAGAAGACAGATAACATTAGTTGTGGTTTTTCTCAAAGAAATACGATGCTTGATGGGCACAAATATTCTGAATATCTGAATTCCTAAGGACATTTCTTCTCATGACAAGAAGTGGAACAGATGATTGACAGACAAGGTATGGTAGAGAGAGAAAACTCACCTCATTCCTCCCAAGGGTGACTTGAGGCAGGGCCTCATTCTCCTGCTTGTCCAGTTTTCGTATCTCCTCCTCCACCACTTCCCTGAATTTCTTCTCGTCCACAACTTTCACCTGCAGCACAAGGAAAGAGGAGTAAATCATATTTGTATTCATCAAATTGATACTACCAAATATTCTACAGTTATAAAAGAACTGCTTTTACTATTATCAGACAAAGCTTTTTCAAGCACATAAAAGAGTAAAACATCAGTGAATTACTAAACATCAGCTTGCTCCACCTGATGAGCATTTCATACATTTATTTGGTAGTCCTGCAGAAACTGCATGGAAGGTGGTGACACATGGATGAACCCCCCCCCCCCAAACAAAACAAAAACAACAACCCCTAATTATCTAATCAATGAGATTCCTACACAATGAAATCTGCATTCATTCACCAGACCTCCCAACCTTTCTGACTAAAAATAGGGATGATCTGGCTCAGAAGTAGGAAAGGGCAATTCCCATAGGATTGTGTAGTAAAATTATCAAGAAAAATAAGAAACACCTATCAAAACAAACAGTTGGGAATGGACAAAATTCTGACTCTTTCCTCCAAATTCAGAATGGTTGGGAGGTCTGCACTCAGCCAAAAAGTATAAATCAAATGTATACTTGTACCATTCAACCTCCATACAGAATTTGAATCCTCATAGTATTGCATTCCATTTTTTAACTGTACGATAGGAAATAGATGTTACAAGGAAAAAACAAATCTCCCAAGTTCTCACCCCTATATCATAGAGGGCACTGACGGGTTTGTGGTCACTCAGCTTCAGCTTCATGTGACTCCGGTAGACCTTCTGGGCGATGCGGTCGCCACGGTGAAGGATGCGATCACACCAGGCAGGCACACGCTGTTTCTCACTGGATTGGAACAAGGATATAATGTTTATGTTTTATACAAAATTACATGACAACTTATCAAAACACTTCTTATATTTGTCCGTCTAAATTCTCCTGAATGAGCACACCAACTCATCAATTGTATGGTTTAAAGCATTGTTTCACAACAAATGCCAGATGCTTCAAAGTATCTGCAGAGCTTACAAATTCTATAACATGTTATGATGCAGATCTACATACAATGTACAACTTGTATGTACAGACTCTTCCTACGTCCAACACAAGTCTTTTCTTTTTTTCTCTCTCTCTATTGTTGTTGATGATTTTTTTTAAAACCTTATATGAAAGTTTGTCATGGCTGAGAAAGCACAAGAAGACATTAGTGAGTCAGGGAAACAGACTGACCATTCCTCAACTTATCAACAATCCTTGAAGAAATTGAGCTCTCACGCCAGTTTCTTTAGAATGAAAACTTTAGACTTTTCTCCTTAGGTAGACAAGTTGATTTGTAGTTGTGTTGTTGTTTCTTCTTGAAATTGAATGCAAAGAAAGGACCCAGGTTTCTCCCTCGTTCTTCTTGCTTTTGGAGCTCCATGCTTGAAAAAACAAAACAAACTGACAAAAAAATACACACACACACACAAATAAACTAAACTGCCCTGACACATCTCAATGAGGGGAGTTCTAATGCAATTACAATATTTCACAAAGTAACTCTTATTCATCCCCCCCCCCCCCCCCCCCCATGGAGTACTACCTCTTATCCTTTTGTGTATGTCTTGATTTTTTTTTTTTTTTTTTGTTCCTGGATGACACCATTAAAAAGGCAAAGCAGCTCCGGAGTCCCTTACCTGTTGTCCCACTCATCTGATCCCGAGTTGTACTTGTAGGTGGGTCTGAATCCAATGGGCCCCTCCTGAAAGCCTGCAAAGACTCTCTGGCATTCCCGCTGTCTGTTTAGCTTTAGAAGGACGGGGCAGATTTAAAACAATAAAATAAAATAATAACAATAAAAATAAAATCATGTCAAATGAGCCAGTCCATAGTTTCAATCTGAGCATGTGCAGATAAAGGTCATTGCAGACCTTCTCTTGAAATGGATTTGCAACTGAGGTATTCAAAACCTGGATAGGGCTTCATGACAACTGTGTTGTAAATGAACCAGTTGCAGATTGGTATTTACAGGTGAATGTGCATTCTTTTCAGCAACAGAAAAGTCTGTGGTTGGAGAGGTCATTGCAGACTAGTGCTAACTGTGAACTGGCTTATTTGGTTGAAAGAACACACATCACACTTCACAACTACTCCCTCATACAATTAATTAAATTGCTCAAAGAGGGCATGTATGACAAAAGGTCTACAATTTACTATGCAACTAAAATCCTACAGCAGGAATTCACACATTTGCAGTTCAAAGCCGTTGTCCATCATGTGCACGTTCCATTCTGCATCACCTTCCAGTGGTGTGCTATTATCTTTCTTAGGGTCTTGTCTATGCAAATATTTTGTTCATAAATTTCAACAGTAGCGAACGTGCAGTCCGTCATTTCACACAAATGCAAAGCACATTGAACAGTATTTCACACAAACATGGATGAAAGCAAAACCATCCCTTTTCTCCTTACCTGATCTTGCGTCAGCAGCTCTTTGTATGAATTCTTATCCACCAGCTTCTTGACTGATTCTACTGGAATGTCGCTGATGCGGTAGTTCAGGTCCCCCATCCAGATGACAACACTGCAACAGAGAGCATGAGCGGCATTGATCACTCTACAGTATGTCCCCCAAAAGATTATGATCAGATTTTTGCATTGATAACTCCCAATATGATTAAACTGTCTATATGTTACTTCAGGGTCTTAAAATGCAACATCTTAGCTCTATCTTGCAGAAAAAAACTGGAAATGTCGCTATGGCGACTGATGCCTCCGCCATAATGCATGATTCTCCCAATAGGTGTATAGTACAATGTCTTTACAATGTGTGATGACAGTTTCACATAACTGGCAAAATATTGAAATGACAGGTTTGTCAGAAATATCTTGAATGTTCACTTTCCTTGAACTAGGTTTGCTATAATTGTCTATGAAAGAGTTCAGGTACATGTATTTGGGGAATTGAGGATTTTTACTTAACTTCTGACTGACCCTTTATAAGTTTATGCATTGGGTAATTTTAAAGGTATGAAGAAAGAGTGTAATAACAGTGCCAAATAGATTTTTTTTTTTGCATTAAAGCCTTGCTTTGACCCTTAACCTTTGAACCTCTGGCAGGAAATTTCCAAGAGAATCTCCATTAGGTAATACATGTACATATTGTATATTGAATTTTAAAAATAATAATGCAAGCATTGCATATACATACTAGTTTATGAGGGAAATAGTAAAATATTGAGGAGTTGACCATGACCTTGACCCCCTGACTATTGACCCATGACCCCTATATTCCCTAGATAATCCCTGCTAGTCAGTACATGCATATGTACCAAGTTCCATGAAGATACATTGAACCACCTGCGAGAAAAGTAAAATTGTAACATTTTCACCTTAACCTTGAACCTTTTGACCTTTGACCTTGACATGAAACTCTCTCTGGAGAATCTTTATGCAATAGTATATGTCTACACTAAGTTTCAAGAAAATACCTTTGGGCATGGCATGGATATGGGGGAAATAGCAACATTTTTAGCATTTGACCTTGACCTTTTGACCTTTGACCTCTTGCCAATGTCACTAAAATCTACTCAACTAATTGCCCCATCATAAATCATCCTTGGACCAAGATTGGGGAAAGCTGCTCCATCCAGTTTTGATTTATCACATAAACAGATCAATTTTAGGATTTGACCTTGATCTTTGACCTTTGACCTCTGTCCGATTTCACTCAAAAATCAGTCAAGTAATTGTCCCACCATACATTATCCTCGGACAAAGTTTGGTAAAATTTGCGTGATCCAGTCTGGAGTTATCGCGTATACAGATACAATTTCATGATTTGACCTTGACCTTTGACCTTTGACCTTTGGTCGATTTCACCCAAAATCTAATCAAGTAATTGCCCCATCATACTTTATACTTGGACCAAGTTTGGTAAAATTCCAGTCAATATTACTCAAGTTATCGCGTAAACGAATGCGGACGGACGTACGGACGTACATACGGACGGATGGACAACCCGAAAACATAATGCCTCCGGCACCACTTCGTGGCGGAGGCATAAAAACACATTCAATTTGGTTAAGTGGTCACAGAGAAATGTGGATTATTCTAAAGCATGTCATGAGTCTGATTCTTCTAAGTTTAGCACTCGGATGCTCGAAACTGCATATCAATGTGTGAACATAATGGACAGAACTTGGAGAGAAAGGATTCCTGACATGCTCTACAAAACTCCTCATTTCTCTTTGACCACTGAAGCAAATTGGATGAGGTTTTCTGGAAGATGTGGGCAATAAATTATATTACCCTGAAATTGTATTTGGATTGATTCACTATTTTTAAAGCTATCACTGTGGAGGGTCTCGTTATAATTTTTTTTTTTTTTTTTTTTGGGGGGGGAGATATGGTATACTAAAATATGTACTGCATTGACGCTTACTGAACAGAAGCCATCTCTGGTCTGTAGAGATTAAATGCGACTGGATGAAAGCAGAATTCACATTGCACTTTCATCCTGGGTTAGGATTTTAACTAACAATAAGAGTACAAATACGAAATAATACATTTGACAATGATGATGATGACGATGGCAATGATGGCGACAACGACAGCAACAACAATGAAAAGAAGACAAAGAAACACATCAG
Source organism: Diadema antillarum (assembly GCF_040938485.1). Taxonomy (NCBI): domain Eukaryota; kingdom Metazoa; phylum Echinodermata; class Echinoidea; order Diadematoida; family Diadematidae; genus Diadema; species Diadema antillarum. The sequence goes on from NW_027271190.1 coordinate 1,468,763, forward strand.
TCATTCCTGGTGATTGTGGTACAACAAGTATATCGATATCACACGACTGACAATATGAATGACATGGTCTGTGGTAAATACCAGACAAAATTCACATCACGGTCATGTTATGCTATCTGCCCAATTGATCAAACTCACTCTAATCAACTGAAGCTTATTCACTTAACAGTTTGAGGTCTGTGTGACAATAATGCAATGTGATGGTATCTTCTAGTTGAAAGCACTTTCATGCTTCCATACCCCTGGTTCTTTTTGATATCATCCTTGTAATCATGCCACAGCTATCACTTTAGAAACACCTGAGTTCTTGTTGCTTTAATGAAAAAGACTGGGGGAAATGTAAAGGAAAAAAAAAAATGCATGAAAACTCCTGAGAGCAGGTGGCAAGCCTAATGCCTGTCATGAATATTTGAGCGACGAAGCACAGAGATGGAGCATTGACATAATGAGGGCGACATTCATGAGGCCATGAAAGAGAGAGAAAGAGAGGGGAGATGGTGTTGCCATGGCAACTCACTCGTGCTGCATAACGCCCAGGGGCTGGCGGTTCTCCCGCTCGAACTTCATGCGGGCGCAGATGTCGTGGTAGTCCTGGTTACGCCTCTCGAACTCCTCCATGTGGGCCGCGAGATGCGAGTTGATGAAGCAGAAGGAGGTGTTGTGGAAGTTGAACCTCACCGCCACAGCTCCCTTGTTACCCTGGAAGGAAAGGAGTTTAAAGGTACAGTCACATCTTCAGAGGTTAATCAAAGAAGAAATATTGCTCCTCAGTGTTTTCTTGTCACCCTGAGGTTGCCTCAGAGCAGAGAGTCCAATTCCTACATCAGGCACCAATACCTGATGATGATGATTTAAAAAGAGAAATGAAATGCACGGGAAAGAAACAACACTGAACTCCTTTAATTACAGACAGCTCACAACAGCCATCATAATGTACAGTATTCATGCCTGTGTTTATTACCACTGCACAGTCCACATATATCACAAGCAGTTTTGTTTTCTTCTTCTTTTTATTTCTTCAATAAGGACTATATTAAAAGATTATAAGTGTATGATCTAATATTATGTGTATCAAATCAACGATGCAAAGTTTGATGATAAAAACGGCATTTCCCCCTTTTAAGGGCACGAGGACTTTTTTTGGAAAAGCAATCACCTGATCACCAATGCCTCTGAATTTTTAATTGGCTGATGCAGGCAAGCAGTATGCGTGATGTCAACTTGCGACCACGGTCCACTGAGCCTCCAAACACTCATTGCAAATTGTTCACTGTGTTTTTGCACATCTCCTTAAATATGAATATGCATTTGAAGTTTTCCCCTCCCATCTCATGAATATTTACATTTCTCCTCACAACAAGTAGGCATAGACAGGAATCATTGTGTGAAGAGCGAACTCGCTAATTCAGCTTTATTAAAGAAACTATGAAAATATGACAAAACCATTACAAATTATATCGTCTGTTGAGAATGAGAAGGGCTTTAAGTTGTCTCGAACACTATGGGTTTTGTGGCAACTTAACGCCCTTATCATTCTCAACCGACGATATGTAACGGGTACATAGGAGTCACTTGGTGACCAATTTTTGATAATAAAAATACTGTGATGTAATTTTACCATGCATACACACAAAAAAACAACAACCAGATTGCGCAAATCTCTCATCAAATTCGAGTTTTCATTAATTAACGATTACAGGACAAGTTCACCTTCATTAACTTAAGGATTGAGAGAATGCAGCAATATTAGTAGAACACATCAGTGAAAGTTTAAGGAAAATTGAACAATCGATGCAAAAGTTATGAATTTTTAAAACTTTTGTGTTGGAGCCGCTGGATGAGGAGACTACTAAGGCTCGTGATGTCATATGAGTACAACAATATAAAGAAAATGTAAAGAAAATTCAACATATTTTCACTTTTTTCGCATAATAAAAGAGCACTTGACTTGCCTCTTTTTAAAGGCAATGGGAATAATATTACCCATAACATATGTCAGTAACGAGTCAAGGGAATGTGTACTTTTTTCAAAAGATGAAATTTTGTGAAATTCTCTTTATATTTTCCTTATATTGTTGTACGCATGTGACATCATATACTGCAGTAGTCTTCTCATCCAGCGGTGACTGCACAAAAACTTCAAAAATTCATAACTTTTGAATGGATTGTCTGATTTTCCTCAAACTTTCAATGATGTGTTCTACTAATATTGCTACATTCTCTCAATCCTTATGTTAATGAAGGTGAACTTGTCCTTTAACACCCTAAGAAATCACTACTCCTCATATCATCACATAACACAACGCAGTGAAACAAATAGGAATAACACAGAAGATTTATTTTGTTTGTTTTATGTATAGTCTGGGGCAACATATTTGTTGTATAGGGCCTTAATTTGTTTTCTCTCTCTCTCTTCTCTTTCTTTAAAACACACACACATAACACAAAATGACACACACACACACACACACACACACAAAAGAAAAACTACATGCTCTGAAGTTTTATTTTTCATCATTTTCATCTACATGACGATAATACTTGATAACAGTGTTAGCAAACTTATAGAGCTCTTTCAATGTTGTCTGGGGTAAGGAGTGAGGAAATATTTCTGACATAAGTGGTTATAAATTCTGGAGTTCGGACCTGATGCTTCTTTGCTATAAGTACTGTACATCCAAACTCACCATTTTACCCATGATGCCTGTGCCAACCGTTTCTGCGATGACGTCGTCAATGTAGGGAAAGTGCCTCTCCAAAATGAATACAAGCAGCATCATGCCCACGAGACGAATCAGTTTGATCTGATGGGACCATCAAAGGTGAAAGGTCAAAATGAAATCAGTACAAACGCAATGGCAAGCAGAGTGTTGTGAATACCAAAACCACCATAACACTTGAAATAACACTGTTAGTTTTTATTCGGGTTTAGTCCTGGTCAAGTACCATTGAGCATGATCCATATATGGAATATGGCATCAGCATCGTGAAAGTGAAATTGCATGTCAAATTGACGCATTGGGATAGGAACTGTTCTAGATGACAACTCCTTCTTTCTTTGTGTGCGGACAGCTTGTTGCCTCATTACAGATGTATTTATGTCGTCAGAAAATGTTACATTGCAACAGTGAATTCTAATTCTATCTGTGAGCGTCAGAATGCGTGTGTAGCTAAATGTTGGCAAATTGAATGTCATTAGGGGTATACTTAAATTTTGTTCAGTGTTAATGCCTCAGCCGACAATGTGTTGCATAGCTCAATTAGATAATGTACTGTACGACGATGTAGTACAAACATATGCGTACAGTAATATGCATAATTGATTCTTCAGGAACGACTATCAAAGTGGATACAAGGTTTATATGGACTAAAAGGGTATTGGTCTGAAAGTGTAATAATTCCGAGAGTCAATAGAGAAGGGGCTCATTTTGTTTTGTTTTGTTTTTCTCTTGTCATTTTCTTTCTGACAAGATGGCTGGATAGCCCATATTCAGCTGCACTAGCTGGTCTTCCATGGGGTCAAGTTGTATAGTATGTACGTACAATACTTAGGGCGGACCACTTCCACAGGCTAGTATACACCCTGCCCCCTCAATGAACAAGGCGAGATCTTTTACAAGACAGTGTGGGTTGTAGATCTCACACATGGGACCTTAATTTTATGTTCTGTCCAAGGGGCTGGAAGCTTGGGGGACATTACCTTGACGTAGATCCCGTCTTGGTGGAGGCACATGACGACCCTCTTATGCCACTCCTCCTCCCTGATGGAGTCGTTGAAGAGGAACGCCTCCTTGCTCAGATCCAGCTCCTGGAACCCGATGGCGTACATGTCTGGGGGTCGGGGATCGGCAGCCAGCCAATGCCGCAGGTCCTCCGTCGCCCCCTTGCCGTTGACATTCCACGTGCCGACAAACACCCTAGGAGGATGATTTTGGGGATGACAAAGGCTTAACTGGATAGAGATTTGCAGTTTACAATTAAACATGCATGTGGCCTCTTACCATGTCAGATTCATAAAACAGCCTGGCATAGGTCTTGTACTTTCAGCATTTCTGAACATTCCAGACCATATCCCACATTTTCTAAAGACATACATGTATCATTTCTCTCACATGAATTTTAAATACCTCCACATAAACATTTGATAAACAGTCGAAAAGGTGGCTACCAAATACACACTGCATTGAGAAAATCAGCTTTGAAGTTAAGATTCAGTCAAATGTGCAAAAGACTGTGCATAGAAATAGAATATATAGGTCAATTTAACCCATCAAGCAACATTACCACGTTTCACAATATCTAAAGAGCTTCAGGTTACAAAATGTTTCCGTCGTTGAAATTGGAAGAAGATGAATTCAAGATTTCAAATTTTTGATCTTTGAAGAGAAAATAGGATTGTTTCCCTCCGATGGCCTTCATGGATCTGTTGAATCACACCACCTACCTGAAATCATGAGGAAAGGTGTACTCGTCCTCTCTCCTCTTCAGAATCTCTTCCCGGATTCCTGCAGGCTTGAAGGGTTTGATGGAGGCATAGCCCTGCTTGTCTATCTCTGGGTTTGAACTCCTGGGGTAGAGATTGAGAGAGGGAGAAGTAACATGGGTGTGGTGGGGGAAGGGGTTAAAGCAGGGCCCCATTTTATCTACAGATATAACTGATAATAAATTTCCCTTACACACAGGCTGCCATAGACTAATGATAGAAATCAACTATATAATCAATCATAACTCTTCATAAAACGGGGCCCTGGGGCCCTTTTCATAAAACTTGGTATCACGGACAAGTTGTCATAGTTGTTTTAACCCTATTCTAACTGGGGGGTCAAATTGACCCCCCCCCCCAACATTTCGCGCCACGATTCCGCAACGCGCAAAGATTTTGCCGTGGCGTTTCATGACTTTTTTCATTGAAGTCTCCCGCATATTTTGAGACCAAATTTGCGATGTCCGGGTACACCGTTCTGAAGTTACGCAATGTTTTGCATATGCATGTCAACCCAAAAACAGCTCAAATTCATGATTTTGTGTGCAAATCCAATGCAAATTGTGTTTTTTTGTTTAAATGATATAAATTAGATTATTTCAACTTTTAACCATTGAAATTAATCAATTCTAATGTAGATCAGCTTGGAAAAGTGCCTGCAACAAATTTTGGCCAAAAAACAATAGAAAAGGAAAGGTCGAAAAAACAATAAAATACACAAGAAATTAACAAAACAATACAAAACAAAAGAACAAAAGAAACTGATTTTGATTGCGCTATTTTTTTATAAGAACATTGTTCGATGTGTCTTGAGGAACTCTGACATAAAAATTTAGCAATCCTTCAATCTTTTTAATGGAGTAATAGGTGAAAATATGATTTCATGCGTAAATTTGCATAATTAATTTATCAAAAAATATAAAATCAAATTTTTTCTATTGTATGACCATATAATCTTGTAGTTGACATCCGGCTCTATGTACAGGCAAAATTTACAAATTGACCACCCCCCCCCCCCCCCCCCCCCCCCCGTAAAAACTTGGTCTCAAATAGCCCAGTTAGAATAGGGTATAAGCTACTGAAATCCTTGCATCTGACTGGCTGAGAGCAACTTTGTCACAGAAATGTGGCAGTTGTCACTGATAACAAGTTTCATGAAACGGACCCTGGTATATCAAGTGAACAGGGTGTGATGACAAATATGAGCATGGTCTTCTTTATCAAAGGTAGCATGTTGCCACTGCTCTATCAGAGGGCCCTGCCTTTTAAATCACTACCCTAGTCGTTTTAAGGTACCTGTTCACATACCTGGGTTGAGAGGGACATGGTGGGTATAAATATCTTGTTCAAGGACGTATGTGTAAGCATTAGATGGGATTTGGATCTTGGACCGAAAGTCAAGTGTTTTAATCTGCCATGCCACAAAACCCCTCCCCCCCCCCCCCATATCTACATTTGTATGAATGGATTCATGATGAATGCAGATTGTAATACTCTATGTGAATCACCAGATGTGGCTCCTGCTGTGAATCTTGGGATGGCTTCATTTGGGGACTCCTGGTTCTGCCACCACAGCAAGACTACTTCACCACCAAATTCAAATTCGATGCCGACATGTACCTTTCATAGGTTTCACAGGTTCTTCATGACAACCACATAGCTTGCCCCACTCTTGTCCACCATATCGTCGGTTGAGAATGAGAAGGGCGTTCAGTTATCTCAAACACAATGGCCCGAATTCACGAAGGTGGTACAAATGAAACCGTGATTTAAATCATGGACAAAAACCATGGAGCCTCAAGTGTCGCATGGAATATTTCGGTACGAAATCAGTCATTGCGTCGATGAAATGATTATTTTGTAACGAAATGACAACATTTTGTAACTAAATGAACATTCCGTCCACGAAATGACAATTTCGCTAACGAAATATTCCATGCGACACTTGGCGCTCCATGGTTTTTGTCCATGGTTTAAACCATGGTTTCCAGATGGAAAATGAACAACAAGAACAACAATTTGTACCACCTTCGTGAATTCGGGCCAATTGGTTTAGTGGCGACTGAACATACTTCTCATTCTCACCTGATGATATAGCAAAAACTAATATTTGTACAGGCAAACTGGATGACAAGTATCAAAATGCACTTGGTATCTACAGGCAGATGGAACAGCTTGTTACCTGCTCCTCTAGAGGAAAAATATCCATAAATTTGAATACATCACTTAATCTCGACACTCTTTATCCAGTGCCTACAGCTACAATTGTAACAATTATTTATGAATAACTTCTTTCATAGATCCATAACAAATCTTAACATCATCATGATGGGAGGAAAAGCAAAATTTTCTTACGTCAGTAACGACGACTTTGATGTTGTCTCCTGGAATTTGTGCCCATCCAGGTCGGTGTAGAATGTACTATTCGTCGGCTCCTGGAAATGGTCGTCTTGAATGAGCATGCCGCCGTTGCTGTTGAGCACCATGCCGGCAAAGTTGTCCTCGAACCCTGGCGTCACTCCGACTTTGTCTACACCTTGGTGAGAGTAGAAGAATGTGGGCAGGCGCCACGAAAGTGCACATCTAATTCTGAATCTCGACTCACGTCACACAACTATAGACTCATAACAGTATGGTATGTGTCACTACGCACAAGATAGATCAACTCACTAGTAATTAAGGTAGCATGTAAAAACATTCAGTTTGTTACTATCTTGAATGTAGAATACCATCTGGGATGGTGTATCACAAATCTTTGATGTCACAGGTGTATAATGATGAAGGCATTCAGAGCCAAACTGATCTTGCTCTATACATTTATCACAAAATTTGCTGTCAGTGGATGTGAAAATTGCAAATCTTGAGATAAGGTGTGAATCTGTTTCACTGAATTGAGACCAGCTTTGGATAAATCACCATGGTAACACAAAATAACCATGCAAAACATGAAAAGATGAATGATCAAATACCTTTATGCCCTAGACTCTGACTTACCAGCTGTGTCTACTATTGAAGCTCCCTCAAGAAAACATCACTTCTTAAAGTTGTTTTTTCCCCCTTGCTCTTGCTAGATTTTCTTGAAATATGGTCTTTTCAACATGGATGAATCTGCCAGTTTGCAGAAAAAGTTGCATTTGGATTGGAAGCTGCCATACACAAGGCTCTGAAGCACAGGAAAACCACAGGACAGAACATTTGATGACAATCTATGCCCAAATAACTGCGAGGCAGTAGCTGAGACAGAAAGGAGAAGAAGATTTATGTAGTCCCACTAACAGATATTGATGCTGCCCACAATGCTTTGTGTGACACAGGACAAGTGAGAGACAGAGAGAGTGGAAACACAGCATCTACAGGAAACAAAGCATAGAGCACCGCCTTGTTGCTACTTACTAGATGTCGAAGATGATGATGAGGATGATGATGAGGATGATGTCGAAGACGATGACGACCCCTCGTTATTCCCATAGTCCTGTGACACGTGCCAAGCTATAGAGAAAGTTGATAGCACATTGTCTTGAGAGTGTCACGAGTTTTTATGAATCTCTAGCACCACCCGCTAAAGCTTGTGATCTAAGTGAAAAGTCATCCACCTCCAAAGTGGTCAGGCCTGAAAGCCACAACCTTCACTAGCAAGTCTGACCTCATGCACTCTGTTGTTCATCTACATAGATGGGCTTCAATGCTTCCAAAAGTATGTAATTTTTTTTTTTAGGCAGGTCTAACATTGCCCATTACATGTGGGTGACCTGACTGGGAATTCACCCGTATCTGAAATTAACAGGCTTGGAAGTCACACCCCTCCCTAGTGGCTTGACTTCAATCATCACTTGCTGTTTCAGAAGTTTGGTGTGGTAAAAACTTTTGAAAGATTTCATTCAAATCACTAGCTTAGAGTATGATAATGAAGCTGGATTACAAGAAGGTTGCTATATGTCTGAAAAGCTGGTAGCTTGAATGACCAACTACTTTGAAGGTAGATACAAAGTTTTGGGATTTAAAAAAAAAATCCATAAATGGAGTGACAGTGAAAGACTTTCTTCATACAAGGCATCACAACGGAGAGCTGTAGACCATATAATTTTCAATAGATTAGAATTCATGCTAGAAAGATGTTGTACATCTTTATGTAAATGATTGTGCTATAAGAGGTGACAATGGAATAATTCTTGACCTAAAGTCATCATGGCAGAAATTAAAGGCAGCCTTGGCGTTACTTAACATGAAGCATGCAGCATAATATACATGACAAAACATGCAAGCAAAGAAGATACATGCAAAATATGTAAGATCAGATAAAATATGTGCAATAAAGAAGATGTACATGCAGCATAATATACATGTTAACAGACAAGCATAGGTCGTGAAAAATATCAAGAACATGTAACAGCATACAGCCATTATAAAAAAAAAAAAAATTAAGCAAGAAGAGCATGTATTATTGACATAGAAAACTGATAAAACATGGCACAAAACAGAACAGTGAAAACACGGAGCAGAGTGAATACATGTAAGGAATTTCTTTTAAGTAACGATTCACGACCCGTACGCACACTGTGTACAATGCTCTGTTTTGGCTGATAATCCCAGGATAACAGATCTGTGATGATACAATCATATCAATGTGATGTGTAGTGTCACACAAACACACAACAAAATCCAACTTGATCTTCACATGCGAACCTGTCTTTACAGAATGCATAACATATTTGAAACTAGTGGAATGAGATGAAAAGGTATCTGGATTACAATACAAGAAAAGGTCCATACTAGAACTGTTCTTTGCATTCCAGTATATCATCCTAAGCCATTCTTGGCAAAAACATGTTTTTTTTTTTTTTTTTGTTTTAACAAAACAAAACAACACAACACAAAACAGAACAAAACAAACTATATCTGCATAAAATGGACCTCACCAACCAGAGGGCAGATGAAATGTTTTGACAAGTTCTGATTCACAGTCATAAAGAAGACTTCTTATGAACAGAAAATGAACACACCTTTCCCAAAGGTCACTTGACCCTGAGCTGACCTCCAACACTGGCATGGGTCACACTCCATAATGTTTAGCCTCTAGTCTTGTATAGTTGGTTAATCCACCTTCTGCAAGTAACCCCCTCCCCCAACACGTCATCCACAAAGTTCTTTGTGGCAACCCATGGTCCAGCCACTGCTGACACATTGTCCACTAATCTCCATGAAGATTAACCCATTGAGGAAGGGCTGATTTTGCTAAAACACGCATTTGCCTGAGTATGCTCGGGACTCATCGTTAATGGGTTAAAATTACTAGCTCTCTCTTGATAACTGTGTGGTGGCAGTCATACACAAGCAGACTATGATCAGTCGGTAGTGTAGCTGATAAGTGCAAATATGCAAGCAATGTCAGCATGATCTTGCACGATTCGACAATAGACTCAATAGGAATGATAGCATCTCCCTGGACTCATTTCATTTTGCTTTGCAATTACCCTTTCAGCCTAATAGTATGATACAACTCGCATATTCAGTTGCCATGGCAACAACTGAAGAGCTTTCAGCTGATTGGTTGTTGCCCAGCTGCATATCATAGAAAGCATTAACACTGTATATACATCACATCGCATATGTATTGAGCTGTTTCATGAAGTGGGAACAAGTATGCCATGGCATTACATCAATATCTGCTTGTTATCATCAGTATGTGTAGGGTGGGGTGGGGTGGAAGAGGTGGGGGGGGGGGGAACACATTCCCCACCCAAACAAACCTCAAGGGCCCATCGTAATAAAGACATGTGCATCTTAATCACTGAACCTTGGCATAGCATGCACACTCACATTTCCTGAAGTCTCCTCACCAAAACAAACTAAGCCATTCCTCATCCCCAAACCCACCCTACGGAAGAAGACAGCAACTATACCACTGACTAGTCTCAAAATTTCCCCTCTGTAGGACCAAATGTGACCGCAAAACTAAAAACCCACAAAAAGTCACACATTCGGATTCTTTGTAATGTACAATTGTACCAAAATGTGCGTCACTTGGGTTGACAGAATCAAATACTTAAAAAAGTTTGCCTTTTAGCTGGGAAAGTAATCTCTTCTCTAACTACTGTCAAAATTTGGCTGCTTCAGAAAAGACAAAATTGAGATATTAGCAGTTTTTCTGAACCATATATTTACAGACACGTCTGTTAGGTCCAATGTGAATAAATAATAGCAACACAGCAGAACAGAGAGAAACATCATATCAAAACTTGTTGCACTCTTCTCTCTTTCAATTTATCTCATGTAGGCCTACATACATGTGCATGTTCTTAATTGCAGACTGTGGTATGATTTTACGACATATACCAGAAGCTATGGGTACATCCATGCACAATACACTCAATATATGGGGTGTCCAACTTTGCAGGGGAAAATTCCAAACAAATGAGCATGATGAAAGGGAGGAAAAAAAGAAGAAGAAAGAAGCAAATCATCTTCAAACAAAAGGTTCCCTGGCAATGTCTACTTTGCAAAGGATAAAAGTGGTAGTGATCACAAAACATGGACCATAGAATACTGGAAGAAGATGTCTTTAAAACCTTGTCCACATACTACTAGTAGACAGATCACAAACTCATAAATCCATGATGCAAAGGGCCATAACTCAAATATTTGACCTTTCTTTAAGATAGGATCATCCCAGTATATGCTGCATATGAGTGTGATTTATTTGCAGGGTGCATTCAGAAGCTCAGTGAAGCAAGAACATTCCAATACAAGGACATACAACCAGCATGCACAACAGACAAAACAAAATGAGCAAGTTCTGTGAATAGGAACAAGAACAAAATGCACTGAAGGAGTAAAGGGGAAAACAAATGGGTGAAAACTTGCAGGATGCACTCAGTAGTATGACTTGTCAAAGGAAGGTCTTTCTTTGGATGTGCGCATGCTTGTGTGAGGTGAAGAAGAGCGTATGTAGCACAGCAGGCACATCCATTTGCTCAGGCTTTGTTGGTTCATGTGTGTGTTCTTGTAATCAGCTTCAACTGAGGATATTTGTAAGTTTTGCTCCGAGCAGTCATCAATACATTTCACACCATTAAACTGGGACAACTCTAAAATTTTGACCCATATTCTGAAACATAACTGTGTATTTACCGATATTCTGCATGATACCTAAATCTTAAACTTACTAATCTGAATTAAGATACTTAATTTGATGGTTTTTACATTTCAATTCATCAATCTATAAAACATATAAGGATGTTTTTCAGACATAAAAATTGGAATATGTCCAATTGCCTAGAGCAAAATATCATATATCCAGGTGGAAGCCTTGTACAAAAAATGCATGTGTGTGTACTGTGCATGTGTGTGTGACTGTGCATGGAAGGGTAGGGAAATAGCAAGAGAAAAATATGGAGCTGTGGATGTACAGAAAGCTCTAGGAGAAAACTCTAGGACGAAACACAATACAATGATACAGATATGGGAAAGTAATTGCTAGTTTGGGAAAGGACAATGTTGTAATCTAATATTCTCACATTTAGTAGCACATGACATTTTGCCTGTACCATACATTTAGACTTTTAACAATATCATCTGCCTATTTATAGATGTACATAAATCACAGGAATCTATCATGGTTGATACAAATTTTAAGAAGACTTTTTTATTTTGAAATGTTGTGTGCTTTACTAGTGAGAGACTTTCTGTTTAGATGCTGCAGTTGAAGCTTTGGATGTATAAATCTAATGTAGTCTAACACTGGCACAGATTCATTACAGTTCATACAAACACAAATGACCACACTAATAAACAATTGATCCTGTGGTGCCAGTGTGTGCATTATCAAAATTCAATGGACTCCATAAAGGTATTCTTAGAATGGCCACGTAACCTGATAATTACGCAAGTGCCAAGTTTACCCTAACAACAAAACATGTCCCAGTAACTCAAGTCTGCAACTGGAGCTGGAACTTTTAATAAGATTTTTTACAATTCATTGGTAAGTGTTACTGTTTCATCAGGTACAGTAATTTGTCTTTTATACAAGATTATTTGTTTCAGCTGTATAATTTGAAAGGCTCTAATTGCTTTGTCATTTTGCCTCTGACGAAGATTCTGCTAGGATTGAAAGCTCAGGCCCCTTTTGACTCCAAGCCTCAAATTGCTCACAATTAATTAATTATCACATTGGTAGAACATACAAGATGATTACATTTGTTGTTCCCTTAAAAACTGGTGCTTTAAATCAATGACGATACTCTGAATATGATGATTTGTGCAGCAAAATTCCCCAATAACTTGAGAAGTTTACAAACAGTCATGTCTGGATAGGCAGATGGACAAATGGAGGGGTGACACACATGCCTTTGGCACCAACTTGTGGCTTGGTGATAGAGTGAGTGGGGAGTGGAAGGAAACGTGATTCAGAGAAGATGGAAAGAGGGGGAGAAGAACGACGACCAGCGATGAATTACCTGACGAGGATGACGATGGAGGGGCGGGATGTACCATTTGAGAGGAGGGGGTGAAAGGGTCAGTACTGTCCAGTAAACTCCTTTCCCCTTCCACGTCGCTCTGGGCCCCAATATTGACGTAGCCATGCGTGAGGGGGTCTGAGACTCCCCTACGCATGGTTGGCTTCCCGGCTGTTGATGCCGGATTCGCCGCTTCCAGGTTGGGCAGGGTCTGGGCGTGTGGCAAGAAGGGGTTAGTACTGGCAGTGGTGGAACTCGGGGACGACACGGAGGTCGCCGACGATGGCTGAGGAGCGAAGGAGGTCATTCCGAACGGATCCGTGGTGGTCGGTGAAGAGAGGTTTAACAGGTTAGCTGATCGCTGCTGCTGCCCCCCACCACCCTTGATCATTTGATGGTATCGTTGCAGCCAGTAGAACCCGGGAACGACTCCATGTTTGACCTTCTCTAGGCATGCTAGCGGACGGAAACAGTGAAAAAATGAAGACGACTTCTCTAAATGAGTCTGCTATTAAAATGACGGGGAAAGAAAGCATTGGTTTTGTGTGAACATCAAGTAAGAATGACCAAACATGGGTGGGTTTGGGTGACGAGACACAGAAGGCTGGCTTTGGACACATCTTCGATCTGACTTTGCCTGTATCATGAAATTGCTCTTGAACAGAATAGATTACGAGACACTCATAAGATCTACATGTACATCTCTGGACTTTGTTAGTGCAGAAATGTTGTATGTACCCATGGTGCATGTAATGCCCTTCTATCAGAGAAAGACTCCTGACCTTCTCTGTGATGAGCACACTGCTTTCCTTCACATGTATGCATCTTGAGTTGTCTTGAGAAGCAGGAGTACTATAAGCAGGGAGTTGCCAATATGTATACGTATGTAATTCATATCAGCATACATATAAGGGTGCTGATTACATACCCTTGTACGTATGCAATTCTCATGGTCTTCAGTCTATTCAACTCTTTAAAAAGAAAAGAAAAAACTAACACTTGGATCAAATGCTTTCTACAAGGAGCATAGAGTCGGTCCACTCCAAGAACAACCCTCACCACTTTGCACAAGGTTGTAAATTGTGAGACCACAAGAACAAGGACAATCTAGTACAAGCAGGATACAAAGAGAAGAGACAGCACAAGTCTAATCGCAAAGACCCCGTTGACAGTAAGTGAAAGGGCCGGGCTCGGCCACGGCCGAGCCCGGCCTTCATTCCACTGTAAACACGCAAAAAGTCCAAATGCGGTACCAAAATCGGCCGCGCATTTGGCCAAGCCCTGGAGGTAGTCTTGGCCGCGGCTCGGCCTGACTTGGCCCGGGCTTGGCCTGGCCTTTTCTCGCTGTAAACCGAAACTGGGCCAAATGCGGCACCAAATTGTAAAGCACTCCCCGTAATAATCGTTTGTTTACAAGCAGAGCGCCACTACGACAAAATATTGAAAGGTTTGTTTAAATGCAACTATGCCCCAGCCTTTAATCCTAATATACCCGAACGATCATTATTTTGAAGTTATTCATTCAGGACTAACATTATGTTTTACACTTTTATAGTAAAAAAAAGAAATTTAATGAATGAAATAAAACATGAAATATTCATCAGGTTTTTTGTACATTATAAATGGAATAAAATCTGAGTTGATATGACCAACTCACTCATTCATATCAGCTGTTCAAGAGCTGTTTTACAAATATTAGCAAAACTATACAATTTCATGATTTTGCCAAATTTTCACTGTTGTTGTGCTATGAAGATTTTACTTTTTGTTCTGAGATTAACGTTTACCTGGTCTGGAATTCCCCTTTAATTATTGGCCTCAGACTTTTAGCTGCATAAAGTCTAAAGGTAGATGAAATACACTCAGGCTAATTACTGTACACTCTCAACAAGCTCAGCATTCAGGCTGTTGCCTGATAATGCCAGAATAGTTCCATGCATTATATGTACACACACCTTGTGCCAGCATATTTTCAACAATTAATTTAAAATCTGACAAATTGATCAAGGTGCAATGCAAGAACAGAGATCAAAGTTCAACATGAAGAAATATGGAAGTGAAGAGTAACCCAGCCCAGTATGTATGCTCACTTTGACAATCTACAATGTATCAAGCATTATCTGCTGCACTTTGTAATCTACTGTAAAACGAGGAATTTTCGCGTGCATTTTAATTTCGCGAATTTCGCGAGCGCCAAAATTCGCAAAATTAAAATGCACGCAAAAGCTTTTGTCTACACTACATGCATTGAATGCCAGCAGCAATTCGCGAAAATTTCATGCCACAAAAGAGGCTGTCGGCTCCAATTCGCGAAAATTTCATGCCGCGAATATATCATGTTTTACAGTAATTCTTTGGCATATAAAGTGAGGATTAGCACATCCCAGTTACCACAATAGGCATGCTGTAGTAAATTGTTTCTATGCACTTTAATAGTCTAGATTCCAGACTGCTGTTCTTGCCATAACAGTGCAAAAAGCACCTACGAATCAGGCTGAGTGGATCTTGGATCTTGGATAAGTAGACCTCCTAAACATCTCCTGTGGAGTTTTAACTGGAGGTTGCGTAGAGGGTGGACTTTCAGAGAAGGGATGAGAGGGAAGGGTCCTCAAACAGGGCATGTTTGAACTTAAGGGGGTCCTTTTGGGAAATAGTAGATGGAGCCAAGTTGTTCCATGCTTTTACAGTGCCTGGAAAAAAAGAAAACTTGTGCTCTTGTGCTCTTGTGTTTTATGATTTTCCCTAGATATTCTCTAGTACAGCTCTTGCAAGTACTCCAGTACCCTCAGATCCCGTTGAAAAACAATTCTCCTACTAACTTCTCAGCCACGCAGTGGCTGAGATGTTTTCTGTCAAGATGCTTTAACTTTTAAATGAACCAGTCTAGAATCTAGACTATGATAGACTATACTTCATACACTGTACCTTTGCTGTAGGAAAAGTTACTATTAAAGTGCTAATGTTTAGTATTAGAGTGAAAGACAAGATGGAATTAAGTGACATGAGAAGTGTTTGCACAAGAGAAATGCAGGTTTTAATAGTAATGCAAAAGTCCAGAATTCTGCATGAATGAAAGGTTAAAGGTCATTACATGAAGAACTCACACGCTGTGATGTTATCCCCTGCTAAAAAGAATGTCTCCCTCAAAACCTCAGAGCAAGGGTATGGCAGGAGAAGAAATGTATGGACCAAACAATTTTGGTATGACCAAATATTTCCCTTTCACATAATGGTTGGTCAAAGGTAACTTGTTCTTTTACCAGAAGAACTGGGCCAAGCAGTGTGGACTTTATTCACAAAACACAGAGAACAAACTAGCTGCTCTCATGTATTACAAAATTGTAAGTAACCATTTCTTCCGTCTGAATAATGGTGTCTTTGTTTTAAAGTGATGTAATACCACATTCCTTGAAGCTTGTTCACCCTATTGTTACTCCCTGGGTCATCTCCTATGGCTCAAAAAACTCTTTTTTTAAAAAACATTATGATACACTAGAATCTTGTTATGAATATCTAATTGGTCATTACTAAAGTTCTTAATGGGCACTACTGTTTTCTGTTGGGCATCCACCTCATATCAGGATCCAGCTCTAGGCTTGAAAGAACTGACATCAATAAGGCCTTGGGGTTATTCTCAATATAATAAGGACCCCCCCCCCCCCACCAATAAGAAAGCATAAACGGGGTATTGTGTTTTCCTTCAACCATATACTTATTGGTTGGACTATCTAAGAAAGACCTCATATTCCATGTTCTTTGGTATGATTTGATAAACACCAACTACTGTAGAAAGAGATCATGATGCACGAACAAAACAGAGGATCTTCCCCTTATAATAGACCTTCATGGTACATTGTAGTTGACAATATTACAACCACAACCATGATAGATCTATAATCTTGTACAATCTTTCATATCATCAATTCCCTATTTCTACACCATACCCTTTGCTTAAGACAACAACAATAACAGCATACTTGTCAGTGACGCAACAGTTATCAAAGCTTCTCAATCTTTGTACTAGTTCAATATACTCAAGCCCATTTGACCCGTCAAGTTCAACCTCATAGGGTGAACCTTGGACTTGTCAGAGGACATCCCTGTACCCCTGAGTATTGACAAAGCTAAAATCAGATACGACAGTACACATGTGTTTCACTGTGCTTTATTTCGATACCCTTGTTGCTTTTTTATGCATTAATTGATCTGGCATATGCTGTCAATTAGCCTGCCAAAATGGGACTGGGTGTGAGAGGGAAGGAAGGGGTAAAGGGGACGGGATAGGGAGTGGAAAAAGGGGCAAGAAAGAGGGTGGGAGGGGAAAGAGATTGAGAAAAAGAGGAGGAGAAGAAGTGGGGAAATGGTGAAGACGGGAAGCGAGTGAAAGGTGGAGAAGGAGGAGGGAGAGTGGGGGAGGCAGGGAGGCTGAAAGGGGGAGGGGGAGGAGAGGGTGGGAGGGTAAAAAAGGACTGAAGTGGAAAGGGAGGAGAGAAGAGGGGAAGGGGGAATTTCAAGGGGAGGAAGAAGAAGAGATGAAGAGTAGGATATGGTTAGTGAGAGTATGGTAAGTGGAGAAGGATAAACAGAAGATGGGGAAAGAAGGAGGGGGAGGGATGAAAGGGTAAAGAGTTTAGGAGAGACTAGGGGGAAAGGGGAAAAAGGGGGTGAGGGAGATTGAAGAGGGGGAGGGTAAGGGGCAAGGGAAGAAATAATAAGACAGATGGGAAGGAATACTGAGGGGGCTGAAGGGGAACAAGAAGAAAAAGGGGGTAAGCGAGATTTAAAGGGGGGGGGGAGGTAAGAGACATAGGGAAAGAGGAAAATAGTAAGGGGGGGGGGGGAAGGATAATGGGGGGGGGGTACTGATGAGTGGGAAGGGCAAGGGGCAAGGGGAGATATGGTAGGGCAGAGAGAAGGAAGGGGGGGGGGGGAGTGGTGAGAAATGGAATAGGGGAGATGAACACTCAGCTGTTACCTCAGCAGCCATCTTACCATTCATAGACTTCTTGACATTGTTGAAGAAAGCGGAGGAACGCTGGGCGAAAGGCACCTCTATGATGAGACTGGTATCAGCTGTCTTGACGTGTGCTCTCACCATCCCTTGGTCACGGGCAATGGTTTCTGGGCACATAGGACATTAAAAGTGGATCTGTTTCAATACTGCATTGATGATTGTAATGACACGGATACACCTTTTACATGTATAATGCCACTTTATACTGAGTGAACAATATTAGCACGTTGAGGACAAGTCCAAAGAATACTCGGGCAAGTGTCTATGGGAAAATGTGTGTTATGACAAAATTGGTCCGTCCTCACTGGGTTAAATTAATTACATCCAGAACTCTCCATTCATCTTACACTTCTTTTTTTCCCCTTTATATTCCAATAACAAGATTGCTTTCATTAATTAACTGATGATCGCTGCTTTTAGCCACATGAAATGAGTTTCTTTTCTGCCTTACACTTGTGATTAGTTTCAAATACGTGGAAAACTTCTTCCTTTTGTCTTTATGTTATAATGTGAATTTGAGTATTTCTTTGATCAGTGATGCAAACACCTCTACACCTTTAATACAAACATTGACTTGCCAGACATGACTTATCATTTACTTTGTCTGAAGCGCAATCTTTTCATGAACATTTACTTGAGATTTGTGTTTTCATGAAAACTCTTGCCAACAGTGATATGGTTTTAATGTTGAAGTTCCAATACAGTGTACAAAGGGCTCCTCCACAAACAGTTAGGAGAATTAATTTTCTCAGCAAATCAGAAAAGCTATTAAATAAGAGTTCCCTGTATGATGAACAAGGAAAATGGTAGCAAAACAACAGAAGCAACTAACAACAATAAACACAGACCTTGGGAGAGATTAAAATTTGGATGTGAATACACAAATATGGGATTTAAATGTCACATGATTTTCTGCGAAATATGTGAGGGTCTTTCAAGGATTCTCAAAATTGACAGAAGACTTATAACCGCCCCCCCTAAAAAAAATAAAAAAAAAATAAAAAAAAAAATAAAAGTTTGCAAATTTACATCAAGCTTCTCATGCATGGATCTTCCAAAACAATTCTTGCACAACATAGCATCCTTCAATACCATTTAATTCAACACCTGGGGTCGGTAGTGTATACTGTGAGAAATTTGACAACAAACTACATCTCTAACTCAGCCTCTCCTTCTTTCTCTATCTCCTTCCCTTCAAGAAAATCATGACTGATACCCTTTACCTCCCTCACTTACAAAAATAAACCCCCAAAAGTCTATTTATGCACTAAAAATAGTTTTTCCCCAGTTAAAACCGTGGTTGCAAACACTGTATAGTGATTCATAACCTGCCCAACTCACACCTCTTTTCTAATCCCCTCCACCACACTAAAGCTTATCCTCATGATTCAGAATCATTACAGCTCTTGTGTATTGAGGGCAATCTCATCATAAAGGAATATGTCACTATTAAACAGGCCCCTGTTCACATTAATAAAATAGGATGACTATCATTTAGAGTTGTCACTTGTCATGCCATACGTTGGTGAAACATTAATGAAGTTGTAATCGTTTTAAATGACTTCTTATGTTCTATAAAATCCTCTGACACCCAGTAATTTGATGGTGATACAGCAATAAAGATTTATATTCATAATCAATGTCGTCATAACTGCCATTACTTTCATTCTTAACTGTACGTCATAGGCAGTTGTCTATAAACACAATCTAGCAGCTCCATTATTTTACCCCTTTGTTCTCATAAGAGAAATAAAAAATTATTACAGTCTTCTTCTTCTTGTCAATTATAATCAAGTGATCAATCAAGGCAGGTAAGTTTGTCCCGCCTCAAGTTCTAGAAACCGTTTTGTGAAACCACCTGACATGTTAGATAATTGCCCTTTCACTTTCGCAGGTACTCGCCATGCTAAAAAAAAACCATCATCGCAGTAAAGATGTAAAATTGATGGCTTCCAATGCTACTGTGACAACATTTCATTAAAATCTGACTGCAAAGAGGAAGGATCATCTCCTAAAAATTTGTGATCTATTAACATAATTAGTACTTGCATGTGCAGCAAGACTGTATCAGATTTGAAAGTATAGTAAATCCATGTCTTTACAGTGTGGTGCTGCAACAAAGAACCATGGATGCTCTCTGTGCTTCTATTACCTACAACCTACAATTATCTTTAATACCCCAGTCTACGAGACATAAAATGCAGTGAAATTCAGAGATGCCAATCTATGACAGGATAGTATTTTCTGCAGCATAATTCCCATTATATTTTTGAAGACTTGATGGGTTCGATCCTGAGCCAAGGACATAATACGTATGCGACCTTTGAACCCTTACCTATAGTGTAGCTGAAGTCTCCCTTGATAGGTAGCGCCCTCAGTAGTGTGATGTCACTGCTTTGCTTTATGACGTCTGGTCTGGTGAAGATGAACAACCTGAAATGAAAATAAAATAATGCAAAACATAAAACTCTTATCGAAAATCCATTATCCATGAGGTGACTCACTTATGTCTGCCATGCCAACACTAGCATGCTAACAATGAATGGGTAAAGTGAATGTGTGACTTCGGGTTAATCTTTTGAAAACATTCCCCTTCTTTATACGTTACCCAATTAACAGAAAAACAAACCCGCCTTCGTAACAATGACATGGTACAGGTAGAGCAGAATTTTCATACTGATCTTCATCAACGTCTTCAAACACAATGGGAATTTAAAGAATGCAGCTTTCGTTTCATTCAAACAGTCCCAACATTTAGACTTTCAGACTTACCAATGAATAGGGGGATTTACACTTGCTTGGAAAAATTGTGATATTACTAAAATTGCAACATTTGGGTGCAACTTGCTAAGCAACTACACCCAAACGCCCTCGAAACATCGCCAGAAAAATGGCCAGCCGGAGTGTGATTTTTTGAAACATCGCGATGTTTCAGGCGAAGTTTCACGATTGTAAACCCAATCTGCAGAAATATCACGATTTTTCATCACGTGACTTTCGGTATCGGATTATCCCCCTTTGGAAAGTGTAGAGTACGTCGGCTGCTGGCCAGAGTAAACGGTATACATACTTTACAGGTACTCAGTAAATGGCTGATCCTCGGCTCAGCCAGCTAGCTGTGAGCAAAATAGACTGCACTGTAGTGAATACGAATAGCGCGCGCTTCCACTCGTCTACCGCATTGAAGAGAGCTAAATTACACATGCGCACTACCGACCAAAAAATCATGATGTTTCGTGAAGATTAAACTTCGCATGCGTTTGCGCAAGTGTAAATGGTGGAACCAAAATATCGCGATTTTAAAAGTCGGGCTGTTAGTAGGTGTAAATGCGGCTAATGAAGGTTGATATCTAGTATTGTCAAGAAATATGTAACCCACAACTGCAACAAAGATATCACTACAGTTTACCAGTGATGAGACTCAAAACATCTCTCCTTCCACCAATAATGATGGTGATTATACACAACATGACAAGATGATAGCAAAGACAAAGGAGAAGGAGGAAAATGAGAAGATGGAGAGGAAGCAACAGTAGTAGCAGAAAAAGATAAAGGAAGAGGATGAAGAGGAGAACAAGAAGGAGAAGAAAAGGCAATGAAAAGAAAGAAGATAGAGAGATGGTAAAGTAATAGATGAAGAAGATGAAGAAGTAGTAGAAGAAGAGGATGAAAGAAGAGGCAGAGGAGGAGGAGGAGGAGGGAGGAGGTGGAGGGAGGAGGAGGAGGAGGAGGTGACCAAAGGAAGAGAGTGAAGCAGTGGAGGAGAACAGGATGATGATACCAATGATGGTGGGGAATGAAGACCACACCCTATAATTCATCTGCCACACAAAGGAATGAAAGCCAGCAAAGAAAAAAAAAATTCCCTGCCTGTCATCTCTGCCTACCACATTTCTCATGGAGTCTACACCATGTTCCCATTGCAGGTTACATTCCATATTGGTGTTTTCTTCATCCATGAAGACAAACCGCTGTTACACTAATAAATTAAACTTAATTTGTTCTTGTGAAGGATACACGAAACAACTGACTTTGGGGTTAAAGAAACCAACACAACAACAACAACAACAACAACAACAACAACAACAACAACAACAACAACAACAACAACAACAACAACAACAACAACAACAACAACAACAACAACAAACAAACAAGCATCATTCTTGTGGTTTGCTACTCTTATTACTACCATGCCATCTTTTGATAAAATTTGTGCTGTTGACTTGTTTTAACTTTGTATGATTAAGATGATTTTAAAGGCATTGTTTACCATTGGGAGCAGTGATTAAATTTCTTTCATTTTTTTTTATAGATATCACATTTGATGCATACAGTTTTGTATCTGTAGGTCAGTTGTATCATAAAACATCCTACCACATAGAAATTTTGTAATAAAGCTAAAAACATAAGGAGATATCATTGTTTTTCCCACTAAACCATAACTGTAGACAGTTTTAATAGTCTAGAAACATTTTTATTATAACCATTATTCACATGTTTAATATTTCACGTTAATTATACTGATTCTATTTTTTACATCACAAATTTGTTTCTATCCCTAATTCCCCTTTTAGAACTATTTTGAAGCACTGAAGCTGGGTTTTTATTTCATCTGCAAATGGTAAATAATCCCTTTACAAGTGGAGTGGATTTTGCATTGACTCTCTATAGGCAAAACTATTGATGCCTTTCACAAGTCCCATGTCAAGGGTGCACCATTTATGAGACACCATGTGTACACAATGTTGTACAAAGTGGAGAGTAGAAATCACTGCAGGACTCTGATTTGGATATTGTAGAGCATGCCATACTAAATACTGTGGGATTAAGCTTTTATTTTCGAGGGTTTAATTTTCGTTATTTTCGAGGGTTTAATTTTCGTTATTTTCGTGAATCACAGTTAGATCGCAAATTTAACAACATACGAAAATGTCTCCATGCGCTCGGGTTCAATAGTGCATAACAAAGTTAGCATCCGTGTCAATTCGTGAAATCATGTTGCAAAATCATCTATGACCTCCTCATTTGCAAAAATACCTGTACGCAAAAAATAACAGTGTTTACAGTATCAACAGAGCTACCAAGTCTCACGCATTCTGCGTGAGACTCAAGCATTTAGGGGCCATCTCAAGATCTCACGCAACGGGCAAAGTCTGCAACTTGGGCCTATAATAATGAGCATAGCTCAAAAGATAATTGTGACAGTTGCAATTGAAGGTATATTTCCCTTTTGTCTTTCAAAATAAGTAAAAAATAGTCACTAAAGTATGCATCTGATCGCACCATTAAGAGCTAAAAATTGAAAAAGTTCCCTACCTTGGGAGGCCACAGGGGGGAAAAACCCCTCCCACATCCTCGCTCGCGCACACATTCGCATGCCGAGATGCCGAGTCATGAAAATCTCACTCATACATTTTTTTTAAAACTTGGCATCCCTGTATCAATGATGCATGAAAACATATAAAACTTCATGATTTCATGACTCTCTTTTCTTTGGTCTGATTTCAAGACACTCAACCATTCTTTTTGACTGATTTTCCTGCATTTATTGAAGCAAACTCAAATATGATGCGGAACAGCAATTGCCTTCATTGTCCTCAAAGAGTTTCATCTTTGTGTTGTCTACAAACTACTAAGTCTGACCTTCTCGTGACAAAGACCTGCACTGTGGAGTGAATAATGTGTCTTACCTGAGGTATGAACCCATGACCTTTTGAGCATGAGCCTACGTAGTGCTTTGTGTAGGATATAACGCACAGATGATGATGTGTGTAGTGTTCTTCATGAACTGTGCAAGTTCAAGAGAGATTGCATATTTCCTTCGTGTGCTGCAGTCTCATTAAACTTTTTCAGATTTTTGCAGACAAGCCCACACAGATTTGAAGTCAGGCCAGAATTCCATCTTCGACATTACTGGAGTAGCTGGGCCTATTAATAACCCCTCAGCTGAGATTTCGCAATTCTGTGGTTTGCGATCACGTCAAGAACAACTCCCACTCAAAACTCGTTTGACATCATTACCGCTCGCCGCTCAATCCTGATTCTTTCCTTCGGCGAAATTGGCGTCAGGAATTGGCCTATTAGCAGGGCTACTTGAGTGGCTACCGAAAGTGACATAGGGCGTCAATCCAAGCACACGTGTCTTGTGTACACCGCCATGCACCCTCACAGCCCGATACATGCACCCATACTTGCCGGTTTGGGCAGTCTTTCTTCTAACATTCAAACAAGCACCTAAGGATCACTACTGCAATACAGTCACCATGGTATGATCCTCAACAAGGTTTAAAGGGGCAAGTCATCCCAACAACATTCACAAAGAGATATTCAGTATACTGTATACGCCAAATATTTCGCGAGGTTTTTATTTTCGCGAATTTCGCGAGTCAGCTGCTATTTGCGAAATTAAAAACACCCGAAAATATTGACTCTACATAATGCCGATATGAATGTAACGTACGCGTACATTTCTCTGTTCAGTACAGGACTCCACAATCGCAAAATTGTCGGGAAGTCCCGATTCACGAAAATTTAGACTCGTGAAATATATGGAGTATACAGTACGTCACTGCCCAAAAGAGCACTCAAAGCTGTCAAAACATGGCTTCCCCTGAAACAATGACATTAATTTATTAAAGTCATGATCCTTGGAAAGCCAATAAACCATTCTGCAAGCCATTATCCCTCAAGATGAGATGGGATGTTGATCACATGACTGCCATGCTATCTGTAATATGACATTCTATCAACATTTCATAGCAATTTATCTTAAACACCCTCAGTGTACTGTAATTCCCTCTTTCTATTCATGGGTGTCTATACACCAAGGAGGTTTTAAAGAGTTGGAGTTCCAACAGGCTGTAATTATTCAAACAGTTGTCAGATTTCTATTGATGCAAAAAAGAATTTCACAGGTGCATTTGTTCCTTTGATGATCGATGTTCGAAGCCGCCGTCTTGCTGAGCAATCTGAAGATTCATTTTGAACGTTAACATAATATTGGCCATATTTTGCTTATTCATTTATAAAATGAAATGAAATTTCACTTTGTCATCTATTAAATGAAATGAAATTTCACTTGATGATAAAGCATGTAAAACAAAAGTCAATCCCATGCAGAAATTTGTTCAAAAGTGTAAATCAGAGCTGTACCATGAGAAAATGTTGAAAACTGTCATCCTGGAAAGCCGGTTTTATCACTTTTCCACTTAATTCCGACAAATAAAACTAGCATGGAATCATCTTCCAAGTATAATTCTTTATTGATAGATATATCAGATTAGTGCCCCGGTATGCCCAGTCTAGTAATTTTCATCTTTATTTCAGCATTTTTAAAATTTTTTTTTCAGCAATTTCTATTCGCACATCCTCGTGTCTGTACCACCTATCTTTTATAAGAAGGGATAGCGAAAAGTACATTGTAATTACCATCACAAAGACATATCTTCCTTTAGAAAGTGGCTGGTGATTATGCCATGAGACACGAGTCAAATGTCTTCGCATCTGCATGGCAGATCCTGTTTGGCACACGTATGCTTCAAATATTTTTAAGCGGCGGCATCGAACATCTAACCATGCTTATCAACCGGTTGGCCGTGATGCCTGCAATAAATAACACAAAAAAGATTCACATTGGATTTATAAAACTGGTCTTGAAAAAGCCTATAGGAGCCACAGCGGGCGGCAGGTTGAAAAAGGTTGAGAAAGGGTCTAGAAAGATGTTGTATACTCACGCCTGTTCACCAATTCCCCGAGCAGCGGTGGGGCAGTGGACCAGGGCTAGCAGACGTCTCCCCTGTAGCCAGTCCGGGACAAGTGTTCCTTCCAAGTAGTGCACACAGGAAAGGTTAAGGAAAATTACAATTCAGCTGAGCTGTTGATCTAATACCAGCTCTGATCTGTACTTTCGGAAGCTAAAAAATATTGTTGGACTGAAAGTAGTGTGGACTCATTGTACTTTGCAATAGAAATGAATATGGCAAAAATACATTGTATCATCATATTTACAAATATGATGGCATATTTACAAATAAACTGGATGTTTTCAAGTCTTAAAGTTGCCTAGTAGTAAAGGGTCTAGAGGGCACCTCTTGGAAAGTTCATATTTGCCAGTGCAATGTCAACAAACTTTTGGCAAAGATTTTCCAAGCAAATCGGCAGTTCAATCACCTTCACACTTTGGCCCAATGTGCTAAATAGCAATATACTGCATGTGCATTTGGCAATACACCAACCAATGCAGTGCACCCAAGATCAAGAAGTTACAGTGTATGCACGGAAGTACATAGAGCAGAAAATGAAACAAAAATATGACATTATCTGAAATGCTAGAAGCTGCTGCAGCATCGGCAAATGTTTGCTTGTTTGTACATATTTGTATAAAACCACCTGCAAATTGTGGCACTTGTACAATGTATGGATACATTGTACCGGGTACTTCAAATTAAGAATAATACTGGATCCAATAGCTGAGTTACATTTTACGGGATCTCCAACAGGACCAGTGCTATTCTCCTCTTGTGACACACCAACTTTAAAGATGGAGGCCCTCTTCTAAATTTTCATCATAAATTTGGACTCTTTCAGCTTTAATAGGTACCGGTAACATTCTAGGCTGTTATACTAGAGTGGAACTGAAAATGCTGCCTGTGTCAACCTGTTAAATATGTACACACATCACCATCTACATAATGCATCATGATGTTGCCATGGTTACACTAGGGAATGAACTCTGCTCCCTTGGGGCTACTGTAGGGTGGCTTCAAAGAAATATAAGGAGTATACAAAGTTCAGGTTTCTTTCATGACAAACCCATATGTACTACACGTATGAACAGTAGGTAATGGATCTATTCTATGACACAGTCTGGTGCCAGTTATAGTAAGATTTACGTCATGAGATACACCTGTAGGTGAATCATGTGCAGAATGGGATTGTACAAGATTGCTATTACATCCGATGTTGTGTACAGGAATGCCTCGAAAAAACATTTTAGCTTGTATGTACAATGTAGTATACCAGGAGTGTAGCACCATCTTGTGTACCTTTACCAGAGACTCCAACCCCCAGCACCTTCCGATATGGAGATTCTCCCACCTGAACCCCTAGAAAATGGGAGACTCCAACTCGATAATGTGCGCGAAGTCCCTTGGGTCATTAGGCTCCAGATATCATTCATATGCTCTCTTGTGCTATCTCAGGCTTGTTAAATTTCAACATACCATGGCACAAAATAATTCAATGATTCAAATCATACATTTTGGCTTAATAAAACTTAATTTCATGTATCTTATGCAGATTATATTCATACATGTTGAATATTATAACATCATCATTCCATTGCAATTGATTGACAAATTGCCCTTCATCGACGTAAATAAGCACTGATTGATCAGTGTTTTGGTAGTAGCTATAGAAATCATGGGTGTATGCACTCGAGCAGGATTCAAACCTACATGTATGACCTCCATGAATTTGAATAATTACGCAGTACCTGTGGCATGCTACTGTATACGCCGAATATTTCGTGAGGTTTTAATTCACGCAAATTTCGCGAGTCAGCTGCTATTGTTTATATTCGCAAAACTAAAAACACGAAAATATTGACTAAATGCCGATATGAATGTGACGCACGCGTCTGTTCAGTACAGCACTCCACGATCGCGAATTTAACCACTCGCGAAATTGTCGGGAAGTCCTGATTCACGAAAATTTAGACTCTCAAAATATATGGTGTATACAGTATAAGGATTACAACCAACACTTGCTGTTGGACGGAAGCGCACTCTAGTGGAGATGACGCCTGCCCGGAGATTGTAGGTTCAAATCCTGCTCGAGTACGTACATCCATGATTTCTTTTATCATGGCCACTACTAAAACACTGATCAATTCAGAGCTTATTTGCGTTGATGTAGGGCAATTTGTCAATCAATTGCAATGAAAAAACATCTCCACGAATGAATTTCATGAATTTGAATTATCATTCCATGTCTGTTTCTGTCTCTAGATTTTTAGAACTTATCCTTTGGAAATCTACTTGGAGTTGTCGTATGTTCATTGTGATCTTTAGAATAACACAACGAGTGGAAGATCTACTAAGTAGAAGGAGAATTGTACGACTGTTGTCATAATACAGGGTAGTGATCTCTCTAATATCTCACATTACTCAATGAGCTAGGAGCCAGATATAGCAACATCAACATGGCATCAACTATCTAAACATCTATACCCAGCACGTCTTCCCTTTTAACGTAAACAGTAAAAGCTAAATCCTGGAAGCGAGGAAGGAACGTCTGTGCTGCTTGCATTGGACTCACACAACATCCCTGTAAAGTACAATTGCTGCATCCAGTTTTGGAATGTATGACAAAGATCTAGGCATTTAGATCAGAGCACCAGGGTATCAAATGATATCCAACATGACTCTTGTACTCTGAAATGCATTCTACTTGGTTTCTCTTTCCTACAAAAGAGCTTCTGATAAGAAAGAAAACAAAACCAAACAGCTGCATGAAAGCTAATTGCCTGCGAAAGGTCAAAGGTGAAGTGTAAAACATCCCAGTGTCACAATTTTGTCTAAATGGGGAAAAAAAATCCAAATTACACACACACACACACACACACACACAAAAAGAACACTGCCATCAAATCATTACCTTCTGTTTTTTTTTTTCCTTTCCACAGAAAATCATACAAAAAGAAAAATTTACCTGGGAGATCTTAAGAATTAATGAAAAGGTTATGATTACATTATATCCCATTGCCCATGTTGAGTTTGAAATTAATGATTTCCTAGTATCTTTTTAAAAACAGAAACTTACTTACGTGAAATTCATTGGGATGGGGCTAATGATCACACTTTAACCTATCAAGTCCTACGGATTTTGTTGTTGTTGTTGCTGTTACACTGTACTATTCTCGTATCATCTACAGATTTATTAGTACACAGGTCTCTGAGTACCAAGTATCTTATCCCAGAAAGGAATCACAGGAACTCACTGAATTCATTAAATCAGCACAAAATCAGAATTTGAAATCATTTACACATTTTATACCACTTGATAGAGAAACAGGAAATAATTCTCCTATTAGTGTTGTCAACTTAAGAAGCAGCTACATGTAGCAGTTAAGAGGCTTTTGAAATTTCTGAGACCGAAACAAACAATTACAATCTTACACTGTATACTTTAAACAACATTGGGCTGAAATGAAAAGCATAGTTTGCTCTATAACCAGAAACGCTTCCATTGGTATAGTACTATAACAGTATGTATACATTAAAATAAAAACAAAAATAAGAAAAGATAGATCAGCTTACAGTCACAGAAGTATGGTTTCTGTGACATGAAGGGATGTTTTTCAAAACAGCTTAGTGATCGATGAAATTGAAACTTGTCTGTCATTGAGCCTGGGCATGCTTCAATAGCTACAATTTGTAGGACAACCATGTACTTGTGCACGTCGCATTCTGCAAAAGTCAAGAAATTTGCATGGTTGAAGGATAATGTCTGCCAACATCGTGCACGAAATTTTATAGTGATATTGTCTATCTCTTTCAAATTGTCTTAGCAACCACCTGTCTATGGCGGCCCACCTGCCGTATACCACCACTAAAAACAATTCGCTTCGAGAGAAAAAGCATGTTAAAGAATCAGTCTACAGATATCTCAGTTACTTATCTATAATGGGCACGTTTTTGTCTCCCTTAGGTTGCCCCTGTAGACAGGTTTGACTGTACACTGTACATGTATTGTGTAATAAAGCACATCATACAATGTGTGTGGGCCATGATTTCTGGTGAAATGATTTGTTGTTACAGTTGTTGTAATGTTCCCATTTGATGTACAAGCATGTTTAATACAATTTTGACAACCTTTTTGTTTTCACTTCATTCATACTGAACTTTGTGAATGGTGTTTCTAACTCAAATAATATCGATGAAAAATGCGAGGAAGTAGAAAAACTGATGTTCAAGATTTCATGGGCTGTCCTTAAATACACTTACAGACGACTGCCACTATATCACTGTTTGTTGTTCTTTTCAATTACATGTAAGTGTTGTCCCATAGATGGCGTACCACATGGTACACAGTGAATGCACAGTCGTGAGCACTGCATAGAAAACTGTACATCATAAATGTGCATTACTGTACAAGTATGTCACTTTTGGACATTGAAGTAATCAAATCTGCAGTAAAACATACATACCATGTACATAATGGGTCCCAGTACCAAAGCAATATCATGCGTTTCACTTTCAGTGAGCTGAACATACCCGTGAAGTTTCCTCTGGTTTTGAGTTTGAGAGCATAACCGATACTTATAATTTCATGGAGAAAATTGCGCAGCATGCAAACAAAAGATCACCCAGCAACAACTCTGCTTCACAGATAACCTCGTTTTGGACTACTGTACCCAGGTAGTTTTCTCAAGTGCTTGCAATAAAAATTTAATGTGACGCTTTCATCAATCATTTTTCTCTTTTAAAATGTCTGAGTATCCTATGACTCCACATGCTGTCACACCTACAAGGAACTTAAGTATAGAAACTTCCAATCAAAACATTGTATTTCATGCTCATTCATCATTTCATTTTTCTGTCTGACTGAATGTTAGCTGGAGTTCTGTTTCTCCAAAGAAAATTTCTCAAAAATAGCATTATACATGTACAATCCTCAGAAATCATTATCAACCATAACAAATCCCTCACTGATGTAAATCTCTTTGAGTACCGAGTCCCATGATATTATTACTGCAAGAATGTGTGTGTGTGTGTGTGTGTGTGTGTGTGTGTACAGCTGTATGTGTGTGACATTGATTTCAGAGTTTAATAGTCAATATAGTTAGTGTGAATAGGAAATGTTGAATAGAGTGCTTTCTAAAGTCAATCAAAATCAATCTGCCAGCTAGTTTTAAACTTCAAGACCAATTTTGATTTGATAGATACTGTACAGATTACACAAGGTACTGTTAAGAAGTACAGTTTGTAAACCTGTTGAGGAAGAGTCCCAAGTATACTCAGGCAGGTGTCTATGGGAAATACGTGTTGTAGCAAAATCAGTCTGTCCTTTACAGGTTAATAAGAAATATGAAATACATAGACCCTCTTTTCCACAAACATAGAAAGTCTGCAGAAACATTTTAATGTTACATTCATTCTAATGAAGGATTATTTCTCTCTCCTCTTCACTTTAAAATTCACATTGAAAATGTCGTAATTCACCCACATCACATCATCATTTTTTGAGACGAATACTGAACTCCCTCAATTTTAAAGGGTAAAAAGGATATGTCGATACATTGCTCCCCAGCACTGGTGTTCAGCTTCTCCTGTACAGCTACTTTAATTTCCATCGTGCCAGAATGTAGACTCCCAAGGATTTCTCGATGATTCTTGCTGGTGATAAAGATCACTTCAGAATAGCGCCATCTACCATCGCTTAGCGATGTATCTATCCCCTTGCGGTGAGTTTGAACCCACTTTCACAATGTCCTATTTCTAAGTGAATGTGGTCGCCCTCCTGGTATTTCTATCACACAGAATACAATCCAAGCAAGGTTTGCAGTACTATAATTCATTGGAGTTGCTAACATCCAATGTTGGAAATCCTCCTTCTAATCTTTTACAGTTGTCACAGAAAGTGTTGTATTCATCCATAAAAACGTTGTAATGCACACAAAAAGTATATAACTTAAATGAGTCTACAGTTTGTACACAATACGTGCAATAAGCCGTAGAGTCTATCCGACACCAATGGGAAGTCAAGAGTTGTGCACTACAGTGTCTGGCACAGTCGATGGCTTTCTAGCGAAGTAGCTTCAAAGAAGGTCGGGAAACGAGGCAGGCGGGCGGGGAAGTTGATGTCAAACACCTCCACACACAGCCCTACTCTGAGTCTGACTCATGTGCCGCACACGTTGTGCCGCCTGGCATGATTCTCCGTAATTGTGGGCTGGCTTTAAAAGTCAAACCCTCGTCCTGTGAGCACATGTGTGTGACTAAACCATCACACTTTGCCCTTTTTTGCACCTCTATCTTCTTCTCTCTTTTTTTTTTTGGGGGGGGGGGGGGGGGGTGGGGGTCAAAGGAGGCAGAAAGGAGAAGGAGCTGACAAGAAGTTGGCTGTTGAGAAGGGTTGTCGGAGAGGTTATTCTTGTGATTCCGCTAGCTCAATTCAGTCAGATCGCTGTAGACGGTTAGCAGCTCATCCAACGACTTCCCACCGGATCACCCAGCTACGGCAACAGCAGTCCCCTTCTGCTGAACGCTGGTGTGCGGATAGGAAGGTGACAAGCTAATCTGCCGCTTGATCCGCTGCTCAAAATATTTACCCTGCAGGACAGTTCAGTCAAACCATTCATTTCCTCCCTCACATTCACCGAAGCTGACGGGAGAACCCTGCAGCGATTATGATGCGCCAACTGAAAAGAAAAAAAAAAAGAATACAAAAACAAAACTTTTCATCAAACAATGGGTTTGGTGTGCATTTGCAATGTATGTCACAATAGACAAATGGTTAGAAATAATAGTCAAATACTGAACACAGAGCATACCACCACAGATTCAGCTTTACTTTGTATTAGTAAAAAAAAAGAAAGAAAGAAAGAAAAGATTGGTTTGGGAAATTTTTCTAAACAACACCATCATCTTTCCTTTTGTGTGTTTTTGATCATGACAACGTGAGTTTGAGATATGATACGTGTACATACAAGTAGCTGAAGTGCAGAATAAAACTTGCACACCTTTGCAGAGTCACACACTATTAGCTACAATATTGTATGTTGTACAATTTGTACATGCAGAGTACACCATCAGCTGTACAAATGTACTGAGTACTGTGTAAATGATTTTTTTTTTCTTTGAACATCTGTGTGAGAGAAAACATGCCAACGTGTCTAGAAGAGGCACTGAAGAACTCACTTTTACATTGTGATTTTTGACCTACCGGCATAAAACTTTCCTGCTTAAAGGGATGGTAAGCCTATAGTTTTGGTTGAGATGGGGATTCAGGTTTTAACTTTTTGCAAGATAATTGACAGAAACCACTTATTGCACACAATTTTAAAAGGAATCAAAAAAGTTTATTGGATGAAACTTGGTTTTAAAATGGCTGAGATACCCCAAAACCGAGTAAAACAAAGTGGTTGTAATACGTGTAAAAGGTGAGTCTCACATTTTACTACAAACTCCTAATTTTTGGATAACTTGGCCAATTCAACACTAATTTTCATGAAATAAACTTTTAACTCCTTGTATTGTATTTTTTTTACATTTCATATTTAAGACATTTCTAATTACAATGTATATCGCCTTCAAATCTGAAT
This sequence comes from Diadema antillarum, assembly GCF_040938485.1. Lineage (NCBI taxonomy): Eukaryota > Metazoa > Echinodermata > Echinoidea > Diadematoida > Diadematidae > Diadema > Diadema antillarum. The sequence goes on from NW_027271190.1 coordinate 1,502,041, forward strand.
CCCCATCTCAACCAAAACTACACCATTCCATTTTAGGTTTCTGTTGTTTGTTGATTTGTCATGCTCTTAAAGGACACCACCTTTCAACCAAGTACCGGTAAGTATACATGTATGTTGGAGTTAACACAAAGTACAGCCTATACACTGGAGATCAATAAATTAATGCCAATGCACCTGTGCATATGACAAGTGTACCATGTAAACATACACGTGTACACTGTATGTACACTGGTCTGTAAATGTCTGCATTGTTTTTACTATTTTGTACAGTGTATATCAATTTAACCTTTATGTAACCCAGATAATTTTTACCTGAATCTGACTTACAGGTACAGTTGTATTCATCATAGCATAAAACTACAAATGTATCATTTAGAATGAGACAAGGCTCCATCTTGTAACAGAATTTGAGCTTCAAACTGGGAGATTTGTACCACCAGCTTTAAATCAGACTGAACAACAGAGAAATTTCATTAACATTGTTTTGGTTTAAATTTTCTCACATTTGACACAATCTAATGTACAAAGTATATGTTCAGTGAATCATGCAATCAATATTACACAACTGGGCATCAGGCTAATTGAAACCAGATCACCATATTTGGACGGCTTCAGAAAAGGTAAGGATTTTACCTCAGTACTGGGTTCCTAGTGCAATACATTATACAATTGTACAGGTCTATCTAGTTCCATGACATCACAGGCTACAAAGTAGCACAGGAAATGGAGTGTAGCTTACACTGATTTTGGAATCCCATGAACTTTACATTGTGATGACATGCTGTACCCTCAACTCAATGTCGGAATTGCCTATAACTGCAAAAACCAAGTCAGGAAATCACAGTGCTTTTAATATGTTTAGACTGTGTCCAAACAGTGTACGCATCTAAATATTGTACAGCGGACTCCTGTTACAACGAAGTCCTCCGGACCAGCAGTTTTCTTTCATTATATCAAAATTTCATTATAACCAAACAAATAAACAATACAAATACAGCGAGTGGATAATGTTGCAGCCTGAATTTTTACTTTGTTGCAACTGGAATTTCATTATAACCGCGTTCGTTACAATGGGAGTGCACTGTATATGTGACCCTGCACTGTATATGTGACCCTGCACCTCAAACGAACAAAAAGTCGCCAGACATGAATTTTTAGTTAAGACCATATTCTGAAAGAGCAGACTTAAAATGATGTATAACTCAAATCAAATAGACTCTCCTAACCTATCTAAATATTGGAAAGAAAGCACAAACTCAGGAAAAGTGTGAACTGAGAAAAGAGGCTCTGAAGTACAGTGTCTATTCAAGCGCTTAATCTTTACCAAACCATGCTGGCTGTGCGATGAATGGGACAAAAAACAGGAAGTAAACCACCAGAGTAACAACAATGAAAGGATTATCAGATTAAACTGAAATTAAGCATGCCTCATTAACACATTCTGTCCACAATTAATGCCAACTTTCAAAGCAGTAGCATTATCCTTTCAAAAGTTATTAGAGTTGAAAGTGAAGAGTATGGAAAAGGTTTTTCAGAAATGACAAAGGGATTCTAAAGACACATCTAATCACACTATTCTACCAAAAATGTTCGGGATAAACTGCTAAAAAACACACTTTCTTGCCCGTTTTATGATACTTAGTTTTAGCATAACGTAAAAGAAGACCCGCTCTTTCAGAAAATATGAACAAGTCAAGTTCGGCTAGGTTGACCCATTTCACTTATTTTTCAGTCCTCACGCAAAATCAGTGTGTGCGACTTTATGTTCGTTTTGAGGTGCACGGTCACATATAGAGAATGAAATATGCAAAGTTGTACTCGTAGAAGTCTGGATTAAGCACTGGAACTAGATCGTACATTGACAGCTCAATTAAATTTTCATGAAATCATCCAAGATACATAAGGATGTAAACAACATGAGCAAACACACAGTCAATACGCTGTGTTATTTTGGTACCATGTATTGTATCTTAGGGAATTGTTAGTCATTTTTGCTTGTGCGCATATATCTTTATAAAAATTTGTTTGTTTGTTTTTTGTTTGTTCCTTGTTTGTTCTTTCCACGGAAAAGTCAAGAGCTTAACCAAAGTTTACACTACATGTCTTCGTAGATCTACACGTATTCTACAACTGTATGATATTTGCATCCAATTGTTCATAATCTTAGAAAGTACTCCCAAATGTCAAAGTTTACCAGCAATGAAACGGTAGCACTACTACCAATAAGCAAAATCATGAAAAATTCATAATTCACTGCAGACCAGAGCATTCAATAATTCATGTGTTTACACACATCGAATGGTGAACATACAATTTGTACAGGTTTGTACAGTGTAAATTGCTCCTGAATGGCATACATGTACATTTGAATTGGCAATGTGCTATTTTGACAGGGGAAAAAAAAAGATGTTTGGTCTGTTTTCAAAAGTTTCTCCATCTAGCTAGTGGCTTTTAAGTTTAACTCTGCACAATGTTAATGTTGGCTTTGCTGGCTTGAGCATGTAATCACATGCACAGATTGATAGAGGTTACCTCATACTTCAAAATTGCACAAACAAGAGATGTTCATAAAATTTGACATGCCAGGGGGTCGTGTATAACATTATTATTATTTTTTTTTTTTTTGGGGGGGGGGGGGCAGCACTGGCACTAGCACTTACATGGTAACTTGAAATCACCCAATGTAAAGTGACATGTATAACGTAAAGTGAACTGTATTTGTTTTTCAATGTTGTATGATGCACAATGTATTTCTTTTATTGTATTTAATAGAGAGGATTCTTTCTTATACTCCCCTGGAGGAATGACAAACAAACAAACAAGCCTCACACAGACAGGCAAGAAAACAAACAAACAATCAAACAATCAATCTGTGAGGAATGAGGAAGTAAACAACGTTGGTCATTGGGATATTAAACAGTTAACACATTACCTTTCTAGATACAGTACAATTTTAGTGTGCCTAACGTGGCTTCACATGAAATTGCATTCACACAATTAATGATATTTGTGACTATAGGCATACAAGCTGTACTTGTCAAACGGCGTTTCACACAACAACAGAAAATTAACAGCTGCACAGTAGGTTGCTGTTCATGGGACACAAGTGTACCACTTTGGCATGTGAATGTGGATTGAGGTGGGCATTTCCACAGTAAAAGGGTACTTTTCAGGGATGTTGTTTTGTTTTCTTGTTTCCAGTGTGCATTACCCCTGGGCAATACAATAATTATGATCTTCTAGAACAGATTCACAACAGAAATCTGTGTACTAAAGATATAAAGGTCAAATTATGAATCTGTTCTATGAACAGATTCATAAATTTGATAGAAGCGCTCCAGCGTCACCTCCGTTGCGATTGGCTGCACATGACACCACAGTGCTGAGTGATACTCTATCCACAGTTTTTCAGCGTACCTTGGTATTCATCCAGAACACTTTAATGAGAGATAATTTTGCCCCTAAATTGCTTCACATATAAGCATTCTATTAAAATTTATGACAAATGAAAAAAAAAAATTGGTGAACATGTGACACTGGACAGGAAGCTGTGTACTATTAATGGAGGTCAAATTATTAATCAATGCTCATTGAAACATTGTTGCTTTTCAAATGAATGGCTTAATTTTGATGAGAGAAGATAAAACAGCTCTAAAATTCTGTTGAATACTGTGCTTTATACCATTTCTAGACTTAGTGGTGAACGCATGTAACATGGACAGACCAACTTGTCGCATTTTGGTCTGTCCATGTTACACACATTCACCTCTTAAGCAACTAGCAGTAGTATTGAATCACATGTTAGCAAATGGGCTGCTGCATGCAATTCCAGGGTTCGAAATTGGCAATGGTCCGCTGGCCATTGGCCACCCAAAATCACGTCGGACTAGCTAAAAATCGAAAAATTCTGAAGTTACTAGTCCGTCTGGCTAGCCAAAATATTGCTTCAGTGTCAAAATTGATTCTAAGTAGTCCGCCTGGCTAGTTAAAAAAAAAGTTAAGTGCGACCCCTGAATTCACTCTCACTAGACTGCTGAGGCCCAATGCTGTATACTGTAAGATGAGGAATGTTCGCGTGTATTCTAATTTCGTGAATTTCACGAGCGCCAAGATTCGTGAAATTAAAATGCACGCGAAATTTCTTGTCTACACTGTATGCATTCAATGCCAGTGGCAATTCGCGAAAATTTCATGCCACAAAAAAGGCTGCGGGCTCCAATTCGCGAAAATTTCGTGCCACGAATATATCATGTTTTACAGTACGTCATTTTAAATGAGTCTAAATTTTTGTGAATCAGGACTTCCTGACGATTGCGCAAATGGTTATAAAATTCGCGATCGTAGAGTACTGTACTAAGGCCCCCCCCAAAAAAAATTGTTGCATTGGCGTAACCCGCCCGACCCTAAAAATTCCGCCGACCCCATGTTTTTTTATTATTTTTTTTTGCTATCGATATCAAATATCTTGTTGATTGCGATCGCGATCGCACAAACCCGGAAGTGGAAACGGCTCTGGGGATATCGGATGTACGAGGGAGAGATCTAGCGCCTCGCATAAGCCTTCCTTGATCAGTACGTCATCTGTTTCCAACACGGACACGTACTCTAACAAGATTTATTCAGTGTATATGTAGCATTCAGACTGCGATGTATTGTGCACAGTTTTGCCATAGGTTTCTTGTGTGGAGAACTTACACGAATCTGTATATGTGGGACTGTAATAGAGATCGCCGTGTGCGATGAAAAGATCGTACATATGGGTCAATTTGCATCTATCTTATCTAAGTCAAAATAGTAAAATATGAAGTGAAAACATTCAGGATAGGGATTTCAACATCTTTAAATTCTGTGAAGGGGTATAATTCCAGTAATATCGGCCTCATAAATGATTTGTAGAATAGATGAACACAGCACATTCGGTGCAGCAGTTGTAACTGTTTACTGAGCTGAGCACAAGTTTTACACGTAAAATGCAGGTAGCAAAAAAAAAAAAAAAAAAAAAAAAAAATCTGCCCGACCGACCCTATTTGAAAATCTCATGTTACGCCAATGCAACAATTTTTTTTTTTGGCCTAACGGACAAATAGATATGTGTGCGTCACATTCATATCGGGATCAGAGTCATTATTTTCGCGTCTTTAACTTCACGAATAGCACCTGACTTGCAAAATTCGCAAATACTCTAAAAGCTGCATCACTTCGGTGATCCCTTGCATTTATCCCCTGAAGTTGAATTATCCTTTGGGTTTTTGCTAGGTTCAAGTGTGTGCGTGTGTGTCACACACAAACACACTGCTACAGCTTCTGACCATTCGAGCATTGAGAATTTAGGGCTTCTGGGACGAACACGGCACTAGGGCTTTCTATACAGTAGCTCAGTCGGTAGAGCACCGGACTAGCAATCCGGAGGTCTCGGGTTTGAATCCCAATGGAATCCCATTTTCTTTGCTCAATTTTTCACTAAAAAATAAGAACCTCACAAAATATTTGGCATATTAATGTAATCAATGAGATCGAATATAAAACATCACACAGCAACCATGATCGGATATACAGCTGTACATTTTCAGTGAATATTTCGCATGGTCTTCCTTACACAACTGAAAATGTGTCATCACAGCATGAGCTCAAACATTCATTATGCATTCTGATAGCCTTTAGATTGTATGTCTCCATTTTTTAAAGAGTGAAATTCGATAGTTTCTGCAGGCGTACATGAGAACTACAGTAATCATAGGATGTAGAAATGCTATTATACACACCTACCGTACACTTCACCGTTTGTTGATCAAATTTTATGCAACTGTTGGATGTGCTGAAATGGACCATATTTACAATATAGGAATGAAGAGTTTTTGAGGAACTTGAAAGTCAAAAAGAGTTAAATATACAATGCACATCAAATAAGAAAAAAAGGGAATATATAGGAAGTGAAAAGTATGTTGCATCGGTCGTGAGCTGTCTCGACTAGTATGTAATGCATCAATTTACAGGGCATGATATTTAATATGGACTAGCCTTGAGGGGGATACGACATTGTATTGCCCGAACTAGAATTATATTGCCCGCGTCTTCGACTCGGGCAATACTATTCTAGTGAGGGCAATAAATTTTGCATCCCCCGAAAGTAGACAGTCCACATACTAAGAATGTTGCAATAGGATTGGTCCAGAACTGATCACGTGATGGAGCGTAGTTTTGCCCATCACATCACCTGAGAAGAAAAGTTCGTTACACTCTATGTTGATAGTCACTTTTGTTTCGCTGATCTCCACACAGTCCACGCAAGATGAGTACGCGTGAAATAAAAGTGCGTTGCACTGTGGACTATCATGTGACCTAGGTCACTTGATAGTACACAGTGCAACGCACTTTCACTTTGGAGCCGCGTGGTGCGCGCAGCAAATTCATTGTTTTGTCATCTACGCGCACACGTAGCCTAAGCCCTAAGGATACCTAAAGACAGCTAAAACGGTTTCAGATTTGGAATAAAATGGGATTTTTTTTTACCCTTGATGTGGAATATAAAGCAAATAATCAACTTTTAGTTTCAGGCAATGAGACAAACTATCACTTCCTCGGCGATCTGAATGTGTACGCTATCTTTCCTCAGCTGCGCTTCGGAAAGATAGCTACATCCAGATCGCCTCCGAAGTGATAGTTTGTCCCATCACCTTCACCAACGTTGATTATTTGCTTATTATTATTGTTACCTGGTACTATTTTCAGGCATTTCAGGCATCTTTGAGCAGTAACTTAAATCATTAAAATGTAAACTTCCCGATTCACGGTAACAAATTCCACTCGGTGTCAGGTCGAATCCTACATGACTGCGCTCAAAGTTCTACACCCACATGCTTGCACACAACCCCTATGCACAATTCAGGTATGCCGCGCGGTCACACAGTCGCAGCGACCGTCCTAATTTTTTACTTGCTAACGTATGGGAATTTGCCCTTCATCGCGAAACCTCTCCGCGAGAAACTCCTATTTCTTCATGTGTAATATAGTAAATCCGGCAGAAGCGCTACCGGCCAATGTCGCCCGCTGGAAACTGGCGGTTTGTGCATGTGTTTACATGCAAAGTTAAAGGCGAAATCCAGAAGAAGGATGATACCCACTATATTGCCCACTGGAAACTGGTGGTTTCCCGACCGATCAAAATACTTTTGTACCAACTACGATTGCCTGGCAAAACTACCTTTTATATATGGGTAATAATCACCATTATAATCGCTTGTGACAGGATGATACCAAATGCATTTATTTCTTTGCTGCAAGCAGACATATCTCATAAAATTTCAAACTTTATTTTTTCATTATTCTTTTAATGTTCATAAAAACATCTATCCTGTATCATACATGTACTACTCAGTTCAAAAATAAGGTGCACATGTACCATCCCCGTTGAATGTCATAATTCTTAGAATTGCCATGTCTGTAGACTTTCTAGTGAAATTATCATTGCCCACTATAAATTTATATCATAAATACTGAAGTGTACTCTTCATCCTGCCATATTTACAATCATTTTCACTAATTAGCACATTCGACATTATCCTTTGATCATTAACAGCAAAAAATGTTCACAAACATACAATTGGACAAAAAAAAGATGTGCCAGATTCACCTAGATCACTTCCTTTCTTTCCCCTTTAATTAGACAATGGGACCTTACTGTCGAGCAAACATACAATGTATTACAGTTAAAGGCAACCTGTTGTTTCAAAGACTATAACAATTGATTATGACTGTTTTATTGCTCTTCTAATCTATGAAATAATCACTTAGAGTAAGTAGACAGAAAAATCTGTCTGTCCGGTGGAGTTCTATATAAACATTTTTTTTTACTTTAAAGGACAAGTTCACCTTCATAATCATGGACATGTGGGTTGAGTGAATGCAGCAATATTAGTAGAACACATCAGTGAGAGTTTGAGGAAAATCCGACAATCCGTTCAAAAGTTATGAATTTTTAAAGTTTCTGCTCAGTCATGGCTGGATAAGAAGACTACTATAGCTTGTGATGTCACAGGAGTACAACGGTATAAAGAAAGTATAAAGAAAATTCACCTTATTTTCACTTTTCTTGGATAACAAAAGAACACTTGACTTCTCTCTTTCAGAAGGCAAGGGGAATAATATTATCCTTAACATACATCAGTAACAAGTCCAAGAAATGTGCACTTTATTCAAAAAGTAAAATTTTGTGAAATTCTCTTTTTAAAATTTTATTTTCATCATATCGTTGTACGCATGTGACATCACACACTGTAGCAGTCCTCTCATCCAGCAGTAATTGCGCAGATACTTAAAAAATTCATATGTTCTTTTGAACGGATTGTCGGATTTTCCTCAAACTTTCACTGATGTGTTCTACTAATATATTGTTGCATTCACTCAATCCACATGTACGGCTGTACATGAAAGTAAACTTGTCCTTTAATGGTCCTCCTCCGGAAGGGATTCTGTGAAGCCAGATGTAGTCTCCATGGAACATACCCTCGAGAATGAAGTACAGACTGATCTTTCGGTCAATTGATCGGTGATCTACCACGCTGTAAAGTTGACACAGCCCACATACACATAGTATACACCATGTACGGGACACTCACAAAGGTTCGACCTCCCCTGCAAAGATTCAACTGTGTGCAAAAGCATTTCCACATGATGTAGGTTTCTAAATATGCAGCACTAGCAGGTGGTCGAATTTTGGACGACATTGCGTTGTGGTTGAATTATGGGTGGCTTTGTGTTATATACTGTATACGCCATATATTTCGCGAGTCTAAATTTTCGCGAATCGGGAATTCCCGACGATTTCGTGAGTGGTTAAATTCACGATCGTGGAGTCCTGTACTGAACAGAGAAATGTATGCATATGTCACATCCACATCGGGATCAGAGTAAATATTTTTGCGTGTTTTTAATTTTGTGAATACAACTGTAGCACCGGACTCGCGAAATTCGCGAAAATAAAAACCTCGCGATATATTCGACGTATCTACAGTATACTGACATTACTGTTCACTAACACAGAAGCCACACAGTCGGCATCAGAATTACCAGTATCTACTTTTCTTTGAAATTCTATGATGGCATGAAACCATCACTAGACTCTAGCTCTTTCTAGATACAACTTATTATGCAATCAAGGCCAAGAAAGGGAAGGATTTACATCTGTGTGCATGGACACAAGGTGTGCATTGTAACGTTGACCGAAAGATCGGTCTGTATCTGTCCGTCGGGGAATGTTCCGCGGAGACTGCGTCTGGCTTCACGGATCCCCTCCGTATACAGACCGAAGTCAATGATCGCGGCTCCTGTGTGGAGCATCGCGCACAGATCAAACGTTACGATAAACCAAATTTCAGACAGCCTTTTTACATTCAAACAAGTTTGACATGACATGACACATTATGCAGCAATTTTGGGGTTAATTTCTCACATTGTGCAATCGAAATACTCACAGTAACTCGGTTATAATGCAGAAATTTTATCCATATCGCAACATCGCTGTTCGCTAGCCGTAAGTCGCCATTTTGAATCTGTAAACCAATCACATGCGAGGTACGTGTTTTAGTAAAAAAAACACGTAGAAACTACCTCGCATGTGATTGGCTTATCATACTGTATGTTTCTGCAGTTTGAACGTGACGATGCGACGGGCTGGTTGATGTGTGTTTTACGTTGAAAATTCTACCGAAATGTTGGATTATTCATTAATCTGGTGAGTGTAGTCTATTCTTGAATAGTTTATGTAACTATACAAGCTTAAATTTGCCGACCTAGGGCCGTGAATTAGACGCAATCGAGAAGGGTGAGGTACCTCACCCAATTTTCCATAGAGACAGTGGTTAAGAATATCCACACAGCAATGGGTACTGGTACCTTCCGTCTGTCTACGGAGGACAGCGTTAATGGCAAAATATAAAAGAGTCCTCCGGACAGACGGATCTTTCTGTCTAATTTTAACATTACTTTGATGCATGATGACACTTTTGCTATATGGTCTAGACCTAGATGAAGAGTATGATGGTGAATGGTTCACTACAGAAACACTCACCCTCAACAAGGCAATCCACTCTCATTGCATTGTATTCACTACCTTAGCACTACAGTAAAACATCTGTACGATATTACTGGCCATATTATTAGCAAAAACTACTGCTACACTCAGTACCCTAGCGCTAGCTATATGCCGGGTACTGCCCACTATCTACATGTAGCACCAATACACATTGGTGGGTCATGGTTTTACGTGCGTGTGAAGTGATTATGAATACCAGTGCAGTGGGAGAGTCCTACCGATTGATGTAGCTGCTCAGCCCGTGAACTGCGGCTGCTGCGGCAATGCAATGCAATGGATGTGGACACCATACGATGTTTACTGCACAACTCCCCTATGCCTATATGGATGGGAATTGACAATCCTGAGCGAACGAACCGAAGCGGCTAGATTCTCTGCTGTTATATTTACCTTGAGGCTTGAGTCAGCACTGATACAGCGGCTTAGTATCACGTCCTATGTACAATCGCCAAATAGTGCCATAGGACCCATAGAAGCTGTCATTCCTTCAGTTAGATCTGTACCTCTCAACTACGATTTGCGGAAGAGTGACGCGAATATTGATGACATTATGGGCTACACATACGATATCCAATCGATATGTACACGACATATGCGCTGCATCCCATGCATGCAATGCATGTATGATGCACAACACCCAACGAACAAGTTCATTTACGCCCTCTCTTGGCGAGGAGAGCTGCAGCTCCCTGTTCGACGTCGTGGTCCGTCTGTACCGAACAGTATCCGCGTAATGACTGTTTGAATTCAATATTCAATCAATTCAATAATTTGAACCAATAATTCGTTGATTAATACAAAGCAGCAATATTACGAATAGCGTTGAATGGCAATTCGATGTGATAGATAGATTGCAATACAAGCATGTTTACATGACAAAAAGTGAATGATGGTCATTTACCTCGAGAAGCACAATGTAGGCCTTTAAAATAATTGGCGTCCAGTGACACAAATATGTTACTCGATCACGTATACAATAGTTTCTTTATTTGAGTGTTTATTTTATTTTTTTAGGACCCACAACACAAACACTGAGAATGCAAAGTAGACATGAGCTCTTTTCTTTTGGTATTTGGAAAAGTCCTTGCTAAAGAAGAATGATTCCAGCAAGTTTTCGCCAGACTACAAGGAAATCCATATTGCAAGATTTTTTTTTTAATAAAAAAAAAAATCGGAACTATGAAAGTACTAGTAAACTGTTAGTTATTGCTGTTATGTCGTTTATGAAAAAAAAAACATTAATGGGAACAAATTATTGAAAATAAGTCGCAGCAAGAAAGAAATTAGCAAATTGATGTATAAAAATGTATAATAAACATAATCCTTTCATAAGGACCTCCAGAAGAGTGTTACCGTACCATATGAAGGGTTTTACGAGCTATAAACGCGAGCTGTAACTCAAGTTTTGTTAAGTTGAGCTGCTAAAAAACAAAGGAAATCATCAAAAAATACAGGACATTTTTAATCAGAACGTCTAGAATATTCCTTGTTATGTCACAAGTGAGTTATGATCAGAAAGGTTCAATTTTGCTCTATCTGATGAAATGTTGAAATGCTTAAAAATGGCGCTTAGCTCATTTTGCAATAAAACTCTTATGAATGGCCTTGAGAAAGATAAAACCAACTTCTTACTACATGTTAAAAAAACACGAAAAATAAATCGAATAAATATCATATCCTTTGAATATCATCAAAAACTTTTCTTGGAAATTGTCAGGCAACAATTTTATGAAGCAGCCACGGAACTTCACTTTCATTTCTGATGAAAGGGTTTTTGATTATGGTAACTTCCTGTTTTATAGTTTGTGTTGTTTCGCTTGAAACTGCCGTTTCTTCTTCTTTCCTCTTTCCCTTTCACTTTCTCTTTCTTCTGAGTGCCTAGATACATTTTTATGTGATTAAAGTGCTTCATAGATATCATGAATTCAAGTGTTGTTATCATTGTTACTATCATTGCCTTGTGTTTTCTTTTTTTATAGGATTTTAGCAATAGAAGTTAGTTTGCTCTCTATATTAAGGAAAGAACAGGATGAAACTGAAACTTTTTTCTTTTCAAACTTCCCAAACTAAGCATGAAAAATTCATCAGCCTTTGTTTGTAGAAATAATAAACATGAGGAAGTAGGTTTGATTCATTGGTGCTTATGTATGATTAGAATAGTTAATGTTAATAAGTGCAACATTTTTTCTTTTCTCACCACAATCTACATCACTTTTTCCCCCTTTCACATAGTGATCCATGAACCGTAATCAACTGATTAGATGCGAAGTGGGGATATGCCTAATTTCAGTGCACAAAACTCTTTTGACTCAAGTTATCTAGGCCCTACTTTTAATTTTCTCCATCCTACTCAACTTTAACTAGGCAAGGATGGTGCATATCCCTCTGTCCAGTATTTTTAATGAATGGGCCCGAATAAAAGATTATATAGGCTGGCATAATTTATACTCTCTCATCACATATAAACCCCCTTTCTCATACGAGTGTGAGAAGGGGTCATGTGGACCATGTAGGTACAGAACCAGTGTAGCTCCTTCATTAATTCAGTGAATTGAACGCTTTATCTTCTCGCATTATCTATAATATGTATATATGAAGAGTTTGTTTGCAAAAACCGATAAGTCCATATTTGCCAAGTGGAGATATTTGCGATTAAAGGTCAAGAAAAATAAAGAGAATAATAAGACAATTTTTGCTTCTTTTGACCATAACTTAAAAAATAAACCTTTATATGAAGTGACCAATATATCATTTTAAAGGTATTATTTTGTACTTTATGACAGAGATTGTACTTCAAAATCTTCAAAAATGGACTTATCGGTTTTTGCAAACAAACCCTTCATATATATATGAAGAGTTTGTTTGCAAAAACCAATAAGTCCATTTTTGAACAGTACTTAAATCTATTGACATCAAATCTTGCACATTAATAATAATTAATGTTATTTTTTAGATTATTATAATATTTGTTAGATTAATTGAATGTTAGTATATGATAAATATGTTATTGTTTGAGAAGGTTAGAATAATTTTTAGTTAGATAGAATTAGTGATTGATGTAAATGTAGGTAGATATATAATAGGTAATGTAATAATGGTATATGTATTTTGGGAAAGTTGAACTGTAGTTAAAGTAACGTGGTTGTAAGTATGTAAGTATTTGGATAAATAGATTCATGTGTATAAATTATATTATGTATGCGGATTGTATATTTGTATGTATTACAAGAGGTGTATTAATATGTAGAAATTGTAATAGTAATTTGGAAGTTTTTCTGTATTGTTGGATGGTGAAAATTTTTGAGTATTGGTAGTTTTTGATTGATTATTGAGAACGAGCCTTAGTACAGGAACGCCCCCCCCCCCATATACACAAATACATATAAGATACACCCGACCACAATCTTCACACAGACAACACTACAAGACCACACTCAGCACCAACACAGTAAGTTTTGTTTTGCGATTGTATTTAGTTATAGTATGCTGATTTGTTTTTTGTTATAAAATGCGCTGAATTGAGGTATGTTTTATGTTGAGTATATTTTGAAATGTATAGTATATGAGGCTAGTTGAGTTTAGTATGATTTTATACCTAGGTTGATTTTATTTATACGTTGTTGTCATTGACTGTATAGATCCTGAAGAAGGGCTTTTCGCCCGAAAGCTCGATGATTAAAGGGGTGCTACCCAACACCAGCCACGTCTATTAATGTGCAAGATTTGATGTCAATATATATATATGTATATAATATTCTTATATATAATTATATATATATATATATATATATATATATATATACACACACACATATATATATATATATATTATATATTCATATTTATCTATTTATCTATCAGGAGGGATGGGGACCATTGACCCATGTACTGCATCTCCCCTTCCCCCCTCAACCCTGAAAACGTTCTGCAGCCCCTGCATTATGTAGTTTTTGTGTGCATCTGAATGAATGACATTTGTAATATATTTATGTAATATGATAGTGTATATTCATATTATACACACACAATGTAAGTCTGAAAAAAATGAATGCTGACATAATACTGTTCATCTTACCAACTTATGATGTGAAAAAATGTGCACAGACAAACAGACAGACAGACAGACACACACACATACAGGGGCGGATCCAGGGAGGACCGCAACCGGCGCACGCCCCCCCCTTTATTTTTTGTTGAAACAAAAGAAATAAAAAGAAAAAAATGGGGGGAGGGGTGCGTGTGCCCCCCTTTAATTTTGTAAACGCGCCCCCTCTTTACAGAATTCCTGGATCCGCTCGTGACATACACACACACTTGAGTTTGTTTACATCTATTATAATTGGTAAACTGAAATATGCCAAGCAATTTTGCATGCTATCATTAGACTCTTAGCAAATTGAAATTTCTTAGCTCTTACAATTCAATTACTGAGGTAAATTGCCTTCATCCCTAAAAGGGTTATTAAAAATTAAACAATTAGAACAAAATCTTTAAATTTTCCCATGTGGAAAAAAAAAATTAAAAGTAACAACACGATTGTCTAGTAAACAGCTAGCCAATATCTATCCACAAATCGTGGGATATTTTACCGGCAGCGGTCATCAACAAGGTTACTGGTGACTATTCACAACAAAGGGCAAATCCTGCACTAAAGGTAAATTCCAACTCTGAAGTCTTGAGCACGTTGTGATACTGTCGTTAGGACCATGGACCCTTAAAGGGAAGATAAACCCCAAGAACAATGTGGATTGAGTGAAAGCAGCAACATTAGTAGAACACAGCAGTGAAAGTTTGAGGAAAATCAGGCGATCGATGCAAAAGTTATGAATTTTTAAAGTTTAGGTGTTGGAACCGCTGGATGAGGAGACTACTAGAGGTTATGACGTATGAGTGGACAACAATACCAAGAAAATATAAAGCAAATACTACAAAAATCCATTTTTCATGAAAATTACAAATTCCATCAACTTGATATTGACATATGTTAAGGGTAGCAATTATTCCCCCTGCTTTCTGAAAGCGGTTGGTCCACTGCTCCTTCATAATTCTAGAAAAGTGAATTTTTGTTGAATTTCCTTTATATTTTCTTTGTATTGTTGTCCACTCATACGTCATATCCTCTAGTAGTCTCCTCATCCAGCAGTTCCAACACCAAAACTTTAAAAATCCATAACTTTTGCATCGATTGTCCGATTTTCCTCAAACTTTCACTTATGTGTTCTACTAATGTTACTGCTTTCACTCAATCCACATTGCTCTTTGGGTTTACCTTCCCTTTAATGGAACTATGAAATACAAAATAAATGTATATTGACTATCTAAAAATGTACCATATACATGTATTTCATATTATTTCAGCCATTTTTCTTCAGATTAGTTGGATGCACCCACACAGCACCCTTCAAACCAAGATTCTGTCATTGATATCATCTGTCAATCACTGGTAAAGTGCTGATATGATTCACAAAAATACATTGGAATGCACCCTCCCCTAAACTGAGCATAACTTGAATGTTTCCCTGCAATTTAATAATCTAATAAACATGGAAACATACATGTATTATAACTTATGCTCAGTCTAGGGGATTCTGATGTCTTTTGTTAAAGGACAAGTTCACCTTCATAAACATAAGGATTGAGAGAATGTAGCAATATTAGTAGAACACATCATTGAAAGTTTGAGGAAAATCGGACAATCCGTTCAAAAGTTATGAATTTGTGAAGTTTTTGTGCAGTAACCGCTGGATGAGAAGACTACTGCAGTGTGTGAATAACTTAGATGTCACATGCGTATAACAATATAAGGAAAATATAAAGAGAATTTCACAAAATTTCATCTTTTGAAAAAAGTACACATTCGTCCGACTTGTTACCGACAAATGTTATGGGTAATATTATTCCCCCTGCCTTTAGAAAGAGGCAAGTCAAGTGCTCTTTTATTATGCGAAAAAAGTGAAAATATGTTGAATTTTCTTTATATTTTCTTTATACTGTTGTACGCATATGACTCACAAGCTGCAGCAGTCTCCTCATCCAGCGGTTCCAACACAAAAATTTTAAAAATTCATAACTTTTGCATCGATTGTCCAATTTTCCTCAAACTTGCACTGATGTGTTCTACTAATATTATTGCATTCTCTCAATCTTTATGTTTATGAAGGTGAACTTGTCCTTTAACTGAGCATAACTTGCATGTTTCCCTGTAATTTAATAATCTAATTAACATAGAAACATACATGTATAACTTATGCTCAGTCTAGGGGATTCCAATGTCTTTTGTTAATCATAAATTACAGTCAACCTCACATACCTCGACGTCAGATTAGCCAAATATCGCTTAACTCGGAGGCAAAATTAAAGTCCCGATTTTTCCTGGTGTATCCCCTCCTATGAAACTCATGTTCACATACCTCGAAGTTTGCATACGTCGAACCATTTTCTTCAGTCCCGACTGGATTCGAGGTATGCGAGGTTGACTGTATTAGTACCTTAGTTGTGATTGACAGATGCTGTCACTGACAGAATCTTGCTTTGGAAGTTTGTTCGTTTGTTTGTTTTTCTTTGGGTGTGTGTGGGAGTATACAATACTGTAATTTAAAGAAAAAATGCTAGAAAATAATTATAGAATACCAATGGTGTAGGCCACATACACTGTACGTATGTCTAGATATTCATTTGACAACAAAAGTGATGTTGAAGGTATGAATCAACAAAAAGTGAACATGCATTTGCATTGCATCGACAGGTCCTTTTATTCAACTCCGAGGTTTCTGGCTTGAGTCTGCAGCAAAGACCAGTTACGTCTTTAGGCAGGACACTTTATCTTTCCTACCCATGTTCTTTGAAGGTGTCTTATAGCCATTAATCGCATGGGAGCTTACTCACGGAATTTCAAGGACAAGTCCATCTTCGTATACATGTGTATTGAGTGAATGCACCAATATTAGTTGAACACATCAGTGAGAGTTCGAGGAAAATCGGACAATCCATTCAAAAGTTATCAATTTTTGAAGTTTCTGTGCTATCATTGCTGGATGAAAAGACTACTGTACTACAGTTTATGATGTCACATGCATAGAACGATATAAGAAAATTATAAAGAGAAATTCACAAAATTTCCTCTTTTGAAAAAAGCGCGCATTCTCTCGACTTGTCAATGACATAATATCATGTTATGGGTAATGTTATTCCCTCTGTCTTCTGGAAGAGGCAAGTCACATTCTCTCTTTTTTTTTTTAATGCGAGAAAAGCCAAAATACATTGTATGTTAAATTTTCTTTATATTTTCTTTATACTGTTCTACACTGGTGACAGCGCAAGCTGTAGTAGTCTTTTCATCCAGCCACGGAGGCACTGAAACTACAAAAATTCCTTACTTTTGAAAAGATAGTCAGATTTTCCTCAAACTTTCACTGACGTGTTCTATTACCATTGCTGCATTCTCTCAATCTACATGTATATGAAGATGAACCTGTTCAGTGTTTCCTTAGAGGCCACGTCAAGTAAACCAAACACATCAAGATAATTTGACTTGGATCAATGCCCAGACTTTATGATAACACGAGTGACGTAGCTTGAGACTTAATTTCAGCCATCTATAGGATATCTATGAGAAAACTTCTATATGTGACCCTGCACCTCAAAACAAACAAAAAGTTGCCAGACATGAATTTTCAGCTAAGACTATATTCTGAAAGAGCAGACTTTAAGCTTTAAAATGATGTATAACTCAAATCAAATGGACTCTGCTAACCTATCTAAATATTGGAAAGAAAGCACAAACTCAGGAAAAGTGTGAACTGAGAAAAGAGGCTCTGAAGTACAGTGTTTATTCAAGCGCTTAATCTTTACCAAACCGTGCTAGCTGTGCGATGAATGGGACAAAAAACAGGAAGTAAACCACCAGAGTAACAACAATGAAGGGATTATCAGATTAAACTGAAATTAAGCATGCCTCATTAATACATTCTTTCCATAATTAATGCCAACTTACAAAGCAGTAGCACTATCCTTTCAAAAGTTATTAGAGTTGAAAGTGAAGAGTGTGGACAAGGTTTTTCAGAAATGAAAAAGGGATTCTAAAGACACACCTAATCACACTATTCTACCAAAAATGTTCGAGATAAACTGCTAAAAAAACACACATTCCTGCCCGTCTTATGATACCAAATTTTAGCGTAGTGTAAAAGAAGACCAGCTCTTTCAGAAAATATGAAAAAGTCAAGTTCGGCTAGGTTGACCCATTTCACTTATTTTCAGTCCTCACGCAAAATCAGTGTGTGCGACTTTATGTTCGTTTTGAGATGCACGGTCACATATATAAAACACTCATCACTCTCAACAACTTTCACCTCTCAAACAACCGCTTCTTGTTTATCAGATCACAAACACATCGAAACCAAAAAGAAATCACAGCATATGTGCTACATATGTCCTGCCCAGAAGGCGTTAACCTGTTTATTTAGGAAATGTTTTGCCACTACACTGTCGACAAAACAAGATCAAATTTAACATGTTTGTTTTCTAATATCTGTACAAAATATCCAAGTCTAATTACAGTGTGAATCTTACACAAAGAGTATTATAATAATTACAATTTTCAAACAGTTTGCTTTAAAAAATATCAACAAAAATGTAATAAAATTCTTTCCAACAGCAGTAATAAGTTAACTGTGAAGAGTTAACTGCAGGGTTGTTAAGGCAAGCAAATTGTACGTCTAACATCACAGAGGATTAATCTCACTGAGACGTGGTGAACATATTGTGATAGTTGCTGAAAAGCAGAAGGCACTAACTCTAAAAACTTATTTTACAGTGTTAGTGCTGTTCTGCTTCTCATGTGGTGGTCAGTTCATCAGACTTTTAGACTACTATGCAGTAATGTAGGTTTTTCGAAGAATACTTCTGCTTTAATAGCGGTATACACACACATATTTTCAGTCTGGAGAAACAAGAGACTAAATGAGCAGGTATTTACACAGGGTTGGTCTCTCTCAGTTGCCGGCAAAATCTGAATTAATACACGGCAACAAATCCAACTGGGGAAAAAAGTATGCGCACACTGCAATTGCAGTCAAGTTCATTTTGCGTTATGTAATCATCTGAAAAGAGCACTCGATGACTCATAATCTGAATGCCAAATTAATGTTATGCCCAGAATCTTATCAGGCATTAGAACCAGAGTACAGACATTGGGAACACTGAAAAAAACAACCAACAACTCCAAATATAAAATTGCCATACACAATTAAACGTTTTATCGAGTATGACAAATGTGTTATTGAGGATCAGAAAAAGAAGACTTATTGATCAGAGGCTTAACACAGATGTACTTAACATACTATCAAAAAAAAAGAAGGAAAGAAAAAAGAATTACCAATCTTACATACCTAAATCTGCATCAGTCATTTTTTTTTTTCACATGCAGCTTTTATTAGTTTTTCTACATTTAATGCTGTCTGTACAAACTTTACCAGCCTTGAAGTATGTCAACTCGTCATGAGCAGTTTACAGCCAAGAGTGAACCTGCATGTAGGTAAGACAAATGCTTTGGTGTACACAGCTCAAGTTATTGTACCTCAAGAAGTTTCTGAATACCCTTTAAGCTGAAGGGCTTTGAAATGCTCTCTGCTTTAATAATGGTGTGACCATCTTAACGAGCTTCTGAGTGGTTCGGGTATCATGTCTCATACAGAATACAAAGTTAGTTAAATTACATACATCCCACTGACATTCAATCCTGGCTGAACATTGGATGGCTGAGGTACACACTGCTGGCAAAAAACTTGAATATCTCAAAATGATAGAATACTTCATTTCATCCGCATACCAGGAACACAACGAATACCAATAATCAGTGAATACATACCTAAGTCTGTGAATTCTGAATCAAAATGGGAATACAATGCAAAAGATTGAAAGGAGGATGAAGTAGATAAGAAAACTGTTGCAATTGAATACAAAGATAGCAGGCATGCCTGTAGAATTCATATTTCTTTAGGCACCTGTTCAATTCATTACATACAAATATCACTAATTTCATTTAAATAATAACATTTATGGGTTTATTGAATCAGATGGTATTCACTTGAACAAGGATATACATGTAGTGGTATCACAGACTCCCAGCTTAAAAAAAAAAAAGAACAATATCATTTACACAATGGCAGAACTGGGCATAAATTGATATGAGAAAAAGATAAATATACCTAAATATATAAATATTCAATTAGTTCGTTTTTCATGTCAGAGAACAGGAGGAAAAAAGGGTGAGGGTGGTTGAAACAACATTCCAAAATAATACGAGCCAAAAATTTAAAAAAAAAACCTTTGGTTGAAAACTTTGGAATTATGTACAAGCAAAAGATCAATGCAACAACAATGCTTTTACTGAATAACCTGTATGGAAATAAACTACAGCAAAGAGAATGTAGGTTTTCAAATATTACCAATCAAGCAACAATAATACACAATCCTGCAGAATCACTCACTGTAAAACTTTCCACGTCACAAGATGAAATTTCATCAAATCCTCAATTTGCTCATTCTCTTTCTCTCCACATTCCATTTTGCAGGTGTAATCACATAAAAGAATTAAAATATAATCTTTTCTTTTTTCTGCAAGCATTATTTCAACTTACAACATATACGTACCAGCGAAGCTATATTTACAACATTGTACATGGCAATGTAGAAAAATGTAGTTGATTAGGAAACAGGGGGTGGAAGGGACAAAGAGAAAACTTAAAGCTATGTCATGAGAATGAAAAAAAAAAGTTCAAGGTATATCCTCTACTGGAAGCATGTACTCGATTGTATGTACAGACACTAATGCTACATGTTTTCTTCATCAAAGCTCAATATATGCCTACAAGCACCAGACACAGAGACCACAAGGCAAATCTGCTGAACAATATAATATGATGAATACATGATTTCCAGGGGATTCAAAGTATTCATCGATAAATCTATAACACATGCTTAATATCCATAAATGCCCACGCAAGTGCATTGCAAACTTACAACATAATTCTGAAAGTGTATTCTGTTACATAGTCTTGTCATCCAGACGAATGTTATCATTTTAAAACTAACAGACTAATAAAAGATTCTTCGTGATCATTTAAAACAGACAGAAACACTGTCATTCTGTGTAAAAGTGCAATCTCAAGAGTAAAACTTTGCCTTGTCATGGGTAAGTACATCAATCACAGACACAGGAAAACACGGCTTAGACAAAACACATCACGCTCTACAGCAGACATCTGGAGGGTGTACGCAACATAGGGTATGTCCACAAAAAAAAAAAAAAAATGGTCTTGAAGGAAGGAAACGATGCAAAAAAACAACAACAAACCACACACTCTAGAGGAATATGGAACACGTCTGTTCTTTAAAGCAGGTCCCAGAATTTGGTAGGATTCAAAAGGGAAGGGACCAATTCCACAGACTATGTACTCACTACCTCACTTCATTTTCTTTATATTCATCCGATGATACAGATATTGCAATGCAGACATCATATGTTGGCAAGACAGTAATGCCGCCACACTTGGATAGACTAAAATAGTTTTGATCTTGCGAGAACACTGGGAGTGTGAACAAAGCTTTATACCATGTTAATGAAGACTCCAACATCAAGACATGCTAACATCAGTTTTAACATCCTGTTAGACCATCTCAAAGGAAACGTTACTTTGATGTTTTACATTCTGGGTTGTTAATGTACCTCATGTAAGTTTTGCTTTTCTAAAAAACACCAATTTCTTACTCCTTATCCTATCAGAGTTCAGGTTCACATAGGGCATCAAGTTTACATACTTTTTGTCCAATGTGTAGGCTCCACTATAAATGAGAGGACAACATGGAGCAGAAAGGCACCTGGAGTGGAGATAAACTTGGAATCTCGTCTTCACAATCAGTGTAGTTGACAAACAAGTTGTCTTTCTTATCTCGTTGTGCCGAATACACCTACCATTTTGAAGTCTGACCAGTAAATTTTGCCAGTATACATCTCAAGAGTTATGAAGCATGAAAGGGACTCAAAAAGAAATGCTCTGGTGTTCACATGACAGTCAACCAGTGGCAAATGTCTGTGTCTCAAGCAAATAAAAGGGCAGTAGCGACCGATAAGAGAATGATATCTAAGACCATACGAAATTCCTAACGCAATCAAGATATTACATCACCTGCAAGGCAAATTAAATAATCACATTCCAAATACACACATTTGAAACATTCATTCTCATCCATGCATTATACCAATAAGACTTGAAAAAAAAAAAGAGAAAGATCATGAAGTTATGCTTCTAAATCGGTGCATGATGAACAAAGTTTCATGTATTATACCAACCACAAACAATGGCTTACTAACAATGAAGAGATTAAAGACTAGTCAATTGCACTCTACACATGTGTACGATGCTTACTACGCTGCACTGAATTATCAGCTAAAGCATACCACAGGACAGCTCCTACTGGGCAACGTTGTCTACATAAATGTCTTGATGACCTTGACAAAAGCATTTACGATTCTGATGTTGCTCGCATAAGGCATAACCAGACAAGCAAGAAACAATATGGAGCATCATGAGCATCTTGTAACCAATATCACACAAGTATGAATACATCAAAGGACCCACTAGTGCATTATCCCCTCATCAGAATTACCTGCAACTAGTAACACTATAACAAAGAAACAAAATAGAAATAATCACATCAAGCTTCCATCGATTGGGAAGGCTAGTACTCATGGATTCAATCTGTTATCTTTAATCCTTGGATGATCTCCATGCAGAATGCAGAATAATTCTTTATCTTCTTTTTTTGCATAGGCTCGCAAAATTTCATTTACATTGTCGATCATAATACCACAAATCAGGCAATCATTTTTAATTCTGTTTCATTTCAGTTGCATGGCAAAAAGGACTATGGAGTCGCTAGGTTTGGGTTTTGGGCCAGGAACTCTCGTTCCCACTTTGATGTTCTAGGCTTGCTATTGGGTGTGGTGTCAGAGAACAGTTTCATCTTCTCTTTGAATGACATCTTGTTCATGTCTGGAGTCGGAGGCTTCTGCTGGAGCTGCTGCTGGGCAAGTCGCCTATCCCGAGGATCGTTGTAGACTTCCTGCGCCCCGATCACTCCAGGGGTGTCCCCAGTGCGGTACACTGGGGCTGGAGCAGCATTCTGCGGTGTGAAGGAGCTCTGGGAGTTAGGCACAGAAGTTGGTGGAGTGTGGTTGTACATGCTGTAGTTGTTGGTCGGCTGAGCCTGGTAAGAGTTGGAGTGCCCATTGCCATAGCTTGCTGGTGGTGTCTGGTACTGCTGCTTAGGTGGAGGGGCACCCCCAGAGTTGTTGGAGCCCACACTATGCTGGGAGCTGATGGAACCACGGTCTCCCACCAGATCTCGCTCATTCAGGTAGTTGAGGGGCTCCGAAGTGGAGCTGGGCCGCTGTCCTGGCCTGAAGGACACTCGCTTTGGAGCAATGGGAGGTGGGGCCTTCTTGAAGGGTTTGGGTTTGTTAAGGGAAGCAGAGTCGGTGATGCTGAACCCATCTGTAGGTGGTCTCTCCTCTGACGCATTCCTCACTTCTGGTTTGTCTGGCCCAGGGACATAGCCGGCACTGACTGTTGTATGCAGCATAGGTGAGGTGCGGAAGGCATGCATGTTGTTCACCTGAGGCTGTGGTGGACCACCGAGGGACAGTCCCTGCTCGAAGCGGCGGCGCTCTTGTTCTAGTTCAGCTTCACGGCGCTCGTATTCGAGGCGCTGCTGGTGGTGCCTTCGTTGCATCTCTTCCTCCTGCTCTCTCAGTGCCTTCATCTCTTCATATTTTCTGCGCTCCTCTTCTGCCTTGCGCCTCATCTCTTCTTGCTCTGCAATCCACCTGGCACGTTCCTCTTGCAGTTTCTTCAGCTCAAACTGCGCACTACGCTCTTCTTGCTGCCGGGACTCCTCCAGTTCCCTCTTTCTGTTCTCTTCCTGTTTCTGGCGCTCCAGCTGTTGTTGCCGCTCCCGTTCCCTCTGCAGTTCTTGCACCCGTTGCTGCTCTTCCTGTTGCTTGAGCTCCTGCTGTCGCTGGATCTCCTGCTGGCGCTGAATTTCCTGCTGTCGATGGAGCTCTTGTTGCCTCTGAACTTCCTGCTGTCGTTGCAACTCCTGTCTCCTTTGATATTCTTGTTGGCGCTGCAATTCCTGTTGCCTTTGGATCTCTTCCTGCCTCCTCTGCTCTTCCATCCTTCTCTGTTCTTCCGCCCGCCTCTGTTCTTCCGCCCGCCTCTGTTCTTCCGCCCTTCTCTGTTCTTCTGCCCTCCTCTGTTCTTCTGCCCTCCTCTGTTCTTCTGCCCTCCTCTGTTCTTCCATCCTCCTTTGCTCTTCCATCCTCCTTTGTTCTTCCTGTCTCCTCTGTTCTTCCTGCCTCTGCATCTCTTGTCGCTTCATCTCCTGTTGACGTTCCATTTCTTGCCGGCGCTCCAGTTCCTCCTGCCTTTGCATTTCCCTTTGACGCTCCATCTGCCGCTGCATCTGAAGTTCTTGAACCCTCCTCTCTTGCCTCTGCCTCATCTCCATCTCTTGTGCCCTTTCTTGTCCCATTTGTTCTCTTGTTCTCTGAACAGCAAGCTCTGCACTGAGATTGGCCATCATCATCTGTTCCCTGTATTCTGGCTTTCTGGTGATATCCTCCTCTTCATCCTCCTCATCCTCCATCATTGACTCCTCCAGTCGCTGCTGGAACATCTCATCAAGCTGCAGCTTACTCAGCTTATCCTGCTGGGCAGGTGTCAGGGATGGAAGGGAAGACAGGTACTCAATTTCATCACTGCGCATCTTTTTCACATGTTCTTCTAACTGCTTCTCCTGTCGCTCTTTCTCATCTCGATCCCAGGGAGAAGATTTTGATGAGGGGACTGAAGTAGAATTTGTGATGGAAGTTGTACCAGGCATGGCCCTCCCTGGTGGTTCCATACCTGCTCTCTGGGGGTTGAATCTATCACTGGCTGGGCCTACTGGTTTGTCCATTGTGCGCCTGTCAAGGGAGCTGCGTGCTGCTTCTGCTGACGCTGCAGTCCTTTCAGGAGGCATTGGCGGAGGAACTGGCTTTGGTCCCAATGGAGGCTTTTGCGGGAGGGCTGGGCGCTGACTCTCGCCTGCAACTGGAGTCAAGGATGATGATCTATTGATGCGTCCTTGGCGAGGCAAGGAAGCAAAGCCGGAATTTGGTGTCTGTCTGTTTTCCTCCTCAAGCTGTTTGGCCTTCTTTTCCTGCCACTGCTTGTACTCTTCATCTTCACTCAGATGCTGGGGTGGTGGTGGAGGAGGCAGTTCATCGATGCTACCACTGTTTGATCCCCGACTGCCAGCCATTTCAGGAGGTGGTGGTGGGAGCACATCTGCATTTTGCGGCCCATTCATGCCATATTGCTTAGCTTGATTCTCCATAGCATGGATTCGTGGTTGCTGAACGTCATCTCTCACCATCCGCGGGGCAGGCTGAGGACTGTTTGTGCGATTCTCAAACCTTCTGTCTGCAGGACTCTCTGGACCCCTCAAAACATTCCCTTCACTGTACACTCTGCCTCTTGGTTCGGGGAGATCATCAATCATATCCCCCTGGCTGTAGTTCCTCTGTCTGGGTGGCATGCCTGGATTTTCTCTAGGATCTCTTGGACTCTGTCTCCCCTGCGGTGCCATTCTGTAACCTTCTGGTGCACCATAGCGATTAGGCGGTGGCTGCTGCATGATACCATCTACCATATGCTGGTTGGGTGGCATACCCCTTGGACCCCAGCCCTGCTGTGGTCCTGGTGGACCCCGAGGATGAGGGATTGGCATCCTTTGTGGTGGACCCCTTGGATCCTGCCCGGGACCCATCGGCCCACGAGGGTACTGCCCTGGGTGCTGGGGTGATGGTCCCCTTTGCCTCTGCTGCATGTGCATCATTTGTTGCTGCACCTGTCGGGGCTGAGGGGCGGGCCTCATCTGGTTGGGTAGGTCTCTCTGTTGGGGCACTGGTCTTTGGACTGGTGACTCTCGTCTTGGATCCACAGGTCTTGGACCTGGTTGGCGCCGGTGAAACGGCTCCTCATCGTAATTCTCCAGAGGCGGTCGGTCCCCTGGCCTGTACTGGGATTCCTCCTCTCTTCTGAAGGGTGGCTCCTCCCTTGGGGCGTGTCCTCGGTAAGGTTGCTCATCTCGCTTACTGGATAGATCCATGGTAGACTTAGCTGACCTCTGGATCTCATTTTCGCTGGCATCTGGCTCTAAGTTGGACACAGACTTGGATCTTTGAGAAATTGGTGGTGTTGGTGTGGATTCCATGCGGCTGCAGAAAAACAAGAAACCAATATTACTTGCATCATAAACACTTTTGACACATTCTAATTTTTCTTTTTTTTTCTAGGCTAAAACAAAGAATTATGAACACATACATACAAAACGGTTGGTTTTGATAATGCATATACACTTGTATATCGAACTGCAAAACACTTATTCCGAGAGGTTTGCCATGAAACTAATAGAGTAATTCATTAAATGTTCACAGAACTAAAATCCTGCAAGTATGGTAGGTCTAAACACATGCAGGAGCATGGTGGATAAGGACCAGGAAACCAAGTTTGTTGTTGTTCAGGGAGAAATTGGAAGGGTATGGGATTGGTTTTGAAAACCTGGCATTCACCTTGCCTTTGGTATCATCAAAGTCCTCCTTTCTCTTCGGAGTGCACCATATATCAAACACACTAAGCCTTTCAAGAAGCTATCAAGATTTTATCTTATGGATATGAGCTGAAACAAAGTTGCAAAATGAGATGACAACACCACTTCCCATGACACCCACGGCAGGCCTAAGTTGGGATTACAGGCGCCCTTCTCAAAGAATTGACATACCTTCGTGGGTCAGGTCTCATTCCCACTGACCCATGTCGTCCGTAGTCCTCCCTGCTGTTCATCGGCATGTAGTTTCCACGTTCTGGTGGCCTCTCATCAGCTACAAAGGAGACAGGAGTCGACATAAAGAAGGCATGAACATGAATTTGAAATCATGCCAAGAATGGATGCAAAAATTAAACAAGAAACTTCAGAGCAAATCTTGTGCCTTACTAGTTGACTTCTTGCAGGACTGGACCTCTTGCCAATGTCAAATATGTAAGCATTACTTACCACTTTTTATACCGTCAGAATGTAGATATTTCCCACCCACCTAGAAAACAAAACCAGGAACAATTTTTGACATTTCCTTTTCACTGGAAATGATTTAATATCGTATGTTCAAATAAAAGTACCGGAAATGTATGTCAAGTGTCACTGGCATTAGCCATGATAGCATATAGAATAATAACTTGAGTTACAAACACGCACTGATAATAACTTGCAGAAGGTTGGTTGATGGGTTAAACACGTTATGGGGCCCGCAACAAGAAGCATGCTGCACAAACAGAATGAGGATAGGTAGCAGTACACCACAGCAAACATTAAAGGGACTGTACAGTACTGGTTGAGGTGAGGGATTCATGGTTTGAACATTCCTAAGTGAGATAATGAGAAACCTCTTATGAAATATGAAAGAGCATGTAATTTTAAGAAGGATTCAACGTTTATTTGATGAAAATTGGTTTTCAAATGGCTCAGATATCCAAAAAAGTGATAATAATAAGGTGATAGGCCACAACTTTATTAGGTTCTCTTTGTTTCACCTTGTTTTGGGATATCTCAGCCATTTCAAAATGGATTTTCATAAAAAAAAACTTTTGATACCCCTTACAATTGAATGTTCTTAGACATCTCATAGAGTGGTTTCTGAATATCTCGCAAAACGATAAAGCTAAATCCTTGCCTCGACCAGAAATGTACACACCCTTTAAAATGAAAAACACAGAAAGGATAAAGAAGTAAAATAGACAAACATAAGAGCAGAAGGTTCATACATGCCTTTTCAAGAAAAGTGACAAAAATTGGAGAATATCACAGGATAGAACCGAACTTTCCGAAAATGAACATTGCAACAATGAACCATAGATGAGGAAGCAACCAATTGTATTTACTGACAACATATTCCTGATTTATCAAGAGCATGACTTAAAATATATATTTTGAATAGATAGCACACTGCATAAATGCAGTGGTTGTGTAAAAACAGTGATATCACAGCATACATTGACTCTGTCTTTAAAACATTGAGCCTCAAAATCAATGCTGTCAGACTGTTAATGCTGGCAGAAGTGAATTCATACACCAATTCTCTTGCACAAATCCCTAATGGCAAAACAATCCTTTTTGGACTTGTTCATCATTAAGAATTTAATTACAAAACAAAATAAAACACAACAAAATACAACAAAACTAAACTAAACATGCATATACTAAACTAAACATGCATATACACACACAAATAATCAATGTTGGTTTTTTTCTTTTTCTGATACAGAGTAGCTTTGTGGGACAAATGAATTAAAGACACAGTTCAACAATGTGGTGGATCAACATTCACAAAGCCCAAAGTTTTGCTGGCTGAGCTATTATGATAATGCTCATATGCATGAAGAAAAATCTAGCACCCATAAACAGATGATAATCATGCTGTCACAGTGAAGAGATCTAAAGACAAATGTCACGATGCAAATAAATAAAACATTTATTGTACGGTTTATACTGAACACTACTATCTACAGCATACAGAGAGTATGGCAAATCTGGTCACTGAGACATTTTCAACTTTTTGAAGCATTTACCTGCATTTATATTCAATCCATGTTTCTCATAGCTTCATATTTACATAATTTGAGATGCTTTGGTTTATGCAGATCAGCTTTCAACCTCTAAATGTTGTTAACCTAATCCATACTGAATTCTGAAATCCCCATACATGTAGACTTAATACACAGGCCACCAGGTTCCCATTGGGAAGGGGTTACACAAAGCTTAGAATAAATATGAAATGTAGTAGCTATAGGAAGGGCACCCATGATTGAGCACTGTAAGACAATCCCACGAAACATTCACTCTGCTGTATGAAGGATTTTCTTTAAAGGCAAATGCTTTGCAGAGACATGCATGCTGGCAAACCACAATGCAAAAAAACAAAAACAAACACAAACACATATGCACACACCCACACATATTTACAAAAAAAAAACCCAAAACAAAAAAAAACCAACAAATTTTACTTACAAACACTGCAGCTAACTACTGAAAATTTAACTTTATGAGGGACATAATGACATTCCATAACTGACGTGATAAATCTTTCCATTCAATCTCTCACATCACTCCTGTGCTTCACATTTGATATATGAAACCTGACTGAGGTCTCACTTCAAATCAGGAATGACGACGAACTGACATTTAAAATACAATTTACTTTAAAAGCAGTTGTGCGCAGTTTAGCATTTATGGTAGAACTTTTTGCGATGAGCTTGAATGACTGCTTTTGTTTGTTTTTTCTCCCCGAAATCCCAGCATGGTCAAGAAATAATGGAACATTGCAAAGACATTTGGAAGATGTAGAGAACAATGAAATGTTGCACACACAAAAAAAAGTAATAGAATGACACCAAGTTAGTTATCAAGAGGGAAAAACTCCAGTGGAAAAAGTGAATATGGAGATGTCAAGAAAAAGGAAACTGCCACAGCACGCATGAGAGAAAAGACAAACTGACAAGACAACACAACAACTCTTCTCACCAAGATTTGGGGAGGATCGGGCCTTATCCGCCTCTCTCAGGCCCACCAGGGGCACGCCAATCACCCCCCGGGGGAGCGTGGCGGTGTCGCGGGGGTCAACTGACTCCCTGGGGGGAGCGGTGTTGTGGGGGAGGGTGGCAGAGCGCCCAGAAAGGTCCTCGCTAACGGGTCGGGGCTGCCGCTCTCCCTTGTTGGCTGGTGGGGGTTTTGATGAAGGGAGTTACAAAAGGGGGGGGGGGGAGAGGAATAGATTGGGAGGGAATTCGTCATAAGTAATCCGTAAAAGATACTGATGGTAAAAGTTATTTTTTGACAAACTAAACAATGCCCCTTATTTTATAAAAATCATTCTAAACAGGGTAAGGGCTATCACACACACAATTTTAATAGGCATTTCCTAACAAACAATTCAGTGTAACATTTTAGGAGCTTGATTTCCACCCCAGTCTCAAAAACAGACTCTCATTTGCACAGTGTGATGGCGTATTTGAAATTAAAGGTCTCGTTGTGATAAGAGAGCAAAAAAAAAAAAAAAAAAATCTACATGACCTGAGAGCCCAGGTCTTCAGATTCTAGACTAACTGATAGATTATCCACTTGTGGCTAAAACTTAGTAAGATTAGGGAAAGACAACGTCATTCCTATTTTTCTATCTTTCCTACACAGTGCTCATAGCTGTAAAATGCTATTGATTTTCAAGGGCTTACAAATTTGATCACATACTCTCATCTGCTGGGGCAAGACTACAGATTGTCTTAATCAGCCAACATTCCTTTTGATGCCCCTAGCCATTGCTGTAACTATTTAAAATGGCCTTGGTACATATTCATATCTTTGCATGAAAACATATTTCGAATCATGTGAATGATTTTTCCCTTTTGATCTACGATTACTTATCTTTTGAATATACTGTGTAAGCAATTGCACACTTATCAAGACTGAAAACTTGCTCAATCAGAACTTTAAAGAGCAAACTTTGACTTGAAGGTCTCCTGTGACTTAATCATAAAGCAATCACTCAATCAAACACCAAACCAATTGGCAACGATCAAGACCAAATCAATCAAGTCTTTCCCATTTGTCAAGACGTTTGCGTGAAAGAACCACGTGCACGCAACCTCCCAACTTTCAAACATGCACACGACCATACCACCTCTTGGCATGCATCCATCCTCATAAAACCAATACAAAACACCCATACAGTCATCACCCATGCACCATGCAGATGATTCTGATGAGGGAATTCCCAATCTTCAATGACAGGGGGGAATCCCCAATCATAGCGGAGAGGGAAATTCCCTGCATTCCTTACCTCTCTGCTGAGGGGGTGTGGTCTGGCTAAGGATCTGGGCTAGCCCGTGGAAGATGGCCCCCTGCTTGGCGATGGTCATTTCTACCACTTGGCCGGACTTGACCAGGAACTGGGCAGCTCTGTGTCAGGACAATGAGAGAAAATGATACATCTCTATAGTCTTTTCTTCAATGTTTCTCAAAACATACAAGCGAAGAGTTAACAGTTTACTCTACAGTGCATTACATCTGGATTATGGTGATATCGGTTATTTGCTCTGCGGTTTTATTGTCTTCCTACATGGTTAAAGATAATATAAAGTTTTGGTACCTCAAAAGTTCCCTGAATTTTTGTGTTTCAGGTTAAAGTACCTTTCATATAACTGTCACTGTGAGACTTACTCGCCCCAAAGTGCTTTCATGTCTCAGTAATCATGCAATTGACTGCGACCAGCAGCCCCATACGCACAGCGTATTAATGGGACTTCGCATTTTAGCATTCAGGATCATGACAGATTTAGTATCGCGGATAAATATCAACTTAAAATCCAAAAATTTCTTCAATTTGAAGACTTACCAATTAAGTTGAAGTATTGAAAACAGGCTTCGGGCAACGTTTGATTCTGCCAATAGTCCCTTTCTGTCCGAATTGATGACTGAATGTGACTCGGTCGAGAGGACCTTGGGAGAGCTACATACACTGAATACTATGGCCGGCGCATGCGCACACAAACATCTTATCCGTTCATGGATTTGAAATTTGTGCCCACGTGATGTGTGTGCATGCACTGGCTGTAGTATTCAGTGTATGTAGCTCTCCCAAGGTCCTCTCGACCGAGTCACATTCAGTCATCAATTTGAACAGAAAGGGACTATTGGCAGAACCAAACGTTGCCCGAAGCCTGTTCTCAATACTTCGACTTAATTGGTAAGTCTTCAAATTGAAGAAATTTTTGGATTTTAAGTTGATATTTACCCGCGACACTAAATCTGTCATGATCCTAGATGCTACAATGCGAAGCCCCATTACGCTATGCGTATGGGGCTGCTGGTCACAGTTAGCTATGCGTACACGTGTTTTGTATGGGGCTGCACGCTGCTGGTCGCAGTTATCATGCAATAATGGTTTCGTACAATACGTGTACTACCTCGCCGCCGTACGGCGGCGGCTCTGGTACGAAACCATTATTGCATGATTACTAAGACATGAGAGCATTTTGGGGCGAGTAAGTCTCACAGTGTTAGTTACATGAAAGGTACTTTAACCTGAAACACCAACAAAGACAAGGAAATTCAGGGAAACTTTTTAGGTACCAAAACTTTATATTATCTTATAACACTCATCTTCATTTTTTCATTCGAAACATGTTCCAATAATATGATGCATCAATGCTGGTGCATAGGCAAACACATGGAAATGTACAATATCTGCAAAATGTTACCAAGGACCTTTACAAGTTTGAGAAAACCAGCTAATATACTCTGCTTGTGTTTGTCAGATTGTATCATGTAATAAACATGTACCATCACGGACCTCATGAAACTCGTAACTCTGAGCACAGACAGCTCTGGTACAGACTTTTACACTGAAAAAATTCACTTTCTGAAATGTATACTCAGAGAAGTTCTGTACAAACATTCATGTAGCTTGGGCCCTGTTGCATTAAACTATGGTAACTCTGCAATCAATGATTTACTACAGCAATCCATAGCCAATAAAACCTAAGAAATCACAGTCTGTGTC
The DNA here is from genome assembly GCF_040938485.1 of Diadema antillarum. NCBI lineage: Eukaryota > Metazoa > Echinodermata > Echinoidea > Diadematoida > Diadematidae > Diadema > Diadema antillarum. The sequence goes on from NW_027271190.1 coordinate 1,534,845, forward strand.
CATTGTCTTCAGAGTTATCTATGCCACAGGGTCCTGGTGATTCCACTGCCAATTAAAAGCTAAGAAATCACTGATGGTTACTGCTGACTGTAAAGTTACCATAGTTTTTAGCAGTGGGGTCAAGATAATGAATGTGTGGGTGCTTGTGACAGAGAAAGAGGGAGGAAGGGGGGGGGGGGGGGTGGAAGAGAGAGAAAGAGATGTAAAGTATATCCTTACGCATCTTGGTCCAATCCAATGAGGCTGTTACCATCCACAGAGAGGATTTGATCACCTGCCTTCACTCGCCCATCCTGACGGTGACAAACAAATATGAAATGAATAAAGTACATTCCATTCATTGGTATACAATGTGATGTCAACCACAACCTTTACAACAACAACAACTATAACAACAACAACAACAACAACAACAACAACAACAACAACAACAACAACAACAACAACAACAACAACAACAACAACAACAACAACAACAAAAAAAAAAACCTGCAGCAGCAGCAACTGTAATAACAACTCACAAAAAACTACCCAACCTCCCTCCCCCCCCCCCCCGCAAAAAAAAGAAAAAAGAAAAAAAAGACACCTTCAAGAGAGACACAAATCAACATTTATCACAGCTCCTTTCGCATTTGATGCAATTGATACTGGTAAATATGCTCCTGAAGTTGCAACATCATTTGTCATCAAAATACTTTGCTGTGATAGGGACAGTAGCTAAGAACTACACACCAGGAGTACTGCTACATCAAATCTATACAAAAGCAACAACTATCTTTTAAACTCTTAAAATTTCCACAAGTTACATATGAACTGATCAAGAACCCCTTTCACTTTTCATGCATGCCAATTGGCACACAAAGCACTGTCAGGCTTTAACAGACCAGTGATCCAGGTATGAAATGATCCTGAGAAAGAAGAGTACTGTAAAAGCTTTTATTTTTGCGAGGCTTTAATTTTTCTGAATTTCACAAATTTTGAATTACTGTTGGCCTGCAAATTTAACACCATGTGAAACACTGCCAGGTTCAGTAAAGTACCTATGATGGACTTGCGTCAAATCGCGAAAACAACATCTCGCAAAAATGTCTGTGACCTCCTCAATCGCGAAAATAACAGCTTTTGCAGTAACTTTTCTACACTTTGATATACTATTCACGGCCAGTTTGTAAGATCTCGCCTGCCTTACCCTGTCAGCTGCAGAGTCAGGTACCACAGCCTTGACGTAGATACCAATCTGGTTCTGACCAACTCCCTGAAAAGATGACACGAAATATACTTTGCATTTGATTGGTTTTATGCCTTTCTTCCATTGCTTAATTAGTGTAACAGAACATCACACACATTGGTATACTTTGTGAAAGGCAGAATGGAATCTCTCTTTTTCTCTAACCCAAGCTAATTTGCACTGTTGTATGACTAGCAGTTCTACAATATTAAAAAATAAACCAAAAAATAATAAAACAAATGCACATTTTAACTCTTACCTAATTCATATCATAAAAGAGGTGTTCCACATGAATAACACTTTGGCTCTAATCTCTCCCTCTAAAAAAAAAAGTGAATTTCTAAACATTTTCAAAATATAATTTCACTTTCTGTAGAAGTCCAAGAATCTAAGTGTGCAGCATACTGCAGTAATTTGTCTTTGCAAGATCATTACTATAAGCTGAGACAAAATTCAGTTGCTGAGCAATTTCCGGTACCAGGCATATACATCAAATATACAAATAATCATCAAGTCTTCCTTTAACCTACCGTTGCAGCTACGATGCTCAGTCCCATGCCTGGCTTTCCATGTTTGTCCAGCTGGATGTGAATGATCTCTGGCTCTTTACCAGGTGGCTTGGCGTCTGGCTTCACCTGCGGCTGTGGAAGAAAGGAAACAACAAAATCAACAACAGTGACATTAATTAACAGCTAATTAATTATTAATCAATTATCATCTGTTTCCATTTTAGTCTCGGAAACTTAAGAACCAAAGATATACAGCATCATAGCGTCCGACATCCTTCATCCTCAAAGATCTTTTTTTTTTTTCCACATATGAATACTGAATGGCCTTAAAAGGTTGTTGTTTAATCATCTGTCAAGAAACATTCTGAAGAGACTGTTCAAACATTAAAATGTTCATTTATAGTTGCAGCACAGGGTCCACTTTGGGCCAGAGCATTGTTTTGGGAAACAACAGAAAAGATCACTTCTTAGAACAACTTCAAGTTTCCACATTTAAGTGGTCTAATCTTTCTTACAAGTCATTTGTAGAAGTTTACCAATATTAAAATTATTCTTGTGTCACCATCGTCATTCAGCAGGGCCCTGTTTTATGAAGAATTATAACGGATTACATAGTTGATTTCTATGGTAAGTCTAAGGCAGCCTGTGTGGTAAGGAAATTTATAATGGATTATATCTTTTGATAAAACGGGGCCCAGAACTTCTAAGTAGCAGCTGTGGGGTGACATGGAGCATCTAGTCACTAACTTTTCTGTCTTTACCTCTATGTGTGGCTTGGAAGGAGGTTGTGGAGACTCTGGTGACTGTGGTTCAAGAATGGAGGGCTGGTTGCCGTACATGTGGACAGTCCAAGTCCCATTGGCCTTGGGGTGCGGCGTCAGGCGAACTTGTGCTGGGTGGGATAAAAAGAAGCCACATTTATGCTGTTGGTACCTCTCTATCTTTGTGTGAATCTCACTCTCCCTCTTTTTCTCTTCATGAAAAGCAAGGAAGAAATAATCAAAATACACAGATAATGGATTTTAATGGCTGTAAAATCAGTGAGGGCTTAAAAGCAAGAGTACGAATGTTACTTGCTGATTCTAAACATGGGACTTTACCTTTATTATGAAAACAGTTAGAGTAATAATCTAACTCTTTTGTGCAGGCAGTTACTACTAACATTGGTTTGAAAATCGATGTAACAAAACATCATACTTATCAAGACATCTTCTTAAATCTGAGTACGCACAATGAACGATACAGGAGACATGAGTCAATATTTGTTTGTCTTTGGATAGTTTGCATTCTGTGTAACGACCTGTGGCCTGCATGAATGCAAATTTATAGGAAAGTTGTGGAAACCACAGATCGCATCAATACATTAATATCCCAAACACCCAGAAGCTCTGGGGGTTTCAGTACTTAGAGTGTGAATTGGCACAATAAAAAAGAAAAAAACAAAACAAAACTGAAGAAGTACTCTGAGTTCCCAATATAGAAACCTTTTGTTACGTCATCAATGCCAGCGCACGGCGCGCCTTGTCCTGGACAGAAACTACAGCACGCTCTCTATTGCGCGCATGACAACCTCAAAAATATGCAGCTTGAACTCCCAAGTTCATTGACCCTACCTGCCAAAATACGGAAATATCCTTCATTAAATCCACAAAAATTGCTTGATCACTACCAAAATTTCATCATCTGTTTCTTGTGTTATCCTCAACCTTTTCTGCAAGTTACATCCAAATCCATTCACAGCTTTTTGAGTTATTTTGCACACGGACAAACAAACCAACAGTAATGAAAACATAACCTCCTCCCTTGGCGGAGGTAAAAACACCCCATAGTATAGTCAATAGTCTCTGACATAGAAAAGTTTAAGAGACTCACCAGCCTGCACCAGTGGGTTGAGGAACTCCCTCAGTCCGTTAGGGATGCCCTTCACGATGTCACTGGAGTATCCGTCTTCGGGCAGGAAGGCCGCCACCCGCAGCTCCCGCTCCTCTTCCAGGAGAATGGGACGCCCCTCCTGCTGTGCCTGCACCTCCTCTGGGGATGCAGCATTGGCGGTTGCCTAGGAGACAAACAGGTTAAATCCATTTATCAAACTTGCGTGACATAGCAGCGAATGACCAGTGCACCCAAACTGTATTCCATGTATCTGCAAGTATCAACAAGAATGTGTGTAATGAGTACCACAGTACATCATTTGTATTGGGTTTTCCATATTCTTTGGTGCAAAACAGTTTATTATATAAACTCACAAAGTGATGCTATGCCGCATATTGCTTTAGGCAAATTACAAAATACCTCATTTGATAATGAAATCCATACAGCCGGGGGGGGGGGGGGGGGGGGGGGGGGGGGTATAATTGAACAATTATAGGGAACTGGATGCTGGTTTGCATGATATTACCTTAGCAATGGCTTCAGGGGGGATCTCGATGGCCCCCTTGGGAGGGATGTAGTTATCAAGGAGTGCTTTCAGCTGGCGTGTGTTCAGCTTCCAGCTGCCAGAGATGGCAGCGTTCAGCTGGGTGGAGTTCTCCTTGGGGGTGATCAAAAGCTCCAGGGCCTGTCATGGATTCAATGAATAAAAATATTCATGAATAAGAAAATATGTTGATGGATGGATAAACGAGAGAATGAAATAAGTGGAGAATGAATGAATATATTGACAAATCAAAAATAGTTTCACAATAGCAATGATAAAGAACTTCTGAACAAGCTACATGTATTATAAGTTGGATTCACCTACAACTGTAGTATCCATTATTTCTTGGGGAATTACTTCCCCACTGAGATCAATTCATGACAAAAATGAAGTAATGGTGCAATCATAATCTCTCCTTTAAGTGTGCAAGTTGAAATGCCCTTGTTCATGAAGCTTACAAAGGGGGCATTGGTCCTACACAGAACATTAGAGTATACTTGGTAAATTACTGAACAGCTCATCACATGAATACCAAGGAAGTACACTTTGCCTTACAGAGTCTGAAGAATTGACAGGCATGTTTTCAAAGTTCTGAAAATACTTATAACTCACTAGATTTTCACACCTCTGCAAATAACATACTCAATATGTGACCCTGCACCACAAAACCACCAATAAGTCACCAAACGTGGATTTTTAGTTAAAGGCAGATTCTGAAAGAGCAGATTCTAAGCTTTAAAATGATGTATAACTCATTTCAAATGGATTCTCCCAACCTATATAGATATTGGAAAGGAAGCGCACACTCTAGAAAGTGTGAACTGAGAAAAGAGGCTCTGAAGTACAGGGCCTACTCAAGTGCCTAATCTTATACTAAGCCGTGCTACCTGTGCCATGAATGGGACAAAAACATGATGTCAACCACTGTAGCACCAACAATCAAGGGATTATAAGATTAAGCTGTTATTGAGCATGGTCTATTACCCCATTCTGACCATTTTAAATGTCAACTTTCAGAGCAGTAGCATCATCCTTTCAAAAGTTATTACAGTTGAAAGTGAAGAGGGTGCAAAGGATTTTCAAGAAATGAAAGGGGCCTCTAAGAAAAACCTGATCACAATACTCTACCAAAAAAGGGTTGTAGAAAAACTGCTGAAAATCCACTTTCCCATTCAATTTATGATCCCAAACTCAAGAATAATGTAAAAGAAGAATAGCTCTTTCAGAAAATATGGAAAACTAGAAATTGACCAGGTTGACCCATTTCCATTTCAGCTTTCTTGAGTCCTCATGTAAAATCAAGGGGTGCGACTTTTTATTTGTTTTGTGATACACGGTCACATATGACCTCCCCCAATCTGTTGCCTCAAAAACTACAAGGGTTCTTTATGTTGTTATTCTAAGTTCTGATTGGAAATTTGCTCAAACTTTTCACTGTCCTGTTCCTGATTTTCTGCTTCTAGTCATACAAACTAATATTTAGGGTGGCCTTCTCCTCTTTGATGAAGAAAGAAAACACGGATAGACATAGGCACCTGCTTCAATTTCTCCAGGTGGGCCTCTGCGGCCAGCTCCAGGCCCTGCTTCTCGGCCCAGGCGTCCACGCGGGCCAGGCGGCGCATGAGGCGGCGGCCCCAGTCCTGGGTGCAGAGGCCGGCGTGGCGGGGCGAGGTCACCAGCCGGTTGAAGAGGCTGGCGCTGATGAAGTGGAAGAGCTGGGAGAAGAGCTGGATGGTGAGGGCGGCATTGACGCGGCAGACGCGCAGCAGCGTCATCGCTGACGACAGGATCTGGAGGACGTCGCCTGCAGAAAGCAAAAGGGATGAAAGGCAACGAATGATGTCATATTGAATACTGTAAACTATTAAAGAATTCATGGCAATAGGAAATTACAGTTGTACCATCCCCTTTCAGTACAGACATTTGTCATCACCTCTTAGCACAAGGAATCTACTGTCTCCCTATTTGAAAGAAAAAAAGGTATCATCTCACCATAACTATTACAACGAAAATTATGGGCTCATCCAGGTATAAAGAACTTGAAGTCTTTTGTTCTTGTTCTTCTTTCATCGAGTATTTTGTCACTATAAAATTTTTCATCTATACTATCTACAATGTATTTCTAAAAATGGTGACGTGCTAAAATTCTATTTTTGTCACAAACATGAGGAAGAAAGACATCATATGGCATATGTCCAGGTACGATCAAGAAAGGAAAATTACTGTAAGAGAAATATTGAACAATCAAAGTACTCAAACATTACCAGAAGAAATAAAGTCCCAGATGCCATATTTGTGATTACAGGACAGTATGCATCTTCTACATGTCTTGATACAAGTTTTACTCTCCTTTATCACATCAAAGTTCACTCATCCCCAAAATGTAGTTATCTATATTCCCATGTTCAATTTACATGAAGAAAAAATGCCTCCACAATAAAAAAAAAAAAAATGTCCTAACCTACATTACAGCAATGACCATCACTGGTATACATATCATTGTGTGAAAGACAGTGGAGAGCACCATAAAGAAAAATAAAGCATCTCCTTCTACTATGGAACCATATCTTTCCTTCAATTAAGCAACATCTTTCCTTCAAGCAACATGTCTTCCTGATATATCCAAGTATCTTTCTCTTGACAATGTGGGAGCAATGCACTTCTGACAGCTTTTTCAACCTTTTGTCTCTTGATAATGCATGTTGCAGTTCTTAAATACCAAAAAATGTATACTTTATAGTATGAGGAATCAGTGCATATCAGTGTCAAACTGTTTTCAAAGGCGACCAGGAAATATGCATCTTGTATACTCGCACATGGACCATTTGTAAAAACGAAAAACGAAAAGGTTTGGGTGAGACTTTTAAAATCTTCACTGGCAAAAGTCTGACTATATGTCACATGTTTCTTGTTTTTCCACTTAATTATTATAGTTTCATAAGCAAACTAAAATGATCTTTCCTTTTTTTTTCTCTAGTAGCAATTGCACTCAAGTATGAAGTGTCTGAAGCAGCCAAAGCGTAATTTTCCAACATGAAATGAGAGAGAGAGAAAAAAAAATAACACAGAACAAGAACATGGACTACAATGTATGTCCTTGTGATACAAAACCCAGGCCACTGCAAGGAGACAAGGATGATTTCAACCATCAAGTTTTTATTTTTATTGCGGAACTAAGAGAGATGGTTATTACTGGCACAAAGGGAAAACTACAGGTACATACTAATTACTACTGCATCTACAGAAAGGTGCATCTATAGAAATGTCTTACATGCATTAGCAGCAACTACATTTCATGCTGTGTCACCCATACAATAATTACTGGACAGGTCTGAGTAACAGACTACAAGAGAAGAACTCATTCTGTTAGAATATACCAACATTATATATACAGAAATCTAGTCTCCTTCACCATCCGTTGATAGCCACCAGTTCAAAATAGCATCGCAATCCTCTTCATCACCAGAAAATTTCAGTTAATCAAGACTACCACAGCATCTGAACAGCACTACTCTACTGGCAAAGGAACAATTCTGCCTGGATTGGCTGGGAGCATTTATCCTACATGCATAACTCTATCTGGGGCAGCATTCACAATTGCACCCAATTCTGTAGCCAGAGTGAAAACACAAAGCCTATGCAAAAGGCAATACTATAGTTAAAATAAAGCAAGCATTTCTACTGAAAGCACTTCTCTGAGTATTACACATCATTCTCTTTCAAAAAGATAAATATTCTAACATCAGTCACAGGCAAACAATAAGAATATAGGAGGTGCAATCTTATAGCTTGACTAAATCTACCTGTAAAGTTTAGCAACACTTGGCAACTACAAGTGTAGCTCATGTCAAATGCATGCATGGTTTAGTGAGAGTAAAAAAGGCAAGGTATTCAAGTGGAAACTAATAGAAGTACACATAGCACAGGTTTTGGCCATGGGGTCAGATTCGATCTACTCATGCCTGTCATTCTCATTCTTGCAGGAGGCAAAGTTAATTTAACACTGCATGACTACTGACATTAAATACCCAGGTATCACTAGACTATGTGTGTCATGGATGGCTTGTGACAAGTATGGGACAGAATAGACCCGAGACATTCCAGACAGTGGTGTACAGTTACAAGAATGAGGTTCCCTGTGGTTAGACTGTGTGGGCATGCATGAGTTCGGATGTTGAGAGGATGTGATGGGGATGGAGCTGTGTTGCCATGGATACAGGGAGATGAGTGAGTTGCTATGGATACTAAATGGGGTGGGGGTGGGGGTGGGGTTAATTGGTGCCTACCTATTGTTGGGCGTCCACTCATGGGGCTGCTCGACGGTGGTCTCATCCAGCGCCCACTCTCAACACTCTTTGAATCCTCGTCTGGACGGGTCAAACGGGAAGATTCAGTTGGACACTCAATGTCATATCTGGCCCGTGCTGCCTGTGCCCTCAATCCCAAAACTCTTACAAACACTTTCTATCATCAGTAACCAAAACAGGTTCACAAACCCGTGGCACTCTTGTCATACTGTTCTTTGTGATAGATATGCACTTAAGTGACGAAACGTTCCTTAAATGATCTCATCGCTTTTGACTTAAAAGAGAATAAAATTACACTCTGTCTTCATTATACATTGTAGGTCAAAAGAAGTAGACATGCTCAAAACATCATCACATTTTTATCTTGTATCATGTGCATTCCTTGAGCAAGTGCAGAGACTGAGTTCTTGGATAACCTATATGTTAGTTAGAGTTAGTAGAAAAACACTGTGATACACTCAAAGGGGCTTCGACAAAAACTGAAGAGAAATTTCCAGTAAACAAACTACCAGACTAACAACATTCCCAAATCAACCAGTTTATAAACTTATTTCCCTATCTTCCATGTGAATGGTAAATTGATAATGACTTTTGTTTGATACTCAACATTTTTTATATTAAACTGAATCCACTGCCACCCTCTCCCTGGGTTCCTTAGTATGTCCAAAAAAGTCCATTACATTTGGCAATTAGAAACATAACCCCTTATTCTTCATGTAGATATGATGTTAAATTAAAAACAAGTGATCTATACTCAGCATTTTCCCCATTAACTGAATTCCCCTCCCCTCCCCCTCCTCCAGCAGTTCTTTGGGTCAAGAATCAGTTCCAGAAAGTTTTCTAGACTGATATAAATCAGTGAGCAGACGAAAGGCGTCTATGATATACCATGCAATCAGGCATAACAGTAATCTAAACAGAATCTGATTTGTATGTAAAGTCACAGATTTTTGATGATCTCATATCATGCAGGATGCAATATGGCTGAATGATGTTCTTGTGTCAAAATGCTCATTGATACATGATAGATATTCATGTCAGACAGACTGTGGAGACTTTGCTTGAAAAAAGAACAACACAACAAAAAATGGCATTCTAGATTCTGAATTATCTCAAATCAAAGTCAATGATAGGATCAAGAATAAGGATCCATGACATTTTGACGATAAAACACACACACACACACACAAACAGATGGAAAATGAGTACTAAACCAAGTTGTCACAATGCAAATGACTTTTAAATGATGTGCAAGACAAGGTGACACAGAAAGTCATTTTCACAGTGAGGAAGATGGTTGTCTTGATGTGATGACATGAGTACTGTCATAATTTAAAGCAAAGGAGTAGAATGAGAGTGAGTCCTGGAGGCATGGACCACTGTGGCTTAGTGGTATATGTCTCGGATACATCGTACAAAGTATGTTTGTGTGGTTCAAAGCTTAGCCTTCCCGATACAAGTAGCGGAACATCCGTCATGTACTCATCATGTTAGTTTGTCTTAGCATTTCATTGCCAGAGAGTGTAAACAATCTACTACCAGGAGATTTTGAACTTCAGCAGAGATGTGGATGTTTAGTACAGTATTCTTTGCCTCATTGCAGTGCTGGTAAGAATTGATTTTACCAAATTTACCAGAGGATACCCAATTAAGAGAAATCGCAACAAATTTGATGAGAAATCCAACAAAAATGATGTACGATAGAAAAATGTATACAACGACCTCAAATTCTGAATCGTGTCTACAGTCTCTAGCCTTAGGAATCTCAAGATGATGAGGTGTCATGTAGTATATCAATAAATGAAAAAGAAAACTGCTTATATTATCAATATATCATGTAAGAGTAGCTAATTTATGAGCTCCTGACTTTCCCTTTGCCAGTAACACCAGTCTTGATTTTCCAGTTTTGTAGCAATGATCCTGCTCCAAATTACTCCCAATCAATACTATGTGTATTCATCAGAACAAGGAAACCTGACAAAAAACTTAAAGGTTCAGAGAATGTCTGCCTGATGACATTTCTCTTTAAGAAAAAAAAAATTGTGTTAGTAGATATCTTTTGCAATAACTGCTTTAAACCCATTGAGGATGAGTCCTAAGTATACTCGGCCAAGTGTCTGTGGGAAATGCGTGTTGAAGCAAGATCAGTCCATCCTCAAGGGTTAATGAATATCCCAAACTAAACATTCATCACTCTCCTTTTCAAACTAGTAGGGCAAAGTACAGCCCAGGGGGGTGTTTCATAAAGCTGTTCGTAAAGTTACGAACAACTTACCAGCGACTGGTGATCAGTTCTGATGTGCTATATTCATCAGAATTTCCATAATTCAGCACAAGAACTGATCACCAGTCGCTCGTAAGTTGTTAGTAACTTTACGAACAGCTTTATGAAACTACAGCCCAGGTGTCACATGACTTACCTGCTGAAAAGTCCCGCTCCATATCTGCCTCCTCGCTGGGATCCAGAAAGGCAGAAAGGTTCTTGTTCAGCTCAATCTGCATGGCACGCACAAGATGCCTGTTGGTGTGGAAAACAAAGACCATTTAGTGCATTTTGACAACGAGAGCGAGTACAATCATATTTTTAGGTCTCATGCAGAGGGACCTGTCTCCACACCTGATCATGTCAATGCGAACCAAAAGAGATAAAAATTACTAAACAATCTGCATGCATCTCAACACTATCACCATACCCAACAAATCCAACCCTCTTTCAAAGAGGCATTTCATAAACAATGGAAAGATATCCTCCTCCACATACACAGCTTAACAACCATCTTCAATATCACAGTCATCATCACCATCATCTTCATCACTTTCATCACTTTCATCACCATCACCATCATCACCTCTACCACCATCAAATCTTAAACAGTGCATATCAGAACGCAATGTCAACATCAACACACAATGACATATTTAGTGTGAAGACTGCACATATGCCAACTACATACAGAGAATCTGGTAACCATGACAACACTGGGCAACCCCTCATCCCTCCTCCCTCCTCCTCACCTGAAGGTGTTCTGGATGCACGACTGGAGGATGTCTTGGGCGTCGTGGGAGATGCCACCAATGTCACGGTCCTGCTGGATGAAGTGAAGGAGCTCCGAGACGTTGGCCAACCAGAACGTGAGGGCGCCAGCCACTTGGGACTCCTCCTGCAAACGCAGGTCACAAGCAATTTTGGGTACATTCTTCTTTTTAAAAAATTTTTTAATACTGGTACAGGATTCACCCCATTGCTGTAACAAAAGGACCAGGGGAAATTCCATACAATATTTCATGCCAAATGACTGCCTCTAAAGAATGGCCAGATGAAAGCATCAGTTGCGTGAATTTGGTGTGGTAGTGTAGAAGCATAGTGTCATAAATTGATCCAGTGAACTGAACTAATAATGGAGGGGAGTGGAAAACATTTAGAACAACTACCCAAAAAGTACGAATTAATCAACAAAGGATCTCTCTCTATCAATATCAAACACAAGAATAATTTGAATGAAATATTACATGGAAGCCGTGTCCACATCAAATGGTACACAAAGCAGACATTTGTATGGATATTGGAATGGTTTGCAAGAGAGGGGTACGAATTATGGTACAAAGACCTCATTTAATTTTCTTAACACCTTCCCCATATGTGATTAAGGGCAAAAAGGCACATGACTCGGAAGTGATGAAGGTGCTTGCCATACCTCAACCGTCCGGTCAATGATGTCGGCCATCTTGTTGAGGAAGGCAGAGAGGCGCTGGGCCCTCTCTGTTGGGCCCATTTCTGGGCGGTAGAGCTTGGAGAGGCGGTACCGACAGGCCAGGTAGAGGGCGTAGGTGGGAGCAAGCTTGAAGTACAGCTGGGCGCCATTTACATCGTGTACCACAGTCTTGAAGAAAATCTCCTCGGCTGATGGACACACAACAAATAAAAGGAAAAATGATTAGTACTTTGAATACAAATGCTAGAAACAATCCAGTCTATGTTACAGACTCTAAAACTTTTTTTAACCACGCATATCTCCTTCAGCTTGAACCCACCAACATTAAAAAGTCAGAGTTCTAACTTCATAGATGCTTTTCTCAAAATCATGTCGACTGCAAGGGGGAAATTCACACAATTCTATAGCGTCTTTTGCTAAAGGGGCAAAACTGGATTAATCCTACATGAAGGAGAAATCAAATAAATTGGACAGCCTAAGCAAACATATGTCTACAAGCCACTTGAGACACAGTGACAGAAAACTGGAAACTGCGTGCTAACAACCAAGACTTAAAAGGGAAAGCGGGAATGACAATTTTTGATAATCCTACTTAAGAAAATCATCACTTTATAATCAGCTGTCCACATAACAAGCACAATGGCACAATTACTTCCCTTTTTATGAAAAAAAAATCACCACCATTTTGGTTGGAAGCATACAAAAATTAGACATTAAGTGGGCAGAAAATTACTGGAAGGTTTGAATGTTGTATCACCCACCTGTATCTCTGAACTCTAGACTCAGTGGCAAAACTTCAGTGTTGGGATCACGTACCTGCAAAATGACAAGACAGGTTTGGGTATTGAGCATGAGCACAAATTTTAAAGACCTGGTAAAGTGGGGATTCATCTGTGGCCCGATTCATTCGCTGCCCACTGGGGTACATCATGGATAGCCCTGGTCAGCGAATGCATGCACTGAAGCATACGTGCATCAGTATTGTCCACTTCAGTCAAAATTCTTCAGATGGATGTTCCTAGACATAGATCAGTGGTAAAGCTGTACACAAGATGTTACGGGAATTCTCAAATATATCTGAGCCGGGCCAGCCTTTCTACTCCATGGTATCCCTACATCTGCAGGTGTTTATTCTGAATCCGAATTTATCACTCAGCACCCTCAATCTTTCCCCATAGAATTACTATAAAATACAATATTTTTGAGGCATGAAATTTTCGCGAATTGGAGCTGATGGCCTTTTTAGCGGCATGAAATTTTCGTGAGTGTCCACGAGCATTCAATGCGTAAAACGTAGACAACAACTTTCGTGTGCGTTTTAATTTCGCAAATCTTGGCTCTCGCGAAATTCGCGAAATTAAAATGCACATGAGCATTCTTCCTTTTACAGTAAACTGAAAATCTTAAATCATTTGATCATCACTTGTTTTCCAGTAGATCAGTGGACACCAACAATAGATGCAAAGTATACTCTTCAATTCATGTATATTCCCATACTGCAAATAAGAATATGGGGACAGAATAATGTAAATGACTGCATAACCTTTGTGTTCAAATGGTCTATCATAAACACACTGGGGGTATTGTAATGAGACTATTTGAACAGACATAGTGTGTATCACACAACATTATTGCTACAAGCGTGCGCTTGTGAGATTATATGGGAGTATATAAGTAGCATGGAGAGCACATGAAAACCTACTCATTCGCTTTGAAAGGTGTCAGCCTTACAAGAAGTTTGCCCCGACAGAAATAAGAAGATATTAACTGCAATTTGAGGTGCTGTGAGGTCAATTTTTGTACACCTGCCATGTGTGTGGATCAATAGAAGAAAGATTCATACTCTTTCTTTATTTTTCCTAGATATTCTTATTAATCTCTTACCCTTTGCCATCAAACAAAAAAGCTCAGCCATTTTTACCGACACTGACTTATCATTCCTACACCAAGGCACAATTTTGTTTTGGACAAAGAGCACACAATAGTTTCTACCTAGGCATCTTTCCGTCAGTTCATTTACAACATAAAGTTTAATACAAGTAGGGTAGATAATTATGCTGAGAGACTTAAGCGTGATTCTTGCAAAAATCAAAATGACAGTGTCAGTTTGTATGACATTTGCAAATCATAGTATTACCACTCAACTAGGTGGCATAACAAGAATGAAAGAAGAAAACAGGGGGGGGGGGGGAGAAGGAAAGAGAGGGAGGAAAAAGGGGAGAAGGGGAGAGAGACTTAAACAGTACGTTATCAACACTGAGGTGTGGGCTTGGTTCATGAATATCTTTTCCTCTATCAAAAGGTCCACACAAGAACTGAATCATCTTCTTAAATGAGCAGAATACAATGAGCTGCTGGATAAATACTGTGAGTAAACATGCACGGATGAGGCAAAATAAAACAGCTATCATAAATGAACTGTAGCAGAGAAAAGAAGAGATAATTACATAACATGCATCCTAACAGGTGAAAGTTATTCCCATATCTGAGAAGGACTGTGTAATCCTCTTTTCAGGACACAAAGAGATAAAGATAGATGAGAGACAGATGTGAGAAAGAGATAGATGAGAGATAGATGAGAGATAGATGAGAGATAGATGTGAGATATATAAGAGTAGATGAGAGATAGATGAGAGATAGATGTGAGATATATAAGAGATAGATGAGAAATAGATGTGAGATATATAAGAGTAGATGAGAGATAGATGTGAGATATATAAGAGATAGATGAGAGATAGATGAGAGATGGATAAGAGATAGATGAGAGATAGATATTAGAGGTAGATGAAATATATCTTGCAGATTTAGGAAGACTTGGATACTCTATATAATTCATCTAATACACCAATAACTGCAATAATTCTTGAGTAAGAATGTGCAGAGGTCAAGACAGCTCTGAATTAATTTTAAGAAAATGATAAAGAGGAAGTGCAGTTTGGTTCCCTCACTTCTACCAACCCCAATCCCCCTACCCCCCCCCCAACAAAAAAAAAAATGTACCCAGATGACTAGCAACAGTCAGCAAGTGATACCATACCAGTATCTAATATCTTTAGAGACAAATTCCTTTCACTTTTTTCCACATAAATGCGAGTATTAAATCAAGGCTATTGGTGACCATGCACTAAAGGGCATTATCAAATACTCTGCACTGCTAGATGCTTGTGTGCATGTTTTGAATATGAATGTGGACAAACGAGGGTGCGCTTGAATTCTCTTGCTCATAAGGTGAGGGAGGGTCAATGCAAGAGGCCAGATAATGCAGTGAAGTACAAACACACAGGTTGTCTAACTGTTACCATGCCAACCATGCAGTGACACATTCAAGACAGGAGCACAAGGCAATTAAGGATGATGATACTGGACTGTGCACTAGAGATGAGAATACTCGAGTCAATGATGGGATAATAGGGTGATCACAGAGCTATCCTTTTTGGATTCATCTTATTCATTTTGAGTGCATATTTTGAAAGATGGATGCAGGCAGTTGCCATGGTGACGCAAACCAGAAAAATACGTAGGAGACGGGGACCGAGTTGGGACCCGTCTCCACCTGATCCATGCTACCACTAACCTCCGCTGGGGGCGCTGAATGCGTCGCTATGTGACCGTTGGCACCAAAAGTGGTCTCAACAGTGTACGTAGTGCTTCGAGTGAATATCTGTGGACACACGTGTGTGTTAGGTCACAGATAGGGAGGGTTAGTGGGTTAGGTTGAAGTACTGTAGAATCTGAGGAGGAGGCTCATGTGA
This sequence comes from Diadema antillarum, assembly GCF_040938485.1. Lineage (NCBI taxonomy): Eukaryota > Metazoa > Echinodermata > Echinoidea > Diadematoida > Diadematidae > Diadema > Diadema antillarum. The sequence goes on from NW_027271190.1 coordinate 1,550,770, forward strand.
TTAGAGGAAAACTGGTCTCGTGATCCTAAAATTGAGCAAGTGCATATGCATATATCATACTCTGCTTCTCCCTGTATTTTTCTTTTCTCTTTCAATTCTACGTTCTCAGATTCCCCCACCTTTCTGACTGCAAAATAGGGATGGTTTGGCTCAAAAGTAGGAAAGAAAGGCCAGTTTTATTTACAAGCGTGTGTAATAAAAGAAACTCCAATTGAAATAACAGCTGGGAATGGTCAAAATTCAGATTCTTTCCTCCAAATTCAGAAAGCTTGGGAGGTTTGCTTTATATCATTACATGCTTGAAGTTGGTTTTCTAAATAGAATATAGAAAGTTATAAATGGTGGACTGATTTGAAGTTAGCCAGAGGTACCTTGGAGGTTGTGGACTAATTGACGTGTATATGTATTCAGATTCTTTTCGACCACTCCTAGCTAGCAAGTCTTCCTATTTCATGCCTAGAACCTTCAATCTCAAAGTTAGGGTAGAATCCTCTTCTCCTGGGCTTTGTAGTTTGTATTTGATTTTATCTGACAACATCATTTAGCATTAGAAGGACCTATGTCAACTTTCTGCTCTGGTGATGACAGCCTTTAGTGATGTTGTATACAAGAATTCTTTTAATTTCCTTCCCCCCCCCCCATACGAAGACACCTTTGTAAAGTGTAATTAAGATTAAAGATTCCATCTCCCCTTGTCTTTACCACCAGGCCTATTAGTGAACTTTTTGTACACAATATCAGTATTATATCTGACATGTTCTTTGTCTTTCTATCAGGTTCTCTCTTCCGAAAAATTAAAAGAATAAAATTTTCAATTCTGCCTTCTGAGAAGAAATATTTAGGAGCTGTGTATATTTGTTGTTGTTTTGTCTATGTAGAACAATTTGGTGTCGGTATAAAAGTCCCATACATAACATAGTACAATATCCATTAAACACTATCCCACAACTCTTACACATGCAAACACTCATGAGGTTTAATGTCTGAATAAAAAAGTACTCAATATAGGGCCACTACAGGAGCACGAGTACACCGCATACAATAGGTTTAAAGCATGCACATTTTTCTCTGGGTCTAAATTAGTATAAAGCACTCAAGCATATTTTTCTGCCACAAAAAGCTATAACCTTGGGTCATAGGCTTTGCTGTTCATGATCATCTCCAAACACAGATGAATCCATGTATGTGGTTGAAATGCCCATAAGATGTCAAACTTTTTTGTGTGTGATAACTATTAAAATTTTTACAAATTTGCTCGCTGTTGCTAGGGTAGCTGCACTGATGAAACTTGCCAGAAAGTTCAAGGGAGAAAGGGATAAAAATGCAGGGTTACATATTTTGAGAAAATTTGGACTTGTAATACTGAGAAGTACGCTCCAGAATTTGATCAGTGCAAATGTAGTTACTAACCTTGAAATTAGGACAAAGATATATTTCACTGTAGATTCAGGCATCACTAGCCAAAGCTCCCCATTCAAATGTGCAAAAAAACTGTATATCAGGTGAGATACACATGTGATCATGCGGTATGGGATATCAGAGCCAGTAGTCTATTAATACCCAACAGCATTCAGCTACAACATATATCTCTTCACTCTTGTCACTATTTATAAACATCAGGAAACCGGATAATTCCTAAAAATGGACATACAACAAAGAAACCAGGTTAACTGCTTTAGCACACCCTTGGTTTGGACACAAATAACATAAACATGCTCTTGTACAACACAGTTCCAGTGCTCTAGATACGGATATAGAATAACACTCCTACATACAAAAGAACAAAACATTGACACATTTGGACTTATAACAATACTGATCTGAGTCATAAGTCACTTAGATAAAAATTCCTTGGTGTGATAATTTTGTTAATCTTCCTTTTTTTGTTGCTGTTTTCACACCCACTCTCTCTTCCTCTGGCTCTCTCCACCTATCTATCTATCAGTCTATCTATCTATCTATCTATCTATTAATCTATCTATCTATCTATCTATCTATCTATCTATCTATCTATCTATCTATCTATCTATCTATCTATCTACAGTATCTATCTAAACTAAGGAAAAATTAAACAAGTGCAAGGGTGCGTCACAAGAGAGAACTGAACAGACACAGACAAACAGACAGACAGGTAGATGGACAGACAAATAACATTGCCACGGTGAAGAGACCTTGTATCTCAAATTTTGGTGAAAATCACTTTATTGGAATGGATTAATTGTCACATTATCAATAATCAGTTAAGTGACATCCTATTCAAATCCTAGCTGTCTTACTCCAAAGAGTAAGTCACCACAGCACGTGAAATCAGAGGCTCTCCCATTTGTTATAGTGCTTTGGCTGCCACATATTCTCGCTCTCCAGAACACTTGATTTTTCTAGATATAAGGTTTTGTTGACCCACCAGCGATAAGCTTTCTAGACAATTAAATGGAGGGACAGATAAACACATTGCTTGAAAGATAGATGAAAGAGGATAAAGATATATAGATACACAGAATCTTGATTAATAGACGGATAGAAAGACAAATACGTATATAGAATTAGACAAAAGGGGAGGGGGGGGGGAATTACATGTACCTTCTCCTGTTTGCTATTGTATGTCTCGATGCTGCCATCGGCATCAAATGTTGTCTCCACGTGTGATGCATTCCTGTCCTCCCAGTCCTAAGCAGAGAAGAAACGGGACATGGATTAGTGAGAAGACACGGCAAATCAAACAAATGGGAGATTATGTAATCCATTGGGCCTGAGTATAATGATTCATTCTGAAGTAATCACATAATCAAGCTATAAATACATGTCTAGTTTAATGTCCTTTGTGCGCATTCACTCTGAAAAAGATGCCGGCGAGGGTTTGAGTCCAGTCGGGATGGGGGGAAGGGGGCAATTCCCTCACCCTCCCCCCCACCATACATTTATGAGATTTCCATTCAATTCATGCAAAGGATAGATTATGTAACAACGACAACGACAACAACAACAGCAGCAGCAACAACAACAACAACAGCAACAACAACAGCAGCAGCAACAACAACAGCAACATTAACAACAACAATAACAACAACAACAACAAATGCATGTCTGTCCTGTTCCCTGCATACTGATAGGCTCCAAAACATGATTTATGAAAAGCTGTATTTCTGTACACATTGTATTTTATAATCATACCTTCACTTGCACTATACCGAGATAAGATTAAAGCTCTCCAACACTCACGTCAGTGGGTCTTTGATGCAGGGCACACTAACATTTTACTCTGGTGGCCCGTCTGGGCAAATAAAATCATTATTATTTTGTTTTATTTATTCATTATCATTTTGATGGCCCGAAAAAGAAATTTAGTGGCTTGAAATATAAGGAAATATGAAATGTCATTTTCGATTTAAGCTGCCCAATTGGATCACCAAAGGATAGCCCTTTGGAAAGTTGGTGGCCTGACATCAATTTTTAGTGGCCCCAGGCCACCGAGCCACTGCAAATATAGAGCCCTGTTGATGGTAAAAGAACTATGACAAAGAAAGGAAGGTGACAACTCAATCTAAAGGACAACTCACAGGATCTTCCACTTGTGGGTCACAGAACCTGAAGGTGTACTGGCGACCAAACTGCACGACGGCTCCGTGCTGGAGGATGGTGGTCTCAAAGATGCGTTCCCCGCCGACATAGATCTCCGCCTCGGCACTGGATGGTGTCACCGTGACGATGCCCTCCATCTTCGCCACCACGCAGTGACGAGGGAGGATGTCTTGTGCCACAAGCTGAAGGAGTAATCAAGACTCTGGAGTTTACTTTCCACCCTGAGTATGTACAGATTCAATTTCTCCCAACTTCCGAAACCTGTTAACCCTTTCTGTGCCGATAAGTTGAATGTGCACAAATTTCACATACATACCCATGGACGGGAAATCAATGTAGCACACAAAAGGTTAATACATCTTTAGCTTCTAATATCAGATCATCTACTGACAGTCAAAAACAGCAAGAAATTCCTTTGATAATAACATCTTCAAAACCTAAATCGGAATCTGAAATAGACTCTCTACAGCATACAATCCCATACAGGCAATAATTTTCCGACGCAAATTTGATTAGCAATTTCAGCTGATGAACAATATTTCATATGGTATCCTGTACACTTCTATGGAAGAAAACTGCTACACAAAAGTTAGCTTGTGTAGCAGTGGTGTAAAAATGCATAGCAAACTGCGATGCGATACCAGGAAAATTATTCCCTGCCAAATTGTGCATAAACCACTAAATGTCTTGCTACATGCCAGTATACTATTCCCCATAGGAACTTTGTCACACAATAATGGTTGTTTATCATTCTGTTATCACTCTTCAGACAATAGAATTGACAAGGATGGTATATCTTGTTTTTTGTTTTGTTTTGTTTTGTTTTTTTGTTTTTGTTTTTTTTAATGGAAGAAGCACTTTGGTCATACTCCAGGTGCTTCAATGTTTGAAGTAAAGAAATATCACTGCATCACTGCAACGCTATACAAACCTGGAAATACTACAACCTAAAACAGGATCTCCTTTGCAATTGTAAAAATTTTGCAGTCCTTACTATATTCACGGCCATCCATTTCTTTCCAAAACTGAACTCTCAAGTCTAACTACCTACACGACGAGGCATTAGTACAGCTGAGTGCAATGTGTCATTTTGATGTCCTGGGAGGCATACCATTCTTTTCTTCTTCTTTTTTTCTACCTTGAAAAGGTCATGGTTTCTCGCCCAAATGGTTTGTGAATTTCAAACCAGATACCAGACATCTCTTGAACTTGTGACAATTGACCACCATGACAAGTATATTACTTGCATGTCAGAGCTACTGACACGACCAATGCTTGAATATAGGGCGAAGTATGATACTGGATCTCTATTGGCTCACCTGGAGGTAAGGTCCGCCCACATGTGGGTCTCGCTGGCTACCCACTTCTGTGACATCCATCTGGAGGCGATAGTGCTTGGGCTTGTAGTCAATGATGTCGGTTCCATCTGCAGATCAACCACCATGGTCAGTGGGTCAGTGGTAAGTGCGTTCAGCAATATTGTCACTCATAAAGGAGTGGCATTATGTCATCATGCATTGGTTTACAACTAGAAAGTGTCTGAAAATTCTTGAAAATGGAATTTCGGTGTACCTTTCCTATCACCTGCACTGTCTACAGGACGTATGCTTCCTTAGCAAGTGGCATCACTATAAATATGGCAGAGAAGCACATACACATACAACATACTGTAAAAGTGGATATTTTCGCGTGACTAATTTTTCGCGCTCTGCGGGGTTAGAAGAGTTTCACGTATTTCTAATTCCGCGGAATCAAGACATCATCTAATGGAACATATGGCAGTCAAAAATATTTGTGTGCTTTTATTTTTGCGCTAGTTTCTGGATGCGCGAAATGCGCAAAAATTTAAGCAACGCAAAAATTTCAACGCACAAATTTGCACTTTTATAATAGAAGTCTCTCAATGCAAACTTTTCTCTAATGCAGGTATATTCAAAAGTGCTTTTCAACTACATGTGATAGAACAATGAGGCCGTACATGCATACTCTACAAATTGAAGTGGCAAACATCCCCTTAGAACTGAATTATGACAGTAAAGGCACAGCCAAAAATGTGAAACATACATGTAGTTACATGTACATGTTGTGACTGCTTGGGTAGCTATTCAGAAACAATGACATCCATCAATAGTGTGTGTTCATGCTTAAAGGGATCGTGTAGTTTTGGTTGAGACCTTACTTATGGTTTCTAACATTTTTGTCGAGATAATGAGAAACCTCTTATGAACTATAAAAGAGCATGTAATTCCAAGAGGAATTCAATGTTTATTTACTGAAAATTGGTTTTGAAATGGCTGAGATACCCAAAACAGGGAAATCCTAATAGAAGATGTGGCCCACCTTTTATTATGTTGTTTTTGGATATCTAAGCCATTCCAAAACCAATTTTCATCAGATAAACTTTGAATTCTGCTTTGAATGGTAAGCTCTGTACTATGTCACAAGCAGTTTCTTGGTATCTTGCAAAAAGTTAAGAGACCAATCCTCACCTCCACCAATACTATACCATCCCTTTGACATGTGTACACTCCTGGAATGGTTTATGTCTAGCAGCACGGAGAAACATACTCCTAAAATCTTTTACAAATCCCTCCATCTGGTAATGCACAATGAAGCATTACTTGAATATGAGACCATTCTGAAGCAAATAATTTTCGCACCAGAATAGATATATAGTGTACTCTTAAATGAATCCCACAAGGATTGGAACAATCATCCTCCAGCATTCCCACTGATTCCCACTGATCAGTTACTAGCCATCCCCTTTAACATCTTTATAAATGCCTGTTTGTGTGAATGTCTTACTTCAGTTTTTGTTTTACATCTAAGTCAATGTCCTATTTATATTCTTTTATTCATGCTCTTGTGTTTGTTTTATTCTATTGGTCATAATTCATTTACTTATAATACACTTATGACTCACCATTATTGAGTTCCAGGAAGTAGGGGAGTCTGTCCGGTGGAAGGCTGTTGGGGCTCTGAGGGACACCATCTGCCTTTCTGTTTGGTCGCTTCAGGCGTGGCTGGTGGTCGCTCGACTTATGCTTCAGCTCAAAGCACAGTTCACCTGCAGAGGTCAAAGGTCAAAGGTTAAAGGATGATAACTCGTAAGACAAAAGATTCCAATCCACTTCAAAATCATTCAGTCTTGTGAAGCACATACATATGTACGTGCAGATGGCATTTTGTGTTTTTTTATTTGGGGGGTGGGGGGGACTGTCCACGTTAAGGTTTATTAATGGCCTTTCAAAGGTCTCCCGTTGAGTACGAGTCCTGAGTATACTCGGGCAAGCGTCTATGAGAAATATGTGTTGTAGCAGAATCAAACTGTCCTCAATGGGTTAAAATAAAGGATTTATATGTCTCCAGGAAGAAGCCACTGACCACTCAGCATGGATCTCTTACCCCTGTTCTCCGGCCATCTCAGGACAGCGTCCATCGGATATTCGTCTTCGTCCAGGAGGGCCTCCTGGAAGTTCTCCTTCCCGTAGTCCTCAATGCTGCGACCTGGTGGCACCACGACCTGACAGGGAATAAAGAGAATTGATTGGGATAATCAATGAAGGCTATTCTCATTACAAAAAAATTATGACTTGAAAACTAATGTAGTGTCTTACTTAATTCAATGTTATGTTAACAGTTTTAAAAACTTGTAATGTTTTACTTTGTGTGTCCTCATTACTCTGAAAAACACAGATTCATGGAGTGGTATAAAGGCTGGTCCGGTTGGGATATATTCAAGGCTCCCCATAATGAATTGTGCACAGCTTTATCTTGATTTTTATGAAGGTATAACCCAGTGCAGAAGAATCTTGAATAAAGTCGACTTAAATACCGATGGAGCATAATTATGCTTCAATGTACATATTCACTGACAGGTGCTATTCGTGGTATTTTGAATGCACCCGGTGGATGATAATAATTATAATAGTAGCCTCTTATAAAGGGCTGAAGTCCATCAAAAATGATGCTCACGGCGCTGTTACAAAACCAGCATGAACAGTACATTACAAGCATACCTTAATCAAACATGATAACTTATGGGAACAATGAAATACAAATTTATACACACAAAATGCTACTTATACAAAACAAAATTGATGTCAGAGCATAAGAGAAACTGAACATTAGCAAAGAAAGATTGATACACTCGGATCACCCATGTTCCCCACGCTACCGAGTCTTCAATGAAGTACCTTGGCAAGGCAGAAGTCGGCAGGGTTTGCCTTGACGGCACCAAATTTCTCGAGAGCCTCCCGGACGATCTCCGCGGCCATGGTGTTGACAGAGACAAGGAGAGTCTTGTAGGGAACCTCAGGGAAGGTAGAGTGGGCGTAGACCTTGAAGGTACCCCCTGTCAATAGGAGATCGCAAAAAATTTATTGGTGAAGGCAAACATTGTCACATGAATAACTTGGTATAAATGGGGCAATTAATGAATGAGACATGATTTAATACAATACACAACCTCTTATGATTCTGTGATTTATACTTCTGCAATCAACACGACTGGAAATACTTGATTAGCTTGACTAATCAGCGACATCATATAAAGCCAACAGTCTGATTCAAGTAACTACTGCTACCTAAAATCTTACAGACATTGCAGAATATATGCTTAAATTCAATGTACAGTGTATGAACATCCTGAAATTAATGAGCAGAACAGTATCTGGGAAAATATCTTGATCCTGTACAAATCTGCAATAACTATAAACAGAGATGCGATGTAGACAATTTGGCATTCGACTTGGTTTTTTAGACAGAGTTATCCCATTCTTAGGCTGAATCAGATCTGGGCTGAATGTTCAAATCGAGAATGGAAATTGACCTGGGGGGCATTTCATGAAGCATTTTGTCCGACAAAGTTGTCAGACCAATTTGCTCTCAGCCAATCAGATGCAAGGATTTCAGTAGCTTGTAACAGTTTGTCAGAAAAATATCCGACCAAAACACTTCATGAAATGCCCCCAGAATGCAGAATATACCTGTCCCTTGAAGTTTTCTTGTAATTGTTTTTTTTAAACCATTATGACTTATACTTTAATGTAGCTTACCAGAATAATATATATTTTTTTAAACAAAGGTATCCTATTCTTAGGCTGAATATTCAAATCAAGGATGGAAATAGACCAGTTTGCTTTACCCACCCCTCCCCCTAACTACCACAGTTTTTCACGAGGTATTTCACAAGGTATTTCATTCACAGTGTGAATGGCCCCATAGTACAGTGCTCTTACCAGACAGAGGACGGTTCTTGTATTTCTCAAGCTGGTCCTGTTTCTGCTGCCTCTTGCGTCGTAGAACATTCTCCGGGTTAGAGATGGTGCGTGTGAAGTTTGACTTTGCGAGGGCATCATATGCCTTGGTTTCACCCTTTCAGTATAAGACAGATCAAAAACGGTTTTCACTATTTACATGTGACAAAGACAGAAAATCATTCATGCAGAACTTTTTAATTTTCTCCCTTCTTGGATTAAAAAACAACAACGACATATTGTATAAAACGATGGATACAACGAACTGCAATGGCTACTTTATCCATGAAAGTTTAAATGCATGAGCAGAGAGAGAATTCACAGACAATATCAACATGACCAACAAGATACACTAAACCACAATTGAGACTTTATATTTGTCAATACTTCTATACTACAAAACTTGTATGTGCATTTCATTCCTTTGGTATAACATTCTCTACACATGTAGCATGTCTAATTCTTAAAATGCAGCAAAGCTGGCATCTGAAAAGTTTACATGGGCTCAAAGGTCATTTCCCAGTAGTTACGAATGTATCTCTGCTTAAAGAAATGGTATAGTTTTGGTCCAGATGGGGATTCAGGTTTTAACTCTTTGTGAGATAATTAGAAACCACTTAAATTGTAGATGTGATATTACTAGATATCATAGAGCGTACAATTCTAAAAGAAATTGAAAGTTTATTTGATGATAATCGGTTCTAAAATGGCTGAGATATCCAAAAACAGACAGGTCAATACAAAAGATGGGACTCATCTTCCCTAAGCACCACTTTGTTTTCCTTTGTTTTTGGATAGTAAATCTAAGCCATTTCAAAGCCGATTTTCATCTAATAAACTTCTAAATTTCTCTTTAGAATCATATGCTCTTTAATATGTCACACAAGTGGTTTCTAATTACCTCACAAAAAATGAAAATCTAAATTTAAATCTCCACCAAAACTATACCATTACTTTACACATTGTAAGTTAAAGATTCTGGCCACCTCCATGGGGCTAATACCAGTCACAGAACTCCAAATTCTATGTGACTTCTCACCTTCAGCTGAGCAGCTTTCCTCTCTTTCTTCAGTTCCCTCTTTTCTCGCTTGGAGAGACGCTTGGAGGAGTTCTTCTCAAAGTTCTGATCCACAGCATCTCTGTTGTAAAATTCCAACTGCAAGGGAGAACGAGATATAGAGAAAAAAAAAAGTAATATTGGCATTTTCACCTGACATTTGACCTCAAACCTCATGGCCCAAAACTTTTCGAGAGAATCTTTATCTGGTAATAAATCTTGTGGCACAGACATTTTGAAAGAAATAAAGACACAGACAGAGATACGAAGAGAATATTACACATTGATTTTCTTGACTTCTTTTTTTCTGTAGGCCACAAGTGTACATACATTGTACCTTGCTTGGTACTACATGCAGGCCTACACAAGTTTGTATTTGTGAGTCAAACCAGCTACCACCAATTGAAAAGAATTGTTGGTAGACCTTATCAGGTCTGTTTTGATAGAGAAAAGGCAAAGGGATAGGTGAAGAGAGATAGGCAGAAAAAGTAGAACTAATGGAGAGAGAGAGACAATGTTGACTAGCATCGCTATACAATCAGGCAATCCTTGGAAACATTTGATATTTTATGCTATATGGCTCTCATTTGGATAAGAATCTTCAATCAAGGAGATATAGTACAAAGAAATCTGAGCATGCATTTTTCTCATAGTTACTTCCTGCATAAAACAGTCACACACAAGTGCAAACACACATACACACACCCAAACACACATGATTACTCCAAACAGAATAATTCTACACAATATACATGTATGTGCAACTGCAGACTGAGGAATTTCACACAATGCAAAACTACAGACTGTACTTCAGTGTCAATTTGTGGGTCATGGCATGCAAGTACAATCGTCATCGATCACTCCAAACTCGGACTTGTGCGACTTGGAACGATCTCTCTTTCGACTGGCTGCTTCATCTACGCCAATGCACTTTGTCAAAAGATCAGTGCCTGGGATCACAAACCCTATGTGCTCTTGACAATAGCTGCCATATTTACTATTTTGTTTCCCATCTCGATGAAAACATCAGGCATGGGGAAAGAGAGAAACACAACTAGTGATACACAACAGCAGTATTGTACCTTGAGCTTTGGAAATCTGATTGCATTATGCTGCGTGGCTTTGACAAGCATTCACTGGCAGTGATATAGGGTCAAAGGTCAACAACGGGTGCACACCTGATGCAATGAACCTGTCTGTGTCACAAAGTCTTTTGTGTCCATGGATGGAGAGAAACCGAACAAAAATTGAGATAATAGAGTTTTACTGCCGTCAGCTGAACGATGATTACAGGAAAAGAATTCAAACATAGCATTGCAGAATCAGTGCCATGAGACATGCAGTTTCCACAACACAAAAACTACAAACTGTGCTTTGTCATTGACTGCCAGCTTTGATAATGGTATAATACTCTTTAACATGTAGGCCTACAAGTATGTTACAACATCTGCAACACTATGTACTTCAACAACACAAATGTGTACTGCTTTGTTCAGGTAGCTTATGAATGTCTATACAAGCAATGGATGAAAGTGAAATGCTTATTTCTGGTAGCACAGAACAGTAAGACTAACACATTTCCCTTCCTGATTTTCCAATGTTTCCATCCAAAATGCTAAGTTTACAATACACTACGATGCCAGTACCTGAAAACAATTCCTAACCAAGAGTGATGCTACAATCACAGAGCAGATGACCATCTGAATTAATGGAGACATGTGTGGGAGGACTGTAATTGTAACAGTCATCAAGCCCAAAATAAAACCAAAGCAACAGGTGACTAAGCCCCAGATTGCACCCCACCCATAATTACCTCTTCTTCAAGGTATGGAATACTTCTGCTGTGAACAAGCCAAGTCCTCTCAACTGATTAGTGTGTTATTTCTATTCATGTAAATTCAACATATAGAATGACATGGAATGGAAAATTGAAGAAAAGAAAAAGAAAAGAAAAGAACAAGGCCTTGTAAACTACAATACTTTGTTTTTCCTGATAATTATGTATCTACAGACTTCTTGAACGAGTAATAATGTACTGTGTCTGCCCTTTTCTATTTTGTAATTTCTGAATCTTAATACAGGTAAACAGGAAAAATTCACCACAAATCTAATGAAACTTGTTAAAATGAATTACTAAGTGCTATATCAGTGTAATACAAAGTAAGTACAGCAGGTGCATTACAATCCCACTTGCACATTAACTATAATCTTCCACCCTACATTTGGTATTTAAGCAATTAAAGTAGTCGCATTGGGAAAATATCTTTTCTGGTTTCTTGAAGAAAAAAATAAAAAGGGATTTTCTTTTTATTTCAAGAACTATTCACTATTGAAACAGAGTTTTATAGCATTCCTCACACGCAAACAAATAGGCAGATAAATTCAGTCTAAAATAGACAGAATGAAAAACAAATAAAACACAGATAAATTACACTCAACATGGTATTTTTCTACAATCAATCTTATGAAGGCTGGATTAGTCCATGGATTATGCCTCAGGCACTAACAAAGCAAAAACAAACTGTTTGAGATCGACAAGACTCTTTCTTTTGTTTTGCCTTACTTTATGTCAAAACCATTCAAAGTTTATCAAGTATTTCATATTATGTGGCTGATGATTATACTATGAGACAGAAGGGCCATTTATCTTTAAAATTCGTACGTAAACATTGTGTGTAGACAGTGACTGCTGCAAGGATAGTACACACACCCTTGCTCTGTCTCATTTGGACTTTGAACATAGTGTACTAAACACTGGGACAATTCTACACCCATCACCCATGACTCCGGCATAGGCAAACAGAAGCAAAAACGCAGGAATAAAGTCCACTTTCCTCGACAAATGTTTGGCTTAAAAACTATAAGAAGAAAATCTACCAGTCAACTTGTCCCTAGAATTCAAAAGTACTCTGTATATGGGGAAACTTGTACTTTGTTTTTGTTATATTGAAGACCATGACACATTGCTTTCATTTAACAGCATTTAATAAATAGGGTCTCGGTGTTTTTGTTTTGCTTGTTTTTGACCGTTTTTGGCATGATATTCTTGTAAAAACATGTGTGCCATTTTCTTTTGATGGAAAAAAAGACATTGTATGACTTGAAATACTTCTTATCTTTCAATAATCAATTCACCCTATTCCATGATATTCTTTGATTTCTACTTTACAGTGTACCAAAACTTTGTATACAAAAGTACTTTCGAAGACACATTTCCAAAACATGATTTGTGTGTGTGTGTGTGGGGGGGGGGGGGGGGGGCTGAAAAAAATGAAGACACTTTCATGATAACGAACTCTTATAAAGTGCTCATTCTACCTATCAAAAAAATGATACTCATGGTGCTGTGGAAATCAGATAGTTAAATAGGATATGTTATGTTTCAAAATAATATATCATAATAAGATCATAAAAAAGAACATAAAACAATAATTTTATATTTGAATATTATCAGTGCAAATTAAAGAGATAGATTTTTTTCGTTCAACTTGTAAACATCAATATTGAAGGTGCTTGTCCTGGAGATACAAGGTTATTCTAAAGTATTGGGCCCATGTATGAAAAGGCATGATCACCACAATTATGTTTGGTTTGAGATATCTGTAGAATTTAAAAGTGAGTTTATAGAAGAGAGGGGATTTGAACATGGTTCATAAAAATGAAGAGTATCTCGAAGGCACACACTTGTATTCCTATATTTAAAGCGCAAGTCCGTGCAATGCATGGCATGTACAAGGAGGTGTCTCGTGCAGTCTTCGAAAGTTAAACTGCATAAATGTTTGCCAAGTAATCAGTTCTTATTGCTCTACTAAGAGCAGAGGATGTACATGTTGTCATGTACATGTCAGTAGGGAAAAAATACAGATCACAATTTTTTTTTTTAACATCGAGAAGGCTTACAAAGGACCATTGATGGATTCAATACCAATCTGAATAGTAGCTTAGCTTTGTCCTGACATTCCTTGTGATCTGTAGCCATGCAGAAAAAGATGGGAGGGGTTAGGATGTGGTGGAAATTCGGCTGGGTGGGTGCTAATCCCCCAGCTGTCAAAGGGGTTTGGCTATTAGGAACAGACCTCCACCAAGCCACGGGAGCACAGGAATCGTTTCATCAAGTATTAAGTGGTTGATCATCGCTTGGATAGTTGGGTGTTCATTGGGGCATAATTGGCTCATTAAAACCAAATTATCCCACGTCATTAGACCTGTCATATGTCTAGAATGTTGGAGAGTAGTGTAGTACTGCAATGTCAGAAATGCACTGTTTGAAATACTGTGGTTGCGTAAACTACAGTTGTTTGATTATTCTGTATCACCAGAATTAGAAAACATGCGTTTGGCCCTTAGAAGTAACTTTATCGCTATTAAAAACAAAGATTCAGTGCAGCTTTCTAAGTTTCCTCTAATCCATTCCATACTTTTTTGTTTCTCCTGGATCACAAAAGGTGAAAAAAAAAGAACAAGTGTCACACATCTTGATGTAAAATTGCAATACTAAACTTGAAGACTGGATACATCAAGAGAACATTTGAAGCATGATAGTGCTTTTCTATGGCTGTTTTAGAATTTTGTACAGAAAGACACTAAATTACTATAAAGTTCTTCAATTAGTATAAAGATGAAATAAACTTCCTGTGGAGAGTCATGGGATGATGTGGCATTACGTTTTAAATCCTACTACACTTTAAATGCCGGTCATAATACGCCAAAAAAAAAAAAATAAATAATAAAGCTAACCAATCAAACTGACCAAACTAGGAATTCTAGTTGGCACTTGCAACATACACTGTATCTATTTCCAGCCTCCAGAGAACTTCTGATACCAAAGTGGTGGTATTTTACTCCACCCCCCCCCAATATTTACTTACTAGTGGCGTGTGTGTGTGTGTGTGTGTCATCCATTGTAGAATGAGCTGTCTGTTTGCCATACACCCACTCTAAGCAGTAAAGGCATTATTGACTAGAAGGTCATCAACTCACACCCCTATTGAATTCATATACATTTGTAGTGTAGGAAGTATTGGAGAGTCTTCCTACCGTAAGTACATGTACATATATCTTTAATCCTCCCCCTGAAACAGAAATATTATCATAAGAAGGTAGCTCTTCAGTACCTGTTTTGGCATTGTATGCACAGACAGATACAGTGAAGCTTAAAGGTCCTGTTTAGTGACCTTTGGGAGCAATGATTTAAAAAATGTTTGAATTATCACATTTGATGCATATGATATGCGTAGGTCAGTTGTATAACAAAACATCCTACCATAGTTTTTCTCTTTTTTTTTGCAATGAAGCCTAAAATATAAGGAGATATCACTATTTTTCTCACTAAACCATAACTGTAGACGGTTTAGTCTAGAGACAATATTATTATACCTATAGTTCACAATTTGTATATTTAACAATACTTAACACTGTTCATACTGATTAACTTTTCAGAACTATTCTGAACTATTCTGAAGCACTTAAGCTGCATTTTTGCTTCATCTGCAAATGATAAATAATGCCTTTAAATGTTCTAACAACATTTAGACAATAACAAGCTATTGTCTAAATGTTACTGCAGTAAGGGAAACAATAATATGGTGTTCTAGAGGACATCTGTCAGTGGTAGTAGAGTCAAGACTGTTTTTATTTGATTTGTGAGAACATCCATTTCCCACTTTTTGGCATGGTGTATTATAGGGAAACTTTTTCCTGAAAGAAAACTACACATGGATTGCACATGTACATGTAGGTGCCTACAATCATGTACAAGTTACTACAACAAAGAGTCCAGACTATCGTTAAACTGCATGATCACACTGAATCTCTGCAAAGACCTGGACTAAATAATTCCAGGCAAATTGTAGAGTGATTGATACCTTGAAAATTAGATACCACATTGCAAAGTGTGTTCAGGTCTATTGAAACATGAACTGCTGAACTCCATTTGATAAAGCCGACTGAAATAGACAAAAAAAAAAAAAGAGAAGATGAAAAATTCCAATAAACAAGACAGTCAAATTCTTAGCTTCTGGCCAGGCTGAAGGTGAAATATGGGTCAAAATGGCACTTATTTACAAATTTTGTATTGTGACTGGAAATCATCTGTCACAAGAATAATCCAGGTGTACACATGAATGCACTTATTGTTTTCTTGTAGTTTTCTATAGAGACATATGTCTGGCGTGCATTCCTAGGCCATCAGGGATTATATTGGAAATTTGCCCTATTTAACTGAATGGTGAACTTTTGCCCTCAATAATACGAAACAAACTAATCCACAGCATCTTTAAATACTCACATCTCTGTAAATATTCTGATTGTTCGTCTTTACTGCTCTATGAATGCATTTCCGGTGAACAGGCAATAGCAATTTTCAGTGTTATTTTTTTCGTCTTCTTTTTTTCCATGTAACAAATCACTGAAAAATGTATGATTCCAGCACGCATTCTGTGATTATAATTTGCAATTGGCTTGTAAAACACTGAAGATGTTTGAAGTGTTTTTGTTTTTGTTTTGATAGAGAAAGATGAGTACAGTGGAAACTCGATATAACGAGATGGTCGGGACCGAGTCATTTTCCTCGTTATAGCCGATATCTCGTTATATCAGTAGGCATAAAAGAAAGCATAACATAAAGACATTAATTTGCACATGTGGGACTACCCATCATCTTTCAATCAATACTGATAACTTGATAATGTGTGTGAGGGAATTACTCACCTTATGGGTAAGATGTTTTTCGCCAATGAAATCCAATATCAAGAATGTGTTTTTTATTAATTGTAGATGTTTGAATCTGTAAATTATATAGCTTGCGATTGTGTCAAGATCGTCTGTGGATTAGTATGTGGTTATGGTATGGGTGTGTGGAATATATATGGTATGGTCTGCACAATGCTGTGTGTGTATGTGACACATTCTGTATGTACATTATGACTGCGTGTGTGTGAAGATGGGGAATTCCCTACGTAGAAAGCCAATCACAGCATCAGATTGCCTCACACCTGCTAAACGTCATGATGATGTCATGTCATAATGTCATGTCATAATGGCCGTCCCACCTTTTCTGCATACAAGTGTGCGCGCACACACACACATACACGTACAACATGCGGTGCTAGCTGGAGTGCACCGAAGAAAATATGTGTATACAAGACAGTTTTTGGCGCATCGAGCTTTACAATCTCGGAAGGTGATAGCACAGGCGAAGTAAAGCTTTACCCGAGGACATTTTGCTTTACCTCGCTATAACAGGTTTGATTGGCTATGTTTTTCTTTGTTTGGAAGTCACAAAATTTATCTCGTTATAGCAGTTATTTCGTTATAGCCGATCTCGCTATAAGAGTAGCATTTTACATAGACTTGTGTGGAAGGAAATTTGGGACCGGGAAAATTTCCTCTTAATAACCGATATCTCGTTATAGCAGTGTTCGTTATACCGAGTTTCCCCTGTATTAAAAAAGACTTGATATCGAATAGCCAAAGTTACAAAGAAAAATAATCTACCAAGACTGAAATGAAATGAGTCTGCAAAAATGCCAACCATGTGGCTCAACAGATTGGAACTACACTGGAGCAAAATTATTAAAAAAAAAAAAATTTTGTCCATCTCTCATACTTTGAGAACAGACACTTAGAAAATAAGAACACAAGGTGAAATATTTTTTCTTTTTTTTTAATGGAAAGTATTTTTTTTCCCCTTTCAAAAACACACACCCACCTCAGTATGTGAGTAGGGGCCTACTGTACAAATGTATGTGTTAAAAGTTCAAATTGTATCGGGGGGGGGGGGGAGTGATCCACAATAGAAATGCAGAAAGAGTTTGTATCATTTATTGACAATTATTGCAGGGACTCAGAATTGATACGGCTTTGATGGTGTGTTGTATCTCCTTGGCATCTAGGCTGGTACAGGATTGTTCTCACAGCATGGCGCTTCTGTACAATGAGCAGCCAACTGTCCTTGCATGGAAATATTGGAGGTTTGTATTGTCCTTGTCCTTCGACACAATGCCTCCCACAATATCCACAAAATTTGCAGAGGACAGAATAGTAGGACATTGGCTTTATTTGCAATTTAAGATTTTTGTTTTTTTTCCTTTCATTGCAGCTTTCTTTATTGTTAAAGGGTGACTGCTGACAACTTGTGCCATCAATATTACAGCCAGATTTAAGATAGGAAGAAGTGGGAATTATTGAGTAAATTTACATAATACGTGCAACATTCATCCACTCACATTCCCATCACAAGAACTTATTCACACAAAAACACATCCACATTATACACATACCTCCACATCCCCATGGATACACAAATCAATGCTGCCCTCCTTTTTTTTTTTCCATACATGAACGTGTATAGTACAATATTTGTGACTTTCAGAATCCTGTACCTTTGTGGGGTCATTGACCTGTCTCAGGAGAAAGCGTCCCTCCTTCAAGTCTTTTGTCCAGTTGAGCTGGACGTACAGTGGTCTTTCCTCATCCTGCAGCTTGCGGTCATCTAATGGAGTGTGGATAAATGAAATAAACATACTGTAAAACACGATATATTCGCGGCATGAAAAGTTCGTGAATTGGAGCCGACTGCCTTTCTCGCAGCATGAAACTTTCGTGACTTGCCGCTGGCATCAAATGCATATTGTGTCTACAGGTAAGAACTTTCGTGTGCATTTTAATTTCGCGAATGTTGCTGCTCACGAAATTCGTGAAATTAAAAGCATGTGAACAATCGTTTTACAGTACATGGTTGTATGACAGAGAAACAGAATTGTAATGAGCCAAAAATATTGTATGAAATTGTTGGTGGTATTTCCCACACTGCGAGTGATGTTACAGTACTTCTAGATCAGCATCTTACACTGCAGTTCAATGTTGTTTCTGGGCAGTTGCAGCATGCAAACTCATCGAGTCATAGTGTGTTGGAGAAGTAAAATATAAAATTGGGCTGCATGAAACTAATTATACAGGCAAAATGCAGGCAGTGCATCATTGCACAAAATTTGGGTCATAAAAGGGAAATGTAGGCCTACTTTACACTATAGAAGAGCATTATAAAACTTTGATAGACACAGCTACACTGTACAATGTGTATGTGAAAGTCCTTTAATTGACATCAAGAATTACTGTCAAAATAGAGCAAAATGCAGTATTGACCAACATTTTCTTCACTATTAATTATACAATTTTTAACAATCTTTCAATATCCGAGACTAATATCTTAAATTTTTCTCCATCACTTTGTCACATTATGAATTTTCTACATAAATAATCGCAAGTTTCATGAAAAAACATGCTAACCTCTGTATGAGCATACTGTATACAATGTACATGCACCATTTCAGTTTCCATACTGTACAGTTGTAGGTACTCATGCGCATATCACCCATATCCAGAACTGCTATCCAAGCAGTTCACATCCAATTCTAGAATTTATCGCCACATACAGCCCCAGCAAAATGGCTAGATGTCAAGTATGTCACCTTTCCACAGGCTGCAAATTTCTTATCACCTTTTTATCTCTTACCAATCAATCTTGCAAAATGTACGTGTTGTACATGCAGGCCCGTAAACTACAGTTCATGTTTTACATGCCACAGTCAACCCAGACTCATCCTCTATAAATACTAGAAGATCAAATGGAAGACCCCAATACAGTAGGCCTAGTTTATCATGGGGAGGCCCTCATACTCTGCAATTGAGGGGCATTGCTAAAAAAGAGTGTGGCTTGGCACCAGGGTACAATTGAAGGTGGGGTTGTGGTTCAGGCAGGGTGGGGCCATGGCCAAGGGCAGATAGGGCTAGTTGTAAGGACTCCTTCAACAATGTTCAAATTCACGCTAAGGATTCTTCGTACAGGTAAATCCTTTAGATGCAGTATACAGTAACTATTGTACTGTAGCTAATCATAAATTTTACATGTACATGTAGCACAATACCATTTTGTATACTGTAATCCTATATAAAATAAAAAAAGTAACATATTGAATGGTGACATCAATGTGTTGCCCTTCATTGCTTTTTTCCCTCTCTTATTAGAATAGGAAAATATTTGTAATGTTCAGAAACTGGCATTAAACACAAGCACAGAAATCTCTGAAAAATTTCTGTTCACATAAAATACATGTAGGCTGAAATTCTTTGCCAGTACAAAAAAAAAAAGAAAAAGAAAAAGAGGAAGATGATGAACATTACGGCACAAGCAAGAAGAATTTTGATATAATTCTCTACTTATGACTGGACCTGCCATAAAGTCATAAAAATTCTATTGAAATGAACATGTTCATGTCTATTATGAAAATTAATTCAACTATTTTCACTTATACAACTGTAAGGTGTTAAGCTCATCAAAACCTTCATTACTTTCAATCTTCCACATAAGTATGCTATTGATATTTTATTCACAGCTTTGTAAAATCTAATATCTGGTTGATGCTTAGCCACATTTTCTCTGAGTGATGGTTTTCCCTACTACAATACAACCTGTACTGTGTTTACTATCATGGTGTACAGTGTCAGTGCACCACAGAAGTAACATTTTCCCCGATTTCTTACTCTAGGGGAAGTTCTACGGAGTGACTGGGACGTTCCCACGCTCTCTGCAGTATATCTGGTCAGACATACCATCTCTATGACCTTACAGGGATCTAGAGGTCACTACAAGGTTACTGCCAGCTATGGGCAAGCACTGATAAACTGTAAGGGCATATTTCACTTCGAATAAACAGGTGCTGGGGACAAGAACCAAGCTCTTTAAATGAGATACTTGTTGCAAGCTTGTTTCTTTTCTCCTTCTCGTACATCATACAGTGTATTGCTCTTGATAGCAGTACTGTACACAGAAACAGTGTTCCCAGCTGTGAGAACTTGTCCACTACACTTAGTGAAAAATTAAATGGGATATTTCATCTCAGTTAAAATTATCAAACTTTCTCCACAAAGTCAGACATGATGTAAAAGAGTAATCAATATCATTTCATAAAACTGAAAGCAAACTTTTTTTCTTCAGCAATGAGTTACTTGCAATCAACATTTTGGCATCAAAATTTTCATGAAAAGAATCAAGTAACAACTAACAATGTAACTTTGAGGCCAAGTAAAAAAAGAAAGTAGTTTCTCGTCCGGGTTTTTTGAGCAAGGCGATGAGGGAGGTCCTTACTATTTGATATCTTACTATTTTTTCGAGGATTGTCAAAATGAAAGTAACATGTGTTTCTCGTCCGGTAATTCTGAGAAAGGTAACGAGAGAGGGCTTTACTATTTTCTATATCCAATTTATGAAATGAAATATCACTCTGGTATGCGGTAGCTGTGTTATGAGAGACCAGGTCCCAAGTGTATGTCTTGCCAGCACTCTGTGCATTTTCAAACAAATAGATATAAATATGTACCATACTTGAAATGAAACTTCATGCATGCAGAAATACATTTGCTTTTCCTTTCCACTACAGATGTCAAGGGAAAATGACCATCGTAATACTGGTATTTAGTGTTGTAATGGCATTTCTGATACCAGTGTACTTGCAATTCTGATGTATTGTGCTATTAATTGAAACAGGTATAAAACACTCTATCAACAAATGTACGACTGAAATAAATTCCTTGATATTCAAAACACTGCTTTATTTATCATTGGTGTTTGTGACTTTTTTGTGTCCACACAGCTGCGCTGTAGGCCTATCTGCATCTCTTCACAGTACAATTGTAGCACATTCAACTGGAAACTGACTGGTACATGAATGTCAAAATGATACTGATATGGCATTATAGCATTAAACATTTAAAGATGTTTCTTCATGTTCTAAAAAGACATTTGATAATCACTCATCATTTGGATGATGAATGATTCAATCACACTATATAAGTACAGGTGATTCGACTCACGGCCGTGTCCATGAATTTACATCGTAAAGAAAAGTATCCCGCAGAAATACGAGACAAACCAGAATCCGTGGAAAAGTTATTCATTTTGTAGATACACCCATTTAATAATTCTACATTTGCTGGAAAAGCGCATTCATATTCTCTTCAAAATAGAATACTAGTATATCGCCGTCAGATGCAACGTTACAGAGCGAGTGTTTGGGCCTCTACACATTCGAATGTGTTCATGCGTGCGTGCAGACAGCTGACAGACCAGGGGGGGATGGGGACCCTGACAGCTACAGACACGCATACGCGGCCGGCACGGCCACTGCACTGGCACCATACCTTCCGACACTGCACACACATGCACATAGTCACAATGACATGAAAATGTATAGATACAAACTCGATACAATCCTCACAAGCATTTGCACAGTACAATTCATCCGCTTAAAATATGAGAAACAAATACGAACAATGCGCGAAATATGCGTGGAATATCAGCGATTGTTCGAAAAAAAAATGTTGCCGCTATCGCGTTCACGACGTACCGAGTGCGCTGTACATATACATCACAGCCGGGCGCCCAGGCCCGCCGCGCGCCCATCCAACTACAGTTCGACTGCTTTGTGGGTCATTCCTTCTTGCCGCCGAGCTCGCAGTGTGAAATGCATGCGTTATATTACATACGCACTACAGAAGCTACAGCTGCACTAAGTAGAGGACGCAAGGCGTATTTAGCAATGAGAAATCACGATTGGTAGGTGAATTGTCGATATTTTTTTTTTCGGCAGCCGAAAAAATAGTAAATATCAAAAAAGTCGATGCGGCAACTGAAATTCGATGCGGGCGGGGAGCGGGCTGGGACGAGAATTATGAATTTCTTGGTATTTTGAAAATAGTAAATAGTAAAAAAATCGATGCGGCGGCCAAAATCGATGCGCGCGAGGACGAGAAACTGGTTTCTTTTTTTACTTGGCCTGATATTAGAATAATAAATGTAAGTGATACCTTTTTTCTGTTCTGAATGTAGGCCCGAAGACGCAGTGTATTGAAGTTGCTGCTAGTTTTCTTTTTTCTTTTTTTTTTTACCATGAAAACTGCATAGTCAAACTTCATTCTTTAGTCAAAGAGAAATGTTACTTTTGGGTAGTGAATGTACACAACTGGCACGGTAGTCTTGCAAAGACACACATATGAACTTGACATTCTATAATAATGTAATATCTGGTACAAAATTTGGTCTCATACACACATGAAAGTAATTATCATCAGCTTAAATGTACTTTCTAGAAGCATGGTATATGAAACCACAAGGTCATTATCAAACTCCAATTGGTGTATAATGAGTGCTGCCACATGATTTGCTCACACAAAATTATTTCCTGGAGAAATTTGGAACAATGTGTAAGTTTCCTTCTATAAGACTACAGGTGTCATTTTTTGTCTGCCGCGCCACAGCCGCTCCGGTGCGGAAAGGTGACTGGGGATGAAATTTCACCTTTCATCCGTCTCTCAGCAAGACCCCATTTCTTTGTGGGATCACATGTCCCCCGTCACGTGACCCTAACGAAAATACTCGCCCTTGGCTCGCCTTTTGTTTAGGGGAGACTTGGAGGAACGCGACGGTTTTGAGTCCTCCGACAAGATGAGATGGAAAGCATGGGATTACACCTCATGGACTGCCTCTTAACCAGGCTCACATACTTGGTAATATAAGGATGTAATAGGCCATGTACAGTACATTACTTTTAATAAGCCTTGGTGTGCTTTGAGTACTGATTAGCACATAAAACCCCATAGCATTGTAAACACTGTCCAAAGTCCCTGGCACATAAAGGGTTAACTGATGCTTTCACAAATTGCTTTCAGATATCAAATTGTCCTTTTTGTGTGGCACTGCATGTCATATATCATAAAATCAAGGACAGATGAAAACATTATAATTCTATACAAGTGTGTTCGTGTGTGTGTTGAATACCTAACCGGACCGTACACACTATTACCATGATATGCAGGCCTATAGTGGAAAGTAGGCACCTACAATTTGTACATGTGGTTGAATTTATACAAGAATCTTATATTTAGGCCAGAGTGGCTCAAGAGAAATATGTGATAATCCTTGTGGGATAAGATTTCGTGCATGCATTTCTGTAATGTAACATCTCTGAATGTCACAGCAAAACAGATCAGTATGCTACGAATACTATGACGAAATACTATTACAAAATATCAATATTAAAATACACTGTACATGAAATAGATACAAATTGTGTTCCTTGGAAATCCACAGGAAAAGGTGCTGTACACCATAAATTTTGCGGGGTTTAAATTTTGTGGCTTCCTGAATTTCGTGAATGTTACAAGACGCAAAAAGTATTAACTTTGATCTTGACATGAACGCAAGGTACACACTATCTTGATTCGCTACTGTACTCTACAATCATGGATTCAACCAAAAAAAAAAAAAAAAAAAATTCAGGAAGTCCTTATCTGTGAAAAATTTAGACGCCCTAATTATACAGCATATAAAGTATAGGCCTATGAACTGTCAGTGACTGCAGCCAAAGCTTGCTAAAAGTTTGTTTGGTCAAGTGGTCATCCAATTCTGTATACATGTACTTCTTTTTGGTGCATGCTGTGTGTACAGTTTATAGTTGTATCAAATGAAAATGGGACACCCAGCTGTGCACCGACCAATAAATATCATAATTACACGATGGCTACCATTGCCTCTGACATCGTGTACCCCGAATGGGTTGTATGGTTATGTAGCACCTTATTCCATGTGCCTGCTACACTTTTGTTTTGCTCCCTTCACTACTGAAGACTGCAATTTTGCTTTGTTTTTCCCCTCTCAATAATAATTCTGGCAGACAAATGTAATGAGTGAAACAAGAAAGATGCACTTTAATATTTGTCATTTGTATGAACTACATTCAATGATTCTTTTTCTCTGTTCAGTTATTTGCATCACTATCACTACGATCAATATCAACGGTGCTATAAATTCAACACACCAATCATTCGAAATGAAACTGCGACTGAAGACTGTGTAAGAGATTACAGGTACGTATTGTATACTACAATGTATGTACACAAAACCTTTGACTGTTTCCCCTATCCCCTACCCATTGCCCCCCTCCCCCCCCCCAAAAAAAAAAAATCGTCATCACATTTTTTTTTTCCATTTCCTAAGACCGAATTTCCTTTTACTATTCATAGCCTAATTTCAAGAAGCATTTTTTTTTTCCACAAAGAATATTATCTGTCTGCATGGGACCATCACAACCGCACTGCTCATGATGCTAAGTCACAGACAAGGTCGACAACCTCCCCCCCCCCCCACAAAAAAAAAAGACCGAGCTTGAACCAGCATGGAGTAAGCCAAATGGACGCACGGAGTATTCCCAAATTGGACTGATTATTGGCGATCCCTGGAGCTGCATGCCGCCATGATGAAGTAATAACTACGGCCAATTAGGTCGCAGTCATTGGTAGCGAGCCAAGCCCCAGCTTCAGGCTAACTGCATTTGGTTCTTCACTCGATACGTAAATTGGCCACTCACTGCACAAATACTCAGTAAACAAAAAACGAAATAGACACACGCACGTGATGCGTGCCTGCTGTCTGTTTTTAAACGTTTCTTGCATGTGACATGATTTTGAGCAATTTGTGAATTTCATGTAGAAAGTGGAGACTGTCTTTAAAGCTTTGAGAGGTGCCTGAAGTTATCCCCATTTGCGAGGCATTTTATAAAGTAATCTTCTCGAAAAACCCAATCAAAATCACTCAGTTTTTCTGATTTTTGCCCCGATTTTGCTTCCTCATTATCATAATCATCATTATTATTGTCACTATTATAACAAAATTTTTATTATAGTTTACTTCTACTCAAATCATCATTCGAAAACCCTACTATCATTCATATTATCGTGACCACTGTAAAATCAGAAACTTTTGGGGGCATGAGAACTTTCGCAAACTGCAGCTGTCGGCCTTTTTTACAGTGTGAAACTTTCACAAATTGCCCCTGGCATCCAATACAGTGATCAGGTAAACACCTTTGCATACATTTACAAAGTCCTGTAGAATAGAACTGTGAATCTTGGCTCCTCGCAAAACTTAGCAACGATTTATGCATAGGAAAATTTTTAGAATTACACTGTACCTGCAGACATGGGATTCAGTGTAAAGTCCATCAGTGGTTCCAGGGCAATTACCCCCTCCCCCCCCCCCCCCCCCGACAATTATTCTGGACCCTTCCCCTGACCCTAATCCTAATCCTGAACCTACTCCTAACCCTAACTCAAAACTCTAACCCTAATCTTTTCAATACTATAACCTTATCACTCATCAGTATTTAGGGGGGAGGGGGTGTAGCCCTGACACAGCATCAAGTCCATTGTTGTCTTTGGCCCAAAATCAAAGGATATTCAACCCTTCCCCCCCCCCCCCAAAAAAAAAAAAACAAACAAACAAACAAACAAAACAACCAAACAAACAAACAAACAAACAAAAACAAAAAAACAAGCAAACAAACAAACAAATGCTACCCACCTTGGTCTCTCTGCAGTTCATAGAGGGCATAGTCGGGGATTGAGAGCATCCTCATATCAGGGTGAAACTTTTCAATGAGACTGTTAATGACATCCCTGGCGGTGGCAGTGCTGGAGACGCGGATACACTTTGAGTTGGAGGACTTATCGGCATCTTGGAAGAAGAATCGCATAACCCCGTGAAATTCCAGACTCTGTGTACAGCGAGTGAGAGAGAAGGAAAGTTTATGAAAGTGAGTAAATTACATTTTGACATCGTGATATGTTTGGGAGTACAAACGACATCAATGCAACTGACTCTGTGCACACCATATATTTTGCACACTGGGACTCGTTACGACGAAAAAGAAAATGAGCAAAGGATTCCCATGTTGTATCGACAGAATCTCGTCTGAATCAAACCGACACATTTCTCTCACCTGCAGATCATCTTTAGGGAAATTTTGAACAGTACATTTGTAGTTGCATCATAGGGTTACACTTAGTTCCAAACCAATGCTGCACACTGGCACTGGTCCGACGGTAAAATATTTGTATGCGAAAATAACAGCTTATGTACAGTACTTTGTGCAATGCACATACCACAAGTACACAATACGTTGTATGTCCAGATTTTTACTCCAGCATCAAACCTCAAACTACGGATGAAACAGACTCCATACATGTACAGGCCTACAGTACATGTGCTTCACACAACAGAAAATGAATAGAGGAAAAACTGAGTCAGATCACTCATCGGGTTGACCCTTTGCTGCTCGATGAGAGATACTATCCTCCCACATACATTCCACACATGTACACTATCAAATCAGATACATGTACTTTCTACCACTATTACCAGAATATCCCCCCTTCATTCCTTCTTCTACAGAGAAAGTGGTGGTTATTTGTGACTCTACATGTAAAATGTATCCAAGTGTCACAACTCACAACCATACCTAAAGCAAAATATCTAGACTACAGAAATGTACTGTGTACAGTTGTTTTAGTGTATAGGCCTACAGTAATATCAATGAAAGCGCTGTCGTTTTACCGGTATGATTCACAAATGTACAGTGTAGCTTTGTTCTGTTTTCGTTCTGGTTTAAGCTACTAATTTGGCATGGATACATTGTAGAGTATTGTATGATTCACCATTACCAGCTCTGGCAAGCATTCTTGGAAGATCAGAGCCCCATGTCAATTCTACAATCAGTCATCAAAGAGTCATTGGTCAGTAGGCAGTGGTCATCTGATTCTGAGCCAAAATCACAAGGCATTTCCTGCTATTGCCCAAAGTTCCCCCTTGTATTATGTCATGAAATGGAATGTGCTTTTACAATGTAGCTCAGCCAAGAATGCAGTAATTAGTCGTTCTTTTAGTGTGTTCACAAGGAAGCATTTTTTCTTTGATCTCTTTGAGAGCATAAAAATAATATCACCTGATTCTAAACTTATCTCAAGCCACCAAACTCATTCTGAAATGCAATAACTGACATGCATGCATGCCTCCCCATAAAAAAAAGCATCTGTAATTGTCCGAGCCCCATTAGGCACAAACTTTTATCAACACTCTTCACTAGCTGAGCATAATCTTCTTGTGTACTGTACATGTAATAGTGTGAGAAAGCACTAGACAGTTCAAACAAGGACAGTTCCATGTAGAACTCTGAGCAGTCATCTCAAATCGTTCACACGTTAGTAAGTCTGGCACTGTGTCATACAAGTTTACAATAGCATAGCATCAAAGTGAGCCCAGGAGTATTGATCTGTCAGTTCTATGTTTTGTACTTGTTGACCATCAAAAGTCCTCACGCTGTGAACACACACACACACACACACACACACTGACACATAATACACTCACACGCACACACAAGCCACGCTGCACTGTAGCATGACCACATACCGTTGAGGGAAACAACTGGGGCAGGGTCCCCCACACCACACACACCCATAGCAAGCTGAGAGGAAATCTCCTCCATTCTCTACACCAATCCAAACTCAGAATGGCTATGGAAGAGATTAGCCAACAACAATGGCGCCTGCAGTTGGGTGCAAAAATAAGGTCTTATTGACCTGTTTGTTTGTAACGGCCTTTTTAATACACCTAGCTGAGTCAGATCTGGAGGATAAACACACAAAAGGTTACATGGTTCTCACAAAAGCTTGAATCTCCCCTAACCAATTCTCCCTCCCCCCCCCCCCCCCTTTTCAGTGCTCATGGCGCTTCAAGCAAAGTAGTTCTCATGTACAAAACATGAAAACTGGGAAGAAAATACATGCAACAAACAAACTAATCATAACAAGCAGACACATACATTGGAATTACAAGTAAGAACACAATTTTCTGAACATTATGGATTGCAGTAATTAATGATCTCCTCAAATGTGAGAAGATGCTTTCAGTTTGGTATTGAATGTTTCTGTTGATGTCAGTTGAAGTAATTGAATAGATACAATTGTAACTGATTCCAAAGTTTTCCAAAGATCTATCAAACACCATGATTGTGCACTAAGGTTGTTGTTGCTACAGTACTTATAGTCATGTAGTACCGGTAAAACATATTACTGCATGGAATCATAGACACTTAACACACCAAACTTGCTGGTTGGTGGAAAAGGATTTCTACTGTTTGATTCATTGAATAATTTCAGTAGAAGTACACCATAAAAGTAGATCTACACTTTGTTCTTTACAGTACACAAAAAATGTTTGTCTTGATTTGGTTCAAGTATTTGGGAGACATTTAAAATTCAAATGATCAACTTAATTGCTTTAAACCTGAAAATGTATTACATGGTTTACCCAATGGGTAGACCTACAGCTTGTAGAGTGTACATTGTACAGTCGATCTATTACACATTATGTAAACAAGAAAATGAATAGACGTTGCTTTAGAACTGCCTATTTTTTAATGTACAGTGTACAACGTATACTGTAAATGGTAATAAACAGGCGTCCGGTGTAGAATCAACACTACTATAAAATCGTGAGTCAGAGTGCTGAGTGTACAAGTGTGTACATTGCTTCGCACACTTCAGCTCCAGGCATGCATGTACTGTAGATTCCCACCAAATGATAGGCCCACTGACTGCACACCTTTGCCCACCTCCCATGACCTCATTGTGTGGGACACAATGGAACTCCCACATAGTGGGTACAATAAACAACGCTTACGAGCCTACAGTATGCAGAATGCTATGTGAACTGTAAGAAAAAAAAAAGACACTGTACACACACTCGTTCACACAGTAGACGTGACTTCATACCAACTAAAATGCCACTTTGACATCAGTATGTTCCATGCTAAAAACTTTCATACATCACGGTTTAGGCATCACACTATCACACATTGTAATTATGTGGTGATCCTCGAACAATATTGCGATGTCCAGAGATGCATACTCCTCTGAAGTATACAATTGTAGCTGTTCATACATAAAAGCATTCAAGGCTGACTACACATTGTACAGTACAACTGTACTATCACATCAAAGAACTCACAAGAGCAACCTTCGTACCATTATGTGTAAACTTTCACATCTGCTCATTTCATACACAAGTGGAGCATACACTTGTAAAAACTACAATGTACATGTACATTGTACAATGTAGATCTTTGGTAGAATGAACAGTGATCATACAGTCCTGGTGACATCATTGAAATATGACATTTCAAATAAATATGATTCATATATTTTTCTGAGGAGGGGCATCTATTCTTTGCAGAGTAAATCACCACCTGAACATGTTGCACTTGTACTTTGAAACATGTATCAGTACAGTCAATGACCCATATTTACATTTTTAAAAAGTGTGACAGGAACTTATCTGGGTATACAGTACATGTACACTGTACATGAATATTTTACATATTTGTGAGATGAGTCTAATCTTCGCAAAAATGTATGTTCTGAAATATATTGTAAGTACAAGATTAGACACAAAATTTACATACATGTAGTACATGTACATTGTATAACATGAACAAGTGGTCCTGTAAGAGTGGATATTTTTGCGTGAGTAATTTTCGCATTTGGCCTGGTGAGAAGAATTTAGCGTGTTTTTTATAATTCCGTAGAATCAGGACATACAATGTAAACTATTGGAACATCACAGCATGCATATATATTTGCATGCTTTTATTTTTGCACTACATATGTAGCTTCTGGTTGCGCAAAAATTTTCCTGTTTGTATCACAAATATTTTCACTTTTACAGTATTTGTAAAATTATAATGTAGCTGGCTAGTGTCAATGGCCATTCATTATCATACAGTGCATCAAGAGGGTGAATTTACAATATTAAAAAAAAACTCTTTCTCTGTGATATCGGTTCTAAAGAGTACATGGAAAATGTGTACATGTAACAAACAATGTAGGCCTATACACACACGAGTGCACAGTCAGAGTGAATGACATTCCCATACCACTACAGTGTAGGTTGAGGTGTGTGTCTTCAATCAGTGTCAAGTCAAGGGGTGAAACCTGGCTCGTTGCTGGTATAGCCATCATCTGAATTGAGTGACAATCTCAATATCAATGTCTGTTACAGCACACCCTTTGGCAAAGCGTTTTCCATTTAAAAAGTAAGCCTACTGTATTTGATATCTGAAGAAGTGCACTCCTGACAGTATGGTGGTTCATACAATGTATCATTAATGTGAGGGGGTACTAGGAAATGAAGGAGAAGACAACATCTCGATTAGCACAAGATGTAAAGTTCCAAAACTTATACTCTGGCAAGGTAAATTTTAGCAAACATGATGTACAGTTAAATGCACCATGCAAAGAAAATGTACAGTGTAGGCTGGTACAATATACGGTGGTAGCCCTGGGTATTCACATGATTAAAAGAAAAACAACAACAACAACAACAAAAAAAAAACCAAACAAACAAACAACTGTTCACAATCATTAAAAAATACTACACAATCTACAGTAGGCCAGCCTGTATACAGCTGTGTTGTTGCTGTGTACTACTGCAATACAAATGTACCATTTCAGCATGAATCATTCCGTTTTTTTCAATGTGATTTTATGCAAAATGCACAATGTCTATTCACATTTGTACAATGTGCACGTGTACAAATACTATCGATACAGATTATCAAACCTGAAAGAGGAAGCTACAAATGTTAATAAACAATGCCCTACAACACCAATGATTCTTACCAGGTAGTCACATTTCAAACTAGTGTATGGCAGGGGAATTCAGGAATCCCGTGTACAATAAATGTACAATAATACACAATTTTATACATGTATATATGGTCATCTGTACAAAAATATGAAATTGACAATTGGGCTACTCAATTTGACATGATGGTGAAAAGGATGGTACTAATCAGAGTTGAATTGTACTGAATTGTATGTGAAGCATCATGCTCTCGGAGTAGGACTGCCTCTATTGACAAATTGAGTATTGAGATCCCCTCCACACCCTACCAGCTGACCCAAAGACAGCTGGGAGATGTTCTTTATCAGACACCTCCCTGACAGGGCAGAGGCTACAGAAACTGATGACAGTGCTGATTGGATGGGACTGTCATCACAATATTTCTGGCCATGTTCGCTGACTCTCTACAGGACACATGCACTACAAATGTACAGGTTAGAATGCAATGTTCACAGTAGGCTTTGGGGACTGGTACAGGTCAAGTTGTAAATGCCCTCCCGTGGCTTTCACGACATATCAGATCTTACTGTAGTATACGACCTGATTCATGACAAGGAAGGACTGTTCTCCAATACACAAACATAGGTTCTGGGCTGCTCTCACTTGTTTAAATGAACAAGAAAACAAAACACATCCTCTTTTTTCTTTTTTTTAGGCATATGCTGTATAGGCAGTGTACAGGTACTCTCAGGAGTATGCATCAGCAATACATTGTACACACTAGTGTGTATTAACAAAAGAAAGCACAGTCCTTTGAGACACCAATGTACAATGTAGGCCTACAAATCAATGTGTACAGCATACAGTGTAACACTGGAACGTACAAAATGTGAATTGTATTTTGTACTTACACAAGTACAGTAATGCACTCAATAATACCGTACTACAGTATCTCATGAGATAATTTCAGGAACTATTTGTTCACATTTACCCACAGAACACAATACATTTATGTCACAAACTACATGTAATAAATATCACAACACACACTGGTAGGGAATCAGCAACCACTCATACAACTGTATAAAAAGTAGATAGCCTCTATTGACCAGGGTTCGAAATTGGCAATGGTCCGCTGGCCATTGGCCACCCAAAATCACGTCGGACTAGCTAAAAATCATAAAATTCTGAAGTAACTAGTCCGTCTGGCTAGCCAAAATATTGCTTCAGTGTCAAAATTGATTCTAAGTAGTCCGCCTGGCTAGTCAAAAAAAAAAGTTAAATGCGACCCCTGTTGACAGTCATTATTTTCAGCAACGGTCACGGCAGTTATAGAGTTGGCAGTCTTGAGAACTTTAAGTAGCACATATTTTGGGATGACGAGTGCTTGTCACCTCAATGAATCTGCAATTACTGCCATCAAACAGTCTGCACATCATTAGCAATGGCAGCTGCAATAATACTTGCCTTGCTCGGAGAACCTGCCAAGTCTGGTGCGGATTTCGAGATGTTCGTGGGAGGGAACGAATATCGGAGGGTCTTCTTCTTCTGCCCGCGACGCAAAATGGACTGAATGCCCATATTGGGCTCCACTAGTTCAGTTTAACAGTGAAAATAGATTTAAAAAGAATGCTAACAAGATTTTACGATCAAGCTACAATTCGCGTATGATACAGTACAATCAGGATCTCGCTACATTCTATTCTGCCCTATTACTAGCAATGCACTACAAGAGTGACAAGTGCTTCAGCAGGAAGACACACAGCTATGTAATCTGAGCTTCTGTATTGCGGAAATTCTGTTATTAAACCAAACACATCTTGACTAAAACCTTTTCAACTCCTTCCTCCTGCTGCAGTCATTGTGATTAGCCTCCAGAAGATTTGTAGCACAACAATGTGGAAGAGACTTTGGGGGAGCTGAACACACCCTGAACTCCCTCTACAGATGTTTCTGGTACAGTCTCACCCATGTCACTTGCTTCCTCATACCAGTCTTTTGTCTGCATCCATAAAAATGTATCTCCTTTTTTCTATCAACAGCATCCTATCACTCCTCTTCCTCCTTCCCAGACACCTACCAGTGTATTCCTGCTTCTTGTTCATTAAAAAAAAAATAGTACATTTTATGCACTACCAGATTTAAAATTCACAACAGGAACAGACAACTGCACATACAGCCAAGGAGGAACTACAGTAAGATTCGTAACAGCTAAATATTGGAGGGACGGGTGTGTGGGGGAAAAAAAGGGGAAAAAATGTAGGCATATGACATGGAGCATCTGGCTGGAAATTCCATTTGATTGTCTTAATATAAAACATTTCAGGCTTCTGTGTCTGAATGTCAGGATTAATGAACTTGGTCTTTCTAGGGAAATACAACTTTGTACAGTGATTGCAAGTGATGTAACAACAAAGATTTTAAAACTTATCTCATTTGCTGGTACATTTCCTGTAGATGTACAATGTGTTTAAAAAAACAACAAAAACTTTTCAATTATCAAATCACAACACTGGCCAATCAGAAGTTTGAATATTAAATGTGATGCCAAGAAATCGAAAAGCAGTTTCATATTGTCAGAATCTGGGTCACGTGTTAGTAGAAGCTGCAAACAGGACATGGGTGACTCTGAGTACTCATAATGTACACTGTATGATAAAAGTGGGTTTAGCTCAACTACAAAACTTTAAATTCATGGCAACACTTTCAAACTGGATAAAATTTCATGAGATGTCACCCTTATTTTTGTATCTTGTGGACTGACAATATTCACACAAACTACACTTACTGCCTATATTTCATAAAATTGCAGTACATGCAGAACAATTTGTTGTCACGACATGAGACTGGTCTATTCTACTGTCCAAAGCCACTATTCCACCACTGTATCTCTCAGCTGGCATTGAAAATAGGGTTTGATCCCTAAATCTCATTTCTACCAATAGGCATTCCAGGGGGAGTACCTAATCCTGTGTGGTATTTTTCAGCCCACATTCCAATGCCATTCCTTGACAATTGCAGCCATTGTCTGACGTCACAATACAGGTCTTCCACAGACATTTACCCACACTGTCATCTGTTCTTTTTTGCCCAGAAAGATCAAAGTTTTATCTAGAACATCATAGCTCAATAATTAATCCCTTCTTCTCCTCAATCAAAGGTTTTGTTCTTCACCAAGCTTGTAATTTTTAAGCCTAAGGCAAATGTAAAATGTGCTAGACATTTTTCACTGTACAGGGTACTGTCACTGACTTATTAAAGCCACTTCTCATACTGTATTATATACAGCAATAGGCTATTAGGCCCTAATACTCCAACATTTACATGTACAATGTATATGCAAACTGCCGCTTTATTGCAATATTGTTTTATATGGTAGGATGTTTGTGACATAACTGTCCTACACATGTACACTTACCTGTACAATTGTGACAACTCAAACATTTTTAAATCACTGCTCCCAATGGTACACAATACCTTTGAAGTCATACAGTTGCAGTTGGAAAAAAAAATCAATTTGGCTCAAACTTCCTATGGTAGTACCCCTGTACTTGGGTCATATTGAATGTCCGGTTTTTGGTTTGTTTTTCTTGTTTGTTTTGATTGCTGCTGTTTTTTTTTTTTTTTTGTGTTTTTTGTGTTTTGTGCTTTGTGTTTTGTTTTTGTTTTTGTTTTTGTTTTGTTTTTTTTGGGGGGGAGGGCTTTATGCAAGTTCTACGTTGCAACAATACAATGTTGTATGAACAATTGTAGTTTATGAATGCTCATCTACACGTGAAATTGGTTAGAGTCTCCATGCTACCTTGTAAAGTATGCAATTTATACTTTGCAATCACTGTAAAATATAACAGAAATGGGGGGAAAGTAGAGATAAAACTGTAGCACGATTATATTAGCAATGATTAAATGCCCACCTGGGCAGCAGTACTGAAAAAAGAAATTAAACTTTGAAGTGTTGACATAATTACACAAACACATTATACTGTACTTTATGTGACTCACAGGCAATGATGATTGCATATTTGTCCACACATACTTACAGGCTCACCCACCACGCAGGAAATCAATCAAATGAATTGCTTCCCCATGCCCCTAATACAGTTGTCTGTTCGCTGGGTTTGGAAACAGCAACCAGAACCTGGACTGACAGTGACAGTTTTTTAAATTCAGAACTCTCATGGTACTTTGGTGTCAAAAGTATGGGTATCATTATTTACAACAAACTACAAAATAAAATTTGTTTCAATAGGCCCCCTTTTTTTTTTCTTCTATTTTTTGCAGATATCTCATATTTTCTAGAATTTTAATAAGAGGGCTTCTACAGTACCTTACATGCATATCACTATACAAATTTGTGCAGATTTCTCATGGCTGCAAAAAGGTTTTTATTCAATAAAACTCACAAGAAATACTTTATTCTTGCAAGTGTTTCTTTACGTTTGCCTAAAACAAGACTGGTAATTTCCATAATTTCAAAAATACATATAGTACAATGCATCCAAGTCCAATATCTACAATTTATGCTAGAATCTTTTTGCTATTTACATACTTTTTGTCATCAAGTTTGCATGAGTATCCTCAGAAATTCATTACATTGGATTGATTTGTGATGACGACAGAACTTTCCTAATTTGTACTTTTGGGTAGAAAGGTAACTTACCATGTACATGATCTACTGTACTCAGCGTGGATCTACTGCATGGACATGACTCCTACATTTCTTTAATCAGGTAGAACCATAGAAGATAGAATTTATAAGCCAGTTTGTAGTCACTTTGCGCATGAGCAGAAACAAGGTCATTCGGACCAACAGGCATAATGGTTTTTAAATTCACTGGGATATCAAAGCATCTGTAATGTAATGATTATTCATGAGATACTTATAAATGCTGCTTGCCAGCACATCCACGTGACAGCAAAAGTGGTATTTGGCAATATCAACAGAAAGAGATTGTCAATACATTCAATGCAAAATAATGAAATGGATGCTTTCCCAAGTGTAAATTGACGGATCGTTCTGCTCATCTGGTCTACGCAGAACAGGATTGTGAATCCCATAAATTGTTATGTAAAGCTTATGCATTATGTCGCTCTAAAACGAGTTATCTGTAAGTGCCCCTAACCGACTGAGAAAAGAGAAAGGTCATTCGTACCAATGCGCCCATGAGCTTTAAGAACTCCGAACTAGCTTATAGGAATCCTCTCTTCACTTCCACTTTTGTTTTATTTCTCTTTGTTTTTCTTTGTTTATTTTCGCACAATGATTTGAAGAAGGATCCATGCAAGAGAAACTACTGTACATGTAGGTACAGGTGTTACACCATACAGTGTACAGTACAATACAGGTTGTCAGGGAATACAATATTCTGGATACATTAAATATACGGATTTGTACGTAAAGAAGAGCTGTTTTCTGAGTTGGCAAGATGATGAATTACTGTTATTGAACAATGTGGGCTCATTTCTCTCAATCAGGTTACTATAATGTACAAATGTATGTGAGGGACTATTTTGAGTTGAAATGGATACATTGTACTGTACATGCTGTAGGCATATTCTGCAATAAACTGAATGTACATTTGTACATAATGCAGTCTACATTCTTTAATGAAAAAAGCAACAAATTCTGAAAGCACTAAAAGTACAATGGAGAATACATGTATATTAAAAGAGTGGCAGAATACAAGGGGAAGAGAATGAAGACCTGCATTCAGAAAGCTAGAACTTTGTGGTACATGTAAGAATGTTACAATACATGGCAATATGTACAAATCAACTGTATTCATAACCATATTTTGTCAAATTTTACAAGTGACTGTAAAGATTGTATATTGCATGTGTAAGTCAGTACATCTGTACGTTACACACTTGAAGTACTGTCCCTTTAACTCTGTACTCTTCAAGATTTTTACTTTTTGTGATTTTTCTAAAAGTACAAAAATAGATTGTATCTTTCACCTCTTTTGAACATTTCTATTGTTGTTATTGTTGTCATAATTAGATACTTACATTTGTACACTGTATATCTGTACCCTGTGCAAAATCTTTAGGAGCACAACTGCTCATAATTTTTCCTCGCATACAGTACAACTAAATGTACTACAGTACAAACATCACAAGTGATAACTTCTGTCCACCAGTATTCACAGTAGAAACAACACATCACCCTATTAAAGGGATGGTAGAGTTTTGGTCGAGATGGGGATTCAGGTTCCCCGCTTTCATGTGAGATAATGTCAAATGGGAAACCTCTTTACGAAACCTCTATATTAAATATGATAGTGCATACAATTCTACGGAATTCACAGTTTATTTGATGAAAATCGGTTTTGAAATGGCTGAAATACCAAAAACAAAGTGGTCTTGATAAAATGTTGGACCTACGTACCTTTTATGATAACTGCTTCATTTTACTGTGTTTTTGGACATCTCAGCCATTTCAAAACTGATTTTCATCATATAAAATTACAATTCCTTTTAAAATTAATTATATGTTCTTTAATATTCCATTTCAAGAGGTAGCCTATTTGAATCTGGTTTCAGAATCTTAATCCCCCATCTCAACCAAAACTATGCCATCCCTTTTAAAGTATGAGGACTAAGTGTACTCATAAAAGAAATATCCGAAGCAAAGTAGATAGCAACTGCTGATTTGCTACAATGTACATGTAACAGCCAAACTGCATTGCGAAAAGTATACTGTACTGATTAGTTGAATCACTGTATGTTTTGTACAATTGAAGGAGTATTTAAGCCTACATATTTCCCTGCCATGTTTTAAATACTTGGACAAATAAAGAAAAAAAATGAAATGAAATGTACAATGTACATAAGATCCATCTCTCCTTTTTAGAAATAAGAGGACAACACACTAATGTCTAACCATAGGTTGTACAATGAAAATTATTTGGGAAGGGGCTGGAATAGTCACTTGTACATTGTATGCTATACTCACTATAGTATTTAGAATACTATAGTCTGTAGTCCTTAGTTAGTATACAGACGGTAGATGGAGGATGCAGTGGTATGGTGAAACCCAAAGGTCAACTCAAAGACAGCACATGTAAATGTGAAAACATCTTTTATTGCACTGAACCAATTTAGGAGTCTTTTAATTACTATCATTTTTTTTTTTACTTTTACGGCTCTCCTCTGTAGACAGGAGGGGATTCCGCGGAGCCAGACATACACATGTATGTGTTAATGGTATTGTATGGCTCCGCGGAACATATCCCTGACAACAACAGACCAATCTTCCGGTCAGTAATTTCACAGCCACGTAGCCCGACCAGACGCTGTTACTACGCTGTGCGAATACTACGTACCTATGTACAGTGACTGGGCTGTGTATAGTTACAGCCACAGGCACCAGCACACAGGTGGTGAAAGCTGTAACTTGTAAACCAAATGGTTAAATTATAGTATGGTACACGTCATGTGATTCAGCTAGTTTGGCTTCAATCATCACATTGTCGAGGCCAGTAAGTAAATAGACTCTAACCGTTACTACTCTACTCACTAACTCAGTTTGCTTGGTAAATTTAAGTCTTCTCACTTCAACTTGTTCGACATGTTTGAGTGGACTTCCGAGTATTTTGCAATCTGATTTGGGTGAGTGTAATGTACACACGTGTAGCTCTAAAATAACTGAAAAGTTCCTCATATTGACCAATCCTTGAAAACTCAGTTCGATACTGACTGAGCACCCAAACCTGCTGGAAGCTGCCTTACCCCTATGTAATACTATTAAATTTACTATTTATTAACGTTAGGGGTAAGGCAGGTAAAAATCTCACAACATACAATCACACACTGCATCACATCAGCTGCACACATCCAATTTTTGAACTTCACTGGACAAAAACACATAAATTTTACACACCAGTTGTTGTGAGTGTGTTTTTCTTTATATCCTAGTGTAGGACGCCAAATACAACAGCAAACCAGATCCCAAACAAGCTGATGCTAGCAAGTAGCATGAAAGATCAAGAAGGAGATGACATTTACGGACCAAGACACGCATCAATCACACCAATCACACGTACCATATCAGGGTCTGAAATTTCAAACAGGTCCATTCGGGTGGCATTCCAATCCTGAATGGCCCGCTGCAACCGCATTCTCTCCTCTTCCCTACTTCTGGGATCCATTTTTCCACAATTTGGCGTCACTCGACGTGTTCCGAAATTCCTGTTAATATCCTCGAATCAGCTGTTGTGGTCTGTTAATCCAATAAAACGAGAATTCATCGCTGGCTTCTCGCCGCAACAACTTGACGGAGATCACAATTGGTTTTCAAGATGTTTTCCAATTTCCGTGCGTGGTTTATTCTGTGCGTACAATGATGCAGTATACAGTGTGGGTGCGTGCTAGCTACCCGACGATACAATCAATGTACGTGAGGGGTGGTACGGCCACGACGGCCGTGCGTTGGTAGAGGTATGGGAGCAGGGGCTGCTAGCAATGCACTTCTTACGTAGATGACGCCAGTGTAGACGGGCGAGACAAACATCGCAAGGTAAACTCGAGTTTGAGGCAAACGAACGGTTGATGAAGGTGCGATCACTTTACGCCGATGGACGAGGTTATGGGGCCGGGTTGTATCGTTTCTAGTACGCATGCGCACGTCAATTATTTGAATGGAATGTGTCTCTCCTCTTTAGCTCACAAGACGGCGCTATCTACTGGTATATCGCCACTACGTCACAGATTCTAGTTAGGCTGCTATTTCCAACCTGTTACCAGTACAGTATGTGGTGGCTATGCAAGTACATTCAGGTGGTAATGGATTCCCCAAACTATATGACGCATAAGTGAGCAATGTGTACCAGCGTGGCTTGGCCATGGAACGTCACAATTCTGGTTACTAACTGTTTTTACAAAGCAAAGAAGATATGCCGCGATACTATTTTTCCGGTTGTGATGGAATGTTGAAGTATACTGAAAAAAAAATATATATTGCTCATTACTACATAGATAACGGCTTCTAAATCAACCCGGAAACGCCCCACCCAATAATGATGACCTGGCCTACAACACTCCCACCTACTCTTTTACATCACAAAAAAAAAGGGGGGGGGGGGGAAACAACAACAACAACAACACATAAGTGATCACTTACTTTGGGAACGATCTAAATATTATTGTTCTTGCATGTATCAAATGTCATTCGAGTCCGTTTCCTTTCCCATCGTAAAAGAGAATACATTTTCTGTAGCAAAGACTTCATTTGAATGTAGGCCTACGAGCGGCGTCTTCTGTAAATGTCTACCAGTAGGCCCTATATAGCAAGTTAAGAATGCGCGACAGTGGGGGGGGGGGGGGGGGATACGATTTCAATGTCTAAATGCCCCAGTGAATTTCATATTGTTGTTTTTTTTGAGAGGTGGTTGTTTTGGTTAGCAATGTAGATATAGGCCATGTGTTCAGTCATTTTAACTTTACATTAATTTTGTGATCATGACACGTAAATTGATATTATTAAATAATATGTCTCATGCGTCTTTCCTGCGTCTAAAATGATGACAAATTATGGCACATAAAATTACATAAATTACCATGGAATGTAAAATAACGCATATATTTATGAACGTGCTGAAAAGACAAAATATCACGACTTTGCAGATAACGCGTCGTGTAATACGCGGCGGATCCTACGTATATAAGAGCCTATGAATGCATAGAGATTCCTGCTAGTGCGTGTTTTTACCTGGGGAACATGCGAAACCATCACAATTTGCAACTTTTCACTCATGATAAAACTAGCCTTC
This sequence comes from Diadema antillarum, assembly GCF_040938485.1. NCBI lineage: Eukaryota > Metazoa > Echinodermata > Echinoidea > Diadematoida > Diadematidae > Diadema > Diadema antillarum. Next base: position 1,591,948 of record NW_027271190.1, read on the forward strand.
AGATGCATCAATTACCTTGCACGCTTGTTCATACCAGTCGTTTTATTCATAGAAAAACCGACGAAGTCTGTCATAATCACGGTAAACGTGAGATGTAAGACTCATTTAATGTACCATTATGAACAGTGGCGTACCGTGGGTCAAGACATTGGGGGGGGGGCACCTCATGGCAGCAACATCAGAATTGCATAACGGTACAATTAAATGCGAGCGAGCGGAGCGAGCGAGCTTGAAAATTTTGACATTTTACAGTCTCCAAACTGCCGTTTGCATAGCTATATATAATAGTATAAATAAATATATATATATATATATATATATATATATATATATATATATATTATATTTGCTTTGGAAATTCAGGGGGTTGCACCGGGCTCAACTGCTGGCAGTTGCTGGCAGTAACATCAGGAGAATGGCATAACGATTAAATGCGAGCGAGCGAAGCGAGCGAGCTTGAAAATTTTGACATTTTACAGTCCAAAAACTGCCGTTTGTAGCTATATTTTTTCGCTTTGGAAATTCAGGGGGGGGGGGGGGCGCACCGGGCGCAACTGCTGGCAATTACTGACAGTAACATCAGGAGAATGGCATATAACGGTTAAATGCGAGCGAGCGAGCTTGAACATTTTGACATTTTATAGTCCCAAAACTGCCGTTTGTAGCTATATTTTTTCGCTTTGGAAATTCAGGGGGGGCGCACCGGGCGCAACTGCTGGCAATTACTGACAGCAACATCAGGAGAATTGCATAACGATTAAATGCGAGCGAGCTTAAACATTTTGACATTTTTCAGTCCCAAAACTGCCGTTTGTAGCTATATTTTTTCGCTTTGGAAATTCGGGGGGGGGGGGGGGGCGCACCGGGCGCAACTGCTGGCAATTACTGGCAGTAACATCAGGAGAATGGCGTATAACGGTTAACTGCGAGCGAGCGAAGCGAGCGAGCTTGAACATTTTGACATTTTATAGTCCCCAAACTGCTGTTTGTAGCTATATTTTTTCGCTTTGGAAATTAAGGGGAGGGGGCGCATCAGGCGCAACTGCTGGCAATTACTGACAGCAACATCAGGAGAATTGCATAACGATTAAATGCGAGCGAGCGAAGCGAGCGAGCGCAACTGCTGGCAATTGCTGGCAGTAACATCAGGAGAATGGCACAACGATTAAATGCGAGCGAGCGAAGCGAGCGAACTAGAAAATTTTGACATTTTACAGTCCCAAAACTGCCGTTTGTAGCTATATTTTTTCGCTTTGGAAATTCAGGGGGGGGGGGGGGCGCACCGGGCGCAACTGCTGGCAATTACTGGCAGTAACATCAGGAGAATGGCATATAACGGTTAAATGCGAGCGAGCGAAGCGAGCGAGCTTGAAAATTTTGACATTTATACAGTCCAAAAACTGTCGTTTGTAGCTACGTGTATATTTTTTTTTCGCTTTGGAGGGAGGGGGCGCCCGGTGCGCCCCTGGATCCGCCACTGGTAGTCAAGGGTGTCGGTTTATGTTCATGATTGGGGGAGGTATGACCAGTGAAGGGGCGTCGAAGTGACCAAGCGGGAGAAGGATGTCCAAAATCTGCACTTTATATAGAGCATCCCCTAATTTGTTTGTGATTGTGAGTGTGTGTGTTTCATATAGATGGAAAAGTTAGGAAATAGCCAAGGTCAAGTCTTATTATTGGCAATGCAAGGCATTTTGATATAGACTAGTATGACATTGTAAAGCAACACTGCAATATCAATGATCAAGCTTTGATAGCAAATGTGTACAACCTATCAAACATCACATTGCGCAACATTGCAGCGACTCTTTTTGCCATTCCGATGTTCTGAGTACACTGCGCACATCCTGCTTGTATTCACAATGCCAACCAGGAATCACGCTGAATCATAATCTTTTTAATTTGTCGTCCCCGGGTTTTTTGAACAATGTTTCATTATATGATATATACCTCTTTAATTATATGGTTAAAAGAAATCTTAGAAAAATATATTTTTTCTTGATTATCCTTTCATGTCGATTTCAAAAGCAGTTTACTAACCCTTGAATTACCATTTTGGTAGGCTTTTTTTTTCATTTTTTTCTTTTTTTTAACCAGCGGATTGGGGGGGGGGGGGGGGGGCACGTGCCTCCCCCCCCCCATGCCCCCCCCCCGTAGTTACGCCACTGATTATGAATAAGTTTGTTAAGTGGCCACTCATTACGTGTATATAGTCCCTACCGTTATATATGTCGTACAGTATTCTATGAGATACTGCGGCACTTCCGACAATCAGTTTGGGCTGGTGGTTGTGCCTTTGCCCTGCAAGCATCATACTGGATCACATCTTCGAGTCACAGGATCGACTTTCACGCAATTTTTATCTTTAACCAGTCAGACATCCGACCGTGCAAATGATCGCCAATAAAGTTACCTTGTATGGTAGTTATGATAAGAATGCTGTCAGTTTTAACCTGAAATACGTTCACGTCAGATAGAAACTTGGCCGCGGAACGTTTTTCAATGTGTCTGTGTCTGTGTGTAGGGGGGGGGGGTCAAGGTCAAGCCCCTCGCTTAATAGACGGGAAGAATCTAACTAGGGCGGAATCTTTTGTTCTTTCGTTTTGTTTTTTTCGATTTTCCCTATTGTTGACGAGCCAAAAGTGTGTGTGTGTGTGGGGGGGGGGGCGGCTGCACCCCCCCCCCCCGGTTCCGCGGTCCCTGCAATAAACTGAAGAGCTCAACTGCAGCTGCAGGACTGATAGGCTTACCGTGTACTATGGTTCCTACACCGCCGACCACACCCACTTGGCTAGAATATTATACCGTAGAGGGCAGCATTTCATTTCATGCTAGAGACGACATACAACCATAGACGTGTATTATTATTGCTTAATATACTCTGCTAGGGGCATATGACACATTTTTTTCATTTTTTCCCTTTTTTTGTGTGATTCAGTCGCAAAATTCTGGTATTAAAAAAAATGATCTGCTTTCCGTTCCTTTATTTTCTTTCCTTCTTGCCCCCTTAAAAACAAACAAAAACAAAACAAAACAAAAACAAACAAACAAACAAACTAAGTAACAACCAATAATAGTAATCCAAAATGCACTCTTTTTAAAATCATTATTATTTGTAGGTCTACCCATGCTAAGATCTTTTCTGGTGACATAAACAATATTCTAGTCCCTGAGGAAAAAAAAAAACACTCTTCCTCTTGTTTCTATGGAGGGGGGGGGGGTGCAGATTTTGAATCCTGGCAGGACATGTCAAATAGCGGAGAAAGAAAGTAAACAATATTTTTTATTTTATTATTTTTTTTTTAGGAAGGGGAACGTGTTATGCAGAAGGACGTTTGACCCCGCCTCCCCGGGGAAAGTATGACGATGTTTCTTGTTCACTTTAGATTTATTTAATACCATCAATTCGGGATGATCCGTTTCATGAAACATTATGACAGTGAAGATAACTCGATTGTCACTTGTTCTATTTTTGATATTGACATGAACAGAAGAATTACCTCTTTTTATATTTACGTACACTTATTCGCGTGTGTTAGCCCCCATATGTATTCATTATGATAATATTTTACAAAATATGCATATATACATTTATGATATATATTATATGTATACATATATCATGTATGTATCCAGTAGTACCTCACTTGTAACATAACAAGGAATACTCTAGAAATTACGAATAAAAGCAACCTATGTTTTCTTATCATTCTTGTTTTTAAGCAGCTGTAATCACAAATATCTCAACTTAACAAGAATGGATTTAGCTCGCTTTTGCGATAAGACCCTCTCTCTCTCTATATATAGGCCCATATATAGAGTTATTATATATTAGCGTGTGTATGTGTGTGTGTGTGTGTGTGTGTGTGTGTGTGTGTATGGTTGTGTGTGTATCATTTTATATACAAAGACTTCTATAGTTCACTTACTCTTATCGCTTGCCTCGATAAACAGCGCAAAATTTCTGATACTCTTGCAGTGGTCCACATCCTGCACGCACGCATATATATAGTGTATCTCAGATTAAAATTTCAGGTATTATAATCTTCATTGATCAATTATGGATACATTGAAAATGATTTTCCATTGGCTTTAATCGGTATTTAGAATGCAATACAATAACGCACACTAATTGCAATAAAAACGTAGACAGTAGTGCAGATGATTGCTGTAAAATTTTTGTTTAGGAACAAAATGTGGATTGACGACATTAACAATAATACCAAATATTGACAACAAGGCATGGAAGAAATATTTTATTCTCATTAAAAAAAAATGATGCGTTGTGACAAAAACAAAATAAAAAACGAACGAGTATTATATGATGAATAATGTTTTCACTAAACATTCAAAAAATAATTAATTTCAAGTAAAACGTTTACAATTTAACGACCAGTGGAAATCAAGTGAGTGAGAAATAACGACACCGTTTGGTATGATGAGGACATAATATTGATAGGAGGACTTTTCGGACGAAAGCTGGACATAAGGTATCAAATTTAATATGATATTCAACATCATGAATTACACGTGTACTAATCTCAGGATACTAAGTCTTAGTGTTAGGAAGAATCAAGTGGGGAGTCAGGCGAATAGAGTTTATTATGTAATTTAGTGATGATACAACACACATGATTATGCTGAAATGAGGATAAAACTTATTATTTTAATTCATGAAATTCTTCCGTCGAGATGTTGTAGGGCAATTTGTCAATCAGCTGCAATGGAAAACATCTTGACGAAAGAATTTCATGAATTTGAATAATCAATTACGCAGTATATACCCGCTCCATGCTATAAGGATTCAAACCAACATTTGCTGTCGGGTCGAAGCTTAGTGGTTTCGTGGAGATGACGCCTGTCCGGAGATCAGGAGGTCGTAGGTTCGAATCCTGCTCAAATACGTACGCCCATGATTTTTTTTATCATGGCTACTACTAAAACACTGATCAATTCATTGCTTATTTAGGCCTACGTCGATGTATGGCAATTTGTCAATCAGTTGCAATGAAAAACTTACTGTTTCATTAATAGAAGGACAAAGGGTAGAGGCAAGCTACCCAGGGTCGGAGTATGATAATAACCAGGTTTAAAAACAGTTTAATGAATAACAGCTCATGAATTTATAATATACCAATAGTATCCTGATAATCAGTCATGTCTCGTATAAGAAAACTGATAATTTGATGCTGGTCGATAACTACATTACAAACACAATCGCGGTCATGCAGCAGTATATTGAATTGGGAACACTGAAACGAGCAGCGTATCCACAGCCAGACGGGTTGTTTGGTGGAGGAGGTAACCGACAAAGGGCGCCAACATACAATTAGTTGGATAAAAATCAACTGTCTGCAAGCCGTCTGAATGCAAATGCCTGTTGACTGAATATTACGTTAAACGAAGTGAAGTCATATTCAAGCAGTGCATGCATGCCTTGTAGTATAAGTCTGTATATCATATCTATGATCAATACGCTTATAACGGCATTAGTATCAAGACAACTAAAAATCCTCTTCTTATACAAATCTCGATTAACTCCTTGAGAGTTGGTTGTAAGTAAATGAAAATTTTCTGCACTATGATATCGTCTGTTGAGAATGAGAAGGGCATTAAGTTGCCCCAAACACTGTGGGTTTAGAGGCAACTTAACGCCCTTATCATTCTCAACCGACGATATACTCACGTGCAGCCCTGTTCATCAAACACTCTTAAAACATCCAAGTCAGAAATGACCCAGAACTGGGTCCGTTGGGGTCACACACCGTTCCGGGTCAGAAATGACAAGGAATGGGGTCAGATATGACCCATTCAGAGTCATGAATTGGGTCAGGGTGACCCCGAATGGGGTCTTCATGACCAAATTCCAAGTCATTTTTTACCCGGAACGGTGTGTGACCCCAACGGACCCAGTTCCGGGTCAGTTCTGACTCGGATTTTTTTAAGAGTGAAACCTGAAAACAAATGTTGTCCTAAAAGCCATTCCTGAAACTTGAAAAAATAAGATTAATAAAGTAAATATGTTTGTTATCAAGTTTTAAGTAAGACGTTAATTTGTGAATAATATAGAACGGGATTATCATACCAAGGAGATTTTATACATGGAGTTCCAACTGGCTGTATTATTCAAACAGTTGTCAGATTTCTATTGATGTACAAAAGAATTCCACAGGTGCACTTGTGCTTTTGATGATCGATGTTCGATGCCGCCGTCTTGCTGAGCAATCTGAAGATTCATTTTGGACGTTATCATAATGTTGGCCATATTTTGCTTATTTATTTATTCAATGAAGTGAAATTTCTCTTAATGATAAAGCATGTAAAACGAAAGTCAATTCCGTCCAGAAATTTGCGCAAAAGTGTAAATCAGAGCTGTATCATGTGAAAATGTTTAAAACTGTACCATCTTGGAAAGCTGGTTTTATCACTTTTCCGCTTAATTTCCACAAATGAAACTAATATGGAATAATCTTCAAGTATATTCTTTATAGATAGATATATCAGATTAGTGCCCGGGTATGCCCAGTCGGGTAATTTTCATCTTTATTTCAGCATTTTTTTTTTTTTTTGCTCAATTTCTATTCGCGCATCCTCGTGTCTGTACCACCTACCTTTTATAAGAAGGGATAGCGAAAAGTAATTACCATCACAAAGACATATCTCCCTTTGAAAGTAGATGAGACGTGAGTCAATCGTCTTCGTGTCTGGGCGGCAGATCCTGTTTGGCACATGCTTCAAATATTTCTTAGTGGCGGCATCAAACATGGGATCAAGAGGAATAACAATGTTGTTACTCCATCTCTATGAACCTCCTTGATTATACACACAGTTAGCAAAGGCCAATTTTCCCGCTCATTCATGCATGCACGAATAACAAAGAACATATACACTCTTACTCTTGATTTGCGTACACTGTTTGAAATACTATGTCTATATATATATATATATATATATATATATATATATATATATATAGGGAATAATACAGTGTATAACAGTGAGTTAACACACTGCACTGTACTACTTCTACAGCATGGCTGTGTCTCAATACAGAAATTGCCCAAGTTTTGCTTAGAGTTGTTTTGTTATGATATGAATATTCGTTTCAGTCAGATTCAAATCAGTTTCAGACCTGCATATTCAATGCTGAAATTGCAACGAATTAATATTTCCTTGGAAAGCTACAATTCCTATACAAGCTTGACAGCTTTTCGCGGGTATCCCTTCTTGTTTCTCTGTCATTTCTCTTTTGCATCTTAATATCAGCATAATGATTGTCAATATATAAATGCAATCAATTTTTACTGTATACGAGACATATTTGTGCATATTTTGTGTTACAACAACGTATTGTCCATTTCTTAAAAATATCAAAATAAACTGAAAATGAGACTGAAACTGAAACTGAAACTGAAACTTAAAATGAAACTGAATACTGTACGGCTGCTATAGGATCTGCAAGCCGATGGGAAACAAAAACTAGGATTTTACCATAAAGTCGCTGATTTAGAAAACAACAACAAATGAAAAGCAAACAAAATATTTCAGGTAGGCTGCATAGAGTAAACATGCTCAAAATATCCCTCTTTGCCTCTTTTTTGTTGTTGTTGGTGCACTGCATGTCGAAAAGTCGACGTAGGAAGCGTGTCACAGTTGAATTCACCCGACTATTATAGGTTTATAGCTCAAATCCTGTATCAAATCCTGTTTACAAGGACAGTAAACGCAGCTTGATTATACTGGTAGACACATGTGTACCCGTTGCATTTAGGACCTGTACTGCCAAGGGTGAAAGAGTGCTACTACCTTGTATATGTATACTTTGCTTTTCGACGCCTTCCGGTATCGGTTAAGATCGAGATTGCGCCATGGCTGCTCGGGAGCAGCCGCTGGGAGCAGAGGATAACTGGAACGAAAGCTGGTTGCACAGTGGTCTTTCCAACATCGATCAGTCTGTGTGGCTTGATGGTTTGGAAGGAGACAGTCCACCAGGTCAGGCGAGATCGTCGTCACCAAACAAGAAAAAGAAGGAGAAAGCACGAAAATCGATTGTTCAGGTATCCTTGTAGAGCGCAATGAATAGATCTTCGCACATCTTATACTTTTTAATGATTACATGTCTTTTTTTTTGGTGTAGATTTTCATGGCGAAACTCGAAACATCTGTTCGGATTTGATGCGAGTTTCTTGCCATTATTCTGAATTTGGAAGTCGGATCTATTTTCACAGACTACTCTCTAAAAAATAGAGTGAAAATATTCACTCTTGAAGGAGTGAATACAATAAAGAGTGAATTTAGAGTAAAATTGGGGTGAATTTTGAGTGAAATTGGGGTGAATTTTGAGTGAAAATGTTCATTTTCACTCTTTTTAGAGTGACCTCAGGGATCACTGCGAAATTTTCGAGTGATCCCTGAGGTCATTCCAAAACGAAAAATTCACTTCAGTTTCACTCTAAATTCACTCTTTATTGTATTCACTCCTTCATGAGCGAATATTTTCACTCTATTTTTTTTTTAGAGAGTATGGCACATGTACATTGTTCCTTTATTATTTTTGAAGTTTCATATAGTCACCTTTGACCTTGGGTAGCGAATTTGTCTTGCATCCTCAGAACTGGGTATACAATGATCACGGAGGTTTTAGACCAGGCACGGAGCGTTACTTAATGCTGATATACCATGAGGTTGCCCTGCTCTCCTCTCCACTCCCTTCACCTCCCCGACTTTACTTCTGTTTTCATCAGTATCATTGTTACCGCCCTCACCGAAAGGGTTCTCGAATCAAAGAAGTTAAAAAAGATAATTAACGTCGTTGTCGAACGTTTTGATGGTTCACCGGAGAAGAGAAACGCATTGTAGAAATTACACTGATTGTGCTCTGCAGAGATATTTGGAACAAAGTTGCTAATTTCAGGTTGCAACACAGAGACAGCTGTATGTATCGCGGCGCAGAAGCCAGAAGTACATCAACATTACGAGTTTCGACCCGACATCTGTTCATTGTGTGAAGAGTTCTAAAATAGAAGATGAGATCAAAACCTGTTTCAAATTTCAAGAGACTATTTCTTTTGTTTTAAGACGTTAATTACATATGATTGATTTGTTTCTTGTCGCAGTTTTGCTCTTGTTGCAATGTTAAAGGGAAGATATAGTTTTTTGTTGAGATGGGGCTTCAGGTTTCCAACTTTTTATGAGATAACGAGAAACTACAGTCTAAGTTACGAAATATAGAAGAGAATGTATAATTCTTTGAGGTATTTTAAGTTAATTTGATGATAATTTGTTTTAAAATGGCTGATATATCCCAAAGAAAGTGATCTTAATAAACTAGTACAACCCACCTTATATTAGAATCCCTTTGTTTTACTTTGTTTTTGGATATCTCAGCCCTTTCAAGACAGATTTTCATAATAAACTTTGAATACCTCTTATGCTCTTTAACATTTCATAAGTGTTTTCATAGTATCTCACAAAATGTTAAAAGCTCAATCCTCATCTGAATCAATACTATACCATCCTTTTAAGTTTATTGTAAGCTATAGATATACAAAATGTACGGAGAACTTTGCCAACTGAAAATGGCTTCAGTAAAAGTTGTGACGTGTATAGGGCCCACAAGTTTAGACGGGGAATGATGTGAAGAATTGTAAAGGTAAGGTAAATATTTACTTTACTTATATTTACCTACACTCTTAAAACACCCGAGTCAGAACTGACCCGGATCTGGGTCCGTTGGGGTCACATACCGTTCCGGGTCAAAAATGACTTGGAATTTGGTCATGAAGACCCCGAATGGGGTCACCCTGACCCAATTCATGACTCTGAATGGGTCATATCTGACCCCATTCCTTGTCATTTCTGACCCGGAACGGTGTGTGACCCCAACGGACCCAGTTCCGTGTCAGTTCTGACTCGGATGTTTTAAGAGTGTATAAATAGGTATCAAAAGCTATCTTCGGGTCTTCACATCGACCTTTCGTTGATTTATTTTCATTTATCGATAATCGATTTAGTTATCTTTCCCTTTAATGTAATTATTATGATGTATACCTCTTTCTGTCTCTCTTTCTATCTCTATCATGTCACGTTTCAAGCTTTCTGCATCTCTTGATATCTCTAATCCGTCTTATCATCTACATCTATCGGGCTATTGACATTTTCCCTATACCAATCTAGTTTTATTTTATAAATTTTTATCAAACCTTTTTTTTGTTTCTCTATATATCAGTCCTTACATGGTTTGTGTTCACATGCTCATTTTCCTATTCATATTCTATCTGCGATGCAAGTATTATGCAATATGGAAGGAGCCAGACAATGAACATCCCCAAAGTGTAGGAATGCGGTCATTAGGTGGGCGTATATAAGGTTTCAATACCGTGCATTATCATGACTTAGACCTACATTTCATTGTGTTTCGAAGTGAAGGTCATATGGAGGTAATATGACAATACCTTATATCCGGACCCCATATTGTGAAGCTCGGTCACCCATCCGTAACTAGGATTTCCTCAATGAAATTCAAAATGCGCGTCCACGCGGAAAAACGGGGGAAAATGCCTGCACTCCCGCCGGGTGAACGCGCATGTGTGCATGACATTCATTTGCATGCAACATCGGAGAGGACTACTTGCAGTAACGCTATGCTGGATATCATTTGTATGTATTGCTGCACAAAGTTCATTCGCTAAAAGAGAAGTGAAACTCAAATTAATGTACAATGTGTATTGCGTGAATGCAGAAATATTGGTAGAACAGATCAGAAACTTGGATGATCCGTTAAGTAAAGTTATAAATTCTTCTAGTTTCAATGTTATCGCTAGATGAAAAATACTCTAAAATTTCATGACGACATCGCAGGGTAATGATCGATAGAAAAATGTGAAGAGAATTCCACATTTTTATTTTTATTCTAATGAAAGGTAGGACCTAGCCATTCCCTGGCTGCATTTACTCGACGGAAAGTATCCCCCCCCCAAAAAAAAAAGAAGAAGAAAAAATAATAATAATAATAAAATGAAATAAAAAATACAATCGTATTTTCCGCATTTATAACTTAATCAAACAATCTAAAGGTATTTCAGAATATAACTCTCGGGATGAAAATGTTGCTTTTTACCTAAATACAATCTTGCAGAAAACTTCATTTAATTTGGTTCAGTCATCACGGGGAAATGCTGATCTTTGTATCAGGCAATTTATGGATCCGTTTCTTCCTAGTTTGACACTCGAATGCTTTTGGCATACATGACATGTGAATGAAAATGTTTTACTCACAACTAGCAGAGCAACCAGGGAGATGTAGAGAAGGAGAAAGAAGAGAGAACCACTCTTTAAACCCATGCTCCTTGCGCCCACGGAGCATTATACAACGTAGTTCACGGGGTTTTCTGTTTGTTGTTGTTGTTCATTTCCATCTGAGAAGATGGCTGGATAGCCCATATTCAGCTCCGTTAACCCTAACTAGGCCGGGGGGGGGGGGGGGGGGGGGGGGCTCCGAGGCCCCCCCCCCCCTCGACGTTCCGCACGATGTATCGAAATCGCAAAAAGCTATTGCCGTGACGTTTCATGACTTTTTTCTTTCCAGTCTCCCGCATCTTTTGACACCAAATTTGCGACGCCCGGGCGCGCAGTTCCGAAGTTACGCATAAATATGTACATGCATGTCAGACCAAAAATTGCTCAAAAACGTGAATTCGTGTACAATTTCAATGCAAACTGTGCTTGCAGGCAAATTTCATAAAAGCATGATTATTTTGGTGTTTTAATGATTAAAATCAATGAATAACATGTCTTCTTGTTCGGAGCGATGTCGCGAACAAATTCCATCGAAAAAAACAATGAAAAACATAAAGTCGAAAAAACAAAGAAATACATAAGAAATTCAAAAAAACAATAAAATACTTAAGAATTTTTTCTGATATCACAATTTTTTTTATTACATTTGCTAAGGACACTAAAACGAATATTTACACAAAAAATGTGCCTGTTTTGAGCTTTATTTTGTGATTTATACCAAATAGAAGAATTTGCTATATAACTGTATATTTGTACTTTTTTTTTTTTTTTTCTCTCTTATGTTCCGGTCATTGTTGTACCCGTGCTCCCCTTCTCAATCTTAAACTCGTTTTTAACCGGGACCTACGCTCAACAAGCTCGCTTTTTAAGTAGGTCCCTTCATATTTCTTTAGCATTCATTCACAGATTCCAAACTGAACAGATCGACCACTATTATGTTTTACATATTTGCAATATTCTATGTATGTCATGTATTTCATTTAATTTTGTTATATTTGATGTAATTTTTCATCGAGAAATATGAAAATAAATTGAAATTGAAATTGAAATTGAAATAGTCTGATTTCATGCATCATTATGCATAAATTAGCATAATTTAGCATAACTTATAATTTTTTTGAAAAATTAACTTCATGGTATTTTAGATTACATCATAGGCAATGTGTGTGCCAATTTTCGTTGCGATCGCGCGGTCGACGGCCGAGATCTGGAGGGGGGCCTGGGAGGCCCCCCCCCCCTCCCCCCCGGCTCTATCAACTACCTAAATAGCCCGGCCTAGTTAGGGTTAAGCTGGTCTTCCATGGGGTCCAGTTGGATGTGAGGTGGGACCACTTCACCGTGTTAAACACCCTGCTCGTTGAGATGAATGAATGAAGAGGGATCTTTTACTTGCATGAGTTGTTGCTCTCTCATACACGGGAATTTCCATTTTATGTCCTATCCGAGGGACAGACTGTTTTGCCTCTTGCTAGAGGGGGCGGTGTGCTTACACACAACAATGGTCAGTCCAGACTCGGGTTCGAACCCGGGCCCTTAGGATCGTGAGGCAGACGCGCTACCGACTGAGCCAACTCACCGCCCTGTAGGTAACAAGTTATAGTTTCATACCCTTAAATAGCATTTTACATTGTTAAATTATTTTTAAAGTTATCAGGGCGACAACTTCAAATATATTTTTCCTCTTTTTTTATTTGGGGGTGGGGTGGGGAAGGGGGAGGGGGAAGGGGTGGGGTAGTGTATAGGGTTTGATTCTTGCACTCTTAGAATTCTTTCAAGCAACTCTGGTGTAACCCTCCGAATAAATGCTACCATCATTGCCCTGTTCACAGCTCGCCAGTGCTGGACAACTGGTCAAACTCAAGGCCCAACTCGATGAACTCGACAAAGATGACGTCAACAGAGAGATCAATGAACACGACGGGGAAAACTACAGCGCCCTCCATTATGCAGCCGAGAGTGATAATGTGGAGATGGTCAGGCTTCTGGTCAACCGGGGAGGAGGTAATTATGCCCCATTTTCCTATGCAATTTAGTTTTACTCCAAGTCCACATTGCGTTTAATGTTAAGAACACGAGGAAGATAAGTTGGAAAAAAACACACCAAAAAACAAAGCTTTGTCGTTTGGCGCTGTATCCTTTTGTTGCTGTCAATATCATTTAGTATACAGTAACATTTTATATTATTTTCTTCACATTGAGACATTGTTTTTTTTTTCAATTTCGGTCGAAGAATTAAAGAGCCTTTTAAAGCCCCGGTGGCGTGGGGGAACATTTGCGGTCCGACTGAATTCGCTGTCCACTGTAGGGGCACTCTAAAATCACGAATAGCGCTCGTCAGCCATGTGTGAGCGAATATGTGCCTCCGGTTCATCGGTAAGGGTCGACTCTAGTCGGGATTCTTGGACTGTTTGTCGACTAACATTGAGATCAGTGATAAAGCTGTACACAACTCCTTGCAAGGATTCTCGAATATATGCCTTCCCACTTAATGGTGTCCAACCCTAACGGGTCTTTGATTGTATTGCTCGTTTATCATTGATTCTTCGGTTAGCTACACATTTTAGAAGATTGAAGTTCCCGTGCTTCATTGCCAATTTTTATTATATTTAAAACTACTTTACGCGTCTTCAATGAATAATAACCAGTTTCATCTAATTTTTGTCAATGTATGTATTGATGGTGAACCAACTGAAGATTTCCATAGGATTGCGACAGAGTTCCATTATTTTCAGTAATGTTAGCAAATTATATTTTATAGTAATAATGCCAAGACTGATAAAACTCAGCAACGACAAAGGTGTTTGAATTATGTCAACCGTACACAATCTTCCTTTTCATTTGATGAAATAAGTACAGATTTTGTTCAAAGACAAATAAATACGGAAGCTGGTCTGTACAAAATCTGTTCGTTTGTGTGAACTTCATCCTAAACTTTTGAAAAATAATCGCTCATCTGATAGCCTCACCCTTAGCGCATATTTTTGATCAATCATTAGAAAACGGGATTGTTCCCCCGCTCATCTAAGCTTGCTAAAGTTTGAGAGTGATACACGCAATTATCGTCCTATCTCACTGTTATCCACTGTAGCAAAAATTTTCGAAAAAGCGGTCCACTGGCAACTCCTTAGTTACTTGGATGAAGGCGAGCTGTTGACGGAACGCCAATCGGGTTTTAGACCCATTCACTCAACCACAACGTGTTTAACAGAAATTCGTGATCTTTTTGTCTAATAACCTTGACAAAGGCAATGTGGTTGGGGCAGTCTTTTAAGACTGAAATTAGGCCTTCGGTGTCATACCCCATGACCTGCTTTTGCTGAACTTATCCTACTTCGACAAAACTGAACTAAAGTGGTTTTAATCTTTCGTAATAGAGAGAGAGAGAGAGAGAGAGAGAGAGAGAGAGAGAGAGAGAGATGCGTTTCTTTTAAAGGCAAGAGATCCGAATTTCTCCCCATCCAAACAAAGTCCCACAGGGTTCAATACTAGGGCCGTTGCTCTTTTGTATGTTCATCAATGATGTTCCTAACTTAAACTTTAGTCCTTGGACTAAAGTATCTCTTTAAGCAGACGACATGGCCATATTTCACCCAGGATGCGACGCTTACAAAATACAGGAACAAATCCAAGCAGACACTCTACTCATCAGTAAATGGGTTTTCAGATAATGGTGGGATTGTTAATTTAGAAAAACACGAAAGTCATGTTATTCAGACCTCGCCGAGGAAAACAGAGACATTCTTTTCATTTTATTTTTTTAAATGAATGACAGGCCTTTAGAAACTGTCACGAGACTCAAACACATTGGGGGTAATCTTTGAACAAACTCTTGACTGGTCTCCCCATGTCGATGAAGTAGTCATGAAAATTTCTCGTTCTATTGTGTGTATACGAAGAATCAAATCGTGTTTGACACGTAAAATCATGAATCAGTTGTATTATTTTTTCTTTTACACTTCCATATGTTGATACTGTTGTGCCGTATTGGGGTCACTACCAAAGACAAATTAAACAGATTGCAGCGTTGTCAAAATACGTATGCTCGTGTGTATTGAATGGGGGTTATTAAATGTCAGCGCAAACTCTTACTCATGCATTCAAATGGCAGTTGATTGAGCAAAGAATTCAATACCATTAACCTGTGTCCTGGTGTACAAATTGTTACACAATTTAGCCCAACCGCATATATACATCGTCAAACTTGTGACCAAACGCCCTACTACTTATGCCACTCGATATGTTCTTTCTTGTCAATTATATATACCCAAACCTACAACTGAATATAAGAAATGCACCCTCTCATCATAATGCTGCAAGCAAACCATTTAATGAATTACCCAATTTTTATTCACACAGCCTCCTCATTGCAAACATTTAAAGAACCGTGTACGCCAACATCAATCTCTCATATATGAACCCTTTGTATACTAGGTATGCATTATTCAGGTATATGTTTTCTCCGCTCGTTTAGATATGTTCTTTCTTATGTGTTTTATGCTCTTGCGAACCGATTGTTCTTTCGCTGTGCCATATCTATGTTCGTTTTGTTCTTGTATTTCATTATGTGCATATGTAATGTAATGTTTATCAACGCAGGGCTCCCTTGTAAAGCAGACCTTTGTGTCACTGAATTGGACTATCCTGCTCAATAAACAAATGAATAAATAAAAATGAAGATGATAATAAACGTTTTGGTTAAGAGGTGCCAATTTTGCAATCACAACTCAAGCTGGTAACATTTGCAGCCCCAAGATTCAATGGGTAAAAAAAGAGAAAATATCTCCCCATGCTCAAGCTGATTCACATAAATAGAGGAATATCATTTAAAGACAATTGCAGACGTTTCATTAGAGATTCGCATAAAGCAAAAATAGTTATATGGCAGAATGTTAATGTTTTACATGTACTTGTTTTCACGATCAGTAATCACTATCGTCATCAGCCACCGCCCTTTATGAAAATTAAGTGAAGTGATGATACTCACACGTCACAGGTTTGCCAGTAAGACATTATATTTCATGTAATTTCGTGAATGAAAAGCTGGGATAGTCGTGAGACAATAACATTCTGTTCTTATAAATTATGCACTGACTCCAACAGTATCCACTCTGTGAAACGAGATTTCCTCCTCCGACAATTACTCCAGGCTTATTTTCTCCAAGGACTATAGGATTAGCATAAGGGTTGGGATAGGGATTTAGGTTTAGTTATGATGTTTTTAGGTTTAGTTATGGTGTGAAGATTTTGATAAAGGCATGTTTGTGGATAGAATTTATGTTAGGCTCGGCGTGCAGATATTTCACAGGAGCAAATATTGTCGCAGAAGCAAATGTCATGGAATCTAATATTCTTGTCCCCATGGTCACCCTGTTTGACTGTCAATTTCCTGTTATAATGATCTGGTGATGTGAAGATGCGAATGACATTGGCAAAGCTTCTAGAAGACCTCTTCACTTCGCCGCAGCAGCCAGGAAGGGAAGAGACCAGACCAAGGTAACTTTGATGCAGGGATTACCAAGACCGACCACATTTTTTTTATATTTTGCTTTGTTTGTTTGTTTGTTTGTTTGTTTGTTTGGTTTATTCAGAAAAATGAAACAAAACAACAACAAAAAAAAAAACAATAGAAAAAGAAACGGAAAAGAAAAGGAAAAAAGAAAAAGAAAAGGAGAAATGAAAACGAATAATAAAAGAAAAGAAGTCCCCTTCCCCACTCACCCTCCCCCCCCCCAAAAAAAAGCAGAAAAAAGCAACGAAGAAATGGATGTAAACGAAAAGAGAAGCGAAAAGAAAGAGAAACGGAAAAGAAACCCAAGAAACGAAGGATTTCGTTTTTTGAGGGGTTGGGTGAGGGGACTTTCTTGCTTATCTTGCCCTATATACTAGTATACCACGGCACCGACGTGAGCGCCACTGTCGCGCAGTAGTCGTGAACTACTCGTGAACTGCTCGTGAACTCGTCGTGAACTGCTCGTGCCATGCGCAAACTGCATGTTCGTGAAGTGTGTGAACTAGTCGTGAACTGTTCGTGCCATCAATGCGTGAAGTACACGCGACCGTGTCAGTGGGAAGGCACGGCCACGCTGCGACCCGTACCAATTCGTGAACATGGTCGTGAACTACTCGTGAACTCGACGTGAGCTGTTCGTGAACTATTCGTGGCAGTTCGTGACAGTCGTGGCATGGCGCGCACTGCCACGCCCTGGCACGCATTCTACCGCATCGACCCGACGAGTTCACGACGAGTTCACGAATAGTTTGCGCACAGTTCACTACTCGGTCGCGAAATTTCGGCGTGACCAACATTTTGAACATTTCAAAATTCTCGTCCCGACATGGCACGCAGTCACAAAGAAAGGTCGGCAGGAAGGAATTACATACAATGGTATTAAAAGATGAAAATAAAATCATATCATCCATTATGACAGTGAAAACAGCCCGTAGAAGTTGTGTATGTTCATCGAATTTCAAATTCAAAGTGCAGAGTTATGTTCCTATAAATGAAATTGAAACTGGCATTTGGCACGAATGTGAATATCCATCCAGCTGGCGCGAAATTGAATGTCAACTTTGAGTCGTTAAATTAGATTAATATTTCTCTCTAAATCTTTGAATAAAATAAGATCTAAAAGGAAGGACATGAAATGAAATTGAACAATCAATAAATTGAAATAAACCATGAGAATAGAACAGTGACCAACATGACCAAAATCGCTTGAATTTGAACGGCTTTTCATCATTATACTTTCATCGTAATACAAGTGAAATTGTTCCTCCTCACAGTCCGGAGAGGGGGATAGGCTGCCGAAAACTCCGGGCGATAACGTGATAAGTATTCTCCTGAACGGTGGTGCAAAGATCAATGCCGAAGACAAAAAAGGGCGTACCCCACTTCATATAGCCGCTTTCCATGGGAACGTCGAAACGGCAAGTCGTCTGCTGGAGAGTGAAGATATAGATATTGAGGTATGTATATCTAGGTCTAACCCAGTCCTCCGCTGCAACATAGTGGATATCGAAATGGGATGCAATGTACAAATTCAAAAAGGAATGTAGCTCATTTGCATGATCAGTGATATAGCATGTTGATTGTGTAAATGCTATTTTGACCAGCACAACTGCATCAACTTTCAACCTCTCACAATATCTCTGTCTCCTCTAGACATATAATCAACTGTTTATTTAGTCTATTGTTACTTTAGCTTCTCATTAACAATGACATGCACCACTCATGACGAGAAGTTGATTCTGCATTTATTATAAATTCTGCTATGACGATTTAGAAGACAATTGGTTTAACCAGTCCTCTGACACGTCCATCATCTCGACTAAAGCTCCAAAGAATTAAAGGAAAATGCTTCCCGGTTTTCATAATTTACATCACGTAGTGCATGAATCGACAGCTCTATTAGAGAGTTATGGAATTTATTGTGGACCTCTTACTAGCAGAGAAACCTATACTCTTGAAAAAATACAAAAATAAACAAATTGCTTTGACAGAGGATGATGACGCAGGACTCTCACAATCTTATCTCAGAAAATGTAACAGTGCAATATCATTACAATTCAATTCATTTATTTTCAATACCATTTGCTTAAGAAGTTCACATTATATATGTAGAATTTATGCATGCATTCTTTTTTTTAGTCAGGGCCCTCTTGCATAAAAGTTATGATCAAACGCAAGTCAAGAAAACCATACGCAACTTGATTTTCAACCAAGCAGGATGGAGCATTCGGGACTTATACGTTTGATATTCATGACTTGCATTTGATCGTAACTTTTATGCACCAGGGCCCACTGGCAGGTTCCTACAACCATCAATCATGTTCATGAAGCTGCCATGTCATTATCCTTGTCCATTTTGGTTGTTATAAATTTTGAAAACGTGGTTATTCCTCATCCCAATCACTATGGAATTCTGAAACTCTGAAGCCCGTGTACAGTGGTGAAACCAAGTTAAAGTTGTTCAATCAAAGTAAAAGTTTGAAAACCGTCCGCAGATTTTCTCTAACTGCCCAGCAAATCTTACTTGAAAGCGTCCCATTTTAACTTTGCAACATGTGCGGCAACGATCTGATTTGCGAATACTGTCCTAGGCTAAGGACCAGCGCAGCATCACGCCTCTTCTTACTGCCTGTATCGACGGGAAGACGGACGTCGCCCTCATGCTCATCGACAAAGACGCCAAACTGAACGTGTGGGACGAAAACTTTGACACGCCGCTCCACTTTGCCTTCAGGGAGGGCAACAAAAAGGTCGCCCGCAGAATCATCGAGAAGGGAAAGCAGGAAAATTGCCTGTACAAGGTGAGATTGTCACTGGTATGATACATCATTTTTTTTCCTTTGTGTGTGTGTGTGTGTGTGTGTGTTTGAGTGTACGTATGAAATTATATAGATGTAATGATTCTTGGATTATATGCTAACTTTTTGATAAAAATGAGTGCAAAAATTGCTATGACTGTGTAAATCTCGGCGCACTCTCCGGGATCGACACCCATCTGTCACACTGCCCTCTAATCAGACAGCCAGCCAGGTGAGCCAGGGTAATAACCCCGACGTTACCCAGACAACCCTTCATTTAGAACGCATGGTTCACCCGCGGAGACATTTTTTGACACACTAAACACGCATGCGGAACTCTGTGTCAGCTTTAAACAGCATCTCATCTAACAATTCTAGCGAGAAGTACTATGAATATATTCCATGTTCTGTTTTATTCCCAGCTGCTGACGGAAACCAACCAGGACATTGTTGCGCCAATTCACGAGGCGGTGAGATATGGCCACGAGGACCTGGTCCTACTCGCTCTGGAACTCGGTGAGGTCCACCAGGCACAGAACCATACCCTCTTACTCTTTTCTTGTTCTTTTTCATTTCTTTTTCTATGAATTGGATTGAGACTTTTGCCATTACTAAATCAGTCACTTTGCTACAAACAAGAAACGCTGGGGAGATTAACCGTACCCTTTTACTATTTTCTTGTTCTTTTTCATTTCTTTTTCTATGAATTTGATTGAGATTTTTTGCCAAAACTTCGTTAGTCGCTTTGCTACAAACAAGAAAAGCTTGGGAGATTCACCAATCTCTTAAAAATGAATAAATCACAAAGGCAGTGCATCGCAATAAAAACTACTAATGTCGCTATGGTGACTACTTTGCCTTGCATAATGCATGGTTCTCCAAATAGGTCTATAGTACAATGTCTTGACAACATGTGATGACAGTTTCACATAACTGACAAAATAATGAAATGACAGGTTAGTCACTGTCAGCTCTAAGATCTGTGTTTATCTACGACTGACGATAAGTATGGTTCTGCTATGAGATACACTGTAAATAATACGCTTCAACACTCCGTGAGTTTACTGAACAAAAAATGCAGCTCTTATGCTATTTATTTTTCCAACAAAAATCCAATCACCAAAACTATATATTTACAATAATTTCCCCCAAAAAACCTAATACAATTTCGTTCATATTTACACCAAAAATATTGACATATTCAGAAGCAATTCAGTGAAATAATAACGTTCAGGAGCAAATCAATAAGATTCTAGTAAATCCTAGGCTCATATAAACACCTCCTAGACTAATCTTATAAACACATCCTAGACCCGGGTTGAATCAAACACCTGTGGTTCAATACTTTACTGTGCGCACGTGTGGTTTTACTTTATATTATCCAACGGGGATGGGGGTGAAGCGGGTGGTGAAATAGTCCGTACGGTAATGCAGACGTTGCCAAGATAATCGCGATATCGAGGATGTCGTCCGGCTGGCGGGAATTGTCGTCGACCTAGATGCCACCGCGTGCACCGGAGGACTACCAAGGTACGGGAATTCTGTACGGGTAGCGGGAATTGCCCTCACGCTAACCGAGATGCCGTGGAGGTAATGGTGATGCCGTCAATATGATGCCGTTGAGTAACCTGACGGTGATGCCGTCGATGTAGTGATGATTCCGTCGAGCGTATTAGCTATGCCGTCGAGCGTATTAGCGATGCCGTCGAGATAACGATGATTCCGTCGAGCCCAGCTCGTCGGTGTCGATCTATATGGGGATATTATAACCACCTCTCATAACATTTTATATTCACAGGGTAATATCAATCATGAACCACGGTTCAATACTTCCTTATACTTAACCAATAATGCTCCTGTATAACACTATCACCACAAACCTATATATACATTCTACAGAAATAAACCATCGCCATGTATATAATCATAACTCACTTAACATATAAACATGACAGATCATCTCCTATAAACTATCTCACAACCGACAACCAAAAGCCAACTAAAACTGTATTCTCTTAACATATTATCCATTTCTCGTTAAAATCCTTCAACAACCAAAATTACATTGTAACTTGTCCCATAACAAACTTCTAACTTCATTCACTTTAATTATGAACAACTGAACCTGGATTGTATTTTCCTGATACCACCATAGAAAACCAAAATACACTGTATCCACAGCTATCGCTGTACATTTAACCATTCCACCTGTAACATTCACCTGCTGACTTAGCCTGTCTTCCTGCCAAACTACAACAAATCCTATTGCACTCTTATACAACATATCCAATCTGATATGTAACACAATCTTTACTCTAACATAATTAATCCATATAATAGTGAACCAGCGAACATAATATAAATATCTATATACAAAAAATAACAATAATGACAAACTCAGAATATTACAAAAACAAACTTAATACAGCTACAAAACTACTTACGTCTGATTTGGTGTTCAGACCCTGAAGTAATGGTGAGGAGGAGACTTCAGCTGTTGTCAGTGCCTGCAGCATGTCTTGCGCGTGCCCTGCCCTTATGCGTGGGGCTGCTGTGCCATGACTCTCCTGCCTGAAATGCAGCGCCAGTGCGTTGTAGGCCGATCAGCTACCTCTCTACTCCTATCACCAGTGAGTTAGAAGAGCATGTCCTGCTCTGATCGATGTTCAGATCCAAGTGATTTTTCCCTGCAAATTTACTTTCCTTGTCGCCTCTAATATAACTCCACCCTCTACTGTGCTTAAACTGTTTCCAACAAGCTTTCCCCTTTTTATTACATGTCCCTTTTCTTTCCAACTAATTCCCCCTTTTGGCTTTAAACCTATCTATCCCAACTATCTCCCCCTAACTAAATACCGATTCTTTCCTACCAACTCTCCCTTTCTACATTAGCCATTGACTCCACTGAGACTCCCTCTTTCTTCCACACTGTCCTTTCTCCCTAACCACTTCTCTCCACCTGGCTTGCCCGATTCTAAATTTCTATGCTGTTTACGCCTGCTGTCCCAATTTCCCACCTGATGGCTTGCCTGAACAAAGGAATCTCACACATTCCACACTCGCACTCTCAGTCACATCGTGACAGTCACAAATGTGTTGAATGTTCACTTTCCCTGAACCATAGGTTTGGGAATTTCAGGATTTTCACTTGACTTTTGACCCTTTCATAAGTTTATGCATTGAGTAATTTCTAAGGTAAGAAGAAAAAGTGCATTTTCAATTAACAAGTTTGCATTTTAGCCTGACCTTTGACTTTTGACCCTATGACTCTAAAATTCCCAAGAGAATCACTGTCAGGTATATGAACATGCATAAATATGTACTAAGTTGCATGATACCTTGAGTCGCTTTCAAGATATGGAGGAAAAAGTGAAATATAGCACTTTCACTTGAGCTTTGACCTTTTGACACTTGACCTTTTGACATGAAATTTCCAAGAGAATCTCCATTAGGTAATACATGTATCTGTATAATGTATAAACATGTAAGTTTCAAGAAAAATCATGCATGCATTGCATAAATATGACGGAAAAACTAGCATTTTGAGGAGCTGACATTGACCTTTGATCTATGACCCCTAAATTTCCTAGATAATCCCTGCTAGCCAGTAGGCTACATGCATATGTGCCAAGTTCCATAAAGATACCTTAAACCATTTGCTAGATATGGAGACAAAAGTGAAATGTCAACATTTTCACATGTCCTTTGACCTTTTGACCTATTACCTAATGATCTGAATCTCTCTTGGGAGATTTTTTTTTTAATTTGGAAGTGCATATACACACTAAGTTTCAAGAAAATACCTTCAGGCATTGCATAGATATGGGGGACAAGTGACATTTTGAGCATTTGACCTTGATCTTTAATATTTGACCTCTTACCGCTTCACTCAAAAACTAGTTTACTAAATAATCCATCATCCGTCATCCTTGGACCAGGTTTGGTGAAGTTTGCTTAATTCAGTCATGCCACAAGCAATACTTCTATGTAGATTCCTCATATTTAACATGTTAAAAAATGAGTTCTCGCGTAAACGGATAGATTTTAGGATATGACCTTGACCTTTGACGTCTGATCGATTTCACTCAAAAAACTGATCAGTATTTGCCCCATCATGCATACTTTATCATAGGACAAAGTTTGGTGAAATTTGCGTAATCCAGTCTTGAGTTATTACGTAAATAGATACAAATTCATGACATCGACATACAACCTTTGACCTCTGGTCGATTTCACCCAAAATCTAATCAAGTATTTGCCCTATCATAGTTTATACTTTAAGAAAGTTTGGTAAAATTCCACTCAATATTACTCAAGTTATCGGATAGACAAATGGGTACGGACGAACAACCTGAAAACATGATTCCTCCGGCACTCTTAGGGCGGAGGCATATCTAATCTCTATCATTTAGACTCTGATATTTTGCCAACTCACGCCACCCTACTTGCCCCATAACTGCAGTTGTTCTTTTCAAATATGAGTACAGAATGACCAGTCGGTGTGATTATTTCATTTGATGAAAAAGACAAAAAAAAAAAACCAAAACGAATGAGCTTTATGCCTGTATGTATTCTTGTTGTTATCCTTCTTATCTCCTTTAGGCTTTTTAATTATCGTTTTTGTTGGAGAGCGTATCAAATTAGCATCGTTGTAATTCTTCTAATTTATTATTTCTTATCATCACTATCAAAGCCTGCTTTTGAATATGATAATATATTCGTGTGTGTGTGTGTGTGGGGGGGGGGTGTATGTGTGTCTTTATGCGACTTCATTTAAGCGTCTGTTTCGCAAAAGTAAGATGCATGGAAACAAAGATTCGGAAACCGACTGTCCTTTCTTTTTCTCCTGGTAGTGAAAACTGACGAGCATAATGAAATAGACAAAAAATTAATCAACTTCTGCGGGGAGAACGAAGTCACTCCCCTCCACGAAGCCTGCCGTTTCGGCCGTCTGGAAATGGTCGAGATGCTGTGTGAAAAGGGTGCGAGAATCAATGTCCAGGACTGGGATGGTTTATCCCCACTGCACTTCGCGTGCGCAAACAACCATCGAAAAGTGGCCGACTATCTGATTGCAAAGTGAGTGAGGGAGTGTCAAGCCCCGTGGTGTAAAAGACGAAAGGTGTCCATCATACTTCATCAATACACGTCAAGTGGTCACCAAACAATCGGGAGCCGCTTAAAGGTGAAATCCAGTCCAAATACAAGGAAAAGTAGATATTACGCGGTGCGTAAAATATGTCCCCGCCGGAAGTAGCATTTAGTAGCAAAATGTACAATATCGGTAAAAAATCAAGGTCAAAGGTCAAAGAAGTCAAAGGTCAAAATTCTGTGTAGAAGTTTTGAAGCCCTCACCTAGTGCCATCACAAAAAGCAAACGGAATCGAAATCGGGTTAGAAATGGCGAAGGAGTAGCATTTTGTAGCCAATGTACAAAATAGGTCAAAAATCAAGGTCAAAGGTCAAAGAAGTCAAAGGTCAAAATTCTGTGTAGAAGTTTTGAAGCCCTCACCTAGTGCCATCACATAAAGAAAACGGAATCGAAATCGGGTTAGAAATGGCAAAGGAGGAGTATTTTGTAGCCAATGTACAATATAGGTCAAAAATCAAGGTCAAAGGTCAAAGAAGTCAAGGGTCAAAATTCTGTGTAGAAGTTTTGAAGCCCTCACCTACAATTGTACAGACTGTAGTGCCATCACATAAAGCAAACGGAAATGAAATTGGGTTAGAAATGGCAAAGGAGTAGCATTTTGTAGCAAAATGTACAATGCAGGTCAAATATCAAGGTCAAAGGTCAAAGAAGTCAAAGGTCAAAATTCTGTGTAGAAGTTTTGAAGCCCTCCCATAGTGCCATCACATAAAGCAAACGGAATCGAAATCGGGTTAGAAATGGCGAAGGAGTAGCATTTTGTAGCCAATGTACAATATAGGTCAAAAATCAAGGTCAAAGGTCAAAGAAGTCAAAGGTCAAAATTCTGTGTAGAAGTTTTGAAGCCCTCACCTAGTGCCATCACATAAAGCAAACGGAATCGAAATCGGGTTAGAAATGGCGAAGGAGTAGCATTTTGAAGCAAAATGTACAATATAGGTCAAAGGTCAAGGTCAAAGGTCACAACTGAAATTCTGTGTACAAGTTTCAAAGCTCCCATGTAGTGCTATCATATAAAGCAAACAGAATCAAAATTGGCTCATAAATGACAGAGAAGTAGCAAATTGAACGTTTTGATCACACACGGACGCACAGACAGACAGACGGACGGACAGACAGACGGACGGACGGACACACGGACACACACACGTACGGAGCCCGTTTCATAGTCCCCTGCTCGAACTCGTTCGGCGGGGACAATAAGTTAGTATGATAAGAAATAGTAAAAATGTTACGAGTTCAAGGGTATAAATATGGTAGAATGGGATGAAAAATAGGAAATTATGACATTTTTAAGTTTCGCATTTTTTTTTTTTTTTGGGGGGGACAGCTCTTGAACAGTCAATATTATGAATATTCAAATGGCAAAATGAGCATGCCATTCCCTCACAACTGTCTTACCATATGGTTTGTGCATAAAATTTGGAAATTTCCAGTTTGTCATTAAAACGCAATGAGGCCGGATCGAGGCTCAAATCCTTGTATCTGTAATTGGACACTATTCTGAAGTTATTCAACCAGGAATAACGTTATGTTTCAGATGTCATTGACAGAAACAATGAATCTTCGTCATTTTTTTTTACACGATCAATGGAAAATTGTGAGAGTATGACATGGTTGGCTCACTCATTGGCACATTCATATTCACTGTAAAAGAACTGTTTTGCAGAAATTAGCAAAACTTCAAAAAGGCATTTTTACTTCTTTATTTTTCATCCAATTTCAGTCAAATTTTTACCGTTGAACTTGTAAGATTTTTCACTTTTTTTATCGGACTTACTTATATTTGGACTGGATTTCCTCTTTAATGGGAGGAAAAAGTTTTTGCCTGACCTTATGGAGGTACAAGTGTATCACATACATGACATGCCTCCTTCCCGACTATTGCATCATGGAGCCGTGCATCCCTATGTTCTTCTAATATTGTAACTAGTTGGAAATCCTAATAAAGCGAGTACTTGTTGCTCATTTTTGTCGATTGCTATTGCCAAGGAACTAAACAACAATAATGAAAAAACATCAACACAGTTGATGATGTCATTTATCGTAAACTATGCGATTCGTGTATGTTAGGGGAATTCGCAATACATGCAATAGCAAAGTTAGTAGTCAATCAATGTCACTGCCAACAAGGCCCATCAATGAAAAATACTTGCTCTTCGCAAATATTTTCTTTTTGTTTTATCGTGATAGTAAGGTAACCTCACGGTAATAATCCATATATCATCTCACATGTATATAAAATCAAAATTATATTGTGATGGAATTACCATTGAGATCACGTTGTTATAAGCATGAATTCCCTATTTAAACAATAAAGTTTATGCAGCATTGGATATTGACTTTCTTCCTTCACACCATTTGTTTATTGATTTGACTCGATGAAAGTACAATCACTGAGATCAGATGATAAAATATATTAAAATGAAATAACGTGACACGCAAAGAAACGAACATTTGCAAAAAAAAAGAAAAGAAAATGAATTGTGAGACACCCTGGACCATTGAGAAACATGGAATAGATACACGCGTTTCTTAATGTTTTCAAATAGATGTTACAGCGAAGGTTGCCTGCATATTGCATGTATATTCAAGTGGGTCCCTCCATTTTTTTTACACAGTGCATATTGACAATTATTTCACTTTCGTTACCCCAGCAAGTACTGCAATGTATCGCTACTGTAAGTTTTTCAATTATTGTTGTTTTCTCTGTACAACTTTACATGTGTTGTTTCTGTCACTCAAGAAAGTGAGATTTACATTTATATATTATTTTATTGTGGAAAACGAAATAAATTTGAACTTGAACTTGAACTTGAATTTGAATATTGCACCAAGTAGCAAAAACCAACTTGCGCAATGGGCAGCTCCTAGATTTTGAGTATCGCTTATATTTGGCAAGGGTAGCTGGACTACAGAATTTGGTAATACGTTGCTGAATCAAATGTGCCCATGATAACCTGAAAGCATTAGTAACTGGGCTGACTGTGTTAATTTCTCAGGGGGGCAGACATAAGCCTCACAGACTACGAGGACCTGACGCCTCTACAGACGGCGGCCAACTCAAATAACTTCGACACCCTCGTCGCCCTTCTCTATTACCTGCACAACCTGAACATGACCACACTTGACCAAGACAGCCACAACGCCGCCGAAAAGCTACTCACATGGGCTGCAGAGCAGAACAAGGCCGATACTTTGCAGGTAAGTAGCGTTTGTCATTCTTGTTCTACTGCGCAAGTTATGCGGTATTATTCCTTTTCTTTATTTTCATTTTCTCACTAATAACGGTACTCTTTCCAATACATCCTTTCTTTCCATCTTTTTCCTCTATTTTCAAACTTTCCTCCGTTTCGTCTAACATGTCTGACATCGTCTAACTTTTTTTCTCTCCACTCTCCCTTTAGACTTTCCATCTGTCCGACGTATTCGTCTCTGTACAGTCTTATGCTTAACCGGAGCGCTAAATTTGATGGTACATCTTTATATACTATGGATTATCAAAATATCTTGTCAGTAGTTGTTCCTTCAGTTCCAATTTGAGTCTGATATTTAATATGTTACTCCGTGGCCGTCACCCCAGTAAAGCACACTGCTGACGGTCTTCTCAAATTGGTACCTCAAGATGTGTACACGTCAGCGTTATTTCTTTCATGTACTTGTATGAGTATACCATTTGTGAGTCTAGTAATCACCGATTTTTTTCACGTTATTTACAAAAATTGTTAATAATGTGAAAAAACCAGGTGATTCTTCCAGCAAAGGGTGGAAACTTTGATCGGTGATCAATGAATATTAATTATTCATTAATCTATGAACGTATTTATTTCTGCAAATTGATAAAGAAAACAAACAGAAACTGACATAATGCCTTAATGTTCTTAATCGTCTCCTCCGTTGTTTTCCTGCTCTGTGCTACTCTGTTTTCTTGTTCTTCTATTTCTTTCTTGTTTTTCCTTTCTTATTCTTCTTATATGCTTCCTCCTCCTCCTTTTATTTTTTGATAAATTTATTAATCTCCTCCATGTTTTCATCATCATCTTCTTCTTCCTTTTCTCACCAAGTCGACTCTTCTTCATTCTTTTCGCATTTGAATGTACCATTTTATTTATCATATGCAACGACTGATGAGTTCAAATCCTCCCTCTTATTGATGTTTGTTGTTGCTGCACCAATCAAAGGCGTGAAAACAAATTTTCCCTCTATAAAAACAGAAAAGGGAAAGGATTTCCATCTAACCCGGAAGATGCGGGAAAGGCAAAGCTAATGATACTGTTATCATGATTATGGCTCAGCCTGGAGCATATGAAGTTCCATGGATTCTTCCAGCAAAGGGCGGAAACTTTGATCATGTATATTGATGCTTTATTTTTTTCTCCCTTCATGACTTAGCTAATACTCCACCAATGCCGCAGTCTACATGGTATAAGCGACGAGTGTATTGCCGAATACATCCACCACGCGTCGAAGAATGGACACACTGAGTGAGTCGTATGTAAATCATAATAGTGCGAACCGAACTAACGAAAAAAAAAGAGATCTTGCCTAGCAACCAGAAAGAAATTCGAAGATTGCCTCACAAAATAGCAACATATGTAAATATGTTCATTCAGAATAGATAAATTGAATTGCCTTCTCGAAATACGGCTTATAGGAAGGGATATAATCGTGTAAAAAAAAAAAAATCACCGAAATATTCGTGCGTGTACATTTTCTAATGGGGAACCGTTTTATTCGCTCACATATTCCTTTTTTTTTCTCTTTCTCCCCTCACCCTCTCTTCCCAAAACCTCTTCCCATCTCTCCTTCCCCTTTCTCTCTCTCTCTCCCAAACATCTCTCTCTTTCCCTCTGTCTCCCCTGCCTCCAACCCTCCATCTATCATCCTCCTTCGCTTTCTCTCACTTATGTTTTTCCTCCCTCATTCTCCCTTTCCGTCCCTGCAGAACGGTGTCGGTTCTCTATCGTTGGAAACGGGAAGTGGTCGAAGTCTGTGACGTTGACGACAACACGCCACTCCATCACGCCGCCAAAGCCGGGCACGACGAGACCGTCGATGCGCTCATTAAGGCAAAGGTCGAGGTCAACACCCCGTGAGTGACCATAGATCCAATTGAGGAGCCTGGGCAGTGTACTAAAAAACAATAACACACGAAACAATGAAAATCGGACAGTGCTATGCCTGGTTTAGTTATATGTAATTTAATTTAATGTAAAACGACTATTATATTGTGAAACAAAAATATTGTTAAAATGGTGAAGATTAGCAAGAGAATGAATACACCTGTCAGTACAGGGCTTCATCAATTTTGAACATGACAGTCATCTGCTATTATGAGTTTGATTGAAAGTTGGTGCGTGTCACTTCAAAAATTAGCAACAGAATCTATGACTTATAATCTGTTTTCATCATTTGCCATTCGGTAAAATTTCGGTTTTCTTTCTGGAAAAACATAATTTCTCGCTCATTTCTCCTCGTGCCGACAGAGAGAGAGAGAGAGAAAAAAAAAAACGGCGTGAAAGTTAACTTTGGGCTAATGCCAAGACATGGTGTAGCCTTTTGTCCCGTCGATAGCACATTTTTGATGCTCTGATCGTTTAGTTTAATGGTATTTTTAAAGCCAATTCAAGGTTTCCATTACACTAAAAAAAAAAAAAAAAAAAAACAACCCAAAACAAATGTCATGTTACCTCATAACACACTCTATCGAATCCTACGGATAACATTGCCAGTAACATGATTCTGCGTGAGCAGAAGAGTTTGAGATAAAGTCTGCGGGTGGTGGAGGTGTGCGGAGTGTGGAGGGGGTGTTGTAGAGTGAGAGTCAAGGAGAGAACGTTTGATGACCAAATTGAGGGCGGAGGAGAAGAGCTTGCGCCGTAGGTGGATGCAGGCAGAAGGTGAGAGAGCTAGTCTGTAGGGCCTGTATGAGGATCTGAAGAAGAGGTATGCGGATGTGAGGAGAGCTTTATCAGCGTAAGAAGCATGCGAGTAGAAAGATACCCTGGGCTAGGCGGGAGTTTTATAGTAATCCGCACAAGTTCAAAAAGAGACTGTTCGAGGAAGGGGTATCAGGAAGTTTGGAGGTGTTGAAGGAAGAGCTCGAGAAGCATCTGAAGGCTTCATAGTTATTGTGATGGAAGGAGAGAGAAGCCTTTTGCTGGGGTGGCAGGGCCCAAGGTGGGAGTGCAGCTTGGCAGAATGGCTTTTCCTACAAGATGTTCAAGTATTGTCCTCGTGTCCGAAGGGTGTTGTGGCGGATCCTTATAGGGTGGTATTGTTCCAGCCAGCTGGTGTGTGGCAGAAAGGGTGTATATCCCGAGAGGAAAGGACGCCAAGGGCATTGGTCAGTTTATGGACCAATTTGCGCGTCTCAACGTTGACGTTAAGATCCTTTTAGTGTCATAGCGAGGGGGTTCATAGAGTTTGTGATGAAGAACCAATTATAGACACCTCTGTCCAGGAGGCAGGAATCCCGGGTTTCCCTGGGCACCCGGAGCAAGTCCAGAAGATTTGGGAGTAAATTAAGAGGTGCAATCATGAGAAGGAGGATGTGGATGTTATTTGATTGGACTTTGCAATGGCGTTTGAATCAGTGCCTCACAGTTACCTCAGTTTTGCTCTGGAGTTTTTCCGGGTGCCTAGGATATGATCCAGGAATTGGTGCAGAACTTCTACAACCAGTTTAGGGTGAAATTTACAATCCAGACTTACACGACAGAATGGCAGTCGTTAGAGATTGGCATCCCCGTGGGGTGCCCAGTCTCACCGCTGCTGTTTATTGTAGCGATGAAGTTATTAACCCAGTGTGTTGCTTCGAGAATTGAGGGGTTGACGCGGGCTGCAGAAGTAGTTGTACCTTTAGTAAGGGCTTTCATGGATGATCTCACCATCGTGTCTGGCAATGAGACCTAGGTTGGAGACGGTCTCCATACAGGTTACAGGAGTTGGTGGCCTGGACACGGATGAAGTTCAAGGCCAGGAAAAGCCTTTCAGTGCCAATGCGAAAGGTAAAGGTGGTCGCAAGGAGGTTTCAGATTAGGGAGAGAGGATATTCCGCAGGTTTCTGAGCGGAGGTGGAAAGCCTTAGACGATGATATGAGGGCAATTTGAATGATAGGAATCGAGGTGTTCAGATCTACGACAAAGCGGTGGAGTGGCTGATTAGGATGGGTACGGTGCTGTCAGTTTGGCTTGCTACCACGGATCATGTGGCAACTGCAGGTGTACGAGATGGCAGTGACCAGGGTTTAGAGGATGCATCAGAAGATAAACTCGTACTACCGGAAGTCGTTAGGCGTTCCTCGAATGTTAACAGATCTGGCATTCCTTTGCAGATCACGTAAGCTGCAATTGCCTGTGACGTCAGTGGTAGAGGAGTTTAAAGCTGTCAAGGTCAGAATAGTGATGATGATAAGAAGGAGCCACGGCGACCAGACCATAGCAAGAAATAGGCCACCGATACGCACGGGAAGAAAGTGGAGGGCAGAGGAGGCTGCTTATGAGGCAGTAGCAATGGCAGAGTGGAAGGAGATGAGGGGTGTTGTTCAGGAGGGGCGGAATGGGGTCGGGTTTCATCAGGGTGTGAGATGGTACAGCAAGCGAGGCAGGAAGGGTAGGAGGGAGTTGGCGGTGGAGGCGTGAAGGGGGAGGGGGAGGAGGAGGAGTACCGGCTAGGCAAGGCTGTACAGCAGGAAGTACAGGGGACTTTGACTCGATGGGAAGAGGTGGAGCAGAGGAAAGGTGTCGTGAAATAACCCCAGGTCAATGTCGTTTGGAGCTGTGCGCTACATGAGCAGTTGCACCTTTAATGTTTTGCATTCGCCATTAAATCTGAAGAGGTGGGCCGTTTTAGAGGACGATGGATGTAGGGTTTGCAAGAAGGCGAAGGGTTTCGCTAGAGCACAGGTCATTCTGTCAGTGTGTGGAGGATTATTGCAGGCCTATACATGGAGGCACAATCAGGTGTTGAAGGAGACTGCGGAAGTAGCAAGGATGGCAGTGGAGGCGAGAAGGAAGAATGGGTCCCCTAGGTGAGAAGAATCTGTTTTGTGAAGGAGGGGTGAGATGCAGTGCGAGAAGGAAGGGCCAAGGTGATGACGTTGGAGGGATGCTGGGGTGAATGGAAGGTGCGGGTAGACGAGGGGATGGTGGTGACCCGAGGAGATGGTGGTGACTGCCTTGCGGCCGGACATGTTGTTGGGTGGCTAGGTCTAGGGCAGTAATGGTGGAGCTGACAGTGCCATGGGAAACGAGGATGGATGAGGCAAGGGAAAGAAAGTTGGATATGTGTGCTGAGTGGAGAGAGTAGTGTGAGAGAAGGGAGTGGAGAGCAGAGGTGCATACTATGGAGGTGGAGTACGTGCTGGGGATTCACTGGACGATCGACGAGGAGGTGGGTCAGAGTGCTGAGGTAGGTGATAGGGAGGGAGAAGGTGGATTAAGAGGATTTGTGCAGCAATGGAGAAAGGATCTGCATGGATTGTTGGAAAGGCATGGGTGGTGGAAATAGGGGGTGTAGAGAGATTGGTGCCAATTTGAAATAAAAGAGGGGTTATTAATGCCGAGTGTTTTGAGATGCCATTGGGGTGCTGTCTAGGAAATCCCAACGCACCAACAGTCAGCTAGGGGGAGGTGTCCAGTACTTAGGCTAAATAGCCGAAACACTGGTGATCCCTGGTGTTCAGCTGACGACCCATTGGCATTGGTGAAAGCAACGTTTTTCCATTAATTACCCTGCTCAACTTGTTAACATGTAGCACCTATAATAGTGCGATTCAAACTTGCATTGCAGGAATGGTAAAGAAGAGTACGAACGAACACCTCTTCACTATGCTGCCGCCAACGGCTGGATCCGTACTGTTAATCTGCTCCTAGAGGCAGAAGCTGATGTCAACGCTATTGACAAGCTACAGGTATTTATATTTCTTGATGTAAACTTTCTAATCTCAATTAGATAGGGGAGGGGGAGCATAACATTCAGCTCACTTGTGGATGGAAAATTGATTTCATAATTAGGATTTTGTAAAACTGACTGCCTGCAGTATAAAGTAAACTAGATTCACTAACTACATGTATCAAATATGATGAATGCAGTAAATAATGAATGCAACACCTGGTGCCATCGATACATTGTACAGTTGCACATTATGAAAGTGTAGAGAACAAGGAAAGGATAGAAATATGTAACATATAAGCTATTCAATAAAAATTAATATTCAACCAAAACAAGATGCGAACATGTAGCGGCTTTAGACGCTACGTAGATGCTTCTGCTCTGCTGCTCGGATCGTCGGTGGAAGATCATTCCAAGGAGCATGGGACTGCATGATAAAAGGCCCTTTCCGAGTCTAGAGATGCTCTTTTGACTTTTAATTGTTCACTATTACATGAGCGGACATTTCTGCTAGGAACATTTTATGCTGCCAGGTTTTGCAAATATTTCGGAGACCAATGGAGATGAAGAATATACTGCTTTCCAGGCGTGGAGCAGAATTTTGCAGGTGAAGATTTTATAAGAACTGGGGTAATGCTGGAGAAGCGAGACGTTCCACTGAGGGCCCGAGCAGCAGAATTTTGAGCTTTCTGTAGTTTGGCCAGCTGGTAGAATGAATCAATAATGCATTTTAATAATCAATACAAGACAGGATATAATCAGTGTATGACTGAATAGAAGAGGCTGCAACTTTTCTCATATTTGAATGTTTCGTAATTGCAAATATAGATAGACATATGGTACACGTGGTATGTGTCGCCATTGACTTTAAGGGTCAAAGTAAACTCCAAGGTTCCTTAAATTTGATACAGATTGTACATTGAAACAGTCCTCTAGGGACACCATACAAAACTTTACCAGAGAACGACATGAATTCATTGATCGGAACATCGTAACTGCTTGCGAACGGTCAAAAACACAGATAAGAAGATATCAATGCAAGAGCACATCTTTCTGATCAATGGAACAAAACCTTGTGATAGATATATTTGTGCAACATAAAGCGAGAAGAATACCATTCTTCTTTCTATTTTGAAAACCTATCGAAACTCGCCGAACACACACGATATGCGTGACGTCACTGACGGCAAGCAAAAGCAGACTAAGTTCTATAGACAAACGTACATAATCAAAGGTGTATCCGTTTTTCTAGTTTAGCGTTTGTATTGATATTTTAGTCGGTATAACTGCCATAATGCAAAATGAATCTAACGATTTTCAGTGTCATATTTGAATAATCTGCTGTAAAACAAAAAACAGTAACGACAACCTATCAAACGAAAGATAGAATTCTACGTCTTTCATATCACTTGCCCGATCAGAACACATTGGTAAAAAGTCATCGTCAGCATTCACTTGGCCCTACTACTGTTTTAGTTATGCATGCAGGTGCATGGTTGGTTTGCTGTTCATTTTACATTCACCATGTTTAGACGGACTTCTTTTACTCGAAAATGCGACGGACCTCGCCTTCTAAAAACGTATATGCCTTTCCAGTGATGGTTTCTTAGTTGGGCTTTGGTGTAGCAGCGTTCTGTACCAACTTTTCTTGAATAATTTGACGTCATAAAAAATGCGATATTCTCCATATCATAGATGACACCTCTGCACCTCGCGTGCAAAACCGGTTACATCGACATGGTCAAACTCCTCGTCTACAACGAGCAGACCGACATTCTTCTCCGAGACATAGATGGTCTAAACTGCCTCGACCACGCCATCGAGAACAGACATGAGTACGTACTCAATTCAATATCAACCTTTGAAAATGATTACGTGATCTTCTAGCGGCGGCTTGTATGACTCAGTCCTGTGTGCTAATGGAAATCATATATCGCTTCCTTTTTCGCAGACGAAAAGATAATTTTACACATCTAATTTCTGCACAGCAAATAACCAAACAAACAGTTACAAGTTTACAACAACAAAAAAACAGCAACAAAAAATAAAAACCAAACAAAAACAAAAACCAAACAAACAAAAACAAACAAACGAACAAAAAAATGTTTTCAGCGCAAAAATATAACCCTACCGCGCTCACAATTCACGGTCTCTATCTTTTTCTTTCTAATGCCACTTACGCACTTCCGGGTTAAAAAAAAAGTGGGAGGGGGACCCAAAGTGGTGATACCTTATGTATTCCTTTGTATGGTGCAAAAAAAGGGGGTGGCGAGGCCCCGTGTGAGTGTGTGTGTGTGTGTGTGTGTGTATGTGTGTGTATTCGCGTATAGAAAATGGTACCCGAATGAGGGTATGTAGGGACTGAAGCGAGTATTGCATGCTCACGACGACTATTGAGCAGGTTCGCTTCGAATTGTTGAATCCCCGGGTGCAGGGGACAATATGATTAACTATTCTCATCGTTTGAAAAGGAAAGAAAGGGTGTCGATATTTTAATGTAGAACAATTTCCTCAGACAAATAAAAAAAAATCTATAAACACTCTCAAGAGGAGAGATGACACAATGGCGTTATGAGTTCCTCTTACACTTGCGATCAAACTTGGCAAAGCTGTCGTCTGAAAGAGATTAGAGTTTTATGACCACCCTGGGATGATTGAGATTATTACTCTGTCCATCTCGTCCAAGTTGAAAAAAAAAACCGGGTATAATATATCTGGCATTGTTGTCGTGACAGTGATGGCAGCACCCTCCTCAGTGTTGTGATCATAATCCCCAATATAGTACACCTTTTTCCAGTTACCATTATCATCAGTATTGTCAAAATCTTATGTTTAATTACCCTCTTCTTGCCATGGGTTAGCGACATCGCAAACTTTTTCGTGAGGCATGACAAGTGGAAGGAGCTGATGTCCGTCTGTACGTGGGATAGTGAAAAGAAGAAAAGGAAAACGCCAATGAGGCAGCTAATCAAGCATATGCCAGGTAATCTCTTCTTGCCTTTAAACTATCCAGACTTTACCGGTTCTCTAGGTTATGGCAGGCTAGGTATGCGAACAGCGTTATTATCCCTCTGCGTTCCATACAAGAGGTTGATCATGTCAACTCTAGATTCTGCCCGGTTACCTTTCGTACTACCACTGATCAACTACTGGCCAAATGATGAAATTGTTTGTTGACTCATGATAATGTTACTTGACAATATTATACAAATATTGACTGCTCATGAGGATGATGGTGGAAATTATCATTCCCGAGGTGCTTTTCATACCGAGCCTTCTATCACCCCGAGGCGTTAGCCGAGGGGTGATGGAAGGGTCGGTATGAAAAGCACCGAGGGAGTGATAATTTCCACCACCATCCGAATACAGAGCAGTTAATATTTGTTTTATATACCTCATCGTTTAAGACTTAACCAAGATCTAGGGCTAGGCAAATACGAAGTAAATTCTAACTGTTACGCCTAAACGTTAGCCCTAAAATCAGGCCACAGCCTGCGCTTGCTTGCATGGTTTTCGTGCATTTCGTACACTGTCCAGTACGCACGGTACATTGTACTCACTCACACGGCCTTCGGCGAGCTCCTGCATAAAATCTTGGCAGAAGATTACAGTATACATCCAGTTTCCCGTCGCTCGTGTTTTAATTCGATATTTCCGACATGCTGAGATTTGTCTCTGCTTCGGGATCCTAAGAAATTCTAATTGCAAAGTGTACGATCTTTGATCCAGCTCACTTCAAATCACGAAGGAGCGCTCGATCGCCATGCCACGTTGAAACATGCCTGCTGTGCGCTAGTGCGATGATTTTGCATGTGTTTATACGATGCGCGTATAGTGAACGTCCTTGGGTAAACGGTGGAGGGGTTAAGGACACCGCGCGCGAAGTCTAGTGTACTTGTTATGTGTACAAAAGTCGCGGAGGGTTTACGAATTCTATCACGAGGGATTTGCCTTTCTATCACTTACATGAAAACCCTAAGGCAAGATAGCCGGGACTACACCTTGTCACGTGATATACTTTTGACCAATCAGTGATACGAATCTCACTTATGAGGTATATAATATTGATTACATGATTGAGTGCTATGATGATGGTATGTGATTGAATGATTATTGAATTCCTTTCAGATGCAGAAAACTTTGTCGACTTTGCGATTAGAGTGTCATTTTTCTAATTCGTTTGTTTGTCTTAATCCCTCTTAAAAACAATGTTGCAGAAATAGCCAAGCAAGTGATGGACCGTTGCATTACGCACAATCCCGAGGTGGAACCGAATCACCCCGATTACTGGGTGGAGTTCGACTACGAGCTCCTGGAAGACTCATTCTCCAACTGGGAGAAACCAGTTAATCTCGACGGTGAATACTATGTCTGTTGCCAAGTTATTTATCGTCATAGATATCATCATTACTTTGTAAATTGACGTGTGTCTTTTGGCGGTTGACTTCCATTCAACAAAGACACTCTCAAAGACCCTCCGATTCAGCTCTTCTACTCATTTGGTATCGGTATTAAAATGTAGTAGTATAGTGAGCTCAAGTTTCTTTCTTTTTTTTTTTTTTGCTTAAGGGATGGCAAAGTTTCGGTTGGGATGGTGCTTCAGATCTTTTTTGTGGGTGTGAGATGAGAAACTACATATGAAATACAGAGGAGCATAAAATGAAATGCCTGGATACTGAAATTCAGTAAGAATTGTATACTCTTTCATATGCCATATTAAGTGGTTTCTCATTATCTTGCAAAACAAAAAACAAAAAACAAAAAACAAAACAAAACAAAACAAAAACAAAATATGAAGCCACATCTCAACCCAACCTTAACCATTTCTTTGATACATTTTTAGCATGTGATTAATATATGATTTTTATTTCTTTTAGGATTCATGAGATAAACTCCTAGAGATGCACAGGTAGATACAACACGGACAGTGACGGAAGGGCTTGTAAACTCGACAGGGATTTTGATATAAATATCAGTATAGATGTACAATGTACTTGGGAATGACTAATCATCATCAAAATATTGATTTGTGAAAAGAATGTTCATGCAACGCCCACAAAACTATACATATAAGACTGTTTGCGAAGTCATAACGCCATTGGTGAAGAGAACAATGACAGTCATTGATATGTCAATCCCATCTGTAGGTGAAGATGGGAACGAGGAAGAAAAAGAGGAGAACGACCAATGTGACGCTTACGGTATAGAAGCTGATGATGCTATCGGCAACGGCGAACACAGGGAGACATCATTTACCAACCAACCAACGGCAAAACGACTTCGAAAGAGACCGATGACGAGGTCAAGAAGACCAATTCAGTGCCTGATGACAAGGAGTCGACCCCGACAACGACAGACCAATATGACTCCGAAGGACACCTGAGAAACGACGCGACGCCGTACACAACAGATTTCAAGGACATCGCACGCAACCATCCTCTCAATATCATGGTAAGTTAACAAACTTGGGTGGAGAGCACTATCGCATATAGTGGATAAGACCCTTGACTTTGAGAAGTTCCGAAATCAAATCATGGCAAGTGCCTGCGTCCTTGAACATTTTTTTTTTCACCCACCTTGTCTCTGTAGACCCAGGGGTATAAGCATGATAAACGGTACCTGGCAGCGCTATTACGTGGCGAGTGTAATAGCATTGTGTGATTGGATTATGAGTATAATCGAAGTGAATTGAATGGAAATGACAGGGCCCTCTGGTTTCGCAGTAGTAACACAGGTTAAAGAAGATCCCATCTATCTTTTCAGATTATCTCAGTTTATTGTAGTGTACCAGCAGAATGGCAATAAAGGTATAAATGCTAAGTTATTCGTAATTCCCATCCTTGCGAATTAAAGAAAAGTGCATGGATTTCGATATTATTTCGTTATTGTTGATAACGTGTCTGTCTTTGGCTTTTTTCTTTAATGAAACTGATCTGGGTTAGGCGTGTCTCTAAAAAGTTTCAGATGTTCCACCACAGGTATCCGCAGAGCGGACCAATCTCCTTACACACCCCCTTGTGACCAGCCTCATCAATCTAAAATGGATCAAGGCGGGACGATTGCTCGTGGTGGTCTCCCTAGTCTTCTGCGTCCCCCTCGTGGTCATGCTCACGGGCTACGTCCTCATCATTCCACCAACTTACTTCGTGCGCTTCGCCAACGACACCGATGGCGTAACATGGTTTGCAAACGGCGAGGATCGATGGGTTGGAGAATTCTCCGAGGCCACTCTCTTCTTTTTCGGCCGTATTGGCAACTGGGTCATACTTGTACTTGCTGTCTTCAATCTCATTCGTGAAGTAAGTCTGTAAGCAGAAAAAAAGCCCGTATAGTATTAAAGGAATGTATTCTTTTTTTCCAAAGGTTTATTTATCCAAAAATGAAATAAACTTCGCTATTCCGAAGGTTCGTAATTCCGCAACACACAAATTCCCTTCACCTATAGTTTAGATATTTGTCAATCCCGAAATGAAATAGGGTGTATTAATTCCAACATTATTTTGTGGCGTTATTCCGAAGATTCGTTAATCTTTAAAAAGAAGGTCGTTGAACCAAAAATACAAAAAAGGTTCGTCCACAATTGTAACCTTAGAAATGAATAAACTGATGAAGTCATCACCTCACAGTTTTCCCCGAGATCATGTACAAAAATAAAAAAAAGAACTTTTTGTATACCAAGAGAGCGAAATTATTATGCTATTTCCGGCTCAATAACTTTGAAATAATAAACAATTTGATATAAAAATTATCAGGATTTAAGAGTGTGGCATGATTACTTTTTAACAACAACATCAAAATCTGGAAATTTCGAGACTTTACTTACAAGCTATATGGCAAGTTGTGAAGCTATAAGCTCAGCGTGTTTATATTGGATGTTCGCTGCTGTTGAAGAACTGTTATCGCCCTCCAAAAAATAATGATAATAATAATAATAATAATAATAACAATAATAATAATAATAATAATAATAATAATGATAATAATAATAAACAGATGAACAGAATTAAAACATACTTCTTTACTTTCTTGCTTCTTAATCGATTTTGATCAAATTTTCACTGTTGTGCTCTTTATAGTTTTACTAGCCCGACCAGACGCCGATT
Organism: Diadema antillarum; assembly: GCF_040938485.1. Taxonomy (NCBI): domain Eukaryota; kingdom Metazoa; phylum Echinodermata; class Echinoidea; order Diadematoida; family Diadematidae; genus Diadema; species Diadema antillarum. Next base: position 1,632,701 of record NW_027271190.1, read on the forward strand.
TATACAGCGACTGGGCTGTCTATAGTTACAGTTTTACCTTTCCTTTTCAGACTAACTTTTTGACTGGTTTGGAGTTCCCTTTCGGTTGCCCGGACACGTTGTTGTAGTTCCCATTTCTTTTTATTTATTTATTTAGTTTTTTTTTTGGCAGGGTGGGGAGGGGGTTGGCAAATCATTATAAAACATCCTTGAAGCACTGATTTATCCGAGCAGAACTGCACTTATAGGCCCGAATTCACGAAGGTGGTACAAATGAAACCATGGTTTTAACTATGGACAAAAACCATGGAGCGCCAAGTGTCGCACGAAATATTTCGTTACGAAATTTGTCATTTCGTCGACAAAATGACCGTTTCGTTAACGAAATTATCATGTCGTGGACGAAATGTTCATTTAGTTACAAAATGTTGTCATTTCGTTACAAAATAATCATTTCATCGACGAAATGACTGAATTCTTAACGAAATATTCCAAGCGACACTTGACGCTCCAGAGTTTTTGTCAATGATTTAAACCATGGTTTCGTTTGTGCTTCCTTCGTGAATTCGGGCCATTATAGCGTTTCCAATTTTCTTATACCGTTGTGGTAACATTTTGCTGAAATCAAGTCGTTTCTGTCTTCTCTTTCCTTGAACAGCTTTTCCAGTTGTACTTTCAACGCAGGTCGTACTTTACCAGTTTTTGCAATCTGATAGAGTGGGCCCTCTACGTTCTCGCCATTCTACTCGTTCTCCCTCTAAGCCAGATTCGATATCACAGTGGAATACGCATACCACTGGTAGGTGAATTTCCAAGATTCTCAGATCATCTCAGATTTTGGTTTTCTCTAAAATAGCGTTAAAGGGATGATTTAGTAATGGTTGAGGAGAGGATTCAGCCTTTAACTTTTTGCAAGATACTTAAAAAACACTGAATGTAATGTAAAAGAGCATACGGTTCTAAGAGGAATTCAAAGTTCGTTTGATGAAAATCGGTTTTGAAGTAGCTGAATTGTCCAAAAACAAAGTAAAGAAAGTGATCATCATAAAAGGTTTGGTCCCACCTTTTAATAGGATTGCTTGTTTAGGATATCTCAGCTATTTAAGAACCAATTGTCATCGAATAAACTTTGAATTCTTCTAGAAATTACATGCCATTATATATTTCATAAGAGGGTTGTCATAATCTAAAAAAATTAATCACAAAAAGATACCTTTAGAAACCTGAAGCCGCTTATCAACAGTAAACGTACCATCCCTTTAAAGATTGCAAATCATGTAATCAAGAATATCACGAGCTGGCGTCAACTTCATCATCTTGAGTACAATCATTACACTTATTTTTTGCTCTTCGCGTTCCATCTTAATAGGTAGTTTATGGAAGTGTGCTCTTGAGGGAAAACGGTAGATAAAAATAACATACTTTCGCTCAAGTTCTTGAGATACATCAATCACAGGACACAACTGTTCCTCGTGTTCGACACGACCTTGTTAATTGCGACCCAATTTGGTTTGGTTTTCGACAGAAACATGTCACAGTGTTATTAGCAATAAAGTGTTCTTAGCAATGTGCTAGCAATAAAGTGGCACACGTAATAGATACCTTAATCACTCCCACTCATTCATTACTTTCTTGGACTTCTCCAAGGCCTTTTTTTATTCAGCTTTATTTTCATTTTCATTAAATAAACAGGAAAATTATATACCATGCATTTACAGAACATATTTGTGATAATTTCAAAAACGGAAATTGATCAAATACATGTGGTCATGAGTGACAACAAATGTATTAAGGCATAGTACATGGATGAGAATGGAAATGGAGGGTCCCACTCAAAAGCAAAGCTTTTACAACATGGGACCCTCAGAAACACATAAGAGAACTGATAATGATCTAATGAAAAATTTAAACAGATATATGACACAAAATCAAAGAAACCAATGTCATCTGACATTATCAGTTATTACACTTGTTACGAACAAAATTCTTCTCAAGCTGTCTTGTTATATGGCATTCTATTCGCGTAACACCTTGGTGTGGTTCATGAATCTATACCTCTATCAACTAGAAAACAGTGTATTTTCTTGAATGATCATAAGACCACATTCCACAGATCTCTAATGACCTATATCATTGTATATTGGTATAGGTTTCCCCACCCAAATTTATCAGATTTACATTCGATTTCACGATGCGGTCATCATGGTCATTTAACTTCGAGTGAATTTGAATGATCACCAAGATCGAAATTCAAAAAGGTAACTAGCTCATTTGATTTAATTTCATCGGAAAGCAATTTATAGGGGTGTAAAAAAGGCATTCAAATCAAAAATACAAGTGCGACGCATTCAAATTCGCATCAGCGCCGCCGTGGAGAGCGTTTACAAATTCACGATAAGGCAAACAGTTACAAAATATGGGCCGTCTTTTTCATTGTTGCTTTTATTCTTTGTAGTTACTCATATGTTTGAATAAAAATCATGCAAACTTAAAATACAGTTGTACCTTGAAATGTGATTTTTCACTCGTAATAAATGGTAACTCGTATAACCTCACTTTCAAACACATACATTTACACTTTACACATACACGATTTTAGCTGCTGCTACATTACAGAGTATGCGTGAACATCTGGAATACGGACAGAATTAGTGGGTGAAGCATGACCTTGACAACCAGCAAAACTGATGATATAACCCGCTGGTGAAATAGGTCTATCTACAGCTGATCCGATCGGGGAAACGTATATGGACGCGGGGAACTAAGGAATTGAATCAAAAGGGATCAATATGGATTTGGACGTACAGGACCCCTAGGATTTTCTGGAATATTGCGATTTCCTAAAATGTTACATCCATACTGTTAGGGAAGAATTGAAAGTGACAGAAAGGTCGACAGGAAAGAAATACATTGAATCCATACAATTACTATAATTAAATGAGACTTTGAAGTAAATGAAATTGTATCATACAATCGTATGACAGTGAAAAAGGGCGCACAGAAGTTGTGTATGTTGATTGAATTCGAACGTTCAAAGTGGGAAGTTGTGTTCATATAAATGAAATAGAAACTGGTATTTGGCACGAATTTGAAAGTCTATCCAAATTGAATGTCAACTTTGAATTGAATGAATTTCTCTCCAAACTGAATGAAATACAATCTAAAAGGAATGACATGGGATGATATCAGTTTCCTTTATCGGAAGTGATTGGAAGGATGACAAAATCTACTTTCCAGTAAAGGTGAAGTTCAAATATTTTCACAACGTACAGCTCAGATTTACACTTTTTGACATAATCCTGGACAGGAGTTACTTTCTTTTTCACATGCCTTATCATTAAAGCTGAAATTGAATTTCCTTTAATACAAAAACAAACAAACAAACAAAATATAGCCGACATTATGTAAAGTCCCTTTTACACTTCCACGGATTGCTACACGGATGACCACGGATCGTCATCCGTGGTGTTCCGGCATGCGAAATATCGATTTTCCTCTCAATGCCGGCGCGAATACGATCTAAATTGGGTTTCTACACGGACAAGTACGGAGGCTACACGGACAAGTATGGTGTCTACACGGACAGACAAGGAATGAACACGAACCACAGCGGAAAAGATAAGGAGCTAACACGGATATCAAGGAAGAGCACGGATGTAACTGGGTCCCTTCGCGGTCCTTACACGGATATCCCCAAAATGTTGACCGATGATTTTTGCTTTTGCTTTTGATACTTTATCATTCTCGGGCTGCATGCCTTCAGAGCTAAGTATAACAAGCACACCAGAAAATCTGTAGCAGCCTACATAGCAGCCTACATTCTCTACTTGTCGACACCATCAAGGCAAATCCCTTTGTTTCAAACTCTCATTTTTCTGGAAAATAATGACTCAAATGAAGCAAAAGAAAGCAAAAGAAAGCAAAACAAATCAAAACACGAGTAAAAAACAGAAAGGAGGTGGGGGTGTGTCACTTAAGCTTCTCAGACGACCATTATATGAACAGTATGAGGGGTTGATGGCTGTACTGATGGGGGAAGATCTGAGGAAACTTCATTGACTTTATGAGCTTGTATTGGCAAAATACACGAATTTTTCATCCTGGATGGAGCCGATGCTAATACGGACGTCCCGATGTCTTTACGGATTGTCCCGGAATGAGTACCGAGGAAACACGGAGTAGCCGGTGCCTATACGAGGAAGGAATACGGAGGCAACACGGAGTAGACGGTGCCAAAAAAAAAACAAAAAAACGAAGAGTTTGTATAGCATGTATAGATTTTCGTCCGTGATGTCCGGATGAAAAATTAAGCAAGCTTATTTTTTTATTCATTTTTTTTTTTTTGCCGGATGAACAAGGATGATGTCGGATGACTTCACGCAATTAACACGGTCATGCCGGAAACAGTACGGATGATCCCGGATCGACGATCCGTTGTCATCCGTGATGGGATCCGTGAAAATGTAAAAGGGGCTTTAGCGTTCCAAATGAATCATCACATTGCTCGGAAAGACAGCGGTATCGAACCTCGATCATCAAAGGACAAAATGCACCTGTAGAATTCTTTTGTACGTCAATAGAAAAATGAGAGCTGTTTGAATGTTTACAGCCAGTTGGAACTCCATTTCTCAAACCTCGTTGGTCATTCAAGTTCCTATTCCGAGCATTCGATTTCACGCATTCCACGCTCGCAGCACCGAATCAGCGATCAAATTCAAAATCCAGTCATTCGAATTCACTATCGGAGCGTTCAAATCCACTGTCGGAGCAATCAAATTTATGTCATGCTGGCTACGGAATTTCGTCGGTCATTCAAATTCGTGAATATTTAACCATGTTCCATATAACTGCATTCAATTTGAAAGAGGTCCTGAAGTTTGTTGGTTTGGGGCCGTATATGTGTCTTGACTTCTAATCTTTAGCTTTGAATATATTGGAATTTATGAAGAAACATCCAACTGGACCCCATGGAAGACCAGCTATTGCACCTGAATATGGGCTATCCAACCATTTTGCTATCCAACCATCTGGAAAATAAAATAAAACAAACAAACAAACAAACAAACAAACAAACAAACAAACATTAGGCACTGTACAGGCCTCAAGACGAAAATAATACGAAAGGTTGGTTGACACCTTCGGGGGAAAAATCGACTACACTGAAACTGGTAATATGAACATTGTTTCGTCTTGTTTGTTGTTTATCTAATTCATTTGTAATTGTTTTATATTTGCAGGACCACTGTGTGTGAGATCATTGTGTGTCAGTTTGTCTTTAAATTGATGCATTGTCATTATGTGGTCAGTGTCAGCGTGCAGTGATATCAAGAAATATGATTAGGTTGTCGTTGTGTTGTTTGGATGCAATGCTGATTGGACCTTTCAATTTAAAATTTATTGAGATGAAAAACAAAGAATACATGAACATAGGACAATGTGGAACCTGAAATGGCGGTGAGTTGGCTCAGTCGGTAGCGCGTCTGCCCCCGACCCTAGCGACCCGGGTTCGAACCCGAGTCTTGACTGAGCAACGCTGTGTGTAATCATACCGTCCCCTCTAGCAAGAGGCATAATATTCTGTCACTGGGATAGGGCATAAAATGGAGGTCCCCTGTGTGAGAGGGTCACAACTCATGCACGTAAAAGATCCCTCTTCATTCATTCATCGCAAAGAGCAGGGTGTTTCACACGGTGAAGTGGTACCGCCTCACCTCTAACTGGACCCAACGGAAGACCAGATTAGCATAGCTGAATATGGGCTATCCAGCTAACTTCTCAGATGGAAAATGAACAAACAAACCTTTAAACGAACAATCATAATTATACTATATGCAATCCTTCATTGGTTGTGTATGCCCTCTATCCTTTCTTAAGAACCCCAAAACTACTCCATTTTCCTCGTTAAATTGATTGCATGAAGTACGAACTTGATCGTCTGAAAATGAAATCGAGCGCTCTAAAAAGTCTCGTCGGGACTGACTATCTCGTAAATTTGAATGCACGAGTAGGAAATACAATGCTCGCATTTGGAAATTGAACGCCCAAGAGTGAATTTGAGTTTAAATTGAATGCAGCTATTTGGAACATCATAATCTGCTTTGCGCAGTTCAACCCAAGAAGTAGCAAGAGGGCCTTGACAAATAGAAACCCATGAAGCAGAGGTCCACTGAGGCCCGTGTTGTCACCTGGGGTGTATACAGTATGGGATCTGACCTTGGCAGCTCGGTAATATACTAGTAAATGCGTTTAAAACGAAATTGCGTTTATCTATCGTGGTCTTAAACGCGTTTCCTAAACGCAATCCTAAACGTGTTTGAGGCATTTTCGGGGGTTAGCTGAAGGCTTGGTCTGCACCTGACAGTACCTAGTGCGTATTTCGCCGCATATCTCTCCTGTAGTTACCCGGAGGTGCGCACGCAAGTCCGATTTAACCGCAGCCAAGTTTTGAGCATGACCAAACTTTTTCCGGGTGAGTCGCGGGGATGCCCAGAGAGGTCAAAGCAGAACGCCAGTAGGAGGCCGTGTCACACCTTTCCGGACAAGCCTTGCGTGCGACTTGCAAAGAACAATTTTGACAACCCGGAGGTCCCCGTAGATGATCCGCACATGACAATACCGGGCACGTATCTTAATACCCGTAGTCGCCCGGAGGTGCGCACGCACATTCTTTTTACCCGCAACCATGTTTAGGCCCTGTAACACCTTTCCGGGCAATCTACTCGGGCTTGTTGCGTGAAGGAATTTTTCAGCATACGGGACAATTTCTGAGGGCGGACAAGGATTTTGGCGAGTCAGTGCATGTGTCTTACTTGCTGAACGCGTTCTACTTAAATTCTACTTGCGAGTATACTGTGTGACCTTTGTACCAGTCGCGTGAGGGCTGACAACTCAGTGAAGATGAAGGAATGGCAGAAGTCCCACAGAATGTCATTATCTTGGCTGCATACGGGACTACGAAGTACCTGCGTGGGGGCTGCCTGCGAGGTGCTGCCGCTAAGGGCCTCCTACTGGCGTTCTGCGTTTATCCACTCACAGAAAGGCGATCGTGGTCTCGAACGCGTTTCAAAACACCCTTTGAATGGCGTTTCAGAACGGCGTTTCTAAACGCGAATGAAAACTGCGTCAAACGGATTCTGGACTATTCTGCCTCAAAACAAGTTTTTCGATAAACGTACCCTTTGAGAGGGCGTTTTGAAACCCGTTTGAAACCACGATCGCCGTTCTGTGAGTAGATAAATGCAATGCCGTTTCGAAACGCGTGAATATCTCAAGGTCAAATCCAGCTGTTTCCGGTTGTGCTCTCTACCCATTATTTGTGCCTGACTGATGATGAGGCATGTTTGGTGGTACGCAGTTGACCTTTACTTCCCTGGTCTACGGGCGCAAAGTAACTGCGCAGCGAAAGACACTCGAATCGCGATTGTATGATGGTTAGATAAACGCGGTACCCCCAGAATAGCGAGTCAAACCACGTTCGCAAACACTATTCCAAACGCGTTTTGAAACGTGATTCTCTCTCTCAAGTTGGCAAACCACGTTCGCAAACACTATTCCATACGCGTGTTGAAACGAGATTCTCTCAAGTTTGATAAACGTAGCCAACGATCGCCTTTCTGCGAGTAGACAAACGTAACGAAGTTTTGAAACGTGTTCATGTCTCAAGGTCAACTCCCAGCTGTTTCCGGTTGTGTTTCCTACCCATTATTTGTGTGTGAAGGATGAGGCATGTTTGGTGGTATGTAGTTGACCTTTACTTCCTGGGTCGAGTGGCACAATGCAGCTGAGCAGTGACAACACCCGAATCGCAATTGTATGATGGATAGATAAACACTGCCAGAGAATAGCGTTTCAAACCACGTTCGCAAACACCATTTCAAGCATGATTCTCTCTCAAGTTATTAATCGGCGTTTCTGTCAAAACGGTCCATGAGTTCGGCATTCAGTTAAGGTACGTAAGTCATACAACCCACAAGTCATACAGCGCAAGAGTTTGACACTAGCAAATAAGGCCTGTGAGTCGGACACTAGGCAAACAAGGCCCACGAGTTTGAAACTAATTCAAAAAGCCCATGACTTCGACACTAATAAGAAAAACCGACGGACGAGTTCGACACTACACCACGGAGCTAATTTGTCCGTCTCGTGGGCCTTGTTTGCTTGTAGTGTCGAATCTTGTATTTTTTGAAATGAAAAATTACTTTCTTCTGAGGAAGGATGACTCGTCGTAATCAAGGGTTGAAGACTATTATAGGCCTTAATGTGTTTGAAAACACGGTTGAGTTTATCTAATCCCTGAAAATGCCTCAAACGCGTTTAGGATCGTGATTCTTCCTCAGAAAATTTTTAGCTGAACGCATTTTCGAACAAAACAATTATAACATCATGCACTAAGCTGATTTAATGATTCAGTTACAATCAAGCGGCGTAGAAAACATTCGCTCAATACGACTTCGCCATTTCACCTTCAGCCTTGTCTCGGTTTTCATTTAATTTTTCCTTTTCGTTGCAGGCCTGGCAGTGGCAGTGTGGGGCGGTTGCCGTGTTCCTTGCTTGGATCAACCTCATTCTCTACATACGGCGGTTCTCGGTACTCGGAATCTACGTGATTATGTTCACAGGTGGGAAAGGAAAACTTAAGTACATTAGTCCTGCAACGAATTAAATGAAATGTGATTCGTACTGAAGACGGATGTTGGCATCCTCTTTATACCCTATAATTGTAGGAATGGTATAGAAAAGTGCAATAGCTCAGCGTTTACACCTTACCATTCAACAATCACAAACAGCAGCTAAAGACGCATCTTGGTCGTGTTGGTGCTAAGTAGAAACCATTCTCACACTTGGAGATGTTCAAGGAGGCTATGCTCCTATATAATTATAGAAGGCGGATGTAGTTCACCATTCATATTAGATTTCATATATCAATTCAATATTTGTGCTTAAAGAACTTTTTCGAATACTTCCGGCCTTTGTTTTTTTTTTTTTTTTTGATGGGAGGGGGTCGGGTGTGAAATTTTACATTTCACACGAAACAATACTTCAAGATAGTTCTAAAATGTGAGTAAGGGATTGAAATGTTAATCAGTATAATCAATGTTAAGTATATAAATATAGAAAATAAATATAAAAACTGTGAACAATAGTTATGATAGATTGATAGATTTGCTTTTAGAAAAAGCCATCAACAGGTATGGTTTCTTGAGTTTCTTAAAATTTAGGCTATATTGTGAAATTGTTATGTAGGATGTTTTGTGATACATATGATCTCCACGTATGCATCAACAATGTGATAACTCGAACATATTTTAAATCACTGCTTCCAAAGGTTAACAATATCTTTTTCCACAATATTAAAAAACAGTGAAATATATATTATGCAGATTTATGGAGGTACCTTACTGTCCAAAATATATTGGCTACACACGTCCGAAAAGACTAAAATGAATAGAAGGGGAGTTCAAAACCAGGATAACATTGCCCAGAGTAATCGCCTCATACTAGTTCTATGTTTTATTTTTCAGCATACCGTAATGTAAAGTGAATCTACACGTTTTTCTAAATTGTTACTGGCAGACGCTATGTTCTTCCTTTCAGAAATTCTTCGCACCTTCATGCAGTTCGTCTTGATACTAGTTCTTGTCCTTGTGGCTTTCGCCCTCGCCTTTTACACCCTTCTGATGAACCAGGTACTGCGAGTGTTGGGTCAATTGTTACAGCACACTGAAATGAGTAAAAGAGAAAGTTGAGGGCGCTCCTGATTCAGACTTTGACTCGATTTTGAAAGATTGCAGAATGTAGCCACTAATAATGGCAAAATATGATTCAACTAACTGTTGAAGAAAAATGTCTGTTATCAGAATTTTGGTGTGTATTTCACAGAATTAAATAGACGGGTTAAAAGATTAAGATTTTTCAAATATTTAGGATAACCATCTCGTGCTTAAAAAAAGGAAACAATGAGCCAGGTTTGTTGAGATTGAGAGTGAAACCTGAAAGCTGAATTTGAATCGCAGTGCTATATATCTACTCGCTATTTGTAAAAAGGCTCGTGGATGAATAAAAGGGTCACTTTTAGGGGAAATTGATGGGATTCAAAACGACAAATCAACTAACGGAGACGTAAAAAAAAAGATAAGGGACGCCTTAGCAGAAATACTCGAAATAACGTTCAATTGCTAATAAATACAAAGTTCGCTTACTTAGTATTATCTAAAAGGTCGCATGTTTCCAGGACTTAATACACTTATTTTGCTGTAGGGCTATAGTGCAAATGCATCTTTACTAGAATTCATTATGATAGCCTTTATACCACTTAAAGGGCGAGGCAAATATCTTGTAAATTCGTCCCAAACTGTTTTACGTGTTTGATTTTTCTACTGGTTTTGTTTCGTTACTTAGCTACACCCACACACAGCCTTCTAAACAAAAGGCTGTGCTTGTAACTAAACATCTGTTAATCAGCGCTAAAGTAGTAATATTATAAGTGGAACGCACATTCCCCAAGACCGAGGATAACTGACATTGTTCCCTGCCATGTATTTTGTCAGTTAATGTTAGTGACATGGAAATGTGCAAGTTATGCTCAATATAACAAGAAGAGGGTCCATTCTAATGTCCTTTTGTTAATCACATTAGTCTTCATCAATGATGGACAGATGAGGTCACAAGTAGAATTTCGGTTCGGAAATTTTTTATTTGCGCATCAAAGCAATCTGAAGTGAAGTATCAGAAAATTATTTTATGATGTGGAACGTATTTAGATATTCCGTCCGCCACATTAGTGATGTTAAGATTATTTCAAGCAACACAAGTTAACATGCGTTGACATTACATAGTTCATTACATAAAACATTATCTCTCATTCGTTTTCACAGACATTGTTTTGCATAAAGGCCCTTTATACGGAATATCTTCCCACAGAGCGCGAGCTCCTGTACTTTGCAATATATTTGTTTCGTTTTTTATTTTTCTCATGCTGTAGGAACCATTCCACCGTATCGAATATTCTCTTGCCAAGACGTTTGTTATGATGATCGGCGAGCTGGATTTCGGGGATATCTTCCACAGTCAAAACTACCTCAACACCGAAAACACACTGGCGGATGGCGAGGAAGACTACTTCTTGTCTTCTGTCTTCTATCAGAGCATCACCTACGTAATTTTTACACTCTTCCTCGTTGTCATGCCAATCCTCATCATGAATCTTCTGGTAAGTTCTGGAAAAAAACTAGATTCTTGGATTGGAAAAGGCATTGAGCCATTGACCCATCAACCTCTGAAGTCATGAACATGTAAACCTATGAGATTGGTCCGACTGCCATAACCATAATATTTATGTTGAATTTATTCTCTTCAGTGATAGCACTGTTCACTCGAAGGATCCCGCCCTTACGATTAAAACACAATTACAAGGCTGGAGAGCCTTATATCAGCTTTACACTTGATATATTGATATGACATTCTCTTAAAATGACAAAACATGCGTGCCGAAAAGTCGGGAGTGGGTAGTCCCATTTCAGGGCAACATACAACGAGGTGCACCGTTAAGCCTTTATCTTACCACTCCATGTAAGCCTTCAAAGATTTCAATTGATCTGTCTGTCTGTCTCTCTCTGATAGGTAGACAGACTGATAAATTGATGACTGATGTAATCAAAGATCTGAGCAAAACAAATCTGGCTTCAAATTCATGCTTATACTTTGTCTCCCTGATAGACGAATAGATAGACATAATCATAGATGTACGGTACAGGTCGTTCGATACATAATGTACTCGAAACGCTTTGAAAAAAAAACCAAACAAAAACAAAAACAAAACAGAAACCCGAACCTGGCATTGAATTTCGGACCACTCCCCTGGCATGTTTACATCGGCAGTTTCAAACCAACATGACGGTTACTATTGTAACCGTTGGATCTGTCATTGTAATAAACACTGCTAATAGCTTTAGATACAATGGTCTTTCAGATCGGTCTGGCGGTCGGTGATATTCAAGCCATTCAGGAGAAGGCCGAGTTTACACGTCTTGAGATGCAGGTATGAACTCACTCTTCTCATCTCAACTTTGTTCGTTGATCACTGGTAACTCAGATGACATTATTGGGGGTCTCAAACAATACTGGAGCTGTGCACAGACATAACAGGGACACAGATATTTTGTACCACCTGTTATATAATTAGGGCTGCATGGTAGCACTGGTTGGTCAATTAATGATCTATGTAAAGACTCAAGAGACTTCCATCCGCTCTAGCAGATGTATTACTAATTGTTTTGTGGAGAGTGTGATGATCCTACCCATCTGGTTTACCTCCGCCACATTTGAAGTAGAGGTCGAGTGGCAAGAATAATAAACGTCGGACATCGTAGTGGTGATGAACCAGCCTATGCGACATGCCTTATTGTTGAGAGCAGCATCAATAAGTTGAAAGAATTCAATTTTAAAGTGTTCTATAATTTATTACCAGTGAAGACGAATTTGTTCAAATTTAAAATAAGTTATAATCTATAAGTGTGATGTTTTGTCAGTTAGATGAGGATATAACACAATGTCACGCTTTTATTACATTTAAACTGAACAGGAGATCTTGGAATTATATTTCTTGGTTAATTCAGCAAGTTTTGTATGTTTCTGTTGACACCAATATTGTATTTTTGTCAAAGAGCAATGAAGAGGAGGATGTAGATGAATTTATCAATATAGCTTTTTGGTGCTTGTATACACAAAGGGGTTGAGAGAACGTAGATTGCGATACACTGTATATGTTTCGGTCAGAATTACGAAAAAGACTTGAAGTAAACAAAACACGTTGTGCAAACCTTTGCATAATCTTCCAAATGATTTATTTGATTATGTGTCAATTTCTCTTAAATTTATGCATGTAAATGAAATTCTTGATGTTATCTCTGTTGTTTGAAATGTGAATAAACATTATTTGAAAAAAGAAGAAGGTATTTTCACTTCGAGGGGTACACCATACAGGAGACATTTTACGTGCACGAAAGTGCCCTAGATCAAAACATCCTAATTTATAATTTCGCTGGTGCCGTCAACAGGTGGAATTTGTGATGGAAATCCTGGAGACTCTTCCGTTAGTTTTTTGGCGGTCTGCCGTCAGACGGCGCAAACGTTTCTTTTTGCAGAAGTGGTACCGCGCCCTCACCGATGACAAAAATGTATTGTGTCGGGCTTCCAAGATCTGCATCAAGAACCAACATGACCAAGCACGAGTGAGTCGAGCTAAAACTGTCATTGGTCTGTGAACATTGCAAAAGTCATTGTATCATTGGATTTACCAACCAAAAATCCCAGTTTACAAAGCCAATATTGCTAAATTATTACAGTTATGGAGCACGTTCATGTGAAAGAGGCAAACGTTGTTCTTAGTAATACTTATGCATAAATATGCATTGTATTAAGGAAAACAATTCAGAAAAAAAAATCTTGCGCATGTTTCATTGAGTCTTTGCTAAGTTGACATTATTACATACATGTAGTACCTCATACCATTTGAACGTTGGCTTGCGAAGGATATCACCGTCATGAGAATTCAAGTCCAATTCTAACTTTCAAGAACTCCCACAAGTTTTTTCCTAAATTTCAAATGGACTTCTTGTATTGTTAGGTAGTTCAATCCATCGTACTCCATACTTTAAATCTAACTCCTATGTGCCCAACTACAAAATTTTACGGCTGTTTATAACACTAACATGAATCTGATTTTGTTTTTTAATCCATCGAAAATTAGGAAACAGAAACACATATCATATTGCTTGAAAAATGTTATGCTGGTTGCATTTGCCAACAACAACAACAGCAGCAGCAGCAACAACAACAACAAAAACAGCAACAAATGAAATAAGAAATAAACATTCTGTACCTGACCCCTTTTTTCACTCAATATTGTTATCAAGATAATTGTTAAGATTAAAACATATGCCAGATGAACATGGAGCACTGGAAAGAGGTGTGAATTGTGTTGCGGGGACTCTACATGGCGTGTGTTACAGTTTCATTTTTTTCTTTTTTTCCTTTTTTTTTCGTTCCTTCCTGTTATTTCATTTTATGTAAGTTGACATTGGTTCCTTTGATTTTGTTTAATATATTTGTTTGTAGTTTCATGAAGTCAGTATTCGTTTTCTTATGTATTTCCGAGGGTCCCATATCGTACAAGCTTGGTTTTTTGGTGGGACTCTCCATTTCCATTCCTATCCTTGTATGTACTATGCATATGTATATACCTTATAAATGCAATATTATGTTGTGACTCATGATCACATGTATTTTGTTAATGTATTTAATGTACGTTTTTGAAATTATTACAAATATGTTCTCTTCATGCATTGTATATATCAAAATTTTCCCTGTTTATTTAATGGAAATGAAAATAAAGTTGAATTGAATTGAATAAAGCCATTCTATTTGCGTTGACATTTGTATCCTAGGGCGAGCTACGACCTAGAGCTACAGCTACGACCGATCAGCTCCTCCCCGACATGAAATATCGTCTGAAGCAGATCGATAGCAAAGTAGAAACCATTGGCGGTACTGTGAACGATGAGATGACAAAGCAGGCTGACGAACTGGCCAAGCAAGCCGACAAGCAGGAAAAACAGTCTGACGAACTGACAAAGCAGTCCAACGAACTGGCGAAGCAGTCCGACGTACTGACAAAGCAGTCCAACGAACTTGGAAAGCATTCCGACGAACTGACAAAGCAGTCAAACGAACTGACAAAGCAGTCCAACGAACTTGGAAAGCATTCCGACGAACTAACAAAGCAGTCCAACGAACTGGCGAAGCAGTCCGACGTACTGACAAAGCAGTCCAACGAACTTGGAAAGCATTCCGACGAACTAACAAAGCAGTCCAACGAACTGACGAAGCAGTCCGACGAACTAACAAAGCATTCCGATGAGCTGGCGAAGCAGTCTGACGAACTGACAAAGCAGTCCGACGAACTTGGAAAGCATTCCGACGAACTGACAAAGCAGTCCAACGAACTGGCGAAGCAGTCCGACGAACTAACAAAGCAATCCGATGAGCTGGCGAAGCAGTCCGACGAACTGGCAAAACAGTCCTACGAGCTTGCAAAGCAGGCCAATGAGTTGTCTGGCATAAAGGATCGATTTGATCGCATAGAGAACAAGATAGACGAACTGCTTAAATATATTCACGATAGCAGATCAAAATCAGAAGAAGAATCTTGAGAAAGATTTCAGGTGGCCCAATTTCTGGGTTTGATAACCTACTTTAAAGCGATGGTATAGTACTGGTGAAGATGAGATGTGGGCTTTTAAATTTTTGCGAGATACCAGGATATTCATTTCAATTCAATTCATTTATTTTCATTCTTCTTCTTTTTTCTTTTTCAACATCACTTAAACTGTAATACAGAGCATACCATTCTAAGAGAAATTCCAAGTTTATTTGAGTTTATTGTTTTGGAGTGGATGAGACATCCACACAAGAAAGTAAAACAAGACGATTGTAATAAAAGGTGGGTCCCACCTTTTATTATTAGGATCGCTCTGTTTTGGACATCTCTGCCATTTCTAAACCAATTTTCGTCAAATTCTAGTGAACGGTGTATTCCTATTGGAATCGCAGTGTAAAAAACCTGAAGTTAGGTCTCAACCAAATCTATATGATCCCTTTAAAATGCATACGAATTACTTCAGCTTGAATGATAACACTTTAAAAACAAAAACACGCACGCAAGGACGCACACATGAACACACATACATGTGCAGACATACAAATAAGACATGCACGTAGTTTGACATCTTTGTATCATTTTTTTTCCATTATGATTTCAAGTCCATTGATCACGGTTTGTTAGATAGCATACACCATTCATCATCTTGAAAGATTTAAAAATAAGGCACTATAAAATTTGTCACAGTTTCTTTATATCTTTGGTATAGAAGAATATAGCAGACAACCAACAAACGGGATATCGATAACAATTTGACTGATTGTGGATGACGTATTGATCTCGCAAGCGGACAGTAAGGACACATGGCGATTGGCCAATCAGATCGCAAGAAATCCTTAATTCATTTCATACATCCTGCGCATAGGCTCAATAAAGATACAGCTCTTACTGGCATCACTTTCTGATAGTGGCAACCGGCGAAGTGAGACTAACATCTCAGTTTGTCCATCCACTCGACCTGCACTGCTACAAGGTGTTACTAATTTGCTTTTAGAAGTAATTGTGTCGGCTTGGGGGTCGGAATCGCAATAGAAGAGGCCACGGAATTGAAGACGTTGTCAGTGGAAGCAGCTTCCTAACAAACTTCTCATCCGATGCAGAGAGCAGATGACAAGGGCGGTGCTGGTCCTTCCACCAGCGTACCGTCCGGTGGCCGTGAAGACAAGGAAGGGGACCGTGTTGGGGAGGAAGAGAAGGCTGAACAACAATCGATTGTTAAGGTAATTTGAAAGTGCAAGTAGATACTGGACATCTTCGCACGTTTCATTCTCTTTAATGATGATTACATGCCGAATCTTGACATTCGTGACGAGACGTAAAATATCTATTCATAGCTATTTAATGACATCAAATATAAGATTTGGTTTAAAGATATTGTTTACCGTAAGTGGGGATCAGTCATTCAAAAAATGTTAGACTTTATGTGATGCATATGTGTAGATCAGGTGTAGATCAAACATCTTACCATATCAAAAAAAAAATTGCAATAAAGCCTAAAATATAAGGAGATATCAATATTTTTCTTCAACGAACGGAAACATATATCATCATAACTGTCGTCACCATCACTGATGGTTCACATGCTGTATAATACATAAATTTAGCAAATTGATTATACGGATTAACATTTTTTTTTTTTGCTGTGGTTGTTCCTATTCCTACCTTACATAATTTATTAGAATTACTTTGAAGCACGAAAGCTGCGCTTTTTTTTTTGTTTCATCTACATATTTTCAATGATGCCTTTAAGTTTGTGGGGTTTTTTTGACATTGTTTGCTTTTTCTTTGAAAGTAAGCGAAGTGTACGTTTCTGAATAGCTTTTCGCTCTGTGTTCTATTCAGTATAGACTATGTGTAAAAACCCAAAACAAAACACATACAGCACACACACACACACACACACACAGAGGAAAAAAACACCAAAACCAAAAACAAAACAAAACCATAAATCGCGTAAGTCCCTGTGAATTTATGGCGGTATTAATAGTGAATTGATATATAGACTACATGTTCCTGTCCAAACGGATGACTGGAAGCTTTGATTTTCCATTTTGATATAGTTTTTTTTTTTTAATCCATCCGTAAACACTTTTTCAAAACCAATTTACTTTGCTGTGGCAAGTATTATCGGGGGATGTGGTATATGGAGGTGGTGGATGAAGTATGGTTAAGTGAATGGATCACAAAATCAATCATTGTTCTTTCAAGAATTTGTGATGTTAAACAAGTTATTATAGATGTATGTTTTATGTGTAAAACGTAATCGAATTCTGTATTGCTATCTAATATTCATATTTATTCCATTCAATTCTATACCTCTTTCTGCTGTTTTGATCAGTTTCTGTTTTTCTTATAGTATATTGCATTGTATTACATTATCAAATGGGCTGTAACACTGCAATATTCAAAAGTTGTTTTATTGTAAACGGTTTTGAAATTGTTTTATATGAAATACAAGACCCTCTTGTAAAGCATTGAAGAAACTACCCTGTGCTAATGAATGAATGAATGAATGAATGAATGAATGAATATATAAATAAATAACTAAATAGATTAATTAATTCATAAGCTAAGAATCTTCCCAGCTCTTTGGAGATTTGGAGAGTTGGTGAGTATCGTAATAGTACTCAATGGCATATTCAGTCATTCGCGACTCGCGAACTTCCCAAACAGATTACATAGTACATGACTCGCCTTTATAACCCGAGTCAAAATGCTCAATTTTTAATTCTAAATAATGTCACCACACGGGCACTACAAAACCTCACTAAAGTAAAGTGAGTGATTCGACTTGCATTGAATCCACTGACTCGGTAAACGTGAGCAAAAAGACTTGGGAAAAGGTTCAAGGTGAATGAACAAAATACATGTGGTAATGAGTAACAACATAATTGCAGTTTTTGTATGCACAATACACATTAAGTAAGGGTGGGAAATGGAAAATGGAAAATGGAGGAGGGTCCCACTATGAAGTAAAGCTCATACGGTATGGAACCCTCACAAAAAAGGCCCTACTTGTATGAGAAGGAATAATGACTTTACTTGGATGACACTCCCAGCAGATATATAAAACAAAATCAAAGAAACCAATGTCAACTCATGAAATCAAATGAAGTCAATTAAAGAATATCATAAAAAGTGTGTATAACTTGTCTCAGTGTATCGAGGAACACTGACTGTCTTTTGCAATTTTGTTATAGACATGAAAGATGTATTTGAGGTCTTAAATAAATGTATAATGGTGCGCTATTTCGAGCCTATATAATTTGAGTAAAACCACAGTTTCCTCGGTGACATCTTTCCCCAGAGATGCTCCCCTTAGACATTTCCTGTCATCTCTTATTATGGTTCCAACATGAGGCCATTATGGTATAACTTTGAAATCAGCCTGTCACTGGGCCGGATGCATAAACGCTATACATAGCAATTGCTTGTGCTAGCCTTTTACTCGAATCCGTATGCATAAAAAAGCAATTGCTTGCGAGCAGAAGCTTTTGCTAGCAAGCACAAGAATATTGCTTGCTGCCCGCAAGCAATTGCTTAGAGACCAAGCATTTGCTTAAAAACGTATGTATAAAACATACCTTTGTCTTGTTCTTGCAAGCAATTGCTTACGATTTTCCAAGCTCTGTAAAATGAGCTCGAGCTTTTGCCTAACCGGGACGTTCCCTTTAAGTACCATTTTCATATTCATAAAAGAAAGACCACACTTCTGCAGAAGTGGTATAAATCTAATAGAAATTACTCCTAAGTAGCGTAAGAAACTTTTTTGTGTCAACAACGGGAATGTCCAGTGGTTTTTTCTGAAGTCTTAGTAAACCCTGATCCATGCAAAGTGGGTTTTTTAAATTTTTTTTTCATTCCCTCCCGTTCCTTTCTTTGATAATGATATTGCATACATTCAGTAAAGCGTATACCTTACCCCCAAAATAGGCATGCTACAGCCTTTATTCTCTCTTGCACTGTCACCTGCACACACGACGCACTGTCACTCGCACACACCTACACTTTTATTGTCTACTATACCATGCAGTATAGTCAATGGTGCTGCGTGCTGTTTTTTTTTTCTTGTTTTAAAGCGCCAAGTCACTATTTTTCTTTTCTGTTTTTTTCTGTAGCAAAATGTGTTTCGTGTACTATGAGTACATATATAATTGGTGTTGTATTACATTGGTATCACATATTCAGATAGGGCCTCATCCACGTCAAGCTCTGCTTATGATGACGGTCCCCTGTATTGATTTCTCCTTTGTTAATAGATACAGTATGCCTTAATATGTTATTTTGATTCATAATTATGTCACTTCAGACTGAATGTTGTTACGCAAATGATTTTTCTTTGTATTGATTTGTATGTATCTGTATCATTTTGTTTTCATTTGCAATTGTATTCGGAGAAAGAAAATGCAGAAATAAACCAAACAAACAAACAAACAAAATGGGATGAAAAACAGATCAAGGAGACCTCTTTCCACGTGCGATCTGGCAGATCCGGGCATAAAGCAGTGATGGGTATCACCGAGTACGTGTGTGTGTATAGATGTGTGTGCGTTTGTGTGTGCATTTATGAGTATCATTTCGTAGCAGGTCTGCTATGTCAGGAAATGTTTCCTCACACACAGGCTCTTTCCAATACATTTCTTATCCCTTCCTCTCCCTTCCTCTCCCCTCCCCCTCTACCCCCTTCTTCCCCCTCTACCCCCTTCTCTACCCCCGTCTAACTCTGCTTGGCTACAAATTGTTAATTCTTATTATGTTCTTGTGGTATTAGATCTTTGTACATAGTAGTTATCAGTGTCAGACCCTGTCAACTTTGAATGATTGTGGTATTTTAATGTATTTCTTTGTTTTGGCTACCACTGAAACAGCTCAAAATACATAAAGTTAAAGGGATGGTACAGTATTGGTGGAGATGAGAAATGGGCTTTTAACTTTTTGCGAGATACCAAGAAAACACTTATGATATAGTACAGAGCATACTATTTTAAGAGGAATTCAAAATTTATTTGATGAAAATCGGGTTTGGAATGACTGAAACATCCAAAAACAAAGTAAAACAAAGCAATCGTAATAAAGTGTGGATCCCAAACTTTCTTAGAACCGCTCGTTTTTGGATATCTTAGCCATTTCAAAACCAATTTTCGTCAAATAAACTTTGAATTCCTCATAGAATTACCTGCTCTTTCATATTTCATAAGAGGTTTCTCATTATCTCACCAAAAAACGTTAGAAACCTGAAATTAGGTCTCAACCAATACTGTAAGATCCCTTTAATCTTTTTGATAAAAATTAGGTGATGACGACACCCCCTAATCAAGGATAACTGCCTGCTTCTATGTATTCATCTCATGAAGAACTAATTAACACTGCAAGATTTATTTTGAAAACAAACCAAAAACAAAGAGCACTATTTTTAAAAGTGTCCATTTGAGAAGCTTTACAACCCTTCAGAGTGCTCTTTCTCATTATTATGATGTAGGGGCAAATATCATCAAAAACACATTTATAATGTTAAAAAACTCAATTCAGAAATATGACCTCTGCTATACATGAAACCGCCTATGTGTTGCAAAAGTCAGAAAACCCCCTTAACACAGGTTTTTTGTCTGTGCAAACAACAGAAAAACTACTGATCAGAGGTTTTAACTTTGCACTATCAATGCAAAACTATACTGATCAGAGTTTTTTTTAAACTCTACAAGAGCAATTAAAGAAAATTTCTGATCAGTAGTTTTATCTCTGCACGCACAGCATGAAATCTCTGATCAGTAGTTTTTATCTCTGCACGTACAGCTCGAAATCTCTGATCAGTAGTTTTTATCTCTGCACGCACAGCACGAAATCTCTGATCAGTAGTTTTTATCTCTGCACGCACAGCACGAAATCTCTGATCAGTAGTTTTTATCTCTGCACGCACAGCACGAAATCTCTGATCAGTAGTTTTTATCTTTGCACGCACAGCACGAAATCTCTGATCAGTAGTTTTTATCTCTGCACGCACTGCACGAAATCTCTGATCAGTAGTTTTTATCTCTGCACGCACTGCACGAAACCTCTGATCAGTAGTTTTTATCTCTGCACGCACTGCACGAAATCTCTGATCAGTAGTTTTTATCTCTGCACGCACAGCACGAAATCTCTGATCAGTAGTTTTTATCTCTGCACGCACTGCACGAAATCTCTGATCAGTAGTTTTTATCTCTGCACGCACAGCACGAAATCTCTGATCAGTAGTTTTTATCTCTGCACGCACAGCACGAAATCTCTGATCAGTAGTTTTTAATCTCTGCACGCACTGCACGAAATCTCTGATCGGTAGTTTTTATCTCTGCACGCACAGCGCGAAATCTCTGATCAGTAGTTTTTATCTCTGCACGCACAGCACGAAATCTCTGATCAGTAGTTTTTATCTCTGCACGCACAGCACGAAATCTCTGATCAGTAGTTTTTATCTCTGCACGCACTGCACGAAATCTCTGATCAGTAGTTTTTATCTCTGCACGCACAGCACGAAATCTCTGATCAGTAGTTTTTATCTCTGCACGCACAGCACGAAATCTCTGATCAGTAGTTTTCATCTCTGCACGCACAGCACGAAATCTCTGATCAGTAGTTTTTATCTCTGCACGCACAGCTCGAAATCTCCGATAAGTCGTTTCTCTGTGCGTGTGTACTAGTTTGTCTGTTTTTCTGTCATAATGATGAGGAGGAACACTTTCAAGATGATTACTGCTATAGGTAGCACTTCAAGTTTTGCTGCATATCTTAGACTGGAGAAAATACGATGGATCTTGTTGTAATAGTGGACCAGATTCAATGATGAACAGAGGACATAGTTGTTTAACGATAAAATGAACAACTTTAATCCACTATCACAAACTAGCGTCATGTAATGACTGCTACTCTGACCGTATCACTCAAATATAGAATACATAGAATATGCGTACACTTGTGATAAATGTAGTGCGCTCATATAACACAACATCCCCCTCCTTCTGAAAAGATACAATGACGAATATTTTTAAACTGCACTTGTACATAATTATGGAAACATTCACATTGATCTTCCAAGTATTATAAATGTGAATCTCTGACACAAAATGTTGAAAAATGTAGGAAGCTTGTTTGAGATTTGCATAGATCGCGGTATGAAATCTATTCTACTTGAAACAGCTGGTCTCATAAATGCAATGTATCAGAAACTCTTTTTTTATCAGTATAAGTTTTACATTTCTCATATATACTGAACAAATCTCGACATATCTGGTATCGAAAGATAAGACGAATAAAACGATAATGTTATTCAAACTCATTGTCACAAAATGCATGCAGTTTAACGTACACCATCATATTTACAAATAATTTCACGTATATCTTCGTGATATCTTTAATTGTATAAGACAGGAACAATTACATTCATATGGAATGTGTATATAGTATATGTAATAGAAACAGAATGATTTAGCATTTGAGTTTGTACTCAGATTATCATCAACACAGGAAATAATTTATATATGCTTGTATGTTTGTTGTTTTTTTTTACATTCAGTTGAGATTAACTTTTGTATGTGAAATTAGTGAACAGCTACATCATAGTTTCAATACACAAATGTGATTAACAGTTATACACAGATATAGCATGTAACAAACATTTTGATAAATGTAGCATATGTCGTAGTTGTTATGGTTCCTGACTTAAATTTCAAATATTGTCTTGTGAAATAAAATGATGTGTTTCACTTGGTTACACAAATGTGCTGTAAATAAATCAACACTAAACATAATGAATGAACATATTATTTACACTGACAATGCTGCTAGTTCATCTTCCAGCATTGCATTACTCTTGGTACCGCGATGGGGGTCTGACTTCACGTCCATATCGCGTTATGTACCGGGTAGAGACTGATTTCCTATCAGATTGTCTTTGTCTTCTGTCTGGATGTTGTCTCCTTTCCTCACTCCTGTCGTCGTCTTCGAAGTGAACCCGTTTTGGAACTGTTGGCTTCGTTCCGGTTGGCATCTCTCTCAGGTGAGATCTATTTCTCCTCAAGATGCTACCGTTGGGAGTTGCTACTTCGTAGGATCTTGGTTCCTGACGTACTTTGCTCACTTCGGCAGGAAACCAAGTGTTGTCTTTGGGATTCAGAACTCTCACTTTCTGTCCAACGTGCAGAGGTGGTAAATCCCTACCTCCATGCAAGTCGTGATGGTGTTTCATGTTCTCCCGTCTCTGAAACAACAAATCAGGCGTAGACGATTGTTTGGTCAAGTGGTGACTTGGAAGTGTTGTCCTGATTGGTCTTCCAAAGAGTGATTCAGCAGGTGATGGTAGGTTGGAGTCGATTGGTGTGGCACGAAAATGTAGTAGTGCTGTCTGGATGTCTTGTCCAGTTCTGGTACACTTGGTCATGATTCCTTTCACAGTTTGTACCATGCGTTCAGCGAGTCCGTTGGATCTTGGATATCGCGGAGACGATGTAATGTGATCAATTGACCAT
The DNA here is from genome assembly GCF_040938485.1 of Diadema antillarum. NCBI lineage: Eukaryota > Metazoa > Echinodermata > Echinoidea > Diadematoida > Diadematidae > Diadema > Diadema antillarum. The sequence goes on from NW_027271190.1 coordinate 1,656,398, forward strand.
TTCTCACACATCTCTTGGAATGGTCTTCCAACGAATTGTGGACCATTGTCTGATATCAGAGTTGCTGGTGGTCCGAAAAGACTGAAGATACCACTCAGTATGTTTGCGACTGCCGCACTGGATGTATCCTTCAACTTGCGAACGATTGGATACTTTGAATGGTAGTCGGTCACCAACAGGTATTCTTCCTTGTTGAAAGTAAACAAGTCAGTTCCAAGCTTCGTCCACGGCGAAGTTGGTATGTCGTGAGGTTGCAAGGGTTCTCTTTGTTGCTTGACCTGATTTTCTTGGCAGGCGTAGCAATTCTTTGAGATTTGCTCAATGTCTTTATTGATGTTCGGCCAATATACAGTTTCCCTCGCTAGTCTGCGGGTATGTTCAATACCTTGATGACCCTGATGAAGTTGATTCAGGATGTCTTGTCTGAGGTCTGTGGGAATGATGACTTGATTGCCTTTGAAAAATACACCATCTGATACTCCGATTTCATCGCGGTATGGCCAAAATGTTCTGACCTCTCTAGGTACTTCCTTGATTGTATCTGGCCAACCATTCGTGACGATTTGCCACAGAGCTCGCAAGGTCGGATCTCTCGACGTCTCTTGTTGCAGCTCATTTCTCTTCTTTTGCCCAAAGAAGATAAGGTCAATCTGTGATATGTCGATTTCCTCACAGATCTCTTCCACATTGACATCAAGGGGAACGTCTTGATTCTTGCTTGGATTAGGCATTCTGCTCAAAGCATCTGATATGATCATCGATTTGCCTGGCTTGTACTTGACATCATAGTCATAGCCTTGAATTTTGATGAGAAGTCTCTGCAAACGTGGTGGCGCACATCTCAGTGGCTTTCTGGTGATCATCTCTAAGGGTTTGTGATCAGTTTGGACAGTGAACTGGTTTCCGAACAGGTATGTGTGGAAACGTTGTATTCCAAACACGAGGGCTAGCGTTTCTCTCTCTATGTTGGAGTAGTTAGCTTGTGACGATGAAAGAGACTTTGAAGCAAATGCGACAGGTTTGCCTTCTTGCATCAAACAAGCTCCTAGGCCTTTTGATGATGCGTCGACTTCTAGGATCGTTGTCTTCCTTGGATCATAGTACTGCAAACAAGATTCTGCAGAGATCGCTTTCTTGAGTTCGTTGAAGGCATGTTGATGATCGTCTTGCCATGTGAATGGCACATCTCGCTTCAGTAGTTGACGTAAGGGTGATGCCTTTTCAGAGAAGTTGGCGATGTGTGGAGCGAGATAGTTAAGAAGACCAAGGCACTTCTGTAGATCTTCTTTGTCTTGAGGCGTTGGCATGGCATGAATGTCTTCGATCTTCTGTGGATCAGGGCGGATGCCATCTCTGGTATATACAGAGCCGAAGAAGTTGATGCTGTCAGTTTTGATGATACACTTCTTACTGTTGAAGACAAGTCCTTCTCTTTGGGCAACTTCCATCAGTCTGTGGAGGTTTTTGTCATGCTCTGCCTCGGTACGTCCAACAACTGCAATATCATCAGCGATACAGATGCATCCATCTACTTGACCAACGATACGGTCCATGTGTTGCTGGAACAAGTCTTGGCTGACAGAAAGTCCGAAAGGTAGGCGTGTGTAGCAGTATCTGCCAAATGGAGTACGAAAAGTTGTCAGCTCCTGGGATTCCTTGGATAGGTGAACAGACCAATATCCGGATTTCGCGTCGAGCTTAGAGAAATACTTTGCTCCGGAGAAAGCTGGGTTGACCTCTTCAAGAGTTGGAATCTTGTGGGGACATCGTTTGAGATTCTGGTTTAATCTCCTGGGATCTAGGCATACTCTCAAGGATCCATCTTTCTTGAGAACTGTAGTAATCGAACTACACCAGTCGGTGTGATGGTCGATTTGTCTGATGATGCCTTGCTTCTCCATTGAGTCAAGCTCAGCCTTGAGTTTGTCTTTGATGTGGACGCTGCACTTTCTTGGAGCATCAATGGTGGGGACAGCTCCTTCTTTGACATGTAGTGTTGCTTCTCCACGAAAGTTACCAATACGATCAAACTGTTGCGGATAGAGCACTTGCAGGTCCTTGACAGATTTCAACGGAGACGGTCTGTTAGTTGGACTACGACTCTGAGGGTGCATCTCATGGATTGTTACCACGTGTAACTCACTGCACATAGGTAGTCCAATTATCACTGGTCCTGAGACATCGACCACGTAGAAAAGTTGATCTCTCCACTCGGAGTCTTTGTACTTGCACGTGATCTGAAGGGTGCCCAAACAATGTATCGGGGAACCGTTGTATGCGGTAAGGCGTGCTGAAGTCGGGTGTACAACTGCTTGCCACCTGCTTCCATACATGGCCTTGATTGTCCGTAGAGGGAGTGTATTTCCACTCGCTCCGGTATCGACCTTTGCATGTAAGATGTGTTGTCCACGTTTGCTGGGACAGATAATTCCAATCTTCACGAATGCTTCTTTCTGATGCACAGAATCGATAGATGCGTCTAGGTCATTTCCCAGTACGATAGTGTTAAATTCCTCAAAATCTTCCTGGGTTTCTCCTTCTGGCTCTTTGGAGAACTCGGCTACCTTTTGTTTGGTTGGCTGCCTGGTGGGTGTCTTCTGTCTTCGTGGTGAAAAACTGCGGTTACCACCTTGGCGTCCTCTGCTTGGACTTCGTCCTCGAAGCACTTTTCCGTGTTTTGTCTTTCTGCAGCATTTAGCCCAGTGTCCTTTGGAACCACAGGCTTTGCAAATGTCTCTGTAGGCTGGACACTTGCGTGGTGGATGATTCAAATCACAGTTACCACACTTCTTGCGTCTATCTTGGTTATGTGATAGAGCATCTACGTTGCTTGCAGAGGAGTCGATCGAACGAAGACACTGTTTGCCTACAGCTATGGCTTCGTATTTCCTGCCTTCATCAAGGAGGTTTGCTATCTTGTAGCCTTTGGGTTGGTCTAGAAGATCTTTCTGGAACGCCTCGATAGGTGTAGACGCAATGACTAGCTCTGTCACGCGTTCTGAGAGCTCATTTTCGGTAAAGTCACATTCTTTGGCTTTACTCCGGCATCTATTTACAAATTCGTCGATAGTTTCATTTGCGTGTTGACAATATCGCATCAGCTCCAGTCTGTGGATGCGAAAATTTAGCTTGACTTTCAATTGACCTTCAAGAGTAGACCACAACATTGCAGGTTTTTCTTGATCCTCATTGGATAGACCGGATGCGTTAATTCTACGCAAACCTTCATTTCCTACTGCAATTTTGATTTTGATTGCTTGCTTCTTTGGGTCTTGGACATCGTTGTCTTGGAAGCATAACTCCATGCGTTGTTTGAATAACTTGAATTCTTCCGGCACATCAGCACTATTCCAATTCATTTCTGGATACTTTGCCATCGTGCGTTTTGATTTAGATTGAGTTGGAGATACAAATGATACAATGCTTGATATCAACGTCACACTGTGCAAACTTACGGCTGAATGGTTACAGATATAGTTTACAAAGTAAACAAATCAATAATAGTTTGCAAACACAGAAATATGTGACACAAAATCACTACTGATATACATGTATCAATAATATACAATCTCCAAAATACATCGAAACATGTATAGATGTCAATATTACCACAGTAATACACAGATGCATATATGTCAAAACATTCATGTACACAAATAGCGAATGTATGTAATTGTCCACACGCAAGTGTTCAAATGTCTGAGATAGTTTATTGAATTGTACTTATTCTCATCTCTTTTATCTGGTTGCATATGGATTCAATCTCAGTCTGGATCGTGCCGTGTCTTGATTGTCCGTCCTCGCAACGTTGTAGCTTGCAGGGTAGATGAACTGCGATAACGAGAAACTGCGTATGCTCTGTCAGAAATATCCTTCCGCTGAGTGATGGTCCAGGTAGAAGCAATGATGTCGCAATACACGTTGCTATGCCGATAAGATAAACACATTTCTGGCCAGTCCAGGATAATACGCGTCTATCTGCGTCTTCTATTGTTATGTCAACAATGGATGTCAATGGATACGGTGCGCTCAGGTAATGCGAACTTGGTCTATTGTTACGTCAACAATGGAAGTCCTTGGATGAAACGCTCGGGTATTGCGCGTACTTGGATACGGTGCGCGTCGACAATGCTTGTTTACAGAACTGCAACTGTCCAATGTGGCGAATGTCAGTGATTCGTGCGATGAAAATGTTCTGACAACATTTTGTATGAGCTACACAGCTATGTCTAACGATGTAGAAACGAATATAGGATGCTCTGCAAAGCGTTCATCAATCCGATGATATGTATTCGTATCGTTAATTGTTGATGAGCAGCATGGATGATAAAATAATCGGTTTACTCACGCACAGTGTTACTCACAAGACGAGTCGTTAAGCTAGTCCATGCACGTATCTGCAGTAGACGTAGACGTGTTGTGCGCAGTGTCCTCTCGGGCGGTTTCAGCACAAGCCACTCATGATGAATTTCCCTAAGAAAACTTTAGTTCCGTGCTGATTTGGCATAAATCCGTGTCGGCACCGCTGCCACCATGTTGTAATAGTGGACCAGATTCAATGATGAACAGAGGACATAGTTGTTTAACGATAAAATGAACAACTTTAATCCACTATCGCAAACTAGCGTCATGTAATGACTGCTACTCTGACCGTATCACTCAAATATAGAATACATAGAATATGCGTACACTTGTGATAAATGTAGTGCGCTCATATAACACAACAGATCTTTAAAATGATCTGCTGAAATTCAGAAAGAAAATATTAGATGGCCAATTTGATCGAGAATATACATTATAATCTTATGAGATGTATTGCCAAATTTTAAGAATAAGTGTGATAAATTAATCGATTAAGAGGCTTTTGAAACTTTTGCAACCAAAATTAAAAATACATTATGTGAACAACGAAAGAAACAGAAAGTTTCCAAAAAGAAAGAAAAACAAATTGGAGGCATAGACCTACCTAATGAAATATCAACAATGATAACCCTGGTGAAATTACAATAAAAAGATACATCACCAAACCACAGAACATTGTTTCATGGATTTGATTGTGGACAGCTGTTACGTATTGTGAGATACCAGTTATTTTCTTGAGAGTTGAAGGAACAAAGAGTTTGAATGTATGAGTACATGTACTACACGAACACAATGACATCACCGAGACACGGTGTGCATAATAGGTCCTATCATAGGCGCCGGAAGTGGGGGGGCAGGGGGGGGGGGCGGCCGCCCCCCCCCAATCCAAAAAGTGGGGGGGGGGGGGGGGCAAAACGCATTTTTGCCCCCCCAAAAAGCCCCCCCCCCCCCAAAAAAAAAAAAATAAACAAATAGAAATAATGATAATAAAAATAAATGAATAAACAAAGAAAATAAAATAAATATGTAGATCTATATGAATAAAAGGGAAAAAATAAAGCTACAAACGGCAGCTTTTGCACTGTAAAATGTCAAAATTTTCAAGCTCGCTCGCTTCGCTCGCTCGCATCCAGCAGTTGAGCCCGGTGCGCCTCCCCCTTAATTTCTAAAGCGAAAAACATAGCTACGACGGCAGTTGTTGGACTCTAGAATGTCAAAATTTTCAAGCTCGCTCGCTTCGCTCGCTCACATTGAATCGTTATGCCATTCTCCTAATGTTGCTGACAGTAATTGCCAGTAGTTGCGCCCGATGCCCCCACCCCTTAATTTCCAAAGCGAAAGATAAATATAGCTACAAACGGGAGTTTGGGGACTGTAAAATGTCAAAATTTTCAAGCTCGCTCGCTTCGCTAGCTCGCATTGAATCGTTATGCCACTCTCCTAAGGTTGCTGCCAGTAATTGCCAGCAGTTGCGTCCGATGCCCCCCCCTTAATTTCCAAAGCGAAAGATATAGCTACAAACGGGAGTTTTGGGACTGTAAAATGTCAAAATTCTCAAGCTCGCTCGCTTTGCTCGCTTGCATTGAATCGTTATGCCATTCTCCTAATGTTGCTGCCAGTAATTGCCAGCAGTTGCGCCCGATGCGCCGCCCCATTTATTTCCAAAGTGAAAGATAAAGCTACAAACCCCAGTTTTGGGACTGTAGAATGTCAAAATTCTCAAGCTTGCTCGCTTCGCTCGCTCGCATTGAATCGTTATGCCATTCTCCTAGTGTTGCTGCCAATAATTGCCAGCAGTTGCGCCCGATGCGCCCCCATTTATTTCAAAGCGAAATATGTATATAGCTACAATTAAAACTCCAGTTTTGGAACTGTAGAATATCAAAATTTTCAAGCTCGCTCGCTTCGCTCGCTCGCATTTTATTGTTATGTCATTCACCTTATGTTGCTGACAGTATCTAATTTGTCGATCGTTTCACACCATCATTCCATAATCCATGTAAGGAAAACTTACAATGTTCCTCAATGACTGCGTTGTTGAATGTATCACATTCCGTAATGTATTGTAGTCCCATTATTGCTCACGCACACACGCACAAGCATACAGACCGTCAAAATTACTTTATGGTTCCCCCCATGTTTCGACCCACCGTACGCCACTTTACAAATAATATATATATATATATATATATATATATATATATATATATACATATAATAGATGTGTGTGTGTGTGTGTGTGTGTGTATGTGTATATTGTGTAACATATGCATGGTCTAATCTTGAGCCCCCTCCAATGTTTGCCCCCCCCCCCCCAATCCAAAACTGCTTCCGGCGCGCCTGGGTCCTATAGCTCGGACCATGCGGTAGTGAAGACAGTAAGCTATTGGATGATACCAAACATGGCAACTGTTATTCTAATTTTACAAAAATATGGGCTTAATCGATCAAAGTCGAGCTTAATCACCTTTTATATAAGCATCGTTCAAATTAAGCTTTAAGATGACAATATGTTGTACATGACGACTATTATCTGAACACAACACAACAGAAATAGAATCGATCAAAGCTGAGTAACCTTATATACCATCTGTTCAGCCAATAGTATGATACCAGCCATGACGACTGTTATTCTGATGTTACAGAAATATAATCGATCAAAGTCGAGCTTCCCTTAAAGACCCTACATTTTGTAAGAAGCGTTTAAGAAACTTTATTGATACCAAACATGACGAATATAGCTATTCTAATATTACATAAATATGGGCTTAATCGATCAAAGTCGAGCTTCATCACCTTTTATGTAAGCATTTTCAAGCTTTAAGATGGCAATATATCATGCACATGATGACTAACATTCTAACATTACAGAAATATAATTTATCAAAGTGGAGTTTCCTTATAAACCATTTGTTCAACCGTTAACATGATACCAGTAATGACGACTGTAATTCTGATATTACAGAATTATAATCGATCAAAGTCGAGTTTCCTTTAAGGACCCTACTACCTTTTATAAGAATTGTTCAAGATTTATGGTGATACAAACCATGACGAATATTATTCTTATATAGGTTTTCCCGGTAAATTTCATCCTTTCGTCATTCAAGTTCGTATTCCGAGCATTCGATTTCACGCATTCCACGCTCGAAGCACTGAATCGGTAATCAAATTCAAAATCCGGTCATTCGTATTCACTATCGGAGCATTCAAATTCACTATCGGAGCATTCAAATTCACTGTCGGGGCATTCAAATTCACTATCGGAGCATTCGAATTCACTGTCGGAGCATTCAAATTTAAAAGAGGAGAACACATTCCAGCAATGAGCCTTCAAATTCATGTCAAGCTGGCGACGGAATCTCGTCGGTCATTCAAATTTGTGAATGTCTTTTTTTCATGTAGCTTTGAATATATTGGAATTTATGATGAAGATTATTTATTTTGCAGTAGAGGTCCACCTGTTCATTAAAAAATTTGAACTCGAGCTTCACGAAAAGGAATAAACAGGCACATGTCCCTCGGATAAGACATAAAATGAAGGTCCCATGCATGTGTGAGAGAGTCACAGCTCATGCACGCAAAAGATCCCACTTCATTTATTCATCGCAAAGAGCAGGATGTTTAACCCGGTGAAGTGGTCCCACCTTGCATCCAACTTGACCCCATGGAAGACCAGCTATTGCAGCTGAATATGGGCTATTCAGTCATCTTCTTGATGGAAAATGAAACAAACAAACAAACAAACAAACAAACAAACAAACAATCAATCAAACAAACATTAAGCACTGTATAGGCCTACACACGAGCATGATAATACGGAAGGTTGGTTGACACATTCGGGGAAAAAAGCAATTTCGACTACTTTGAAACTGATAACATGAACATTGTATACGTTTTGCTTGTTGTTTATTGCTACCTTATTGGTTTACTTTTGCGGGACTATGTGAGATCATTGTGTGTCAGTTTGTCCTTAAATTGGTGCATTGTCATTATGTGGTTAGTGTTGGGGCGTTGTCAGCATGCAGTATCGTCAAGAAATATGATTAGATTGTCCTTGTGTTGTTCGGATGCAGTGCTGATTGGACCTTGTAATATAATCTATTGAGATGAAAAACAAAGAATACATGAACAGAGAACAATGTAGAGCCTTTTAAACAATTATAATTACACTATATGCAAGCCTTCATTGGTTGTATATGCCCTTTCCCCTTTCTTAAAAAGTCTACATCATTTTCCTCGTTAAATTGATTGCACGAAGTAGAAATATGATCGCCTGAAAATGAAATTGATTGCTCCAAACAAGCTCATAGGAACTATCACATGACTATAGCGTGAATCTGAATGCACGAGTAGGATAGGAAATCTTCGGCAGCTACCAATCATTGGTTCATTTGTACTCATTCAACACGAGGTATACGTGCTTCCCTTCATATAATACTACAGTCATTTAGAATTCTTTATCATTGTAAAGGGTGATATGACGCTCAATATATATTCATATATATATATATATATATATATATTAGTGTAAATGATTCATGTGACGCGAACGCATGTTGACTTTCGTTTATATTATGAAATCATCAGCAGTTAATAATTATCACCTGTTTTACTTGAGGTCACATAAATATCATTTCTTTACTGTACGCCACATCCTAATATGATGAGACCATCAAACTTGGTGACCTTTTTCGGCTGAATAAATCTTCTGCTCCCCCCCCCCCCCCCCCCCGGTCTATTTAGAGTCCCCTCGTGTGGAGTGTACACAGCCTCGACTCGTGCTAGGCTGGCTAGCACGACAATCACGCCAGGCTCACTCCAGACTCACTCAAGACTCGTCATGCTCCTGTCCTTTTTTTTTTTTGTGTGTGTGTGTGTGTCGTATCCAGAGTCATCTATTACAGAGTTTGGCCAACCCTGTCATGAGTTTTTTTCGATCCACTGTGCCCATTGTGTGCCCACCAAAGAGGTTCTATAATTATTATCATGTAATAGAGTAAGCGCTCATCATTCAGTGCGTACAAAATGAAAATGAGGCCAATAATTGAACCACAGAACTCTTGAACAGTGGCGCGCGCGCGCGAAAAAGGTCGACTACGTCGACTATCAGAAACGTGTGGTACCCTCGCGAACGCTCGACTTCTCGACCTCTTTGCTAATGGCGGCGAGTCGTTCAATTGGCCCCGCTTCTTATGCGAGCGCGCACTCTACATTGGAGAGCCTCCTTGGTGGGCACAAGGTGGGCACAAAAAGGCGCCTGTGTTTAAGTTGGCCAAACTCTGTAGGGCTCACACGGGTAAATAATCCCCCATAGAGACGTGTGTTAAAATTCAAATTTCAAAAAAGTTCTGTAAAATAACTGGGAGAAATGAGGTGTTTCATCTTCACTAACCTGGATAAGTGAGCTATACCCTGTCATCCATCAAATTTCCAAGTCAGGTTCTTCGGCTCAAACTCTGTCCAAGGGTCCGCAAAGCCAGACTACAAGTTCTTTTCACCCAAAAAATCACCTATTTTCCGTACACGCACCCAATGAAATAAAGTCCCTTCAGATTCCATGAGAAAAGCTTTTATCTTCAAAACCAAAATGCAATTTGTAGAGGAATTCATACTCAACATCTGCAGCTATTCAGTTTTATGCCAAACTGCATTAATGATTTTTAATTCATATTTTTCTTCATTTATTTTGGTATCTTTGGAACGAATTTGTGAAGGGGTCTGGGACATTCCATTTCATTTACAGGTGTGAGCCCTGTAGTGGAGGTCATATTTCTTATTTCACTTTTTAACATCATAAATGTGTTTTTGATGATATTTTCCCCTACATTATATGGGAAATTGCACATTCAAGGGTTTTAAAGCTTCTCAAAGAGACACTTTGGAAAATGATGCCCTTTGGATTTTTTTTTTCAAAAATAAATCTTGCAGTTTTGATTAGTTTTTCATAAAATGAATACATAGATGCAGGTAGTTATCCTTAATTAAGGGGGTGTCATCATCACCTTATTGCATACACAGTACTGTAAACACTTTTATTTATCAAACAGATTAATATGATGTATTTTGAGCTGTTTCAGTGGTAGCCCAAACAAAGAAATACATTAAAATGACACAATCATTCAAAGTTGTATGATACTGATGACTAGTTTCTACCAAGATCTAGTACCACAAGAGCATAATTAGAAAACAAATTGTAGTTGAGCAGAGTGGGGGGGGGGGGGGGGGGGTAGAGGGGGGGGGAGGGGTAAGGAGAGAGAGGGGGGTAGGGAGCGGAGGGACTGATTTGACAATGTAGATCAACATAAACCAGCAGAGTTTGTATGGGATGAATACTTCCCATTGACTTGTGTATATTGCGTGCATTCTCTATATAGTGTGAAACGTATTCATTTGTTGTAAAAGAAAGCTATTCGTATTATAACCCACTCACATTACTTGTCGCAAACTTCTGCATTATTCCAAAAAATAAATCTATTACCATTTCAAGATATATTCTGCTTTCAAACAGGGATCTTTATGCGACAGTATTTATTGGGTGCATTACCAGCCCCCTTACAACAATGTTTTCATCTCGACAGCAGTATTCATTACAATAATACAAGAAACCAACAAAATTTTCATCCTCCGCTTTACCGAACTGGATTAGCCAAGTCAACAATTTTTTATCAAGGTCCCATTTTGTGGAATGATTTACCAAAGGAACTGAAAAACTGCAGATCATTGCAGCAGTTTAGAATCAATTTTAGACGCACTTTCGTACTTAATAGCGACATAGATAGTCAGCCAGTATTTCACTCTTTTCTTTTTTTCCTTCTTCAGCCTGCTTTGATTGTGTACCGTTTGTGTCTTATGTATTTTGTACCTATACATTATTGTAAGTTGAAAAAGTCTTGTATTTACTGTGGAGCATATTCCCAACAAGCCTGAAAGACTTTAATTGGTCCCCCACAATGAATATGTTTAAACTATGACTTGAAATGTAATGATTGTTATTTTGAATGTGGAAGTAAATGAAATGAAATGATTGTATTTTTCTTGACAGAACTAACATAGACGTATCACAAGTATCCTTCCATTACAATTCACCAAATCAGCAGACCAAACTCGTAAAAACAATAATAAGTGATATGCATAAAAATCACGATATCGACTTGTCACGGTGTATAGCCCACCAGCACAATGATATCGAATCTGCCGTCTGTCGAAAGCAAAGAAGTTATGTAATACGCACGAAGCTACTTGACCTCACACTCTTCCTCTATACAAGAGCACGAGAAGATGTACGTTGTTTCCATGTTATACCATATCATTGCAGTTTTCACATCAACATAGTGTTATTTTGTTCTGCATAGTTATCATTCTCTTATATTCTAATGATAATCAGTATACCGGGCACTTGTTGATGCGCCAATTCCACATGACAAATGTGCTCAAGGCGCAGCAAGAAAAGTGAATTATGGAATAAAAGATAATTACACATACATGTACATAAAAATGAATGAAACAATAATGATGAAAAAACCCATAATGTGCATTTTGTATATTCGAAAGCGGTTACGAACAAATGAGTCACGAGTGTAACTTAAAAAAAGTTAGCATTCGAAGTGCAACGGATAGCTTGATTCAACTCATTCCACTTGTAGGGTACGTCTAGCATAGGTGGTTCAACAATTCTCCAATTTCAACCTTTGATCTCAAAATATATCCAACGCATTTTCTTTAAATTTCCTTAAAATTGCCTATATAATATGTAAGATATCAAATCATTGGTGCTTGTTTACAGCGGCAAACCCCTCTGCAGTTAGGCAATCGTGATACATTCCGGTTTCATTCACACCCAGACTTTCAACCATTTCAGCCCTGATCTAAAAAAATTCGTACTTTCTCTCTTCCAAAATAGAGATACTTTGATGGATTCATCGATGCCCCCTCCTGCACGAAGATAGCCTCAAATAAACATAATTATAGTGAGACAAAAAATCACACGGTCAAATAGAATAATTCGTAAGGAACACAAAATATAATATCGTGTCGTACACAATCACTCTGCAATATTTGGATACACTGCCCTATGGGTTGCGGCATCATAGAATCTAAATAAGTACTTAGTAATCGTGAGAAATCGACGAGTTTGCATACGTCATCGGCATGTAGGGTTAGTTTTGGCGCGCGTTACCTCTTTGTAATTACGATTGACAACTTTTGTTTTCACGTTCGTATTTTGCTCATGATTTTACTATTTCACGCTATTTGCAATCATCACATCCCATCTTTGTGACATTGTCAGTCCGCATAATTATGATACCATACGAAATATACATTATTGTATTCCATGCATAAACGCTGCCATAGGTCTACAATACAGCTTTATCAATACAGTCGTGACAGACAGTGTTACTAGTATATTCTCGTGAAATATGAAATAGAATATCACGCACCCTCGACGCGTGGTAAGTGGACGAGTCGGGGCAAGGTCGGGCGACCATACATTCGAGACTATCACGTTACGCGCGAGTACAGACACGCCCGCAAGCATGGCAAGAGCTCTCGTTGCTGGGTGTATCGAAGTTGCGTTCAGATACAATGTATTGGTATATAATAACGACAGAGAACGACTACTTATAGTGAGTGCATTCGCATTGGCGGAATACAAAATATTGTCCATTCTCGTTCTTACGCGTATAGAAATTGGGGGCATCGACATTTCTCGGGAAATTGCGGAAGGAACGGGTTAAGGTATAGTGTAATATAGACCTACAGATATGTTATGTTATTGGTATATCTTGGGTTAATTTTTAGTACCTTTGTAATAAAGACCTGGATATTATGTTATTGGTATATCTCGGATGAATTTTTAGTACCTTTGTAATACTAGTTCTTAAACCAAGTACATACATCTCAGCCATGTTCGTCGTATATCAATTGTGTTACCAATAAAAAGAAGATAATGGAATTTAAGAAATCCATATACCTCGATCGCTGTTTGTTGTAAAGACATAGCTCGCTTGTATAACCGATGCAGAGGAAAGTGATTTAAAAAAATGTCGAGTTCTCGCTGCGTTGTAGCTAAGCTGTATGTATGTGATAGTCCTATCTAGTCATTACAAGCATATAGATTAATTAAAACTGAATAATTCGATGGATTTATTATCGATGATATATTCTCATTGTGTTTACAATGCTTTCAAAACTATTAAAGGGATCGTACAGTTTTGGTTTAAGACCTAATTTCAGGTTTCTAACATTTTTTGGTGAGATAATGAGAAACCTCCTATGAAATATGAAAGAGAATGTAATTCTATGAGGAATTCAACGTTTATTTGATGAAAATTGGTTTTGAAATGGCTGAGATATCCAAAAAAGAGCGATTCTTATAAAGTGTGGGACCCACACTTTATTACGATCGCTTTGTTTTACTTTGTTTTTGGATGTTTCATTCATTCCACACCCAATTTTCATCAAACAAACTTTGAATTCCTCTTAAAATGGTATGCTTTGTACTATATCATAAGTGTTTTCTTGGTATCTCGCAAAAAGTTAAAAGCCCAATTCTCATCTCCACCAATACTGTACTATCCCTTTAACATATACCACACGCAGTAACATATGAAAAGGAAAATAGAGAGGAAATAAAGAAATGTATAAAAGAACGCCATTCCAAACTATTTGTTGTATATAAGTCTTGCCTATATCACTCTCCTCATCCATTCAGAAAAATAAAAAATAACGAAATACCAACGAACTTCTTTACATCAATGTTTGATGTATATTCCAGGCATGTCCACCATTAAGAAGAAAAAAAGAAGAAGAAAATAAAGAGGAAAACAAAGAAATGTGAAAGAACCCCTCGTATCCCAAGGCCACACGCACACAGCGCAACACATTCTCCAAATTTACCGATACTAACACATTTATGTACAATCTTCACACGGTCCTTACCATCCGAATCCAAACCACATCACACGTTATAACATACGACCGTCACCAAGACATTTTCACTCATTCACTCAACACATCATAGAAAAATTCTAAATTTCAACACATCTCGGACTTAGACAAAATATCAACACCACATCACACGTTTTACATGTAACATGGGACCGTCACCAAAAATTTCGGCCAATTCTTAACCACAGCGTCTATGGAGAAATTCTAAGTCCAACTATGACACAGGGCCTATGGAAAACGAACACCCCCGATGAGCCTACAACACGCGATTTCCCATAGGGCGTCACCATTTAGACTTGGGGGTAGAGGGGGAGGGGGAGCGGTAAGGAGAGAGGAGGGGGTAGGGGGAGGGGAGGGAGTGATTTGACAGAATAGATCAACATAAACCAGCAGAGTTTGTATGGGATGAATACTTTGCATTGACTAAGTATATTGCGTGCATTCTCTATAGTGGAGGTCATATTTCTTATTTCACATTTTAACATAATAAATGTGTTTTTCATGATATTTGCCCCTACATCATAAGTGATGGGAAATTGCACATTCAAGGGTTTTAAAGTTTCTCAAAGAGACACTTTTGAACATGATGCCCTTTGGAGTTTTTTTTTCAAAAATATATCTTGCAGTTTTGATTAGTTTTTCATAAGATGATAGATGCAGGTAGTTATTCTTGATTAAGGGGTTGTCATCATCACCTTATTGCCTATACATAGTACTGTAAAACACTTTTATTTATCAAACAGATTAACTTGATGTATTTGAGCTGTTTCAGTGGTACCCTAAACAAAGATATACATTAAAATGACACAATCATTCAAAGTTGTGTGATACTGATGACTATTTTCTACCAAGATCTAGTACCACAAGACCATAATAAGAAAACAAATTGTAGTTGAGCAGAGTTGGGGGGGGGGGGGGGACTGATTTGACAGAATAGATCAACATAAGCCAGCAGAGTTTGTATGGGATAAATACTTCCCTTTGAATTGAGTACATTGCGTGCATTCTCTATAGGGCTCATACGGGTAAATAATTCCCCAAAGAGACGTGTTTTAAATTTCAAAAAATTCTGTAAAATAGCGGGGAGAAACAGGGAGCTTCATTTTCACTAACCTGGATAAGTGAGCTAATATACCGTGTCATCCATCAAATTTCCAAGGCAGGTTCTTCGGTTCAAACTCTGTCCAAGGGTCCGCAAAGCCAGGCTACGAGTTCTTTTCACTCAAAAAAATCACCTATTTTCCGTACACGCACCCAATGATAGTCCCTTCTAATTCCATGATAAAAGCTTTCATCTTCAAACCAAAATGCAGTTTGTAGTGGAATTCATACTTAACATCTGCAGCTATTCAGTTTTATGCCAAACTGCATTAATGATTTTTAATTAACATTTTTCTTCCTTTATTTTGGTATCTTTGGAACGAATTTGTGAAGGGGTCTGGCACATTCCATTTTATTTACAGGTGTGAGCCCTGTAACAGAAGGCTCTGGTCATATCCAAAGCCTTCTATTACAGAGTTTGGCCAACTTGAACACAGGCGCCATTTTGTGCCCACCTTGTGCCCACCAAAGAGGTTCTATAATGTAATAGAGTGCGCGCTCGCATCCAGAAGCAGGGCCAATTCTCGCTATCGCCAATGACGTAAAAAGTACCCGGATGTGGCTTTTTCGTCAAGATGTAGTACACTTGGTAGCAAAGGCACTTCCGGCGCGGAGCATAATTTGCACAACGCTAGCGTGCGCGTACGTGTACCTTACCTATAGCGCAGCGCCAACCACGGGTACTAGTACAGTAGGCCCCTGTACCGCCCGAGCCAGCGAGTGGCCAGGCCTGTCATACTCATACACTGTAGTCCCCTCCGGCGGCCGGCCGGCCTTGCAGCATTAGCATGCACCACTCTGCACGCAGCGCATAAGCTAACACATACCGGTAGCGTACTGCTTGATCATGCGATCGATGTGCACATCACAGATCAGTCATCTCTGCATACGCTGAAAATATGCTGGAAAATATTCACCCACCTGGCTATACAGTATATCGTCATGGAATGCCCATCTTTTTTTAAAAAATTTGTTCTCTGTCGAAATGTCGCGAACACAATCGGGAACGAACAGTGATCTCGAACTTATCCTGTCTCCGAAGCAACTTCTTCCAAGTAAGTACGTACAATATACGTAGGCACTAGGCCTACTACTGAGTACATATACTACCACTACTAGTAAGTCGCGCGTGCACGTACTGCGCTGTGGAGTCACCCGCAAACTTCACCCACGCGGCCACGTCACGTCTCGCATGCCAGTAAGGGTCCTATTTCTGCAGATTTTTTTCATTTATTGTCGTGCGAACAACACATGGCAGCTTCGCAGCAACAACCAAAAGTCGTATTAACAGCAATTTCTTAAGAATGGAGAAATTTCAAATCATATTAAAGCTGTAATTCAAGTCGAGAAAACCGGAAGTACACGTAGAATACAGTCGGTTGTGTGTGTAAATAGCATTAGTCACGTATCACGCGCGTACGAACGGAAGTGACTTTGCTACCGGACTACCCCATAATGCACCGTAAATGACGCTTAAATCAACATCCGGGTACTTTTTACGTCATTGGCGATAGCGAGAATTGAACGACCCGCCATTAGCAAAGAGGTCGAGAAGTCGGGCATTCGCGAGGGTACCACACGTTTCTGGTAGTCGACCTCTTTTGTGCGCGCCCGCCATTGTTCAATTGGCCCCGTTTTCATTAGTATACAAATGATGCACAGGATAGAGTGCGTTAGTGGAGGCGTAGCGCACTCGAGGGCATTTACAATTGTGAAACATGCACGAGGCGAAGCCGAGTGCATGTTGCACTACATTGTAAATACCCGAGAGTGAGCTGCATCTCCACTAACGCCACGAAATAATCTTGTGCATCATTTGTTTTATAAAATGGGTCGAAAATTCGAAAACTAACAGCATTTTTCAGCGTTTTTCACGTACCTTTATGGGTCAAGACGTCCGAAGATGTTCGTCCCAAACATTTACGCACGTCGCACTCGGAAATCCCGCACATGTATATAAGTATAATGGGGGGTTGGGTTTCCGGACACTTCTAGTTCCCGCATGAAAACTTACTTATTTTACATAGAATATGCACCCTTTACCTTAAAGACTTGATATAGACTCCTCATATAGGCCTACTAGACAACATACTCTGAAAACGGCGTGAGAATTAACCTGCTAAATCGTTGGATTTGCCCTTCAAAGTGACTCCATGTACGCGTCCGGTCCCACAACGCTTGGTCTACTGTACTGTACGTATAATAAGAGTATACGTACGCCACACATGTTATGCACAAGGGAAGAAAGGCCGGCCGGGCGGCAGCCCGAACTAGAAGTTGTTTACAGGATTGACAGCTCGTATGCATGCAATTCAAAGGAGCCGCCGCGCGCACAGACGATCGGCAATAGGATTTAACACGCAGTGCAATGGGACTAGAATAACCAAAGCACACGTGACTCATTTCAGCGCTTCCTATTGGCTACATTCTTGAACCCATTTTATAATATACAAATGATGCACAGGATAGAGTGCGTTAGTGTAGGCGTAGTGAGCTACGCCTACACTAACGCCACGAAATAATCCTGTGCATCATTTGTTTTATAAAATGGGTCGAAAATTCGAAAACTAACATCATTTTTCAGCGTTTTTCACGTACCTTTGTGGGTCAAGACGTCCGAAGATGTTCGTCCCAAACTTTTACGCACGTCGCACTCGCGGAAGTCCCGCACATACAGTACAGTGTGTATAAGTACAATGGGGGGTTGGGTTTCCGGACACCCGCATGAAAACTTACTTATTTTACATAGAATATGCACCCTTTACCTTAAAGACTTGATATAGACTCCTCATATAGGCCTACTAGACAACATACTCTGAAAACGGCGTGAGAATTAACCTGCTAAATCGTTGGATTTGCTCTTCAAAGTGACTCCATGTACGCGTCCGGTCCCATAACGCTTGGTCTACTGTACTGTACAAAGTGTACGTATAGTACAGTATACGTACGTACGCCACATATGTTATGCACAAGGGAAGACAGGCCTGCCGGCCGGCAGCCCGAACTAGAAGTTGTTTACAGGATTGACAGCGCGTACGCGTATGCATGCAATTCATCAAAGGAGCCGCCGCGCGCACAGACGATCGGCAATCTACCATAGGATTACAGGCAGTGCAGTTGTACTGAAGTAAAGGAAGGAGGTGTGTCTCATTTCAGCGCTTCCTATTGGCTACATTCTTGAACCCATTTTATAATGATGCACCAGTACTGGACTATAGAACTCCAAATACTAAATTATCCCTGTCGTTCTCTAATCCAGTATAGTGCATCATAGAGCATGCACTATTTATATATAGAGTAAGCACTCACCGTTCAGTATGTATTATAAAATGGGTTCAAGAATGTAGCCAATAGGAAGCGCTGAAATGAGACACACCTCCTTCCTTTACTTCAGTACAACTGCACTGCCTGTAATCCTATGGTAGATTGCCGATCGTCTGTGCGCGCGGCGGCTCCTTTGATGAATTGCATGCATACGCGTACGCGCTGTCAATCCTGTAAACAGCTTCTAGTTCGGGCTGCCGGCCGGCCGGCCTGTCTTCCCTTGTGCATAACATAATATGTGGCGTACGTACGTATACTGTACTATACGTACACTTTGTACAGTACAGTAGACCAAGCGTTTTGGGACCGGACGCGTACATGGAGTCACTTTGAAGAGCAAATCCAACGATTTAGCAGGTTAATTCTCACGCCGTTTTCAGAGTATGTTGTCTAGTAGGCCTATATGAGGAGTCTATATCAAGTCTTTAAGGTAAAGGGTGCATATTCTATGTAAAATAAGTAAGTTTTCATGCGGGTGTCCGGAAACCCAACCCCCCATTATACTTATACTGTATATGCGGGACTTCCGCGAGTGCGACGTGCGTAAAAGTTTGGGACGAACATCTTCGGACGTCTTGACCCACAAAGGTACGTGAAAAACGCTGAAAAATGATGTTAGTTTTCGAATTTTTGACCCATTTTATAAAACAAATGATGCACAGGATTATTTCGTGGCGTTAGTGTAGGCGTAGTGCACTCGAGGGTATTTACAATTGTGAAACATGCACGAGGCGAAGCCGAGTGCATGTTGCACTACATTGTAAATACCCGAGAGTGAGCTGCATCTCCACTAACGCCACGAAATAATCTTGTGCATCATTTGTTTTATAAAATGGGTCGAAAATTCGAAAACTAACAGCATTTTTCAGCGTTTTTCACGTACCTTTATGGGTCAAGACGTCCGAAGATGTTCGTCCCAAACATTTACGCACGTCGCACTCGGAAATCCCGCACATGTATATAAGTATAATGGGGGGTTGGGTTTCCGGACACTTCTAGTTCCCGCATGAAAACTTACTTATTTTACATAGAATATGCACCCTTTACCTTAAAGACTTGATATAGACTCCTCATATAGGCCTACTAGACAACATACTCTGAAAACGGCGTGAGAATTAACCTGCTAAATCGTTGGATTTGCCCTTCAAAGTGACTCCATGTACGCGTCCGGTCCCACAACGCTTGGTCTACTGTACTGTACGTATAATAAGAGTATACGTACGCCACACATGTTATGCACAAGGGAAGAAAGGCCGGCCGGGCGGCAGCCCGAACTAGAAGTTGTTTACAGGATTGACAGCTCGTATGCATGCAATTCAAAGGAGCCGCCGCGCGCACAGACGATCGGCAATAGGATTTAACACGCAGTGCAATGGGACTAGAATAACCAAAGCACACGTGACTCATTTCAGCGCTTCCTATTGGCTACATTCTTGAACCCATTTTATAATATACAAATGATGCACAGGATAGAGTGCGTTAGTGTAGGCGTAGTGAGCTACGCCTACACTAACGCCACGAAATAATCCTGTGCATCATTTGTTTTATAAAATGGGTCGAAAATTCGAAAACTAACATCATTTTTCAGCGTTTTTCACGTACCTTTGTGGGTCAAGACGTCCGAAGATGTTCGTCCCAAACTTTTACGCACGTCGCACTCGCGGAAGTCCCGCACATACAGTACAGTGTGTATAAGTACAATGGGGGGTTGGGTTTCCGGACACCCGCATGAAAACTTACTTATTTTACATAGAATATGCACCCTTTACCTTAAAGACTTGATATAGACTCCTCATATAGGCCTACTAGACAACATACTCTGAAAACGGCGTGAGAATTAACCTGCTAAATCGTTGGATTTGCTCTTCAAAGTGACTCCATGTACGCGTCCGGTCCCATAACGCTTGGTCTACTGTACTGTACAAAGTGTACGTATAGTACAGTATACGTACGTACGCCACATATGTTATGCACAAGGGAAGACAGGCCTGCCGGCCGGCAGCCCGAACTAGAAGTTGTTTACAGGATTGACAGCGCGTACGCGTATGCATGCAATTCATCAAAAGAGCCGCCGCGCGCACAGACGATCGGCAATCTACCATAGGATTACAGGCAGTGCAGTTGTACTGAAGTAAAGGAAGGAGGTGTGTCTCATTTCAGCGCTTCCTATTGGCTACATTCTTGAACCCATTTTATAATGATGCACCAGTACTGGACTATAGAACTCCAAATACTAAATTATCCCTGTCGTTCTCTAATCCAGTATAGTGCATCATAGAGCATGCACTATTTATATATAGAGTAAGCACTCACCGTTCAGTATGTATTATAAAATGGGTTCAAGAATGTAGCCAATAGGAAGCGCTGAAATGAGACACACCTCCTTCCTTTACTTCAGTACAACTGCACTGCCTGTAATCCTATGGTAGATTGCCGATCGTCTGTGCGCGCGGCGGCTCCTTTGATGAATTGCATGCATACGCGTACGCGCTGTCAATCCTGTAAACAACTTCTAGTTCGGGCTGCCGGCCGGCCGGCCTGTCTTCCCTTGTGCATAACATAATATGTGGCGTACGTACGTATACTGTACTATACGTACACTTTGTACAGTACAGTAGACCAAGCGTTTTGGGACCGGACGCGTACATGGAGTCACTTTGAAGAGCAAATCCAACGATTTAGCAGGTTAATTCTCACGCCGTTTTCAGAGTATGTTGTCTAGTAGGCCTATATGAGGAGTCTATATCAAGTCTTTAAGGTAAAGGGTGCATATTCTATGTAAAATAAGTAAGTTTTCATGCGGGTGTCCGGAAACCCAACCCCCCATTATACTTATACTGTATATGCGGGACTTCCGCGAGTGCGACGTGCGTAAAAGTTTGGGACGAACATCTTCGGACGTCTTGACCCACAAAGGTACGTGAAAAACGCTGAAAAATGATGTTAGTTTTCGAATTTTTGACCCATTTTATAAAACAAATGATGCACAGGATTATTTCGTGGCGTTAGTGTAGGCGTAGCTCACTCTCGGGTATTTACAATGTAGTGCAACATGCACTCGGCTTCGCCTCGTGCATGTTTCACAATTGTAAATACCCTCGAGTGCACTACGCCTACACTAACGCACTCTATCCTGTGCATCATTTGTATAATAGAACATGCACTAATTATTATAGTAAATAGGTCCCTCAATCTACATGTATTTCCGTAGGTCTAGGCCCTAATTTAGATCTAACAAGACTCACCGTACCGCCGGCACTGCACTCGTTGCACGCAGAACCGCAACCTAGCGTAGTTTACGTACAAACTGTACACAGCGTGCGACGCTAGTACGTACAGCCGTGTATGCGTATTGCACATCACAGAGCAGACTCGCTTATGATAAACTCCTACATTCTGCGTCCATGATCCAGAGAGCTCTACGCGCGCATGACGTTGAAATGCTTGGCCTTGTCCAAAGAGGTTCTATGTTTGGCCTTGTCTTACGTCCGTCGGCCGCCCTCCCTAGGCCTTGCGCGAATCTCTCCGTACCTAAGCGTAGGCACGCACTGTAAGCGTTATAGTGGCACGGTCGTGCCACTATAACAAAGTTTGTGCACGATCACGTGATACTATCTAACCAATCACAACGCAAATTTCACTCTACCTATTTACTATTATATATATAGTATATGAGGCTGAATGCACTATAACAATATAAGCACCGACAAATTCTGAATTTGCCCCGAAGGCCAGTTATATTCAATGAGGCCGCAGGCCGAATTGAATATAATTGCCTGAGGGCAAATTCAGAATTTGGAGGTGGTGCTACTTGTTATAGTGCAATAAGATGTCATGCACTATGTGTTTAAAGTAGCATACATATCCAGGCAAGATAAATTGAAAAAATACGAAAGCCTAGATCATTTAAGACTCTACACGTGTCTAGACAAGCAATAATACCAGTTTCTTTCAACCTGTGTACACAAAATCCTGAAGATCCAAATTCAGCTATAGAGTCTAGGGTCTACGTGGTTATCTAACGTTTTCTAGGCCCTACGATAGGTAAGGTCTAGGGGCCCTGGCCTAACGTTATACTAGATCTACGTCACTTACGAGCGACAGAGCTAACGTTAGTTAACACTTGACCCTACAATAGGTCTACCATGGATCTAACAGTCACACGTTAGACGCCCTACTTACTGCACTGTGGGTCCAGGACTAGGACTAGATGATGTTTTGTAGGATTAGGGATCTACTGGATTTAAACACAAGGCTCGTGCCAGGCATCATTGAAGTCACCATTGCTGTACATGTGGATTCCGAGAGTGTGTTGTAAATGTCGTAGTAAAAGTTCATAGCGTAGCGTGATCAAAGAGCGCTTAGCGTATACCGTACACACGCTGCCCATTTCCACGGCACGGCGCACTTCCGGGTAGAATGTACGGAGAAAACGGCACAAATCTTGGGTTGACTTGCTCAATACCCGTCGGATTGATTCCTTTTTCAGAACAGTAGGAGTCCAAAATTCGTAGGGCGTATTTAATGGCATCCTTTGTGTCCTTATTGTCTAAGATACTGTTTATATAGATCAGTCTCTGTAAAAGTAGCCAACCTGTTCATTTCAGCTTCCATGTTTAAATCTACCGCTGAAAGTCTAGTCCCACACAGATAAATTGCTGGCATAGCCAGCGAGAATCGAGTATAACGATAATATCGAGCAAAGCATATCGCGGTTGTGGCGCAATCGCGTCGATAAGGTGCGGGATTCAGTACTCGATGATTAAAATGAGGGAGCAAAAACCGATATCAAATCTATAGTGGGTTATCGCTTGCAATCGTTATATTTTGCGTGCACTATAACTTTTGTTATGCACTGCCGGCCTGTATCATAAGTATGTATGCTATTTTATATTATATATATAGTGCATGAGGCTGAATGCACTATAACAATATAAGCACCGACAAATTCTGAATTTGCCCCGAAGGCCAGTTATATTCAACGAGGCCGCAGGCCGAATTGAATATAATTGCCTGAGGGCAAATTCAGAATTTGGAGGTGCTTGATACTTGTTATAGTGCAATAAGATGTCATGCACTATGTGTTATATAAAATAGCATACATACCCAGGCAAGATAAATTGAAAAAATACGAAAGCCTAGATCATTTAAAATTAAGACTCTACACGTGTCTAGACAAGCAATAATACCAGTTTCTTTCAACCTGTGTACACAAAATCCTGAAGATCCAAATTCAACTATAGAGTCTAGGGTCTACGTGGTTATATCTAACGTTTTCTAGGCCCTACGATAGGTTAGGTCTAGGGGCCCTGGCCTAACGTTAATACTTATACTAGATCTACGTCACTTACGAGCGACAGAGCTAACGTTAACACTTGACCCTACAATAGGTCTACCATGGATCTAACAGTAACACGTTAGACGCCCTAAGTTTACTTACTGCACTGTGGGTCCAGGACCAGGACTAGATGATGTTTTGTAGGATTAGGGATCTACTGGATTTAAACACAAGGCTCGTGCCAGGCATCATTGAAGTCACCATTGCTGCACATGTGGATTCCGAGAGTGTGTTGTAAATGTTGTAGTAAAAGTTCATAGCGTAGCGTGATCAAAGAGCGCTTAGCGTACCGGTATACTGTACACACGCTGCCCATTTCCACGGTGCACTTCCGCGTAGAATGTACGGAGAAAGCGGCACAAATCTTGGGTTGACTTGCTCAATATCCGTCGGATTGATTCCTCTTTCAAAACAGTAGGAGTCCAAAATTCGTAGGGCATCCTTTGTGTCCTTATTGTCTAAGATACTGTTTATATAGATCAGTCTCTGTAAAAGTAGCGAACCTGTTCATTTCAGCTTCCATGTTTAAATCTACCGCTGAAAGTCTAGTCCCACACAGATAAGTTGTTGGCATAGCCAGCGAGAATTGAGAATAACGATAATATCGAGCAAAGCATATCGCGATTGTGGCGCAATCGCGTCGATGAGGTGCGGGATTCAGTACTCGATTATTAAAATGAGGGAGCAAAAACCGGTATCAAATCGATAGTGTGTTATCGTCTGCAATCGTTATATTTTACGTGCACTATAACTTTTGTCATGCACTGCCGGCCTGTATCAAAAGTATGTATGCTATTTTATATTACATGATAGTATAGAACCTTTTTGGTGGGCACACAATGGGGCACCATAGATCGAAAAACTCTAAACTCCAAACTCTGGCCAAACTTTTTATGTCGCCCTCTCGTGTTTAATAACCGCATAAGACTATCTTCCGCGCGGTGTAGGAATCGTTGGCTAGGGATCGCGACACCTCACAAATTGCGACACCCCACAAATTGCTACCCCATCACGTGGGGTTACCTCACAACGATCTACGAGCCCTTTCTGATATTAGGGAGTTTTCGCAAGCACGACGCGGCCGGGAGTTGAGCGTGCCGTGTGCAAAATTTGCTTCTGCTCATGATCAAATCCGAGAAACGTCCCGTCCTGAGGAAAACGGGTACGGTACTCTGCCAAAATAGCGTTCGGACCCGATGCTGGGTAGGAGTGAGCCAGCCAGTCAGCCAGCCAATCAGCGATCTTGTCCCCATGCCTCCGTCCTGTACAGGAAAGCGAAACTGCTTAGATATGGGGACAGGAGTCCGAGTACGGGGACTGTCACAGCTGATTGCTTCCGCGTATTCTCGGTCTTCCCGTCGTGTAGCGAAAACTCCCTATTGAGCTACAGAGGGCGGTTTACTGCTAATAATAATTGGGGAAAAAATACCGCCCGGGCAGCGTTTTTTTTTTTTTAAAGACGACACAAATTGGGGCATGGCGCGTATTAAACCTTTGGGAAAAACGTTGCGTTAGGGTTTATGGTTATGGTTAGCGTTAGGATTAGGGTTAGGGTTAGGGTTGGGGTTAGGGTTAGGGTTAGGGTTTGATGGTTAGGGTTAGGATTAGGATTAGGGTTAGGATTAGGTTTAGGGTCCCTAATAGATTTTTAGGGTCTCCAATCTGTGCCGTCTAAAATGAATACGCGCCCGGGCAGCGGGCTACTTAGACGCTTTGCGCCGTGATTGATTAGACTCCCTATTGTCTGGTATGATCACGGCACAACCTCTTGAGGTTGTGCCGTGCGCATTATATCACTGTGGAAAAAAAACGGAAATTAGAATTGTTCCACTTATGCATAAGACTCCTAAATTCATTAAATCACGATCAAGACCCAGGACTGACGTATCGTCCGAAGAATGTTCCATCTAGGTGCGGTGGATGCCGTCGAGCCTAGCTCGTCGATGTCCATAGACAGGACATATTACTGTATTATGATATGACATTGAAATCTCGTGATCCGTAACCCTGGCTTTATCGCTTCTCAGAATGTCCAACATCATGACCCAGAATTAATTTTTTCTCCTTAGTGATAATGCTCCTTCAATATGCAATATCTAATTATTTTTTCACCACTGTAACAAGCCTCCAGCAGGAATATATGCATATATATATATATATATATATACTGTTTATGTATATAAATTATACACACACAGATTGCCTGATGATTGCACCACATGGAGGTAGCATGAAACTCAGAGTTGCAATATTTAAGTACGGATGAATCTGCAGTCAACCGCGTGAGCTTGTTTCATTACTTCTATATTGGCCTATAACGATATATATATATATATATATATATATATATATATATATATATGTGTGTGTGTGTGTGTGTGTGTGTGTGAGTGTTTGTGTGTGTTTGTGTTATACATCGTATCTATTCAAGTATGGTTGCAACCTTATACACTCTGTTCGCCATCTCATTACACGTTACCTGTGAAAATCAATATACATTTAACACAAACATGTATTAGCATTATCTAGTCCTTTCACCAAGCGTGTTTCCATCCTGAGGTATCGCTACATAAATTCAAACTCAATTCACTTTATCTACAGAATGCCAGAACATGTAATGTACTTTCTTTTTTGG
Source organism: Diadema antillarum (assembly GCF_040938485.1). NCBI lineage: Eukaryota > Metazoa > Echinodermata > Echinoidea > Diadematoida > Diadematidae > Diadema > Diadema antillarum. The sequence goes on from NW_027271190.1 coordinate 1,683,109, forward strand.
ATAAAAATGGTTAAGGAATGGAACGAGAACACAGTAAGAACTGTATGTGTATACTATGTATATGTGCACATAGGTACTGTATAGATTGTATATGCTTGAATCATCGCCAATTTCTCTGTAACAATCGCAAAAATAGAGAGGAAAAGACAAAAATTTAAGTGTAGAATTGTAGCCTGTTTAATGTCAAAGAATGGATAACATAATAATTTGCTGCTTACCAGGATAGAAACTTTAAAGTTTGCTTCATGCATTATGATGCGAAAACCTGAAAATTACGAGTTAAAGTTCAAGAGGTGACACTGACATACTGTCCTGGGTTATGACTTTTGACTGTCGTTTATCCTTCAATCAATTTTGGTGTGCATTGTCTATGCAAGTGGTCATAATGTGTAACAATACAATTTACGAGAGACTATGTCGGCTTAAAGTTGGTTCACCCTCAAAATAAAGAATCGACAACATCTGGCTAATCTAAATGAAAATTTCATGAAATTGTGTGAACAAAAACGAATTTGATTTTCACATTCTGCGATCCGTCAGCGGGAGGGTGAATTTAAATGACAATTGACAATTTTGAATGCTATGTCTTCGAAAATGTTTGACGAAAAACGAATTATAATGACAATTGACGAAATTGAAGTTAGAATTTGCGTTCCACGTGCTTTTCGGGACGAAATTGAATAATAAATCTTTGAAATTGAATGACAAAGTGCGAAAATGGATGGGAAAACCTATATTATAGGCGCATGCCCCCGGGAGAGGCCGAAACTTCGCAGGCGTCGGCGGGCGGGTCCTCAACCCCCCGTCGACGGGAATGGCGAAACCCTGCAGTTCAGTGCAGGAGTACGCAGACGAAATTTGTTTTCCCTAAAACCTATACCTTTTTTTTTCCTGTGACTATCTGATTTGTAAATATTAATCATAATTCTTTTATGATAAGTTTTTTTTTTCCCTTTGGTAAATAATATAATCAGATTTATCACGGGACCTGCGGCTATACAAGCTAATGCTTTTACGCAGGCCCCATCATATTTTTTTTCGCATCATGACCACAGTTTAATTCGCATGTATACAGACCTTGTGTTTGTACCAAATCAAACTTTTGTACATTCCGATGAAGTCTCATCTAAATTATGTTTTGTATAATTTTTGTATCTATATACTTTATTGTGATATATGTGAGAAATATGAAAATAAATTGAAATGAAATGAAATATGAAGTATAGTGTAGGTTTTTGTAATTAAATTTAAGTAATTATTTAAATAAATATTATTTTGGAGCAAATTGTCCACCTGGCATAGAGCTCCATGAATTTTAAAGAACAACAACACCACTCTTAAATGCACATCACACATTTTGTAAAAATGAGCGAATTGCATAGATTTTATAAGGTTGCACTGTTAAGAATGTAAGAAGTACATGTATACAACGAATATGACAAGAGCGTAACGCATGTGTGGATACTTCTATCATTTTACCTCGACAATTTTACCTCTAATATTTTACCTCTGACTTTTTACATCTGACATTTTTGCCTCTGACGTTTTTACCTGGCATCATTACATTATCATTGCACTGAGATATCTAATTGTTTCTATTGATAACTGTTCTGTACCGAAAATATCACCGTTAAAGGACAAGTTCACCTTCATAAACATAAGGATTGAGAGAATGTAGCAATATTAGTAGAACACATCATTGAAAGTTTGAGGAAAATCAGACAATCCGTTCAAAAGTTATGAATTTTTGAAGTTTTTGTGCAGTACCCGCTGGATGAGAAGACTACTGCAGTGTATGAATAACTTAGATGTCACATGCGTACAACAATATAAGGAAAATATAAAGAGAATTTCACAAAATTCCATCTTTTGAAAAAAAAGTACACATTCCCCTGACTCGTTACCGATAAATGTTATGGGTAATATTATTCCCCCTGCCTTTAGAAAGAGGCAAGTCAATTGCCCTTTTATTATGCGAAAAAAGTGAAAATATGTTGAATTTTCTTTTATATTTTCTTTATACTGTTGTACGCATATGACTCACAAGCTGTAGTAGTCTCCTCATCCAGCGGTTCCAACACAAAAATTTAAAAAATTCATAACTTTTGCATCGATTGTCCAATTTTCCTCAAACTTTCACTGATGTGTTCTACTAATATTGTTGCATTTTCTCAATCCTTATGTTTATGAAGGTGAACTTGTCCTTTAATAAGCTGCCTGAACATTAGTTTATTGGTTCTTTTGTACGATCATTCTCAGTGGGATTTTGGTCGTAACATTTTAAGGAGTTGCATTAGTAATCTGTCACGGAACATTGACACTCACTGCATACATTAACATGGTTGCCCTGTCATCAGCTCGCCCGCTCTGGACAACTATCCGACCTCGAGAACCTGCTTAAGGAACTCAATGAAGAAGATGTAAAAAACAAGATCAATGAACACGACGGAGAAAACTACAGCGCCCTCCATTATGCCGCTCAGAATGATAACGTGGAGATGGCCAGGCTTCTTGTTCTACGGGGAGCAGGTAATCACGTCCCATTTTACTATGTACTCTCCGAAAGTCACGATGCATTTACTCATGCGTTGAAAGTCGAGAAGATGATTGAGATAGGGAAGAAAATAAGACACAGCTTTGGCTCATCAAGTCAGACATCCCACATTTCTGTTATTTTGGTGCTGCGTACTACCATTTCAGTTTGCTGTCTTATCTTGCTTTCCAGCGCATAATGTGAGCAGCGACTGTTTGATTTGTTTTTCCTTGATATTTATTGACTTCATTCAAATCATTCATAAATCAACTAATTCTGGGTGTAACATGAAAGAAAAGGGTACAAATGCAATTCAAAATACAAACAAATCCATTTGTCAATTCATACTGCAAATAATCCCTCTTCAACATAGATAACTCGATTATGAATCAACCCTACTGACAATATTTCTTCACGAGAAAGTATTGACATGTACCAAACCTATATCCCTTAAGATATATTGAATTATGTAACTCCTTCTCACTTACAATGACATATACATAAAAAAGTACAGTTTACAAATCTAGAATGAAATCATTCAGAAAACCCAACCAACCCTTCCCCTCTCAACCAAAACAAATCTACATCTATCCTAATCATCAAAGGGGCTGTACAGCATTGGTTGAGATGGGGATTCATGTTTTGGACATTCCTAAGTGAGATATAATGGGAAACCTCTTATGAAATATGAAAGAGCATGTAATTTTAAGAAGGATTCAACGTTTCTTTGATGAAATTAGTTTTCAAATGGCCGATATATCCACAAAAAAAGTGATAATAATGAAAGACTACAGGCCACGCCTTTTATATATTAGGATCTCTTTGTTTCACCTTGTTTTTGGATATCTCAGCCATTTCAAAACCGATTTTCGTCAAATAAACTATTGATATCCCTTAGAATTGCATGATCTCTGACATCTCATAGAGTGGTTTCTGAATACCTCGCAAAACGTGTAGCGTACATAAAAGCTAAATCCTCTCCTCGACCAGAACTGTACACACCATTTAAATCCTAACAACTACAACTACAACACCCACCAACACACACACTCACACACACACACACACACACACACACACACACACACACTTTTTTTGTTTTTCAATGATATTTTACTGATTTCATTCAAATCAATCATAAATCAACCCATTCTGGGTGTAACATGAACATAAAAACGGTACAAATGCCATTCAAAAGACAAATCCATTACCAACTTATACTGCCAATCATCTCCCTTCAACATAACAACTCAATTATAAATCAATCCTACTGACCATTTCTTGACGAGAAAGTATTGACATGTACAAATATATATATATATACATATATATATATATATATCTTTGACTATGGTATACTTATACTGCCAATCATCTCTCTTCAACATAACAACTCGATTATAAATCGAGTATATAAGGGTATATAACAAGGGTATATACATAAAAAAGCAACAAAAATACGTTAATCCCCATCCCCACCAACCCCGATGCACTCAAACCTATCCCACACCCCCACCACAACCCCAAACACATACATCCACAACCACCACACACATACACCCCAAACACCAACACACATACACACCAACACCAAAAACACACATACACAAATACACCCCACACACAAACACACCCGAAGCGATACCACCTTCCTTCCTAACGAAAACGACTTCCAAATGTTGATTGATACGTACAACATACAAGCGTGTAATGGGCCGTATGCAGAAAAGCATCGTCCGCCCGCACCCAAATACCGCTCCAAATACCCATTCAAATTCATCAAACAAAACTCATCAAACTCCTAGCTGCGGACAAAATCCTATAACTTTTACACCACCAAAAACTTATCCCTCCCCGCGCGCGGCCAATGGCACATTATATTGCCTTTACCACTGATAACTACACTGTACTAATAAAAATAAAAATAAAACAAAACAATACTTAAGCTCTCGTTTCAGAAACATTTTCCCATTTCAGCAAATGTAATCCCAACTTATTTCTTTTTATAGCAATTTCTTTTTCTTCATCCCGAAAACTTATTATTCTTTTACAAATTTCCTCCAAAGTAGGAATTTTTCCCTCCGACCTAGATCTAAAAATGATATATTTCAAAATGAAAATTATTGTATTATAAAATTTTACTTTTGGATCCCTTCCCGTAACACCAAAATGAACATCTCTCCACTCTATATTTCGAAGATCTGCCATCTCAAACCTATCTATCACTTCCTGCCACATATTCTTAACATACACACAATCCCAAAATAAATGTTTATATGTTTCTACCGATTGCTCACAAAAAGAACACCGGTTATTTGCAATGAAACCAAACTCAAAAAGATTTTCCTTTGTATAAACAACTCCATGTAATAATTTATACTGAAATTCCCTAAGTTTTGTTAGAAGTGTTGTCATTCTTGGTCTTAAAAATATATGTGTAATTTCCTTTTTCGAAAACAAATAATCATTTTGGCCATCTTTCATTCGTAAAATATACAAATGCTGTAAATTTGTAACAAAGAGTTCATACACCTTTCTAAATGAAACATCTTTCAATAAAATTACATTCTCAAAAATTTTCAAAGAAATATTATATTCCTCTTTATCAACAGAATAAAAATCATATATATTTCCCTCAAATTTCTGGCTTCTAACAACAACCTTCCCTATTTCCCAAACTTTAACTATATTTTCACTATCTAATCCTAACCTGTGAAAATATACTGCTGATCTCATACGATCTTTTTCCAAAATTTGCTTCACTAAATAAATATTTTTCCTATATAAATTTTCACAAAAAATCATTTTCCCTTTACACAAATAATCCTTATTATTAAAAAAAATTGGATTAATCTTGCCTTCTTGATAATTCCGGTTATTCTCCATTTCTTGCCATGCCCTCAAAATTTCTAAATAAAACAATGGTACATTAAACTTTAGAAATCGTATATCATAACTGCACAAAAATATGAATCTTCCTCCCGCAGTCCTAAAAATATAATCAAAACAAAGTTTCCATCCCATGAGCTTCTCACCATATAACAATCGCTTCAACCACATAATTCGTTGACTCTTAACAAACAATTCAAAATTTGTCATTCTAAGACCGCCCTCACTATAATCCTGATAACAAATAACCCTTTTAATTCGATCTTTACCATTCCATATAAATTCAAAACAAATTTTATTAATATCTGCCACTACCCACTTTGGAACCTCTATTGATGAAGAAACATAATATAATTTAGACAGAGCATATGTTTTGAGCAAAAATATTTTCCCATTACAGTCAAATCTCTTTGTCTCCACCATCCCAAAAGTCTTTTAATCATACTCAGTATCTCTTTATAATTCAATTCTTCCTTGACCTTAATATCCAATGCAAAATACACTCCTAAAATCTTTATTTCAGTTACAACATTACCCATGGGTAATCATTCATGTTCTCCCTTTTTCTTCCCTATACTAATTACCTTTGTTTTACCAATATTAACCTTCAAGCCACATAATTCATAAAAATCCTTAAATATTTCCTGTATTCTGATAATTGATGACCTATGTCTAACAAATAAATTCATGTCATCAGCATATAAAACTTGTCGAACCTCAAAATTCTCAAACTGAATACCTCTAATCCCATTATCCCTTCTCACCGCCTGCGCCAGAATTTCCATTACCAATAAAAACAAATATGGTGATAATGGGTCGCCTTGCCTCACCCCTCGCTTTATATCAAAATAACCTGTCGAAACACCTCCGTTCATAACACAACTACTAATTCCATTATACATGATTTTCACCCAGGAACAAAACGATTCACTAAACCCAACTAATTCTAACACCTTAATTAAGAATTTGTGTGAAACTGAATCAAACGCTTTTTCAAAATCAACTGCTATCAAATATGCCTCTTCTTCGCAATGATTATTACAATAAAAAATCATATCGTCTATCAAACGCAAAGCCTCACCAATATACCTGTTTTCTATATAACCAACTTGATCCAAATGAACAATCTCATATAAAACTGCCTTTATTCGCTTTGCCATTATCTTAGAAAGCATCTTATAATCCGTGTTCAACAAAGTAATCGGTCTATAATTCTTTATAAATAATGAATCTTTGCCCTCTTTTTCAATCAATGTTATTACACCTTGTTTTTGAGACGTTGCTGAACAACCTTTCTCAAAAGCTTCATTGAAAACTTCAACCAATAAACTTCCTATTTGTGGCCAAAATGTAAGATAAAATTCAACTGTGAATTCATCATTCCCAGGTGATTTATTTAATTTCATACTTTTTAAACACTCCCAACATTCTTCCTTAGTAATTTTTCCTTCACAAAAATTCTTACTGTCATCACTTAATTGAGGAATGTCTTTACAAAATACACTTTCTCTGAAATCACACACAAGCACACACACACACACACACACACACACACACACGTACACACACACACACACACACACACACACACACACAAACACACACATATGAGTTCATGTGACCGAGAAAACCCTCTCTACCTATTAGATTACAAACTGGAAATTTATTAACCGATATATATTTCACAGTATGGCTTTATAAATGAAACACATACTCAAACACTATTTTTCTCCCATAATCATGACATCGTTTGCTTGCCAAATTTTAAAACGGGTTCTTCATGATTGTTCTACAAAACAAAGAAGTGAATGACCTCGGCGAGGCTTCTAAAGACGACCGCTTCATTTTGCCGCAGCAGCTAGAAAGGAGAAAGCCCTGACCAAGGTACTCTTCTTAAGAGGATTCATGAGATCACCTTTTGAATATAAGGAGTGAAGATTTTAAGCACTTTACATTTTCATCATTATTTTTGTCTCTTTCTCTCTCTTTCTCATCTAAAACTTGCCTTTTTGTGCGGTTTCTTGAACGGTGGGGCAGACGTATATGCGAGGGACAACAGAGGGCGCACTCCACTTCACATAGCCGCTTCGGACGGGAACTCCAAGACGGCAGCTATTATGCTGGAAATGAGGGAAAATATAGATACAGAGGTATGTATAGGCCCTAAACGTAGGCATCACACTATCCTGAAATTGAGCAAAGATGAACACACGATAGAGGGGATTTTCTGAGTCTGTTCTAATCTTTTAAGAAACAATGGGTCTTTCGAGAGGGCTTCTAAACCTAGGTCATGATGGCCGATGGAGTTTCTCAAGCTCTAGCAGCAACTCCTTGAGCAGTGGCAATGTTGTAGTTTCGCATTTAGCATTATGCCTTTTCCATGTGGTCCTTGTGTCCTTCGGGCAAAACGATTCACATATTCTCCGTGTATAGCCTTTGTGTGTGGATCGGGTGTCATCATGCTACCTTCTGCATGCAAATTTGGCTCTTGATAGGCTTTTAATCTAATCAATATTGGGGCCAACCCCACACGAAATTGACGCCACAACATCATCAATTATATTCAATTCAATTTTATTGAAATTAATTTATTTGGAATTTTCTGCATTACAATCGAAATGCAGTCATTTCTTTTTATGTTCAAAACAATACAACATTCAGCGTGTACATCCGAACACAACTAAGATATACGTATACAGATAAAGAAAATAACAAGAAAACAACCACTCGGGATAAAATGAATTAAATGATCTGCCTGAATTATGGCGCATGCATTTGGGAGTTTGAATGCAGAAGACTGTCGTCAAATAAGCACATAGCTTGAAAGAGGAAAAAAAAGGGAAAACGGGTAAAACATGCATCTTGTATACCTATCGAACAAAAAAGAGAAAAACAAAGAGAGTCATCCTGGCATCACATTACGACAACAAAATTTTATATAGACATTATAATAATGTACAGAGAATGAGGTGAGTGAGGTGAGTGCTGGTGCAAAAGAATGAGCTCATCAGCTGTACCAGGTTGATAACAAAACTTAGATAATAGTTTGTTGTAAGGAGACTGGGGCGGGTTTGGGGAGGTCAACACATTAAGAATTATCATATATCATAATTCAACTACAACAACTTTTGTGTCACCGTGCCAGTAATTCTATGATCATTCAAACTTTCCCTTTGCTTTGAAACATGTTGGCTACACGACTTAACTCGCGGTGTGCCATTGATAGCGCGAGGACAAACACGGCATGACGCCTCTTCTTACCGCCTGCTTTTACGGGAAGACGGGTGTCGCCCTCATGCTCATCAACAAAGGCGCCAAACTACATGTGTGGGACAAAAACTACGACACGCCGCTCCACTTCGCTGTCAGGGAGGGCAACAAAGAGGTCGCCAGAAAAATCATGGAAAAGGGGAAACAGGATAAATGCCTGTATAAGGTTATATTCTACCCAGTCCCGTCTCCCCCTTCTCTCCCTCTCTCTCTGTATAATTATGTGACCCTGCATCACAAAACCAACAAAAAGTCGCCAGACATGGATTTCAGTTAAGAGCAGATTCTTAAAAAGCAGACTCTAAGCTTTAAAATGATGTATAACTCAATTCAAATGGACTCCCCTAACCTACCTTAATACAGGAAAGAAAGTACAGACTGTGGAAGAGTGTGAACTGAGAAAACAGGCTCTGAAGTACAGGGTCTATTCAAGCGCTTTAAAATCTTTACCAAGCTGTGCTAGCTGTGCCATGAAAAGGACAAAACACATGACATAAAATCACTGGAGCAACAACAATGAAGAGATTATCAGATTAAGCTGAAATTGAGCATGTTCTATCAACACATTCTGTCTGTGATTAACGCTAACTTTCAAAGCAGTACCATTATCCTTTCAAAAGTTATTAGACTTGAAAGTGAAGAGTGTGCAAAGAATTTCAAGAAATAAAAGGCGACATCTAAAGACATACCTGACCATTGTATATACCTGCAAAAAGGGTTGTAGAATAACTGCTGAAATCACACTCGCACATTCATGTTAAGATCCCAAACTACAGAATAATGTAGAAGAAGGATAGCTCTTTCAGAAAATATGAAAAACTTGATATTAGCTAGGTTGACCCATTTCACCTATTTTCAGTCCTCACACAAAATCACAGCGTGCGACTTTTTGTTCGTTTACCTTGGCTGGGCACGAAAAAAACCCACACACACACCATCTATACAGGGTAAACTTTTCATGAACAATTTTAGCGAGAGGCAAGATGAAATATTCACTGTCTGTTTCATTTCCAGCTGCTGACTGAAATCAACAGGAAAGTTGTAGCGCCGATTCACGAGATAGTGAGATGTGGGCACCAAGACCTGCTTCAACTCGCCCTGGAACACTTTGAAGACGGTGAGGTCACATGGGAACAAGACCTTGTTCTTACTCCTTACTTGTTCTGAATTCATGTTCCTCTCTCAGATGGAATGCATCTGCTATTACGAATTTCAGTTTCAGTTTAGTTTATTTCCACAAGTTCAGTTAAAAAACATATAAATACACAATCAATCAAATCAAAGATACAAATACAAACCCAAAATTATTTTGGCAAAGTACATAATCACAGTTAAAATTTAAAAAATGTGTGTTCAAAATTGACATAACAATTAAAATAAATGGTGGAGAAAATTAGCAGTAGGCCATTGACCCTTCGAGGCGGATCCCGTAAGCAAATATACAATATTAAAACTCTATGTCGTTATACACTCTTTCATAAATCACGAATCACATAGAAAGAACCGGATTTGCATTAAATAAGGACAAAAAAGAACATCCAAAAGGAAGGAACCAAGACATACCAAAAACAACCATTAAGAAGTAAAGTGAATTCTCATGCTGACATTCTCATGCTGACATTCATAAGTTTCTTTTATAACAGACATATCTCAGTAATGCTAAGGAGATTAACCTAATCTCTTGAAGATATCACGAAGGTATCAGTTATATTGAAACTATGTTATGGAACAATTTACCGTCCACGACTTTGTTCGTTCTTTTATATGTATATTAATAAGATATGATTTGTTTCTTTATCATATTATATATATATATATATATATATATATATATATATATATATCATTCGACATCATTCTAAGGTGTTGTATAATGTGATATGTGATAAAATCTTTAATGCCATTTTAGGTTTTATCACATATCACATTATACAACACCTTAGAATGATGTCGAATTGTGATTGGCCAAGTACATGTCACGTGACATTCATTAGAAAATACCTATCAAACTCATTGAGAGTGACAGCCGTGCATTAGGCCCCCTATTGCACGGTTAGCAGGTACTAATGCACGGCTTCGCGGGGGGCTACTAATGCACGGCCGCTCGACTTCACAAGCAAAGTACATGTATGTACGTGCTGGCTGCAGCGCTGCACTGGTTCATTCACAGGAAAGGCGCAGTAATCGGGTACATGCAACGTACGTGTGCATGCAGCTGCAGCTATAGTTGCATGTACTGAGTGATATGTATGGCCTTTAGTAGGGCCTCCTAGTCCTACGGCTGTGTTTTTACTTTTGACTCGGATCTGCTACGTGGATCACAGTGATCTCAAAATCAAGTTGAGAAGCCGTAATTTCATTTTTTTTCTGTGGTTTTATACAAAATCATTGCCGGAAATAGACATAGTCTAGACCTACGATCTACCGACATCTCAGATCGGCTTAGACCTAACATTAGCGTTCTCGATCTAACGATAGTGTGATCAGTAAACGCCGTAACGGTTAGAATAGGTACATATGTAGGTCCTAACGTTAGACCTTGCAGAGTTTGCGATTCCTGTGACTGTAGTGTGTGGTCGAATCATTACGAGTGTTTGGTTTAGAATTCTCGGCCTAATTGTTACTTTTATTTTTGGACCTTCCCGAGTTGCCGTTCACTGATTCAGTACTGTGGTTATGGACAAGGTGTTGTATAAAACGAATAATTGATGATTTATTCGTGCATTGGGGCACGTAATATCGCACTCGGCGCGAGATTCGCCACTGGTCTATTCAACGCGGCGCTACGTGCCTTGTTGAATAGACCACTGGCTTATCTCGTGCGTCGTGCAATATTCGTGCATAATGCACTCACAACTCAGAAATTATTCGTATAATATATATATATATATATATATATATATATATACAAAGAAAGGGGAAACTGACCAAAAAACCCATTTTTTTTTTGCTCAAAGATTTCACTGTATATATATATATATATATATATATATCAAAACATAGAAAGGGGAAACTGGAGAGAGAGAGAGAGAGAGAGAGAGAGAGAGAGAGGAGCCTGTGTGCGTGTGTGTATATGTGCAGGAAAACAACAATTCGTAACCTTTGGTCTTTTTTGTTAACAGCAGAAAGTGGGCAGCGTGAAGAAGTAATGAACTACGGCGGAGATGACGACAACACTCCCCTCCACGAAGCCTGCATCAAAGGCCATCTGGGTCCCCGCTCCACTTCGCTTGCGCCTACAACAATCGAGAAGTGGCTGAATATTTGATTATAAAGTGAGTGTAACGTTTCAGTTCCATGTTGTATAGATCTGCGTAGAATCCAGCGGGCAGGGTCTCGTAAAAAACAACAACAAACAAACGAACGAAAAAGATCATGAGAGCCAAAAAACGGTTTTCGGGTTAAACCGAAATGAATAACCATGAACCATAAATAACCATAGCCGCGAAATAACTATGCACGAAGAGCTTCATAACAGGGAGAGAAGGTTGTTGACCATCCTCTTCCTTATTATAAGCCTACTTGTTTCAATAATTCAGACAATGTAAAATCTTAGAAAATTCTAACAAGCGAATGTTTATTATTTTGTGTTTGAATTGATTCCTTTCGCCAAGGAATACGTTCTTAACGTTATACAAACTATCAGAATGATGTTGCATACTGTCATTAAGAAGGAACCATGTGATTCATTTCTTAAGCAGATGGCCCAAATGAAAGTATCAGTGTACTGATCTTAATACTATCTTCAGGCGTTTACCAGTGCAGACACCTGATTTTCAAAGATGCTTCCTTCTTTTATTTTTTTTTAGTTGTTGTGATAGAATCATGTCAATGAATGAAACATGGAATGAACCTGTTCTACTACTCAAACATTTTCGTTAAATCTTATTTTTACTATTATGGTTACATTTTGATATAGGGAGTTCAGTTTTTACATTTCATAGCACGTATACTTCCTGAAACAATACAGTTCATTGTAAATTGATAGCGTTCCTCAAATCTTGCTTTTGTTCTCAAAATGTAACGTAGGCCCAAAATGAGTATTTCGGGTTCATACGCTCTATAGCCAGCCGTAACTAAACTACACATAACAGGACACATAATCAAAGTTAAAGTTATTTACGGTCAAGCTTGGTTGCGTTTTCTGTGGTGGTTTGTACACTTATGCCGACATTACGGCATTAGGGGACATGTACACAAGCATGTGAAATGCAGCTGCTAACACATAACCGTGCATGCTCTAGCTTGATTTTTATACTGTTATATTGTACTCCATCTCTCGTTTCCACCGATTTTCATCAATATTTTTCAGTTCTAGGCAGAAAAGTTCTACTTATGATAGCCTATCACTCACAAACAAATCCACCCCCTGAACGCGCACGCAAGGGTACTAAATTGGACAAGTACAAATTATGTGAACACATACGCACATAAACACACAAACAAACGCACACATAAATACACAACAAAGAGAAAGAGAAAGAGACCAACACATCGCTGCTTAACAGTACAAATCCATTTAAGAGTTTACTGTGTTGATAGTTCCTCATCCTGATCCATGATGACTTCTAAAAAAGAAAATAACTAAAACTCTGGCAGTTTGGAGGGATATGGAGTAAGGAACAATCATGTAAAACAAAACCAAAGGAAACATTAAAGTCCAAACCACAATCTGAGAATTAATTTTGAACAAATTATCTTCGCAGCCGTTGAAGTTACTACACATTCGTAAATTCATGCGATTAAAAATATTGATTTTACTCAATAAACTTACCATCACTAAAAGTAAATGTAAAAGAATGATACATTAAAATGAATTGAAATGGGAATAAGATAACACAGAGATAAAGCATGGCTCGACACTAACTTTTTTGTTTGGTGGCCCGATGGGGCCACCAAAATCCTAAATTTCACATTTTTGGTGGCCCGAGAGAAAAATTTGGTGGCCCGAAAAAACACAATAAAAAAACATTAAAAGTCCTTTTTTTTTTTAATGAGTCAAATATTTAAGTTTCATGATAGTAAGAATTAGAAGTTGGACATATCTATTCAACAAACTTGCAACACTCACTCTCAGGCACTCATTCAGTCCTTTTCATCCATCCTTTAAACAACTTTATCTGCTAATTTCCGGCGCAAAAAGTTACGAATTTATTGACATACTTTTCAAAAAAGTTTTGGTGGCCCGAGGCGGGCCACCAAATTTGCCTTTTTTTTTAAAATTTGGTGGCCCGACTTTCATTTTTGGTGGCCCCGGGCCACCGGGCCACCGTTAGTGTCGAGCCCTGGATAAAGGCTAAAATTCATCGTAAGTGATTAAAATTAATGTATGAAAAAAAAGTTATTAACATTAGAGGTGTGATACACTCTAGTAAATAAGAGGTTAATCAACAGACGAATTAAGTGACGTTCACAAAGGCTAATGTTACATCGGAGGGTGCCTGATATTGCAGGAAGTATAGGAACAACACAAGTATAAACTGGATAGCTGCTGGACATAGTATCGCCAGGTTAACATGGAAGGACACCTGGACTATAAAGAGTTACTAAATATGCTAACATGGGATTCAACGGCATTACCAAAGGTGATAGAGCGCCATGCAGCGGCGCAAGGGGGCTTGCTCTCCGAAAAAAGTGATGTACGCAATGGAGCTCCGACAGCCGCCATGTTGATGGGCAAGTCCGAACCCGGTAGCAGGCGATATTGTGTCGAACAGCCGTTATGTAGTATTTTGGATCGGTTGACTACAAGATCGGTTGACTACAAGCACTTGCTTCAGGGTGTATTTCATTTCAGAGGTCCCTTATGACGGTTAAATAGGTTAATGTCAATGTCAATGTATGACGGATCAACCTGCAGTGTATGATCGATTTACCTCTGGCTTATGCTCCCATAATCACTACATCAGTACCTGTATTTACATTTTGAACTCGTTATGAACTTGATTCTAGATATGTGCCCGTATACTTGGGTATCTGTCGTGATGCTATTTTTCACTCAGTTCTTTCTTCTTCTCCTTTTTTTCTTTTTTTTTTGGGGGGGGGGGGCTTCCTTTTTCTTTTTCTTCTCTTCTATTTCTTCTTCCCTTTGTACCTTGATATTTTAGCTTTCATATAGTTTCGTCATTATTTGGTTGTGTCCTATCTCCATTGATTGCATTATAGCAACTTTACATTGGTATTTTTCCTGGAACCTGCGTTTACAAGCTTTGCTTTTGCGGTTGCGGTTCCATCATATTTCACAAGTTTCCAAGAGAATAACTGTCTTATGTACATTATGTATGCTGACTTAATTTCTATTCATGGCCCGATTTATGTCATATTTTTTATCCTGCTTGGTTTGTATTTTTTTTTTTTGATGTATCTTGATGTCAGGTGAAATATGAAAATAAACGTGCTGGAACTGTTCACTGTGTCTCTAGTGTAAGACCAGTGCATTTTCAGTTATTCAATTCAATAATGGGAGATCTTAATGTGGATTTATTTGAAATAAACATTTGTCAGTATGTTAATGATTTTATAGATAATATCACTTCCTATTCATATTTACCTCAACTATTCAAACCAACTAGAATAACTTCTCATTTAGCTGCCATATTAGAAAATATTCTGAAAAAATAGAAAATAGCGGGATGATTTTAACTGATGTCTGTGATCATCTGACACCATTTATTTTTATTAATTTTAAGGCAGTTATGAATGACTTTGATGCAGAATATATTAAGAGAGAAAGAAAGAGAGAAATGATGGAAAATGTCTATCCAGAAATTACACTCAGTTGATTTGACATATTTGTATGACATGAATGATGTACATGAGAAATATAGACGGTTTATAGATATCTATTCTGAATTGTATAATGATTTTTTTTTTCTGAAATAGAGGTTACAAAATAAGGATATTCATAAAAGGCTCTTGTTAACTGCAGTAATAAAAAAGAATTTGAAAATGAAAATATGTTTGAAGAAAAATTTAAGAAACTCAACACAGAGTAGAAGGAAAGTGTACAAACAGCATATTCACAGAAATAAAGCCATTAATATGATAAGAACAGCAAAACGAAATTATCATGATATCAAATTTGAACATCCTATGAATGATGTGAAAAGCGCTTAGAGAGTTTTCAATGAAAAATTAAGAAAGAATAAAGAGAAAACATCAATAAATGAAATTGAGTTTGAGGGGAAATTAATCCCAAATAAAAAAAGTAAGTAATGTGTTTAATGATATTTTTAAAATAAATTGGAAAAGAATATCATGATAATGCCCTTTTAAGCATATGGGAAAATGGTTCTTTAAAAAAAATATATGTGTGGAAAAGTTACTGATTCTTTAATTTTTAGTTCTATGACAGTTTCAGATGTTTGAATATAGTTTTCAAAATAGGTGTAAATAAATCAGCAGGGAATGATGGATTTCACACAAAAGAAGTAATAACTTTTATTGACGCAATTGTGTTTTTTATACATATATTCAACAAGGCATTTTCCAAGTGCATACAAGATCGCCAAATTGATACCAGCTTTTAAGAATGGTGATAAAACGTCTGTAAATGATAATAAAAAAATACTAGAAAAAATAGTGCATGAAAACTGACCTGTTTTATACAAAAACATGACCTTTTATATCGGAAATGGTTTGGTTTTAGAAATGGGTGCAATATGTGAAATGCAATAGCTGATTTGGTAGATAAATTTGCTGAAGCTTTTGAAGATAAATTAATAGTAGTTGGAGTTTTTTCAGCCTTGACGAAAGCATTTGACAGTATTTACGTCTATTTCATTTGATAAGCTAAGTTTTTATGTTATACGAGGTAAAGCAATGTAATGGTTTCATAGTTATTTAAATGACGGAAAGCAATATGTGTTGTATAGATAATGTTAATTCGCAGTTTAGGGATATTTCAGTTGGTATGCCACAAGGATCAAATCTTGGACCACTATTATTTTCAATGTATATTAACGATTTGCAATATATAAGTGGTATTTTATTTGTAATTTTATTTGGTGATAAAACCAGCCTGTTGGTATTTAGAAAAGATGTTGCAATGATTAATCAGCTTGTCAATACTGAGATGGAAAAAAGTGCGATCATTGTTTTTAGCCAACAAATTACAGATAAATTATTCAAAGACAAATTTATGTGATCTTTGAATCTCGGAATGTAAATGTCGATGTAAATTCAATAAATGTTATACTTTATAATGTTTAGATTGGGAGAGTTTAAGGTATTAAATTTTGGGTTGTTATAATTAATCAATGAATATTAAAGTTTGAAAGATCATATGTATCATATTTCTTTTAAAATATCAAGAGTAATTGGAGTATTGAATAATTTGAATCACATAATTACGTGACCGTGCATCACAAAACAAACAAAAATTTGCACCCCATTAGTTTTACGCGAGGACTCAAGAAAGGTGAAATGGGTCAACTAAGTCAATTTTGAGTTTTCCATATTTTCTGAAAGAGCTATTCTTTTGCATTATTCTCGGGTTTGGGATCATAAATTGAATGGGAAAGTGGGTTTTCAGCATTTTCTACAACCTTTTTGGTCAAGCAGTGTGATCAGGTTTTCCTTAGAGACGCCTTTTCATTTCTTGAAAATCCTTTGCACACTCTTCACTTTCATGTCTGATAACTTTTGAAAGAGTGATGCTACTACTTTGAAAGCTGGTATTCATCATGGGCAGAATGTGTTAATAGAGCATGGTCAATTTCAGCTTAATCTAATAATCTCTTCACTGTTCTTGCTACAGTGGTTTATATCTCGTTTTTGGTCCCATTCATGGCACAGGTAGCATGGCTTAGTATATATCAAGCGCTTGAATAGAATTTGTACTTCAGAGCCTCTTTTCTCATTTGAAAGTTTTGAGAGTATGAGCTTTCTTCTGTTCTTTGAAATATTTATATAGGTTAGGAGAATCCATTTGAATTGAGTTATACATCATTTAAAAGTTTAGAGTTTGTTCTTTCAAAATATGCCTTCAACTAAAAATCCATGTCTGACGACTTTTTGTTGGTTTTGTGGTGCATGGTCACATATACCTTAGTAAATATATAAAATGGTACGATTTTATCAAATTCATCATAATATGTGACCGTGCACCTCAAAACAAACATAAGTCGCACACACTGATTTTGCGTGAGGACTGAAAATAAGTGAAATGGGTCAACTTAGCCGAACTTGACTTTTCCATATTTTCTGAAAGAGCGGGTCTTCCTTTACATTATGCTAAAATTTGGTATCATAAAACGGGCAGGAAAGTGTGTTTTTTAGCACTTTATCTCGAACATTTTTGGTAGAATAGTGTGATTAGGTGTGTCTTTAGAATCCCCTTTTCATTTCTGAAAAACCTTGTCCACACTCTTCACTTTCAACTCTAATAACTTTTGAAAGGATAGTGCTATTGCTTTGAAAGTTGGCATTAATTATGGACAGAATGTGTTAATGAGGCATGCTTAATTTCATTTTAATCTGATAATCCCTTCATTGTTGTTACTCTGGTGGTTTACTTCCTGTTTTTTGTCCCATTCATGGCACAGCCAGCACGGTTTGGTAAAGATTAAGCGCTTGAATAGACACTGTACTTCGGAGCCTCTTTTCTCAGTTCACACTTTTCCTGAGTTTGTGCTTTCTTTCCAATATTTAGGTAGGTTAGGAGAGTCCATTTGATTTGAGTTATACATCATTTTAAAGCTTAAAGTCTGCTCTTTTAGAATATGGTCTTAACTAAAAATTCATGTCTGGCGACTTTTTGTTGTTTTGAGGTGCAGGGTCACATATTGTAACCTTGTATGGCGTAATTGCGAAATGTATTCAACGCAGAAACCTTTTAAACCTCGAAGACGTGCAATACGAACAATAACTTAATCACATTATTTGGCACACACTAAAGAATTATTTTTGATGCTGCATTTATTGGATATTTATGATATCAACAAATCTAAGATTGCTTCTTTTATGTATTCCTTTACCAACGAGTTATTACCTGATTTTTTTTAACGATTATTTCATCTATAATTGTGATGTGAATAAGTATGTACTAGAAATTCCTATTAAATGTAAATTTCTTTTTATGGATATAATTTCTCGACAACGATGATTTCTTGTAGAGGTTCTGTAATTTGGAATAATATGTTAGGTAAGTTCAAACAATGTTCTACTTTAAGTGATTTTGAAAGGAAGTATTGTATATATATATATATATATATATATATATATATTTTGATATCTTATTCTTGCCATGTCGGTCTCATTTTCCTGTAAATGTTTTCCTTTCTTTTTTTTAATTTTCATGTTGCCTGACTGTCTTTCTCCTCGCCTCAGTTCATGTTCATTTACGTGTTCAATGTATGTATTCATAATTTGAACACACTAGTAATTTGCATATCTTGTTAATTTCTTAGGGGAGCAATAATGAGCCTAGCAGACGACAAGGGTCTGACGCCTCTTCAGACGGCGGCCAAGTCAAATAGCTTCCACACCCTCATCGCCCTGCTCCAAGACAACCGGGACGCCGCCGCCAAGCTGCTCAAATGGGCGGCAGAAGAGAACATGGCCGATACCTTGGACGTGAGTGGCCATTTATCTTTATTTTTTTTTGTGGCAAAAATAATGCATTCATTTTTTTTCTTCATCAATTTTATAATTAATTGCACTTGTACACTTTTTGTCACGTGTCTGAAAGATCCCTTGTTCCTATACTTCGACTGCTTTTTCATTTCTGTTTCATCTTACTGCCAATACTTCCTGTGCCTGTTCATTCTTTCTCTCTTTCTTTGTTCCTGTGCTCTTTATTTTGTTCATACCTCCATTTGCTCTGCTTTGTTTCTTTTCTTGTCCCCTGTGTATACAGCAGAAGCGAGACATCATATGCGCAACTTTTCGTCATCGTTGTCAAATTTCGAGTGCTCCTATAACTTTATCACAGCTTTGAGCTATGCCTATCAACATCACACCACAGTTCATAACCTTAAAATGCTGGTCGATTTTGCAAATGGGCGAATTCTCATAATTTCAAAGGTCAAACGTCCATGAACTCTCCCTGACAGTCAGACCGAAGCACGTATGCTAATGAGCCGATCCAGCAAGATTTATTCAGCAGTCTCGTTGACGATCTTTGCGTTCGAAAGGTGTCTAGTAAGTGCGAGATTTTGCGAGAGTTTGACAGGGCTAGATGGTTTTCACAGTGTAGCGACTTGTACATACATCTATCATGGCTACAAGTCACGGTAAATTGTTATCCAGACTTTGATCTTTATTTTGATACCCAATTTCCGTATAATATCGGTTCTTGTCACGACGATATAATCAGTTGAAGATGTATAAATTTTACCTGCTTTTCACGGAAGATTTTGTCGTCTAAAGTTCGTTTTTGGTTCCTGACCGGATTAAGAAACTGTTGTTTCTTATTTTGGCTTTCTCGTAGAGAAGAAACTTAGATGCTCATCATATATTGAAGTCAAGGAGACGCAAGCATGATTTATACTAGTTTTTCCGTTTTGAAATGTCTGTTAAATTCACTATTAAGCCGGAAATATGCTCCACACAAAGTGTACAGTGGCGCGAAAGAGCTCTCTCATTGGACAGTGCTTGCATTCAGCGCTTGAACTACACGCGTTCAAGCTCGAATTATCGGGTGCTGCGGTCTGACTGCTGATAAGCACTTTACTGATGCTGTTCGTTATTCCGAAGGTTCGTTAATCCGAAACACAAAAATTCCCCATACCTATACGTAGAGGTTCGTTAATTCGAAAATGAAATATGGTCCGCTATTCCGAAGGCTCGTTTATCCGAAAATGAAATAGGGTTCGTTATTCCGAAGGTTCGTTAATCCGAAATGAAATAGGGTTCGTTATTCCGAAGGTTCGCTGATCCGAAAATGAAATAGGGTCCGCAACGAACCTTCGGAATAACGAGCTTTGTTTCATTTTCAGATTAACGAACCTTCGGAATAACGAACCTTATTTCATTTTTGGATTAATGAATCTTCGGAATAACAACCTTATCACATTTTCAGCATAACGAACCTTCGGAATAACGAATCTTCGGAATAACGAACCTTTGGAATAACGAATCATCGGAATAACGAACCTTCGGACTAAAGAACCTTCGGAATAACGAACCTTCGGAATGTATGTATTGAACTGTAACCTCAATATACTCGCAATATTGTGGTGTACTCTCAATAACTTCCCAGGTTATTTTGGGAAATGAAAACGACACTCAACCCACAGGAGCATTAAGTGAGAAATGCCTAGATCACTCAATCGTTAAACCATTTACAAACTTTTTTCGTACGTACGAAAGATATCTCATGGGGCTTGATTTGCCTTTTTGTCTCCCTATTATGATCTTTCCCCTCCTAATCTTATCAGATTGGATTCAATTTAATGAAATTGCGTTCATATTCAAGCGATTTTGTCACTACTCCACTTTCAATATTCATATCAATTCTTTGAGCGTTCAATTTCATGTCATGTCATTCTTTTTAGATTTTATTCTGCTTGAGAGAAATTAATGTAGTTGTCATTCATTTTTTTTTAATATTGCATACATCCATAACTGGATATACAGTACATGATAATAATTATGTACCCTTTCACTTTCGTTATGAGAAAGTTATGAAATCATATGCTGACAAAATGAAATTAAAGTGGTCTATATTTGGTTACCTTTTTGTCTGTTGATCTGGGTAGTCATTCAATTTCACTCGAATTTGAATGATCGCATAGATAATTAGATCGAATACATATGTGATAGAATTGGGCGGTAATATTGTTCATGTTTTTTTCTCGCATACCTCCCCTCTGCTCTCTTTCTGTCGTCTTCATTTAAATTTGAATATACCGTACGTATTCACACAGGAGGATGAAAGTGTTTGTATGTTTGGTTGGCTGCAGAAGTTATTGGTATGAAAACAGTTTTCTCCTCTGCGAAATGATAAGTGACATAATTTCCATCGGACATGAAAGAGGTCCAGAAGGCAAAAAGCTTACACTTTTATTTTTTTTTTTAAAACTTGGAGTATCTTGGTGACGAGTCACTGAAAACTTTGATCATGTAATTTTGCATGAATGCCTTGAATATGTTTTTCTCCAATGACTTAGGTACTTCTTCGCCAAGGCGACAAACTACATGGAGTACGTGACAGGGACATTACCAAATTCATCCATGGCGCGTCGAAGAATGGACACACTGAGTGAGTCTTCTCTAAAACAAATCTAGTAAAGAAACATTGTGAGTAATTTAGCCAGAAAGCGAATCACTATGGTGAGGGTCGACAATAATCCATAAGGAAAACCGGTAACTTAATTGGACATTAAACAGATTAAACGGGCTTATGCACAGAAAGTGTAATCGAGGCCTCACTAATTACAATTTATAGTTACCACATAATGCTTCCTTATATAAAAGTCGAACATTATTATAGAAATTACTATACAATCATCATACACTAGAACGGTATACCTGACAGCCAATAATCATACAAAACTAAAGTCTCAGTGCTTGTTATAAATCTACGCAACGACAAATCCATATCCACTTAATACCTGTAATAATGATGATGATGATGATGTTGCTGATGAAAATACTCTTAATACTACTACAGATAATAATACTGACAACAATAACGATGATAATAAAAATAATGATAATAATAGCATTAATGATAATAATAATGATAATAATGACAAAGATACAATGTCTCTATGCGCTTACATGCGCGCACACACTCAAACACATCAAAACTTGAAGGTTCCCGCTTCGGCCCCGATCACGTGTCTTGACCTCGCGGTGAAGAGCAATCTTCCCCTTTTCACGGTGGTCCGAGCAATCACTGCGACGGACAACGACTCCGGATGACTGATATGTCCCAGAGTTCTGGCTGATTCGGATGATTCCCTCAGCTTTAAGGGAGAGGCGCTACCCTCGGAGATAAAACTCTATGACTTGAAATGAAATAATACAATCCAAACTCTCTTCGAAAACCTTATTCTTCGTGACACTAAATCAATAGATCATGCTTCAGAGATTAGAATGACAGTCAGTCACCCAGAGGATACACTATCAATATTGTGTCCTTGTATATAAAGTCGTCAATGGACTGACCCCAACGCATTTGCAATAGTGGGGCAGATATGTGAAAAAGATGCTCACATCCGGCGGAAAGTATGAAATTTTGCATATAGGGGTATTTTGAGGCGCTGATTTCAAAAATTGCCGGACCCAAGAGATCGAGCCACGGGGTCGGCCGCCATTTTGAATTCCAATATGGCCGCCGTCAAAAATCCCTTTCTTCAGTTCTGAATGACATTAGCCATTGGAATTTGATATATAAAAGCATAGTGATATGATGACTTTAATAACAGACTTATTTGATATGTCTGACAAGCTGCACGGCAGCCAATTTGAATTTTTACACATATTTGCCATGTTGGAGTGTTGAAAATCTCTATCTCGGGTTTGTAAATTAGGCTACCTGATTGAGCGCGCGTTTGTAACTGATAGAGTGCGCGCTGCTGTATTCACATTGAGACGTCAGTGAAAGGTGCATTATGCTTCCTTTTCGCTGCACTTTTTGACATGCCCGTGAATGTTAGTCGTGATGCTTGTCTTTGTAGCCACATTTGAATTCAAAATAGCAGGCATTGCGTTTGTCAGACACATCACATTAGTTAATATTTTCACTCAATATGTTAAAATACTTGTTTACACCTAATTTCAGAGTCACTCACCACTTAGAAATCGAGATAGGGATTTTGAATATTTCGTCGAGGCGGCCATATTGGAATTCAAAATGGCGGCCATTTGATGTTTGTCAGACACTCCAAATCAATCTGTCATCAAATTCAATGTTTCAAAACGCTCATGTGTACCAAATTTTGGTGCCACAGGTCATTCAGAACTGAAGATAGGGATCTTTGAATTTGTTTTGTGATGGCGGCCATATTGGAATTCAAAATGGCGGCCGACCCCGTGGTCAGATCTCTTGGATCCGGCTATATTTGAAATCAACGCCCCAAAATACCCCTATACGCAAACGACCAATTTTTGCTACATATCTGACCTACTACAATCTTTGATAACAAAACAATTTTTTTTTCCAAACTTGATATGAAATTAGCTGTCCTCTCAATATCAAACTTCCCAGAACTGAATATTATAAAAAATCTTTTCATTATCATGGATCTAAAACTTGAAACAATTTATCTGATTTCATCCGAAATGCCACATCATTCTGTTAACTCTTTCAAACGGCAATGTAAAATGCTTAGCTTCATTGATAGACTTTAGACATTTTGTGCGTATGGCGGCATGGGTGTGGTTGTGTGTAGGTATGTGTGTGTGTGGCTGTGAGTGTGCGTGTATGTATGTGTGTGCGCGTACGGGTTTGGGTGGGTGCCGGTGTACTGGTGTGGAGGTGAAAGTTTGTGTGTGTGTGTGTGTGCGTGTTGGTGTGTGTGTAAGTGAGGTCTTTTCTTATACCATTATTTTCTTTCTCTCCCGGATTTGATTGTATTTTGTTGTTCCATTTTTTTGTTTCATTGGCTTGTGTACAATCTTTTTCTCTTGTACGCTCTACATGAACTTATATCTTGTGTTCTATGTTCCCTCTTTGTTACCGTGTTTGTAACTTTGTGTTTTTTACTCAAATTGTATTTTGTCCGTGATGCAGGGCCCCTTAGCATCACCATCCCTGATTTACCAATTCAGTTTTATTTAAAATACGTTTAGCTAGAATATATATGCGCGAGTAAACCCTGTACATGTTCTATAGAGGCGCTCTGTGGAAAGATATTTGCATCGTGTTTGTAACGTATCTGTCTATTTCGTACGGTCATGTTTCACCTTTAAAACTGTTGTCGCAGCGTTACGCTGGCAAACCATTTTTCCTCAGGAAATCAACGTAATAGATAAAAAAAAATTAAATGCAATTCCGATTCCACTTTTGGCATTGTCTTCTTTTCTCCCTCCTCACCAACTTCACCGTTCCCTGCAGAACCGTGTTGGTTCTCATTCAATGGAACAAAGATGTGGTCAACGACGAAGACCGTGACGGCAACACGGCACTCCATCACGCCGCAGAAGCCGGTCACGATGTCACCGTCCAGGAGCTCATCAAGCATGTTAAGGCATACGCCGTAGTTTCTAAGTGAGTGACTGGATCAAATCGTAATAATTGCTAGTCAATGCCTTTAAAACAATAGATTACAAAGTGGACTGGTAGAAGGAATATTCTGTTTGATGTTAAATTGTTTTTAGGACACAGGTAAAATCAAACAGTTCCATGCAGGCTCATCAGTTACGTCTGATTATTTAACGGAATGCACAATATCAACCTCTCAAATTTGTTTGATCGAATCGGCAGTGTTACATCGATACTAATTTTAAGAAAAACATCAAGAACTTTGAACTTAGCATGAAGGTTTAAATCTGTTAATACAGGACCTAATGTATCTTGTTTATTAACTTACCGTAGACTGAAATGTTGACTATGAATTCGATTGAAGGGCATGTTACACTATAAGATTTTTTACAAACTGAATGTATGACGTTATCTGTTTCCATCATGTGCAGCTCGGAACTCATCATGTGCAGCTCCTATTACAAATCCACCACGAAGTTGGGCTGAATTTAATGCATATAGTGATACTTCATTTATGATTATTATTTTGTCAGTTATGATGATACATTAATTTGCTTAGCTGCTTCTGTGGCTCTTCTAATCACTATTCAAACTTGTACTGCAGGAATTATAACAGTAGAAAAGAACGAACACCTCTTCATTACGCTGCTGCCAACGGCTGGATCCGTACAATAAATCTGCTCCTAAGCATGCAAAGGCAAGGAACTGACAACAACGATACTAACAACGATGTTGACATCAATGTTGTTGACCAGCTAAAGGTATATTTACTTTTCTGCTAGTGTTTTACTTCATTTTTTTTTTGTCAGTGTGGGGTGGAGTTGGAGGTTTCGGCGTTATTATGAATTAAAGATGGATTTCTTTCTGAATGAGGATTTTATCAAACTTATGAATGCGATGTACACGGGAAAGGCCGAGTTCAGATG
The DNA here is from genome assembly GCF_040938485.1 of Diadema antillarum. NCBI lineage: Eukaryota > Metazoa > Echinodermata > Echinoidea > Diadematoida > Diadematidae > Diadema > Diadema antillarum. The sequence continues at coordinate 1,708,880 of NW_027271190.1, forward strand.
GCAAATGCCGTGACAGAGTAGAGAGTATGGAAAATTAATTAAGAATCAATTGGCTCTGCAAGTAGCATTGTTGTATATTATGTTCCTTTGCACTGTCTGTTTGATCCAGGGTATAAAAGAAGGAATGTTATCATCATTTTTTTTGTTGTAATTATTGTGCTACACGAATCAGCAACATCACCATAATTTAGGAAAATGAAATCAGTTGTTGGCGTAATGGAATTACATGTGCTAAGAAATACAATATTCTCCATAGATGACACCACTGCATTTGGCGTGCAAAAACGGTCACATCGGCATTGTCAAACTCCTCGTCTACGACAAGCAGGCCAGCATTCTTCTCCGAGATACAGAGGGTCTAAATTGCCTCGACCACGCCATCGACAACGGACATATGTAGGGCAAAAAAGTTTTGTGACATTTCATAAAGATAAAACAAACATCAACACAAGATTTTTGTAGCATGTCGTTGGCAGTTTTGCAGATCGTATGACTGCATAATTTACAAGATTGATATCCAATTCTCTGAGAGTTTCTCCTTATAGGGCATTTCACATGATTTTCATGATTTCACATCATGTAGTTCATAAATCGACAGCTCCATTTATAGATTTAGGGAATTTATTGTTGTCCATGCGCAGGGGAGCAAATACTCTGAAAACCTTTAACAAATTACACTGAACTATATGATGATGACATAGGAGGCTCACAAATTTTAAAAATGCAGCAGTGTAATTCCACTACAATACTACTTGCTTAACAAGTTCAACTGATAAAATTTATGCAAGCCATCTTCTTTTGTTCGGCTTACTTGAGCCTTAACTCATGCATTCTTTTAGTGAGGCTGCCATATCATCCTTGTTCATTGCTATTTGTAATAAACTTTGAAAACATTCTTATTCCTCATCCCAATCACTACAAATTCTGAAACTTTATACTCAGTATAACTAACAGTTGTTTCAATGTAAAACTCTGAAAATCATGTGGAGGTCTCCTTTTAAACTAGGCCTATCATGTATCAATATAAATATATATATATATATATATATATATATATATATATATATACATGTATCTATAAATATATACTATATATATATGCACTCCAAAATAGCGCCATTCTCTGAGGAGCACAGTCTCTGTGTGAATAGTGCTATTGGAGGTACCCAAGCCTATATTTGTAACCAGAAATCCGAAATTAGGCAGAGTATGATTGTTTTGTGCTTCGAATAAAATGATTTGAACAAACGAAGGGAAAAATGTGATGTGAGAAGCCGTACGAAACGGTACGAAACAGAGCAAGATGTGAGAATGGCTTTGTAATATCACAATTATTATTTCGTTAGAAAATGCTATACAGTTGTATTTCAAGAGTGACGGTATGAAGCAGTGGGCGTTGTCACAATTGCTTTGTAATGTTACAACTGTACATGTATTTTTAACTGTGACTGTATTGTTTCAAATTGTTGCATTTCACAGAGCGACAGTAGGAAGTACTAGCGCACGATATCCGAATTTCTTTGTGATGTCACAACTGTTTGGTGGCATAGTTTCGCGCAGATAACGATAAGCCCTACTATTTGAAAGATGTCATAAGAAGTGACGTAATTTTGCAAGTCATGGAGTGTTTAGCAAGCCAGTATTCTGACAAAGCCGAAAATACCTATAATGAGCACAAGAAGCTCACTCTACCAGTCTGTAACGAATAAATTTTAAATTCAAAATATACTTTTTGTACCTCTTGTGTACACATTGCTTGTAGAAGGCACGTCTCCAATAGATGAAAGAAAAATATTGTCAGGCATTTGTCACCACTTGTCTTCCAAGAGACAGGACATATATTCCTTGTTGCAACTTCAATTTAAAATCATTTGCTATTTTCCCAGTAACTGTCAGAGGCTTGTCTACTCAAACTTACGCATATCGATTGTTTTCATTTTTAATTAGTTATCATAATAAGAGTAACGATCTCCTACAATGTCCTCTATAGAAAAGAGCTTTTGATTTTTTGGTAGACGAGTGTCTATTATGGAGCAATGTGGTTTAGGTGAAGGATTTTTTAGACTTTGCTTTACCGCTTCCCAGCCCATGCATTCTGATGCCTCAAGGAATAAGCCAGTTCGTAGTTCCACTTTGCGCATGAGCAGAAAAAGTTCATTGTACCAAAAGGCATGTTTGTTTATAAATTCACTGAGATAAGCATGTGCCATGTAATGATAATTCATGCAATCCTTGTGCATAATACTTGAAAGTAGGCCTACATCCACCTGACAGCAAGCCTTGATATGACTTGCAAACAGTTTTAATGCGTTCAGTTTCCACAAGGGTTGATTGACGGACCTCTCTGTTCACCTGGTCTACCCAAATTTCGTTCTTTGTCTGAACAGGATTCATAAATTGGTACATCGGGCAAGCTTGATATCGGTACGCATAGTCGTTTTGAAAACGAATGAAATGAGCAGCCAACTGAGAATAAAGAAAGGTCACATGTACCAACGTGCACATTAGCTATTATTACGAACTGGCTTATTCAGAGCAGCATTTTTTATGTGGGTTTATCAAGATTATACACACCTCCACCTTGCCTTGCCCATGATGGGCACATGAGCATTTGCTGTCGTAGTGATTATGGCTGGGCCTTTCACAAAATATTGCAAACAGTGACGATGTGTTTCTGGGTAAATCAATCAGTGAACATGTAAACATTGTTATTCTCATAATCATTATCATTATCAATGTCATTATCATTCTCATAATCATTATCATTATGATTTCATTATGACGATCCGATGATTGTCATGGATACCATTATTATTGTTATCGTTGAACCTGTATCTGTTATTTCTTCGTTATTGTTATGTGACAGGGACGTTGCCAAACTTCTCGTGAACCATGAGGAATGGCTGAAGCTAATGTCCGTCTGCACCTCAGACGAGGAGACGGGAAGAAGGAAAACACCCATGAGAAAGCTCATCAAGAATATGCCAGGTAATATCTCCTCAAATAAAACTTTTGACCCAGATTTGCGGCAGACGCGGTATGCGAGTAGTATTCTACATCGGCGTTCAATAGAAGAGGGTGCTCCTGTTATATATATAAAGATTCTATACTCGCTATCTTTCGCACTGACGATTGATGAACTGCTTGACCAAATGATCGAGTTGTTATCGAAAAATAATAATGTTGATTCATCTCTGCGAGTACTACAGTATGATACGCAGTTGGTTGATAACAAGTGAATGGACACGAGTGCGCTGGTACAAGATTTCGCACGAGGTGAAAGATATACCTAGCTAACAATCGGACGTTTTCTGAACGTTCTAAAATGTTCGAGGTTGGTACTTTTGGACGTTTCTTAGAAATATTTTTTCTCGCGTTCTGGTTTTTTTTTTGTGTGTGGAAGGTTTGGACGTTCATAAAACGTTTTATCGGACGTCTTTAAAACGTTTTTAAACGTTATTTTCCGGCATACAAGACAATTTCTGAGGGCGGACAAGGATTTGGGCGAGTTTTGCATGCGTCTTACATAATTATTTGACGCGTGCTACTTAAGTTCTACTTGCCGATATTGTGTGCGACCTGCGTGCCAGGCGCGTGGGGGCTGATAATCAGTGAAGGAATTTCTCTGAGGACCATTAGTTTGGCAGCGGTCCCAGAGAATGTAAGCTTCCTGGCCGCAGCCGATTCTCAGCTAACTGGCAGAGTGGCAGTAACTGGCCCTCATAGCATGCATGCAATTTGTTCGTATACCTCGCTCCATAACTGTGAAACTGACCAGGTACACGGATATGTTTTGTATAATATGCGTTCTCATGGTTACATAGACTGAAGTCGATTTTTTTATTATTCTGAGAATAACATTATTTATAAATGAAAGTGGTTACCGAATTGAAAAGTTGAATTGGTTTGAAATTTTGTTTATATGAAAATGTTTAAGAATGTTCGGTTATAATAATATGTTGTTGTTGGGGTTTTTTTTTCAATGAAACTCATAAAGCAAAGTAATATATTTTATGTAATAACTGGTATGAATTGTTTATCGTTTTTATACGATGCTGTAAATTTGTTATGTTAATGTAATAGGTATTTGCTATTGTTAAAATGTTCAAACAATATATGTTGTTTGCTGTAATTGATATGTTCTTTAATGTGATGCATTATGATATAGCCTTCGGGCTACTACTTTGTGTCAGCTCTTGGCCCTGAGTAGTCTGGCTGACGATAGATTAAGTCCTGTTACAGTGGTATAATGAAATACAAAGAAAGGCGGCGTTGCACAAATGTATACCGTGAAATAAATTGTTTATTATTGACGAAGTTCGGTGCTTTCCGGCTCGTCAAGATGAAATGAAAATCAAGTAGTACAAAAAATGAACAATTCAAAGGGTTACATAAACGAACAGTGTTGCTGCAAGAAATACTATCCTACCAAATCACATTGTGGCAGACATACACACAATCATGGGATTTAAATAGGTGAATAGCACCATGAAAAAGTGGGGGGGGGGGGTGTGCGGGTCGAGATATCGAGTCCTTCCGTTCACACTCGTGAGGTTCATCTCATACAGGAATGGCGTGTCCCCGGGTCTTGCGCGCGACGAACGACGGGCAGGCGCGTAACCCTGTAGGACTAGGACGGCAAGTAGTTCTGAGGGCAGGGCTCCGAGCCCCGACCAGCGGCGAACGACACCGACTGATACCGAATTGAATTGAATTGAATTGAATTGAATTGAATAATGACGGGGTGATGACGAGTGGTGTAATGCTGAGTGCTGGGGGTGTCGCGTTATAGCGATGCGGGCTGGACGTTTGTCATGAGCTGTTATGAGCGTTGTCATGAGCCCAGCTTATCCCTGAATTGAAATATCGGGTGAAGAAAATAAGGGGTAATTTTATCATTCGTACCTTTAAACTTCCCTCTGCCATGTGTCTGCCACTTGTCTGCCACATTCATCTTATCAACAAAAGGTTTATGCCTGTATATATAATCAGTGCAATTACATACTTAACTATTACAACGGATCACCATCTCAATCGTACATATTGTGACTTCTATATACTGCAACTTCATAAACTAGTTATTACTCTGTTATATCAATAATTTCCTCACATTCACACCGCCTCTTACTTTCATTATTCTTACTCAAAACTGGTACATTTAATACTCCTCAAAATTACTGCAAACGATAATGATTATACTTCTCAAAGCGTCAGAGTAATTACTTATAAACAAAATCAATGACAATGGCAAACCATATTGTGCATTTCTTCTGCCTCACAATAACTTGAAAATTAGACCTCATCAAAATTATTTGATGTAATAAGCGAAGCATATCTTTGTCATATTATACCAATCATATTCTTTACATGATAAATGTCTTCCTTCTTGGCATTCAATTTCTATGTAAAATATAATATATGTGAAAATTTGTTTCACATCTGCCTTCTACATATTAAAATTCTTCAGACTTTCCGGAAGCAAAAAATTACTTTTACTCAAATAACATAGGCAATTAGAAATTTTCCTCCATTTTGAGTAGGAGTTACAAAAATACCGAACAAAACGCAATTAATATATCTGCTTACAGTTCATAAAAGGGGTGAGTCGGGCTGGGGGAAGGTGGGGCTTCTCCTGGCCTGTGCTGCCAAAAAGTTGCGCTGGAATTGGCTTCTCCTGGCCGGTGTTGCCAGAAGTCACGCTGTCTGCAAATCTGTAGTTTTGCCCGGCATGCTAAAACCACCTTGCAAATTGGGCGTGCCTTAGCTTCAGTGCCTCCACCAATTCCCTATGGCTACACATATAGGAGCCTGGGTTGCAGCTCCTCAGCTTTTCGTCCTTCTGCAAGGAGCTCTTGGTATCTTCTGCCTACTCTCACACACTCTCTCTCATAACTGGGCACTCTCATACTCACTTGCATACACAAACACAAAAGATTTTGCATCCTTCCCAATTAAACCCACCTTTCTGAACTATGCTAAAATCCTTGGCTGTGTTATGGACTTACTAGTCAGACTGGTACCTTATCCTGTTCCTTAATAATAGTCCCTAGCTAATGTGTTCAAAATAAAACTAAGATGTGATCGTGATGCTAATGCAAATGAGAGGAAGGGGGGGGGGTAAAACTGGTCGCATTGTGACACTTTGCAGGTTTGTTTCAATAAACCTTTATCATTAAATCAACCAATCAATCAATCAATCAATCAATCAATCAATCAATCAATCAATTAGCAGTATCGATACCGTTCCTTTCCAGTACTCTCTAAAAAAAAAATCGAGTGAAAATTTTCACTCTTGAAGGAGTGAAAACAAAAAAGAGTGAATTTAGAGTGAAATTGGAGTGAATTTCGAGTGAAAATGGTCATTTTCACTCGTTTTAGAGTGACGTCAGGCCATCTGCTGGGACGTCCAGGTAGCAAAAAACTGTTTCCCGCAAGTCACAAGCAAAACTTGTTCAGGGTGATTCGCGGAGGTTACCCGCAGAGGTTTACTCAGAACACGAGTAGAAGGGTCGCAGCGGTAGCACCTAGCAGGCAACTCCCTCGCAACTTGCCCGTAACTAAAACGTGAGCAGAACGTAAGTAGCACACGTCCAGCAGGTACGCGAAACTCGCCCAAGTCCTTGTCCTCCCGCGGAAAATTATCCTGCGTGCTGGAAAATCCATACACGCAACAAGCCCGCGTAGCCTGATCGGAAACGTGTGACAGGGCCTTTAGCAGGGGCGTCACCTTGGGGGGATGCAATGGGTGCGAACGCCCCCCCCCCCGACCCTTTAAAAAGTAGGCCCTACTCATGACCACTTCAGTCTGCGATTGTCCCCAACCCCGGACGCTAAGTAATTATTCTTTTTCTTCCATTGATATTTGGCACGATAGGCAAAAAAATTCATGAGGGAAAAAAATCTCTTCCTGGGCTCTTGCAGCACTAATTTTATACACATCTATTAAACAGTGTTTACTATTATACCGATCGTATTGTACACCCGTAACTGTACGGAACACGTACACGCACATGTACTACAAGAATGTAGGGTCTATGATAATGTACAGCAGTTTACTTCTGACCAATCCAAATTGAAAATGCGAGCCCAAGTGCGAGCCTCAGCCTCAGCTCACCGGCGGCGTCACCCGCGGCACCTATAGTTTACATGCAGGCACAAACCCTTGTTGCTCGTAAAGGAGTCTGCGCAAAGACGACTACATGCACCCCCTTGCACTGTCCCATAGGCCCTGTGTTGTAGCTTCTCAGGAGAAGCTGCTGTGCAATTGTGCATGAAGTAGTATTGGCGTCTTTACGACCATCAAGGGTTTGTGCCTGCAAGAGCGGTGGCGTGCGATTACAAGACCTATTTCTTGAAGAAATGAAGCCAAAATGAGCACCAAACGCAACACTCAATGGTGAAATAGATTACCTTTATTCAACTTCAGCAGTCAAAACGTTATGATTATAATCAAACCTAATCCTAGCACCATTTGATATTTGCTTGCAATATATCGAAAGAGTCTATACCAAGAAACTTATACCTGGCTAACGCGATTTGCCGGGATGACGAGTTGTTTTGGAGTATTTCGAGATCATTGAAACTAAGAGTCGGTACAACGACTTTTATTCCAGAAGGATCCAGACTAACTCGGTCTCAGGGAAAACTCGGCCCTATTTCAGACAGTTTACAGGCAGTTCGTGATCGCCATACTGAAAAGATAATCAAAGACGCTTGATAAACAACAAAACAACTTCAAAGACAGCGCGTCTTAGGTGATGTGCGTAATACGCTTGAGGACGAGCGCTGTCCATTTGTTTAGTACAGGATTAGCGCGCACTTTACTGTCTTTGGTATCAACTCGGACCATAACTGTGACCAGCTAGAACGCGAAGCGCTACAGGCCGCTCCCATAGTACAACGCTGTACAATCCAGAGGGATAACTCGTCCCGCCGTCAAAGCGAGGCTGAGTTGTCTCCGAGTCCGAGTTTAGCCTGACCCCGATCGGGTAAGTTCTGAGAATGCGACTCCGGCGAACCTTTTTGGTTATCATTTCGCATTTTCGTCGTTACCCATCGAATATTTTGTTATTACAGCGTTATTCCGCACATTTCTTAGGCATACGTGCACATTTGGGCGTGAAATTAGACAACTTTCAATAACTTTTGCAGGCGTACCAGAACTATGTTTTGGGTTTAAGTGGTTCAACTGGAAACTAATGCTATGAACTACATGTAGATGTGGAAAAAATGTACCCAGAGGCTGAAACATTGAAGTTATCAGGCTGTGAAAACATACTAGAGTACTTCAAACAATTTCCCGGTCTTCTCTTTATCGTACCAATGGAACACGTATACACTCGGAAACTATATATCCAGTGCTTGACGTCATAGTAGACGAGCCTTCTGGCGGACAGTTCAATGTGGTCTTCCGAACGCTGCTAGGACCGACTTTTGAATAGCGAATACTCTTCTCTTGATATATAACCTAATACCTTCATTATACATTGAAATTCCCATATTTAACGTTTTACTGCTACCAAATTCCTCCGAATATCTCCTTTAAAGGAAAAAAAAAAACAGAATTGTCGAATCGCGCTCCAAAATGTGCACATAATCTATAATGTGGGGAATAACGATGTAATAATAATTGTCATAAACGATAGAAATGCGAAATATATACAACGTGTATTTACCAAAATGATTTCGCAGTCTCAGGATGGGGTCAGGCTAGATCGGACTCGCGAACAACTTGCCCTTGATTTGACGGCGGGCCCCAGTTGTCCCTCTGGATTGTACAGTGTTGTACTATGGGAGCGCTTCGCGTTCTGACTGGTCGCAGTAATACAGTAGTCCGAGTGCGCTTTTTTTCCCGTAACCAAGCAAGAGATTATCTCATGAATAATAATGTATCAGCGCACCTTCCATGTGTGCTGTCCTACTATGTGCACATACAAACTTGTGTGTGTGTTTGTCTGTGTTTGTGTGTGCGTGTGTGTGTGTGTGTGTTGTGGGTACGTGTGTGTGTTTGTGTGTATGATACGAGCCTGTGCGCGTATATGTCTACGTTATTTGTGGTGTCACGTATATGCGCATCCATGTACAAATTGTGTGGGTACTCGTGGAGCAAGCGTGTTTGAGTAACCATGGACATAAATTTGATTTATTTTATATAACAACTGCAGAACTCAACGACATACTCGAAAGAATAGGAACCAGCAATGCACTTGCTGTTGCAGTGCCGTGATGAACGTAAATGAAGTACTAATATGATACTTTATAATCACTTTCGTTGCAACTACACATGTGTACTTACCAAGTGGCACTGGAGGATGAACGTGTGCCTATGTATAAAATTTGGCGGTCATGAACTGCGTGTAAATTGTCTGAATGGGGTCGAGTTACCCCTCAGACCGAGTTAGCCTGGATCCTTCTGGAATAAAAGTCGGTATACCAACTTTTATTTGTTATCTCAACATACTCCAAAACAACTCTTCATCCCAGCAAATTGCGTCAGATTATTCTTGGTAGACTCTTTCGATATACTGCCAGCAAATATGATATGGTGCAAGACGAGTTCTCAAACCCTAACTAAAATTATATTTTCACTTTGAGATTCATTATTCATAAACGACTGCCCTAGGACATGCTTAGGACAGGCTTACAGAAAACTAATTTTGCATATTCTACGGGTATCCTCCTTTTTGTCCTAAGCGCGATCCTAGGATCGAAATAAGGATTGTCCTTACAAAATACCATTCCACACAGATTCTTGAATATACCATGGAAATGCTGACCATATAGTATGAGTAGCAAAGTCACAAACTAGTAGTCGCATGTACGTGTGTACGTACGTGCACTTATATAGACCTACGCGAAACCGATCGGTTGAAGGTGTTAAAAAAAATGAGTGACAAGATACACGCTTGTAACCACGCTTGTAACTGATGTGTACGCGCGGCAGAATGTTTGTTTATTGTAAGGTAAGAGCCGTGCAATGGCACAAAAACTTCGTCGATCTTGAGTTTAACACGGGAGTCAATGGAAATTAGTGACGTCATCCGTGCGGTATGCATTTTTTGCTCGAACAAAATTGCACTGCTGACAGCGACAGCCTGCAATGGCACTTTTAACTGCATGTGACCACGGAAATTATATTCAATCTTTACGATTAGAAAGCCGTGCTTTTTTATCCATCAGTTTGCCTATCTCATTCCCCCAATATATATATATATATATATATATATATATATATATATAATATATATATATATATATATATATATATATATATATATATATCACAGAAATAGCCAAGCGAGTGATGGACCGCTGCGTTTGGCAAAATTGCCAAGAGGAACCGAATCGCCACTGGATGGAGTTCTACTATGAGCTCCTGGAGGACTCGTTCGCCATCTGGGAGAGCAGAGGGGATTCTGAGGGTGAGTAGTTTCTCTGTTGTCAAGTTACATTAACAATAATTGTACAATATTAATTTCTTGAACATAAATTACATTTCACTTGCGTTTTTTTTTTTAGAAGAGGCGAAACAAGGGGAACAGGAGAAAGAGACTTGCTCTCTCTTACAAGATGACGAGAGGTTTACACCGACGTCAAGCCAGTGTGACTCCGAAGGACATCCGAGAAAAGATGCGACACCGTACACAACAAACTCCAAGGAAATTGCACTCAATCATCCTCTCAATATTATGGTGAGATGTAATAGCGCTTTCAGACGTATCGACTTACTGTATATTTATACAACGTATATGGATATATTAGAAGTTTATCCGATTTATTTCATTTCATATCAGAACAATCCGGCTTGGTCACATATCCGTTAGGTTTAGTCCTTTCAGTGCAGTTCAGCTTGATTTAGTTCAGGGCCCCGAATTTTATCGAAAGATAACATCGATTTTGAATTTTCTTACCACACAGGCTGCCGTAGACTACAATTAAAACAAACTTTATAATCAATTTTGACTCTTTATAAAACAGGGCCCAGTTCACTTAATTTCAGTTCATTCAGTTTCATCATTAGCACCGCTAATTGTCAGTCAGGTTTGCTCAATTCATCGTACATAATTATGGTTACCAGCTTTATTCAAAACTCTAATACATGTTATTTCCTTATTTTTTTTTTGTATTTCTGGATTTTATTGATCAGATCGAAGAACATCGTGCTTTCTCACAGGGTATATGACAACTACATTTTTGAAATCACAAAACAAAAGTTTGATAGCATTCAATGATAGTAAAACTACCAGGCGTCTGATACTTTTTTGGACTATAGTCCTTATTGAAAAAAAGTCCTTATTGAAAAAAGGAAACATAATCAAAGCCATCTGAAACAGAAACGAATATTTACATTCATTTTATAAGCGGTTACCTTAGCGCTGATATATCCGTCTCGTGTATGTGCTTGCCTGTTGAAGTTCTGTTTTCTAAAAAGTTTAGATGTTCCTTTACAGGTGTCCTCCGAGCGGACCAATCTCCTTGAGCACCCCCTGGTGACCAGTCTCCTCAACCACAAATGGAGCAAAATAGGACCATATTTCTGTATCCCCCTGGTCTTCTACCTCCTCTTCGTGGTCATGCTCACTTGTTACGTACTCGTCATTCCACCAAACTATTACGTGCGCTTCGCCAACGCCACCGAGGGCGTGACGTGGCTGGCCAACGGCGAGGAGCGCTGGGCGGCAACAGGGGAGTACCAAAAGTCGACGCAGTTCTTCGGTTATGCTGGCAGCTGGTTGATAATTGTGCTTGCAATCTTACATATCATTGCCAAGGTTAGAATATTAAAAGAACCATTTTTATTCCTCAGTATACTTTTACAAAGACAAGAAATTAGACTTTCACTTGACGCTGCATTGGTGCAGGTGTCCCTGGTTTCGTACAGCATGACAAGACATTGCATCTTATAGAAGGCAAAATCAGTTGAACAGTAACCAGCAATCCAAACGGAGATACAATCCGTACAATGTTGCAGTTTTCATGCTTAAAGGGGCCCTGAAATCCAAATGCATGTTGATTTGTGTTGATTTATGACACCCTCAACACCACTCTTGTGGTGAAACGAATATCTAGAAACATTTCACATATTTTTAACGATTTTTCTTCTATCTTCTTCAGATTACTTGGAAAGCCCACAAAAAAATCCTTCCAAACCAATATTCTTGAGATGACCTCATCTGTCAATCATTGCTAAAGTACTGAAATGTTTAACAAAAGGTATTGGAAATCACCTTCCCCTCAACTCAGCATAACTAGTATGTTCCCTCGCCATGTCTTTTATTAGTCACATTAATATCACAGAAACAGACTCTCATCTTGCAATTGAATATTATGTCAAAAGAGAGCCCTCCAATTTGTGAGCTTATGCAGTAGAACTAATACGCCATCGTGCATGCTAAGACTCAGACGGAGGATTGTATCACTTCATTTTTTTTTTTTCTGGCAGTATCTTTGGATTTTGCCAATCTTGTGAATGTGCATGCGTGTGTGTTTTGTTTTGTTTTTGTTTGTTTGTTGTTGTGTGTTTTTTTGGTATATGGATCCAAAACACTATAACTGTATCCTACTATTGGGCAATCTAGTGTTGGGAAGCAGTTTTTGAGCATCGATGGATTCATCGGCATCGCAGATCTCGATGAAAGACAAATTTCGCGCTGCCGATCCACGTGAGCCTACGGCAGCTTCACAAACCGCCACGGGCGGACAACCAGCCGCACAGGGAAAACTCACAGAGCTGTTCCCCTACCCAAGATGGCGGGAAATCGAAACCTGCTCAGCGCACAACGCAAGTAAAGAAGAGCAAATCTATAAATCTCGCCAAAACCCCGCCATCGGCAGCTCTGATGTGAACATGCACTAGAGCGAGTAAATAGGAAGACTTAATTGTTAGAGTCGGTTATTAAGCGATTACTCTGCCAGCTCAAAATCGTACTGCAAACTTTATAGGAGTATTGCATTTAGTCTGCAGTCACACCGCAATGACTGCCTTGGGCTGGACGGAGCACTGCCGATGACACGTGTGCACATACAAAGAAGCCATACAGTGGCGAGCATTTCAAATACACGGCCGCCGGTATGGCCATAGGGCAAACGCATTCAATCGCGGATGACGAGTAATGCTATATACCCTATCATGCCAGACGAAGTTCCACGTATTGCAGCGAAGTACGCCGATATTGGGGATCGGATAGAAGAAGATATTCCTCAGTCATCTACAGTTATTTGCTCACACATCGACTGGACAATAAAGCACTAGATGATATAGCAGCTAAATATGCCCTGCCCAGCAACTGCGAAGCTATGGATTCTCCAAACGTGAACCCCTTTATATGGGACAATCATCCAACACATACTTAGTCAAGAGACTTGAAACCGCAAAAAATTCAGAAATCAATGACCAAGGGCATTGATGCGTTTGTCTGTTCGCTTCCATTGAGCAACATCACGGACCCACAACAAGATGCGCTGGCCCTGTTTTGCAGTTCTGCTTTCAAGTTGAAATGCTTACGACTCGAGCTAGTCAAACCAGACCTAGACACCAGATGTGCCAGACTGTGCAGGCCAGGAATATGGTTGGTACTACCCTGGTTAATTTGTCATAGGAGTTGTTGTTGTTGTTGTTGTTGTTATGCCTCCTAGATACATGTACCTCGCGTATATTGTTGTTTGTTTACTGTTTCAGTGAAATTTGTGTATTTTTGTTTAGTCATTTCTTTTTGATTGTTGTTTTTTTTACTACTCTCCCCAACTGAATATTTTGTGTATTGTTATGTTGTTTTTACTTTAGTTGGACCCCTTCGATAGACAGCAATTTGCTGAAAGGGCTACCCATCCCACGAGTGGTAAACAAATAAAAAAAAATACAGATACCAACAAACTACTGTTTTGCAACAACCTCAGAAAGAAAGTTAAGGATCTCATGGAAGAACAGAGAGTTGAGGCAGGGGTGAAGAAGGGACAAAGAAAGAGCTACTCAAACCCACATCTCTATAGGGGATTCAGACCCTCGCCAGGGTTTGCTGTAGTGCTACTCAACGAAGCTACAACGAGGCGGGCTGGAAAACTACAGGCTTTTTGAAACTGTTACAAGAACTTTATTTATTGAGATTAATTATCTGTCTGATGAGGGGGTCATTGAAAAATGCTTCAAAGAAACAGGGGACTTTGTCTCTAATATTTTCTCAAGACCTAGGAAAAAGGGAGGTACACGCCTCATACCAATATATAACAGATGTGAATAACTATTTACCTTACCAACATTTCAAAATGAAAGTATCCATACTGCCTCACAGCTCACATACACACACACACACACACACACACAAATGCCTACATGGCATCAGTCGACCTACAGGACGCATATTATGCAGTCCTCATCCACCCGTCTCACAGAAAATTCTTCAAATTTGTTTGGGAAGGCCAATATTGGCAATAAGGGCCTACCTGAAATGGCTAGAGCACTGTTCCTCGACTATTCGCAAAATTATTGTTGAAATCTCTCTTGGCAATGTTAAGCCAACAAGGCCACACTGTGGTCTGCTATGTAGATGATACACTCATTTTGGGGGGACAGGCAAAGAACTCTTAAAGCACTCACTCAGGGAAAGAAAGCCTAGGATTTCTGGAACACCCAGACAAGTCTGTACTACAGCACAAAAGGTGATCCAATTTCTGGGCTTTATCTTGAACCCAGAAGGCATGACTCTTCATTTGCCAGAGGCAAAAATGGCTCTGTTCAAAGCTCAGAATTCCCAAGCACAACAATAAGGCAAGTTGCCAAAGAAATCTGAAAGCTGAAGACAGTCTCGCCAGCGGTCCAGGCCTTTGTTTTGTAGGGCCACAGAGAAACAGAAGGTTGTTGCCTTAAAATTGCACAGAGATCACTCTGACAGGAGAATGTCATTATCACATGAATCTAAACAAAAACTCAAGTGGTGGTTTCCAGTGTCCAATCGGCATTCATGCCACTATGAAGACCCAATCCGTCTGTTGAAATTCGTACAGATGTTAGTGGTAGTCGTTGGGGTGCCACTGACCTACACAATTCCACATGGGGGTAGGTGGAATGAAGGGGAGTTACGATATGTCAAAGACAGTATTATCTTGAACTCATGGCCATAAAATTTTGACTGCAATCACTGTGTAGTGGAGCTATTTGAGCACCTTCTTATCCGCACGGAAAACATCACTACAGTTTTTTACATAAATAACATAGGAGGAATGAAATCAGTGGAATGTTATTTCATAACAACATTACGAGAGACATTTGAATGTGGTGTATTAATCACAAAGTGTGGGTAACGACATCACATTTGCCAGGTAAACTAAACGGGGAAGCAGAACGCTTGTCTAGGAAGTTTGATGACAGGACAGAATGGATGCTTGACAGGGATATTTTTTAATCCCCCACTGCTAGGTTTGGAGAATCCGAAATTGATCTATTTGCATCAAGACTGAATAGGCAAGTACAGAATCATGGAATTATGTTTCATGGTTACTTGATCCAGAAGCAGTGCCAGTCGAAACATTCACTCTCAATTGGAATGGATTGAAATTCTATGCATTTCCTCCGTTCTGTCGGATTACAAAACGCCTGCAAAAAGTAAGGGATGATAATGCAGGTGGAATAACCATCGTACCCAACTGGCCCAGTCAAGCATCCGTTTCTCCTCTTGTGAAAAATGGCCATTGGGAAATTTATGTTGCTCCATAGCAGCAAGACACTCCTAACACTCCCGAATTCAAACACACCACATCCTTTACCTGCAACGCTTGATCTTCTTTGTTGCACACCACTAGAGCAAAGAGGAGTGACGAGGGACATCATTAACATCATGGCTGCTTCTCAGAAGGATTCTACCAAGGCGTAATAGAGTATCTACATTAAAAATGGCACTAGTTTTGTCATGAGAACAATATCAACTGGTGCGGATGTAACGGATGTCCTCAAATTGCTCAGTAAACTCCGTCATGTGGAACATGCAGCTTATAGCACATTAAACCAAGCTCGCAGTGCTTTATCATCTTTCTTGATACTAACTGACGCTTCTTGTACAGTTGGTACACATCCTTCAGTATGTCGGTTCCTGAAAGGAATTTTTCACCTACGGCATGTACGGATTCCCTTATCCAGAAACAAGGAAATCTGGGATGTAGGTCCTGTTTTTAGATTGCTGCGCATTATGTCGCCAGCAAAGTCGCTGTCTCTGAAGAAATTAACACTGAAACTGAGCATGATTATTGCTTTGACATCAGCGCAAAGGATTCAGTCCTTAAAAGCCACGGATCTTGATTATTTGCCAATGAGAAACAGTTCAATTACACATCACTTCGAAAAATTGATCAAGCAGAACCGACCAAGGAATGTTGGATTTTCAGTTACCCTGGAAGCTTCCTCCGGACAGACGCCTGTGCGTAGTTCAAGGTACCTCAGAGAGTATATTGAGAGACAAGACCAGTATTCTCGGGGGGTGGGGGATGAACGACAGCTTTTCATCAGCTACAAGAAACCCCACAAATATAATATAATTGCTCGTTGGCTGAAGGAAGTGTTTACATCAGCGGGTATCAATACTGATAAATACAAAGCGCATAGCACTCGAGCAGCATCAACTTCAGCTGCAACCAAAGGTGATGTACAAGAATGACTGCAATACTTGAACAGGATGGATGGTCGAACGGGAGAACAGGACTGCAAGTTCCCGTTATTTTTCATCTAGTTACAATCCATTTCACTCTTCGAAAATTTAATATACTGCGCATGCACACATGGCAGGCTCTCTCCTGACATAATATCACCCTCCTATTATAGAATTGAGATTAAATCTTCGAACAGGTGAAGTTCTCGTTTAATTTCTCTATTGTGATGAAATTTTGTTTAAATAGAATTGTTTGTCCTTTTCTCTCTTCTCTTTCCTTGAACAGTTTGTCCAGCTTTGTTTTCAACGTAGTTTCTATGACGTTGTTATCAGTCTGAGAGAGTTCGCCCTCTACATTCTTGCCATTCTACTCGTTTACCCTGTGAGCCGGATTCAATGTAACAACGGACTAAGCATACCACTGGTATGACAGTTTTTAAGCACCATACCTATTTACATTTGTGGTTTTTTTTTCAAATAGAGTAACAATGAACATCATAGCTGTGGTGCACAAATCAAATCTAGCTGCCAGTAATGACAGTTCTTATGATAATATAGATTGTTATAAACAATCTCAGAGTCATCTGGAGTGCGTTCGTTTTGGCTTCCGACAGGGTTTATGTTCCAAACGTAATGTTCCAAACGTAATGAAAGGTCACTGGAAAAGTATTCTGGACAGAAAGACTTATGTAAACGGCAGTTATGCTTACTGTGTTAAGGGGTACTTATCAGAGGACGCAACTGCTACATGTCCAACACCGCATTTTGCAGACACCATAGCAGTCGTGATTTGGCAGAATTACGTATCTCGATTTTTTGACATTTTATTTTTGTTTGTTTTTGGGCTTACTGAACTTTTCAAAACATCATGCTTTATACTAGTATGTTCAAATATGGTGTTATAACTCTTTGTCATTTTTTAAATGAAATTTTCAAGCTTTTGGGATAAAATGACGTCACTGAGCAGGTAGAACTACGTAACTTGTGATACGTATCCCGGAAAGTGACTATCAGAGCTGTCTATGTACATTGTATATTGCTCAGGCAATATTTGAAGAGTTTGTTCGCAAAAACCGATAAGTCCATATTTGCCAAATGGAGATATTTGCGATTAAAGGTCAAGAAAAATAAAGAGAATAATAAGAAAATTGTTGCTTCTTTTGACCATAACTTGTAAAATGTACCTTTATGTGTCGTGACCAATATATCATTTAAAAGGTATTATTTTGTACTTTATGACAGAGACCGTACTTCAAAATCTTCAAAAATGGACTTATCGGTTTTGCGAACACACTCTTCATTTCTAGGCCCTATAGTTACGTAGTTTTGCCTTACTGTACCATACCAAGGTCAAGAAAAATAAAGAGAATAATAAGAAAATTGTTGCTTCTTTTGACCATAACTTGTAAAATGTACCTTTATGTGTCGTGACCAATATATCATTTAAAAGGTATTATTTTGTACTTTATGACAGAGACCGTACTTCAAAATCTTCAAAAATGGACTTATCGGTTTTGCGAACACACTCTTCATTTCTAGGCCCTATAGTTACGTAGTTTTGCCTTACTGTACCATACCAAGGTCAAGAAAAATAAAGAGAATAATAAGAAAATTGTTGCTTCTTTTGAACATAACTTGTAAAATGTACCTTTATGTGTCGTGACCAATATATAATTTAAAAGGTATTATTTTGTACTTTATGACAGAGACCGTACTTCAAAATCTTCAAAAATGGACTTATCGGTTTTTGCGAACACACTCTTCATTTCTAGGCCCTATAGTTACGTAGTTTTGCCTTACTGTACCATACCATTTGAGATCGTTCTTTCATTGAGGCAGCTTGAGCGGCTGGCAGAACTACGTACCTATCTCAAGTTCCGATCCGTACGCGTGTGTCGTATTTGTGCACAATTTATATCTATGGGATTCTCATGACCAGGCAAAACTACGTACTGTATCTCTTACTTCATCGTGCGTGCTGCACCTCAAACACACACCGTATTACTCAGTATGTTGTGTGAACAGTATTGTAGCACTGATATTGAGTACAGTCACTGTGTACAAGTACATTGTTTACGAAAATTTACATAAGGATCAGTGGTGTATAAATGTATAGAAACTTGAGACCTCTCTAGACTCTGGTGTCTTGTAGGCTTGTGTACGGTCCATTATTCACCGGATAAATCATGAACAGATTCGAGATTCGTCGAGTCTTTATAATTGTATTTCATGTGGGAAATTTTGGTGTAGACCCTTATTTAATTATCATGTCCTTGGAAGGTGTATGTTGGAAAAGGGAAATCCATTTATTGTTGTTTTTTGTTCATTCCATTTATAATTTTCATGCACTGAACAAGGGATAGTGAAGGTATCAAACTACAATTTAGTTCAGGAAAGTAGATTACAGACAGTGTCGAGACACTAGTCTAGACTCTATCCAAAAATTACCCATAAATTTCAACGTGGAAAAATAAGTAGATAGGGCCTACAGTGTATAAAGTTAAACGATCAATCTCTGATAGGTTCTACGCTATGGTTATCTCGCTAACCGTCACTCACACGACTAGAACCCTAGAGTAGATCCTAGCATATGTTACACATCCCGTAGCTCTGTACTGCTGTGGCCTGTGTCTGTAGATCTACTCTAGAGACGCGGCTAACGTGTACTCTGTTGAGGTCGTTAGTGAACTAACTTTAGAATATACCAGACGTTGAATGACAGATAATTCAACGTGTAGCTAAGTAGGTCTGTGGGACGTTGGGTAAACGATCTATCTCTAATGTATAGGTCATAATCTCTAATGTATAGGTCATAAACTCATACTCATAAAGGGTCTAACGTTAGATCTACTGTAGGTTAGGCCTATTTCAGGGGCCCGTTGCATAAAAGTTTAACTTCGCCATCCAATGGCAACTTCCTTGGAATTCTTGATTTTGATTGGCCGTTGAGTATTGTAGCCATGGTAGTTACCATTGGATGGCAAATAGCCAAAGTTACCATGATAGTAACTTTTATGCAACGGGCCCTTGATCTCGTTGTCTTGCATTAGGCGCCTATGTCCAACGTTAACTGTTACTCTCGGGGCCCTATCAGCCCTGTCGCAGTACACAACGCCGCGCTTCGCACGGCGTCGGGCTATGGGCCCACTTGCACTTTTTTTAAAACTACAATACTAGAAAAGCACTCTGAGAGCGCAGACCTCCGCCAAGCAGTTACTTTCCACCGGTCCCATGATCTTGCTCTTCCCAAAGAGATTTTTGTTTTTCTGCTCTCTGCCACTGGGGAAAAGCTCTTTGAGCTCTTTCATAGAGATCAGTGATTTCCACCCATAGGTCTAGATGCTGAAAAATTGCCCTATTTCCCAATATAGAAGCCTTTGTTACGTCATAAACCCTCAGCTGCATGGCGCGCCTCGCCCTAACAGAAACTGGAGCACGCACTTTAGTGCGCGCATGCAAACCTCAAATACGCGCAGGCTGAACTCCCAAGTTCATTGACCCTACCTGCCAAAATATCAAAAATCCTTCATAAATTTCCCAAAAATTCTCGGATCACTACCAAAAGTTAATTGTTTGTTACTTCTGTCATTCTAAAAACTTTCCTGCAAGTTTCATTCCAATCCGTTCTCTACTTTTTCAGTTATTTTACGGACAAACTAACGAACTAACTAACGAACTAACTAACAAACTAGATGAGCACTCTGAGACCGCAGACCTCCGCCAAGCATGCAGCTCATTTCCACCACTGATCTTGTTCTTCCACAAAGATATCAGTTATTTCCACCCATACGTATAAAATAGCATTGTGTGCTGAAAGTCGCACGATTTCCCAACAAAGCCATTGTTACGTCATAAACCTCAGCTGCACGGTGAGCCTCGCCCTAGCAGAAACTAGAGCACGCACTTTGAACCAAACCTCAAATACGCGCAGCCTGAACTCCCAAGTTCATTGACCCTATGCTTCCTGCCAAAATATCAAAAAACCTTCATAAATTCCCCCAAAAGATGTGTGAGATACGCTTTTTATCTCTGAAATGGTAAACATTTGAGAATTGAGACATTCACCACTAAAAAGAGCGCATTTTATTTAGGAGCCATTTATGTTCATAACTCAAAATGCCGAAATTTTGGGTTACGTTCCTTTGCCTTATCACGGCCGCCTTCCTGCCAAAATATAAAAAATCCTTCATAAATTCCCCCAAAATTGTCGGATCACTACCAAAAGTAGATCGTTTGTTACTTGTGTCATTTTCAACCTTTTCTGCAAGTTTCATCTCAATCCGTTAACTACTTTTTGAGTTATTTTGCACACGGACAAACGAACTAACTAACTAACAAACCAACGGTAACGAAAACATAATCTCCTCCATTGGCGGAGGTAACAAACCAACGGTGACGAAAATATAACCTCCTCCCTTGGCGGAGGTAACAAGATGCTATGATTGTACCGTTACGAAAAGCAATAAAACCGTCAGTAGAGATCTGAATGTCAGCACAAAATAGAGTCTAACGTTAGGTCTGACATTAGTAATTACATTGAAACTAATGTTAGACAGTGATACACGCACATAGGCTTGTTCTACTTCTACACAAAACAGCACATCTAATGTTGGGTTCTACGTGCTCTAGATCTAGAAATGTCTAATAAGAACCCATCTGGCTATAGAGTCTACACTAGTCTAGAATAATATGTTAGATCTAGATTTTGCTATCAGTGCTAGTAATACTAATGATACCGGTATAAAAATCAGACAACATAGGTGCCTATAGAAACTCTAACATGGATAGTCGTAAAGGCCTTACTTTAGCTAACGTTACACTTGTTAGTTTCTCAGGTCTGCGACCAAACAATAATTAACCGAGGAGACACTAGAAATTCCAAAAGTTTTAGCTAGACTAATGGTGAGGAATACGGTTACCGGATACGTAACACACAGTTGCAAACCTCTCAGATTCCAAGAATCTTTGTAAGAAACAACACCATTTATCCTTCCCATTTATCCTTTCCAATTTCCCGTCTAAAACTGCCGCACCTGCACGTAAAACCCTATTCTGTCAGTATCAGTGCAATCAATATGCATAACTATGCGTAACTATGCGAAGCGAAGCATCATGTAACCGGACGCACGCGCACCAGCAGGAAGATTATACCAAAGAAGTTCTTAGGGATAGAACCTCTTTGGACTATACATTGTTTGTTTGGCCAACGCACGCGTAATCAAACGGGAGTGATGGCCCCGTTTTATCAAAAGATAAAATCGATTTTAAATTTCCCTACCATACAGGTTGCCGTAAACTTTTAAAGTTGAAATCGACTACTGTTAATAATCAATTTTAACTCTTCATAAAACAGGGCTCAGTTACGTAGTTCCGCAGGATCTATGCCAGCATTAATCTGGCAGAACTACGTAAATTGAAAAAAAGAAGAAAAAAAACCCTCTAAAATTTCTCTTAATATGTGGCAATGAAAATGTATTTGAGTTTATAACAGATAAGACAACATATGTTCTCTTTTTGCTATTAGAACACGATTCCAAGTTATGTAAGGCCCATTCTCAGTAAAAGCGTTCAAATACGGAATTTTGGTGTCGCCGACATTCCATGACAGTTTGCGGTTCCCTGAAACCTATTAGATACTATTTAAATGTTTATAATATATCACGAGGACTTTATTTGTTAAAAATAAACACGATCAAATGCGGTTGTCTGCCTTTTTGTATAAAATTTTGCTGTTAAACTTCGTTAAGACCCCCAAAACGCAGTGTCGCCGGCTATTTCAGAATTATGTTTTATTGCTCCTCTCCGTCCACAAACATACTTTCCAAATATTATTTTCATGGACGATGAGCATATCATATGTGCTAATCACAATACTCAAAAAGTTCCAAAACTTTTATTGACTTCTTTTTTTATAGCCTTTTGAAACCTGTCGCCAAATTCACCGCCAGATACGTTACCAGTTTCTTTAGTGTTACAGCATTGCGAAAATAACAAGACTATGCAATGACCCTGTGTATATGAAACCCTGAGGATATACTTCATACACTGCAAGTACTTAGATTTTTTGTGCAACAGCTCTTTATTGAGAATACGGTACAATGTTTGAAATATCGGTTTTCTACACTTTTATTTGGACAGATACGTTACATACTTTTCACGCCACCCACGGCGACAGATATTGCAATATCAAACAAATTGTATATTATACATTACTCCTCGGAATGACGCATCGATTCAACATTAAAGTTTAGTACAAGTGAGAAATATTTGGTAGATATCGCTCTCATAATAATATGATCGACCATATACGTTACCACAGATACGTTACCCCAGATACGTGACCGAATTTTGCTCATTGGTCTTGTGCTTTCTGGGGATCAAATCTGGTCAAAATTCATCCCTACACATTACATGCTTCGTTTTGTTGGACCTCAGGATTATATTCTTACACCAAAAAGGACAGAGAGGTGAAAAAGAGCAACACTTCCACATGATTTTTCTTTGTGCGTCAGTGTCTCACAACTTAATGCCAAGTTTTCCGACAGATACGTTACCACATAATCAAAATGTTGAAAAGAAATTGTAAATGGTTTTACAAACAAATCGTTGTGTGCTCATAAACTCCAAAGTTCTATTCTATAAAACCCAGCCACTTTCATATTCTATGCAACAACTTTGAACGTTTATTTTACAAGACGAAGCTAAGATTCAGCATATCAGTTTTTTGCTTTTCAGATTTAGCAGATACGTTACGTATAATTCAGGGCACCCACGGTGACAAATAATGTTATGTAAAACAAAGTGTTTATAAAATAATTCTGCATAGAATGACGCTTCCATAAAAAATTAAAGTTATGTTCAAATGAAGAATATTCAGTAGATATTGCTCTGTAACTTCACCGACAGATTCATTTACGGTACGCCAGATACGTTACCAAACTTTGAAAGAGTAAAAAGTAGTTTATGAAACGCTTCCGAGAAAAGTTCCAGTGTTCTGTTGCATATTTATTCTAGTGTTTTTCAACATATGAAGAACTACTCAAGATTCATTGATAAGTTGAACAATTATTTATTCATTTTCATTAAAAGGAATGAGCCAAATACGTTACCATAGGTCAAACAACTGTTTAGCACATCGAGTTCATAGAGACTGTACCTACTTCCTTCTAAGTGCCTGCAAAAATATATATTTTAAACCTTGTTTGCATTATCCATCAAAACTTAATGAATATTTATAGTCAGATGGATAAATACATTCAGACGTAAGATGAGAATATTCTGTGAATGAAGAACTCAGCTTTCACATTTAGGGCTCTTTTCCACTACATTTCATAGTTTAAATATTACGTACAATGTTTAAAATGGTTAATTTGGGCTTACATTATTCATTTTTACATCAATTCATGAGGTAAATAATTAAACAGGTGATATTTATTAATTCATACACAACTAAAATTATTACTTATATCTTACCAGATACGTTACCAAAGGTGATTCGATGTTTTTCAATAGTTATTTCCCCGGGAAAGCAATTCATATTTGTTTCCTGTGGAAATTCCAGATCGGATCGTTCCCTTTGCATGATTTGTGGGATTCGAAACTTATTTGTAAGCGAAATTTGCAAAAAATACAAAGTGAATCTTAAGGTTATATTTCATTTCAGCAAAAAGCATATTTCAACCTACCACACGGAAATAATTTCTACCAATTAGCAAGGGATGACAACATCTTTACCTCTTGAAAAATCCCAATATCTTTAGGGGGGACAGATGTCTTTTCCTGAACAGAAATTGGATCAAAACAATAAATTTAATTCAGAGTTAGGAGTCCATTACAACATGTAAATTTTTGCGGTAACGTATCTGATTGGTGATCAAAAATCATATATGATGCTCTATTTCAATTCATTTTTACTCAATGAATGGCCATCATTTAGAATGTTCCACTTTTTGTTTCGTATTTGACGGTTTTGAAGTTTCCGAAAACACATCTTTGAATGTATTACTTTGTGGTTGATTTTTCGGTTTTACTCACATGGAATTGAACACTTAATCTGAGAATGGCCCGTAAATCAGTCTATGTAAAACGGCAGGCGTTTAAACTTTAAACGTGAATATCGATATACGATATACGATATGAACGATATACATGTATGTTGTTTTGCCAGATCACGGCAAATAGGGTGAAAAAACAAACAAACAAACAAACGCCACGCGTTGAAAGCATGTTCACTTTTTAGCAACTCTGCTTGGCGGTCATAATAAACCATGGCGTTATGTGTCGCTTCTTTTGTGAAAAATAATGCTCCCACTTGGAGAAATTCTGTACCTGTAAAATTATCCTTTTTTTTTTTCTTCGTTCCTCTTTTTCAAACTTGCAGGAATGGCAATGGCAGTGTGGGACGGTTGCCGTGTTCCTTGCTTGGATAAACCTAATTCTCTTCATACGGCGGTTCTATCCATTCGGAATCTACGTGATCATGTTCCTAGGTGGGAAAGGCAAACTCATCTAAAGTATGGTGAACGAGACATTAAAATCAAGAAAATCATACAAAAGAAGGTGTCAAAGTAGAGGGAAATGTCTCCTGAAACAGATATTTATTGTGACTTATTAAAAGATACTCGCACCATTGACAAATCGCGAGTTAAAACTGACTGATTTACTTCACCGATTTTTGCTCCGGAACAGCCGTCTTTTTCGAGGCCTAAGATATGACGTCACGAAATGAACAAATCCCTTAACTAGTGATTTAATAGCGGGACATCGAGGCCGCCATTCATAAAGCACGTATTTCTTGGTGAGCGGATGCAATATCTGGCCTGTCTTCAATAGTCGCATCTGCTTTTTCGGCTGAAACATTAAAACGTCTAATTTTTACCTTATATTGTACGGAAAGACTTTGAGTTTGACATCGAGTGTGAATTGCGTAATGGCAGTGACAATGACACAGATAGTGACAGTGGCAAAGTCTTGGTGGTAGAAGAAGCGAGGTAGAGCCCACTGTGTTGTTGTGTTTTGTTATGGTGCGCCAAAACTAACCGTGTCTGTTTCTGTTACAACATCATTTCCCCGCTAATATTTTCTTTAAAAAGCCCGAAGGCTTCATATAATGTTGCTGATGTCCTTGATTTTGACATAAGAGTAAAATACATATTGTTTTTATAGTACCGGACGTTATACTTCGGCGCACCATAGGGAACAAACCAGACCGTGTTCAGCATAAGGGCTATGCGCTTGTATTGTCCGACTGATGCTAGGTTTGACTTTCTTGATGGGCCTAGCTAGCTAGCGGCATGACACACGTCGCGAGGCGTCAGCATCCTGCTACTAGACTACTAGTAGTAGTAGTAGTACTGTATTCCCTACTAGAAACGTTAGAGGTTCTACTAGGGTCTATATGCTTCTTGAAAATGTCTAACGGTTACTTCTAATAGTAGCTAGCTGCCCCTAGAATGCATCAGAAATCAAGTTGTGTTCAGGATCTCTGTATACAAACGAAAACAAAACAAAACCAAAGACGATTTAGCATGCTATCACTTTACCGGCAAGTACAACCTACAAGGGAACTGGTGAGTACAGTTTCGTATGCTTGATTAAATTACTCGAAATTGCCAACCTCACTTTTCAAGCAGGCCTACAACTTTTTGCGGCATTATCCTAATATGTTAGCGTTCTATGGTTACTTCATTTCTATTAAAGCGGATAGGGCAACATTCATTGTATTTAGCATTTATTGTACTCTGCCTGTTACGTTAGGCCTATATAGTATAAGAGTTAGACCTACTAATAGAAGGGCAACCAACAGTAATTTCTTTACCGGTGGCGGTCACCGCCCTGCTTGATTTCACTCCAGATAAATAGCTACCGTCAGTAGCATGCACACCTACACAAATCTAGATGTAAGAATTCATAATATAAGTTCGTATATTAGGAAATAAAGTAAAACCTTGCACGTCTAACCGTTGATGTTTGATCTAAGATCATCTAACTTAGGCCTACATGATTACAAGTACGTACTTGACTCTACGGAGGTCAGATTTCTGGTTCCAAGTTAGAGTGCGTAGGCCTACTACGAGCCGTATTGAGAGTCGAGACTGAGGCGCGACAGCGCAAGTAGAAGTGTGAAAGGTTGTCATCTGTATGCTTAATGGTAAATCTACGGAAGATGGATTCAATAAGTGAAATAATTACTCACTTGTGCCTGATTGTGTGAACAAGACACCTCGCTGCACTCCGGTCATCATGCGGAATTCACGCCTTGAACCACGGCGCCGCGTAGCACAGAGCATCAGCGCAGTGCTGATTCGTTCATTTCGTGACGTCATAATTTGGGTCACCAAAATTTCGCCGTCAGATCGGGTTCAGGAGGTCTAAAAAGGGTCTCAAAACACCATCTCTCCATCGTTTAGAGACGTTTTCACCTTCTGAAAATTAATAATTCATATTTCTAGAGACTTAAGCTTTCCAGAAATATGTAAATCACCTTGTTTATGAATATCGTCCTGTTTTTCTCGTTCACCATACTTTAAAAACAATGGTCCCAATTATTTGGTCATAATCGGCGAGGCATGACGGCGTTCTCGCCCTCGTGATTGTGGGGTGGTATTAGGCCTATGAGTGCGACATCTCCGCCGTTAGACCCTATCATTGATTTTTGCCACTGTCGGCCGTGGCTAAAGAGGGATTTCATATGTATGAAAAATATAAAGCTTTACATACATCATGCATGAATGTGTATATTTTTCCTATGTATTCATGCTTGTGAATATGTAAATGCGTTTTATGTATGCTTAAATTTATGATACAATAAACATTTTAAACCATAACTGCAGATCAGTGTTTTAGTCTGTCAACACTTTTACTATAAACATTGTTCACATTTTGTGTATTTAACAATGATAAACATTGACTGTACGGATTCAATTTTCACAGTGTTTGTTTATATCCCAAACTCACATTTTGGAACTTTTTAAAGCACTATAATGCTTGGTTTTTGTTTCATCTGCAAATAGTAAATCACACGTACTTACGGAACTTTCATACGATATAATGTAATGAAGTACATATGAAGAGCTTTATGAGGTACATACAATCAGTATTCTTTTTTTTTCAAGATCCCGGCTTTAAATGTCGAATCCGAATGATGAGAAATGAACAACCAGAGGAACATTTCCTAAAGAATGTGTGCCTCAGACTGGCGTATATTTTTGTTCTTTGTATATCATAATCAATATGATAATGTAACATCAAGTTTTAGAATTGCTAATGGCAGACTATATTATGCTCGTCCTTTTCAGACATTCTTCGCACTTTCATGTTGTTCGTCCCGGTGCTGTTTTTATTCATCATGGCCTTCGCCCTTGCCTTTTACACCCTTCTAATGAATCAGGTACACTAACAATGAGAACGATTGCCAAGATACATGGCGCAAGACTTGCACTGAAATGGGAAGAAAAAAATCAGACTTGGACTCTACAGCTTTTTAGATATCCACAATCAGACAGTGTATAGCTATAAATTATCATTTGTTTCAAATGATTACTTTGGTGATTGCAGTGAAAGATTTCAGCAGACATGTGTCACAAAGTATACTAATGAACGATAAACGGAGACTTTTCTGGAAAAAGAAATCACAATAGCGACATGCTTGGTAAAAAGGACACAATGGATGAGCTCTCCAGGAAGATAATAAAACCTGAAATCCCAGACTGAATTTAAAGCCACAAATATCCGTTTGCTTTCTCATCAATAATGATAGTTGAGGATATTTCTTGAATAGAAAGCTTATTAGCTGTAGTTGAAACCAAATCAATGACATCACTTTAAGGCGAATATCTTCCCAGTAATACACGATTTTAGTTTCACTTGAAGAATTTACTTACATGGCTTTGTGACTGTAATGGCATTTATTTGATATTCTGGTTTTTCTACGTACATGAAATATTATTTAAAAGGAAGCGTGGCGTCGAATGCCACGCTCGCTAATGCTGCGTTTACACCATGTTCCCGGCGGCCAAGGCATTCACGTTTCAGGCCACCTTGGACAGAACGGGATGGACTTGAGACCTTGCGTTGGGACGGGACGGGCAAACGTGACAGGCCGTGATTGTAGTGGATGCCGTGTCAGATTTTTAAACTGTGAAGAAATTTGCCACGGCAGTCCCGATACTACTGACAAACCTTTCAAGCCGTAATAACTCGACGGCACGTAAAATGCCATAACAAAACTTGGAGGCGGTCCGTAGTGGGACGCGACGGTGAAAGATTGTGTAGTTTATCCTTACCAGACGCCATGAGCACAGCGTCTGACACCTATGTTCGCTGGAGCGAGGACTGGAACAAACAAGACTAGAATACGAAGGGGGGGGGGGGGGGGGACAGGAGAATGTACCCACTGCGCACTACGTTTCAGGTAAACGGGGCCGCCATGACCGCCGGGAACATGTTGTAAACGTAGCATTAAATTGTCACATGCGGATGGTCTCACGTTTTACTTTTCGTTGAGCTCATTACACTGTCTTTTCCACGACGTCCGTACACCGTACTCCTACCCTCGTCCTCTGCACAGAACATAATTTAATACACACAAATTACACTTTTCCTCACACTGTAGGAATCATTCAACCGATTCGGATATTCTTTCGCAACGACTTTCGTAATGATGATCGGCAATCTGAATTTCTGGAAGGTCTTCCACAGTCAGAACTACCTGAACACGGAAAACACGCTGGCGGATGGCGAGAAAGACTACTTCTTGTCTTCAGTCTTCTACCAGAAACTTACCTACGTCATTTTTACACTCTTCCTCATTGTCATGTCAATCCTCATCATGAATCTTCTGGTCAGTTTGAAAAAAAAAACAAAGATTGTATGAAACGAACGAACAAACAAATATATATACATACACACACACACACACACACATATATATATATATATATATATATATATATATATATATCATATATATAATATACATCATTATATATACAATATTATATATTGTAGGAGTAGGTTTTCACGGCCAATTTCGCGCCTCTTTCAGTCCAATTCCATATTGCTGTATTAAATTTAGCAAAATAGAGCCTTGATGACATGTTCGGTTTCCAATTTTATGATCTCTTCTTTCAAATTCATTTTGGAGCATTCGGATTACATTTAACCTCATTTCAATCAACACTTTTCAGACAAGCACAATTTCGTGAATCGTTTGTTCAATTTAGAATGATATAGTCATGTGACCACGTATATTTCGCTCATTCATTCCAATCAATTTTTAGGCATCCAATTTATCATGTACTGCAGTCATTTTACCAGACATGTTTATACTCATTTTCTTTCTTTTTTCATTTTCTTTCATCATATGTATTGTTTTGTAAGCATCATAACATATCATATTTTCGTATTTAGTCTTTATTCTTATAAAATTTGGCAACAGTTCTTTCAATGTGTCTTCTTGAGATATAAGCCTTTATCTATAACGTGTGCTGCCACGTAAGATAACACAACATATGTAAGAAGATTGAATATGTAAGAAGATTAAGTGAATCTGTGGTACTGATTCATGTTGGCCTTACGACATGTATGGAAGAAAAGGGGTGTTACAGAACAACAAACCCGAGTTATTCTTTAGTCAAAGATATACTTTTGAGTGAGAGGATGAAACAAAAAGTTACATTTAAATGCACAAAGCAGAAATACCATGACGTGAATCTGACTGAATATGTTCGGAATTCGATTACTCAGTATCCATCCTTGAAATTGAATAACTGAAATTCAATTATCATCCATGACAATGCTGGCGAATTTTAATGAATATAGAGCACGTGCCAATCTGAAAACCATCTTTTTTCGAATTCGAAAGGCGTGTGCAGATTTCACTGATCGAAATGATAAATTGAACGTATATAAGTTGCAATTTTGAAAGACAGAATTTGCGATAACGAGGATTTTTGCTATTTTGAATGAATCCTCTATGTCATATAGACTGACAAAAGTGCGAAATTGGCCAGGAAAACCTGTGGTATTATTGCATAACGTTTTTAATGTCAGATTTAGTCCCTTCAGTGACAATAATTTTTCCAAAGGATCTTGTACGTGTACTTACTACCACCCGACGTTGAATGATAGTCACTATACACAATCATGGGTGAAACGTCTTGTCCAAGATGTATGCCCCAAGCAGGTATCAAACCGCTAATCTCATATCTAAGGCTCATGAGCTTTATCCACTGTTCCACGATATGTAATACTCTATACCTTTGAAAAGTACGTATAGATTTTAAGATAAATTAGATAAAGATAAGGAAGACAGAAAGACATACAGACAGATGGACGGAAGTAGGATTTGTTAGTTTTATAACGATTTGAACAAAACCAGCCTGGTTCTAAATTGGAGTCCTCTCCCATGGCATGCTCACGGAGAAGGTTTCTAAGACAAATGACATAACGATAACAGAAGATTTGGGCCTATCATTATAGCACTACTTTGTTTTAGATATATGGTTTTTCTTTTTTCAGGTCGGTCTGGCTGTTGGTGATGTTCATGCCATCCAGGAGAGGGCCAAGTTGTATCACCTTAAGATGCAGGTATGTAGCCTACTCACTCCCCTCTCTTTTTTTGCTCGTCGCTGATAACTGAGATAGTCTGGTTGTTGATTTCAAACTTGAGCTGCAGGGCTTACGGGCACACTATGATATTACCATCATACAATGTCATATGGAAAAAAGGATTATGCTCGAATTGCATTCATGAAACAACCATGGCGCAACATACGGATGTCCCATTCGTTTTCATATGAGCTCATCCAGTACAATCACTGCCTGTATGGACAAAATCGACGAGGAGGTTTATGGACACGTGTACCACAAAGATGCTGCAGGTGTCGTTAAAAGAGAGGGGCTCCCCATCCCAAATCTACATGGCAAGTAAAAAAAAAGTTTATACTCAGAAAATGGCCCATCATCCTAAAAACCAGCAATAAACGAACGATAATCATACAGGTTTTGAAAGAGTGTTTTATTCCGAATCATTTGGTATCATTAAGTACATGCTTAGATGAATAGGAGGCATTGTTTGCGAGAGTGCAAAAAATCGTCTTGCGCAAACGTATCAAAGTGGGAGAAAGAATTGAATTAAGAACCCTATATAATTATTGAGATGCATCGTATACGATTTTTTCAGAAGCAAAGTCGCACACACACACATATACATTCAGGGAACCCACACACATTTGCACACATACACACAAACAGTAATACAAGGGACACATACTACACAAACACATATTCACTCACATCACATATAGACATTATAAGATACCGTTTCATTGGGTCCTTTGGGAAAAATATTATTTTGTGATGTCAATGCACCAAACGCCTATCAAAGCATTCTGATTTCATTTAGATTCCATTTTCTATATCCAACGGGACATTTGTGGGACTGTGACCGTTATTATATGTGTGTTCTTTCAGTGCAAGTCTGTGTGTGTGTAGGTGTATTTGCGTGTCAACTTTTTGCACTCTCGCAAACAATGCCTCCTATTCATCGAAGCGTTAAGACATTCTACACAGAAATGATACCAAGCGATTCGAGATTAAACACTCTTTCAAACCATCCATGATAAAAATCGTTCGTACATGGGTGTTTTATTTTTTTTATTTTGTTGATAAAGGGTCATTTTCCGAGGGTAAACTTTTTTTTTCCTTACCCTGTAGAAGAGACGCTAGAAGTTCTCAACGGAGCAGTATTCTTCAGTAAGCTCACCCTCAAATGGGGATGCCACCAGGTCGAATAAGCCAGTTCACAGTTAACACTAGTCTGCAATGACCTCTCCAAAAAAAAAAACAGACATTGCAATACATGGATATAATAGTCTTCAAGAAGAGCAGTTGAAAACAGCCATGCAGGAAATGGTAATTTACAAATCAATGCTGCATGAATGCTTTTTGTTAATGTTGCTGAAAAGAAATGCACATTCACCTGTAAATACCAATCTGCACCTGTTTCATTTATAATGCAATTGTCATGAAGCCCTATCTAGGTTTTGAATACCTCAGTTGCAAATCCATTTTAAAAGTTGGTCTGCAATGACCTTTAACTGCACATGCTCAGATTGGAACTGTGGACTGGCTTATTGGATGAGGAATCTCAAGACATCACGACCTTCGTGACTCATAAGGGAATAGTGAAAAACAAACGCCTCATCAGCTGTGGCTTATCTTCGGCGGGTCTAGGGCAATTACCCCCTGGGCAATTATCCCGGACCCTTCCCATGGCCCCAATCCTAATCCTAATCCTGAACCTAATCCTAACCCTAACCCAAACTCCTAACCCTAACCCTAGCCCTAATCTTTACTCTAATCTTACCACTAACCAGTATTTAGCCGGGGGGGGGGGGGGGGGGGATTGCCCTCTGTGGGTAATTGCCCGGATACACTTCAGATGAACCGAAGATCTACGCGATCAGGAATGCTTCGAAGCTATCGACATTAAAATGAGACGAAGAGAATGAATCCTCGTCGTACAAACCTTCGCATTTGTATATGACATGTATACTACGTACTTTTGTACGAGCATTCACACACACCAATGAGTGCAACACAATATTATATGTGACTGCGCACCAGTCACATTTAGACCAGTCAATCTTTAGGTTTTTTTTTGTATATTTTCTCAAAGACAAAATCTTCATTGTTTACATTTTCGGATAAAGAAACGAACGGAAAGTGTGTTTTTACCTCCTTTCTTCAACATTTTTTTTTTAAAGAATAAAATATTTCATTTGGTATTGGCCCCATTTCATTTCTTCAAAACTCCTTACACATTAACTTTTAATTCTGATAACTTTTGCACTATAGCACGATAAAACACGGTGAGATTGACTCTCTACGGTAAAGCCTGTTTTTTTTTTTCAGTAGACACTTTTCCAGACTGTGTACTTTTTCCATTAATTAGATGGGTCAGGGAAGTCCCTCTGTATTGACCATCATATGTCTACATCATTTTCAAGCTGAGATTCTGCTCTTTTAGAATCTACCCATAACTAGAAATCCATGTCTTCCGACCTTACGGTGGTTTTTGTAATGCAGGGTACGTCACATGTAACTTCGTGTAACTACAGGTTTGTGTGTATGTGTATGTGTGTGTATGTCGGGAGGGGGGGGGGGTCACTGTGAATCAAGAATATAAAAAGCAGAACTTCTGCAGTTTAATATTAATGGTTTCGCCAACAGGTGGAAATGGTAATGAAAGTGCAGCAGGCTCTTCCGATCTGTATTTGGCGGTCGGCCGTCATCCGGTGCAAACGTTTCAACGTGAACCCATCAGGGAACAGAGTCCTGACGTGGATGCGCAAGCAGTATCGCGACTTCACCGGTACCGAGAATGTATTG
The DNA here is from genome assembly GCF_040938485.1 of Diadema antillarum. Classification (NCBI taxonomy): domain Eukaryota; kingdom Metazoa; phylum Echinodermata; class Echinoidea; order Diadematoida; family Diadematidae; genus Diadema; species Diadema antillarum. The sequence continues at coordinate 1,742,908 of NW_027271190.1, forward strand.
CGTGAGGCTTGTAGAATCTGCAACGAGAACCACCAGGTAGAAAAATAGAAAACAAAATTATACTAGTTGATTTCCCCACTGAAAATCCTAGTTTATTTGTATATGTATATAGGCCTATACATGTATATATATATATATATATATATATATATATATATAGATACACACACACGCGTACATTGTGTATATATATATATATATATATATATACATATATATATATATATTTACAGGTACATATATACACGTAAATTGTGTGTGTATGTGTGTTTGTGTGTGTGTGTACGTGTATGAATGAAGAAGAATGCATCCAGTGACGTAGCTTGCCTACCCCATTATCTATTTCCAAGCTGTCGGCCTTTGGTCTTGTTCGCGGCTGTAAGTGTGATATAATTATGACAAACAAAACATCAATGAAATTCAAAACAAATTACATAATAAATAATGTAGATAGTTCATTATCATCTATATAGGACGTTTTAGCGGCGCATTAAAAACGCGTATTGTAGTCCGCTCAATTTTTACCGTTCAATATCAGAGCTTATTGAACGAATCGCATAGACCAACGTATTAATTCCCCATAGGCTACCGTTGTTACTTGCCGTTCAAGATCACACGATATTCAATTCTCGCTATCGCCAATGACGTAAAAAGTACCCGGATGTTGATTTAAGCGTCATTTACGGTGCATTATGGGATAGTCCGGTAGCAAAGTCACTTCCGTTCGTACGCGCGTGATACGTGACTAATGCTATTTACACACACAACCGACTGTATTCTACGTGTACTTCCGGTTTTCTCGACTTGAATTACAGCTTTAATATGATTTGAAATTTCTCCATTCTTAAGAAATTGCTGTTAATACGACTATTGGTTGTTGCTGCGAAGCTGCCATGTGTTGTTCGCACCAGAGTAAATGAAAAAAATCTGCAGAAATAGGACCCTTACTGGCATGCGAGACGTGACGTGGCCGCGTGGGTGAAGTTTGCGGGTGACTCCACAGCGCAGTACGTGCACGCGCGACTTACTAGTAGTGGTAGTAATCGATAGTAGTATTATACTACTTAGGTATTAGGCCTAGTGCCTACGTACATTGCACGTACTTACTTGGAAGAAATTGCTTCGGAGACAGGATAAGTTCGAGATCACTGTTCGTTCCCGATTGTGTTCGCGACATTTCGACACAGAACAATTAATTAAAAAAAAAAGATGGGCATTCCATGACGATATACTGTATATCCAGGTGGGTGAATATTTTCCAGCATATTTTCAGCGTATGCAGAGATGACTGATCTGTGATGTGCACATCGATCGCATGATCAAGCAGTACGCCGTACCGGTATGTGTTATGTAATTAGCTTATGCGCTGCGTGCAGTGGTGCATGTTGACCGAAAGATCGGTCTGTTGGGGAATGTTCCGCGGAGACTGCGTCTGGCTTCACCGATCCCCTCCGTCTACGGAGGACAGCGTTAATGGCAAAATATAAAAGAGTCCTCCGGACAGACGGATCCTTCTGTCTACGGTGCATGCTAATGCAAGGCCGGCCGCCGGCGGGGACTACTGATGTAGTGTACGAGTATGACAGGCTTGGCCACTCGCTGGCTCGTGGCGCATGGCGGGCGGTACAGCAGCGGCCTACATACTGTACTAGTATCCGTGGTCGGCGCTGCGCTATAGGTAAGGTACACGTACGCGCACGCTAGCGTTGTGCAAATTATGACCCGCGCCGGAAGTGCCCTTGCTACCAAGTGCACTAAATCTTGACGAAAAAGCCACATCCGGGTACTTTTTACGTCATTGGCGATAGCGAGAATTATCTGTCTCGTTTATTGCGTGAGCGCTTGCTGAATGCGCAAACGCTCGCTACTAGTGCGCGTCATTTTGTTACATTTTTCACAAGCGCGCAAACATCTTGCTAGTTATTTGTTTCATACGCAGTTTTAGGGGCTTCCCCTTTTCAGCGCTGGGATGGGACTGCCGAGTCAACTTCAAAGACGAGTATATAGTAGCCGGGTAATTTTGTGCAGTTTATGCTTGCTCTGCTTGATTGTATAGATGATAATAATTATATTGGATGGCCTTGATTCATGGAAAACCAGGGAATATTGCACTCGTTAGGGTCAATATTGCACTCATCTTCGATTCGTGCAATATTGGCCCTAACTCATGCAATATCCCCTGGTATCCCATTCATAGCCATCCAATATAATATAATTATTGTATATAGAATATAACTTCATATATATAGAATAGTGCAAATCGCATTTAATGACAGAATTTTTTATGGTAGTATGAATTAAATCTAATAATACATAATTGTAAGAAATGGGCAGTCAATTTACTTGTAGATGTGTCTTTGCTTTGCTTCGAATTCTGTCCTTTTTGTGTCTTGTGACTTGGATATATTTCCTAATCTGTCTGTCATGGAGAAGCTAGATGCCCTTAATGCAATTGAAGAACTCGGCAAAGTAGTAGCCGATCCAGGAATTCCTTAAAAGTGTGTGTGTGTGTGGGGAGGGGGGTGCAAAATTTCTGGTGCCACTTCCGGATTTAACCAGCTGATAAAAAAAAATATGAAAAATGCATTTTTTCGTTCTCGTGCCACATCCGGCTTTAATCGGCTGACTAAAAAAAAAAAAGATAATAAAAAAAATTAAAAAGGCTTCATCGCATTAGATACCAAAAAGGGTACACGCCCTGGGAGAAATTCCTTGTGCCCAAAGACGTGGGCGATGCCAACACCTTGACTGTCTACGAGAACAACGGAATTATACTACAGCAAAGAAACTGCGACCACTACCAAGACATCTTCCCCTTCATTTACTGTAGCAAAATCTTCGCCCGTGTCGTCCTGGCACGTCTGCATAGTGCTGCTTCCAGGTTTTATCTGGAAATGCAGTGCAGCTTCTTGGCAGGCCGATCTACACAGGACATAAGCTTCTCATTACGTCAGCTGCAGGAGACGTTGGCCGAGAGCAGTAAAAGCCATCTAACATTTCTTTCATGGACATTACTGGAGTCTTTTACTCTAAAAGTCAGTTGCAGAAGTCGACTTTCAGTCTCATCTTGAAAAATAGATGACACCGAGGATGTTCCAATTTGTCACATCCTTTCACGAGGACATGCAAAGAAGAGTCTGCTACAACGGCGGAGTTTTTCCTATGAGCAGCAATGTGAAGGAGGGCTGCGTCCTTGCACATAATACTTTTCAGGATTTTCTTTCCCATGCTTCGAAGAGTTTCGAAGACTGCACATGAGGCATCAACATCATTGCCAGAGAGAGAGGATTTTTATTCAGGATCGCCCGACTGCATTCTAAAACCAAGGTTAGGGGGTTTATATCCGAAAGTTCTTGTACGATGACGACGCTGTGCAGACATCGCACACAGTGGCCGTATTGTAGACGCTGGCTGATGGTCTGTCGTATGAATGCCTCTCAGGATTTTGGACTGACATTCAGCATGAAAAAAAGGTCCTCACCCAAGACGTACACTGAATATTCTCCAGGCATCTTCATCAAGACACGCATCTTGAAGAAGTAGACTCCTTCACCTACCTAGTGTCCTCATCTGCATCTGTCTTGACACTGAGGTAAGCACTAGGATAGAGAACGCTACCGAAGTCATGGCCAGGCTGAACAAGCGTGTATGGAACAGTCAGCTGACCAAGTACGCAAACTCTCTTTTTTTTTTATCCAGTTCTGCTTCCTCGGCACCCTACTGTACGGCTGCTTGTTCTGTACAACATGCACCGACAAAGAAAAGAGGGTCAACACCTTGCACCTCTGCTTCCTTAGACATCTTTTGAACGTTAAGTTGCCTGACATGCGCGGTTTTATTCAAGCATACGGCACACTGTGCCTGGTTGATACCGTTTGCTGACTATTGCTAGTCACCTGGGACAAACCACAAGGGGTCGGCATCATTCACCCGTTTTCTTGTCTGGGCAGGAAGAAGGACCACTTCATCGGGTTGGCACCCTGCTCTTTGCGATGAATGAATAAAGTGGGATCTTTCACGTGTGTGAATCATAAACGATGGCTAGTTCACACACGGGACTAAATTACTAAAGGGACGGGATGCTCCCACACAACAATGCTCAGTGAGACTCGGGAATCGAATCCGGTACCCTTGGATCTGAAGGCAAAAGCGCTACCGACTGAGCCATATCACCACCCCTGCCTCCAAAGTAGTTTGGTTTCAGGCGCACGCCACAACCCCCAGCGACATCAACACAGAGGTCCGCACGCGTGCAGAATTCTCAGCCTGTTTTAGTTTCTCAGCAACCAGTATGTCCCGGAAGATATGATGTATTGAGAGCTATGCGAGAGGTGTCGCTTCAAAGGAAGACCGCAGATTCGTTTCACGGATGTAGGGCCTATGTACCGCTACATGAAGATATCTGAAATCGATACCAACACCAGGGGAGATCCAGTTTACAATCGCCAGCTATGGAGAGGTCCTGTTAGAAGTGGTGTCAAGCTATCTGAAGCTGCAATAAACGGTCTAGAAGCTGGCAAGTGGGCGAGGAGGAAGGCAAGAAGTGCTCCCAAAATTGCCGTTCATGAGTGGGACCGTTCATCCACTCGAGAGATGCAAACTTATAACCTAGCGTTACCCCACTGTCTCTTGAGACGTCGAATTGATGCTGAAGATATTGCGAACGCTATCAACGATGTGAGATAATCATGTCAACTTTTGGCTTTCATTGTCTGATTTTGATGCGACCTACTTTGTCACGTTTAATTGTAATTTATTTCACAGTCAACTCACCTGAGTGAAATCTGACCACGGTCATAGTTTGTGGAACTGACTTTGTTTTATATCTTTTTTTAATCGAGGAAAGACAAAAAGTAGAGTAGAAACTCATCTGTATTGGATTGGACAAAGCACTCGATGTTATCCTGTCTCCACTCGATAAGGACACAACACTCAAAGATAGAACCCGTCTTTCAGCATCACAACTAAGCAAACTTCATGAAGTCTGTTTCAGGTGCGCATACTTTGTCTACAATGGAACCTACCAGCAAATCCATGGTGCGACAATGGGGTCACCAGTCTTTCCTGTTGTGTGCAATCTCTACATGGAACAGTTGGAACGGCTAGCTTTCCAATCTGCACCCCCTTATGATGGTATCGATACGTCGATGACCCACAAACCAGCCAGATGGACATTTGAAAATTAGGATTTACCGCAAACTAACCTACACAGATCAATATCTCAACTTCAAGTCAAATCACCCCCTGGGACACAAGTTAGGAGTAATCCATACACTGTTTCATGGGGCTGAAACAGTCATTTCTGACCCTCAGGTAGGGAGAAAAAGCACACATCAAAAAGGCTCTTTCAAACTGCGGCTGTCCTCAATGTGTCTTCGATAAGATCAGCCAGCCCAAGAAGAAAGAGTCCAGTACCCATCACAGACTCTACAACTCCATCAAGAGGACAGATCGTACTCCCTTACGTCAAAGGAGTTTCTTATGCTTTACTTAGGACTTTCAACACATTTGGCATAAGGGTTAAGTTCAAGCCCTTTAGGACACTACGGCAATGCTTAGTAGCGGTGAGAGACAAAACTGAGGATATCCCTTGTCCCGTGTATAGGATTCCTTGCCAATAGACGACCCTCCAACGTACCTGTCAGGAAGTACACATAGGCGAAACAGAACGATCACTTAGGATCAGATTTCCTGAGCACTGACGCCCAGCTCCACCTCCTCTTAAGTATCAAAACACATCCACATAGAATCGCCAAGCTATCACGTGGACCTGGAAAAGGTGGCAGTTCTAAACCGGGAACCTCTGTACTTCGAAAGGGGAGTTAAGGAAGCAATCTACATCAGGCCCCACCAACCTTCTCTCAACAGAGACGGGGAGGGGGGGGGGGGGGGGGGGAGGGGGAGTGGGCGCTATTACAACCTTCCATGACCTGCTTATTGAAGGCTGTAGCGTTAACAGCTGAAAATTACGGTGGTAAGTATTTTGTGTTGACATCAAAAGTTAAACACCAATTTCAGTTGAGAGACAAACATCTTTGTAGTAGTGCTTTGAAATAATTATCATGCAGGTTACATTTGGCAATGAAAATAAACATGATGTAGATGTTTTTCACTAAAATCTTTATTCACATTGAATATGCAACAAAACTGAGATATGTCAGGAGTAGGCCTGCATAATCATAACATTTAATTACAATATTAAAGGTATAATGTACCACTTGCACATGAAACAAAAACCCAGCATTAGTGCTTCAAAATAGTTCTAAAATGTGAGTTATCGATAGAAACAACCACTGTAAGAATTTGAATCGGTAAAAACGATGTTAAATATTGTTAAATATACAAAATGTGAACAATAAAAAATAAAAAAATGTTTCCAGACTAAATCGTCTACTGTTACGGTTTATTGAGAAAAATACAGATATCTCCTTATATTTTATGTTTAATCGCGAAAATTTTATATGATAGGATGTTTTGTGGTACAACAGACCTACACATATGCATTAAATGTCATATCTTGAAAATTTTATAAATCACTGTTCCCAAAGGTTAACAGGACCTTTAAAGCACAGGAAGTATTAAGCATTGGTACGCTATGATTGTGGAACTCCTTGAACCAGTGTCATATAGTATAGTGAATTTTCTTTTCAGGGTGACCTCATGCAGGAAAGTGTTGCGACTGATCAGCTCCTTGCCACGATGAAACATCGTCTGAAGCAGATCCACAGCAAAGTAGAAACCATCGCAGGCACTGTGAACGTTGAGATGGCAAACCATGACGACAGGCACACGAAGCAGTCTGACGTACTGACAAAGCAGGCCCAGGAGCTAGCTACTTTTCAGGAGCGATTAGATCGCATAGAGAATAAGATAGACAAACTGCTTTCGTCCTAAGCACTCTAAAGATTCAGTTTCAAGGCTATCATAGTTTCGGGTACATTTTGCATATCTATATCTAAGAAACATCACCTTATGGTAAGGCATACAAGGCAAAAGTCAATCCCGTCCAAAAGTATGTTAAAAAAGGTGTGAATATGAGCTCTATGTCGTGAAAGCCTGATCACATTGTCTAATTTTCGGATTATTTTATAGGAATGCTATTGGGATGATTTAGAAAGTGCGTACAGTTCTTTGTAAAGTAATATGTCAGACAGTACATGTAATGTCAGGTTAGTGTCAAGATATGTCACAATCGAGTAATTGAAAATGATGTTCCCGCAATATTTGCGCAACTTCTATGCGCACTTTATCTACCTCCCATATTTTATCAGTAGGGATGGCGAAAAGTGTAATCCAAATCATAAAGACATAACTCATTATCTTTTATATAGAGAGTGGGTGGTCATTATGCCACGAGACCTGAATCCGTTGTCTTCCTATCCGTGGGGCTATAAGTTTAGCACATGCTTCAAATGTTTTTGAATAACGGCATTGAGCATGGGATTAAAGGGAATAAGACTATAATGACTCCACCATACGTATCTCCCATCGTTTAAATGTAGTAAGTTAAAGTTGAATGATGAATTCTGTAGACAGATTTAGCGAGGCTGGATCACTTGGTTTGATGAATTCGAACACTTTCAAACAAACAACCCACACACGGACGCACACATAGACATACGCACACACTAGACGAGCACATAGTATTTACTATGTTATTATGGATGTCTCGTGTGTGTTTGTGTGTGTGTGTGTGTGTGTGTGTGTGTGTATGTCCATGTGTCTTTGTGTTGTAGTCTTTCTGATTCGGATGTTTTAACAAACATAAGTATAAACGAAAAGAATGCAAGAGCTGAAGGATGTGCATGCAAACGAATGTGTCTGGAAGTGGGTATGGTGTGTTTGTAAAATACTATAAAGTACATAATAATTTTCTCAAATGTTCACTAAAGATATCATGCGGAGAAAGGGGTGAACACTCTTCGAGGAGCTTCATGAAGTCATTTGCACTTCATGATTGCAAAGATTGCTGTGTGTAGATGTGTGCATGTATACATATGTGTGGTGTTTTTCTTACTGTATAAGAATAGATGTTGGACATGAGATACTTTCTGATAACAAAGTATTTAAGATAATGTCATATCAAATTTGCCCCCACGGGTGCTTTTATTTTGATACTAGCTTGTCTGCAAAAAAAAATGGTAGAAGATGTTGGAATTCTATTTCGAGTTACATTCTGTACGTGTGGCAGTGAGTGGAAAGGCAGAAAGTTACAGATTTTAGCAGGGATTTCTCAGCGAAATGACGGAACTTCGAGTGGGTTGCTTCCTTCTCACACATGCTGTAAGAAGAGAACGTACATATGGGGAAAATTGGATTTTTATTTGCATTTGAGTGATTTCGGATAATCTGACGTGGAAGCTAGTATGCGAGGTTGACTATATTTCTGAGAGGGAGAGGGATTATTCATTTCTTTCGTTATATCTTGTTCCTCTGATTCCTGCTTTTTTTGTTTTCTGTTTCTGTTCTTATACTTAACAGTGTGTACATGCTGTGAATAAACGTCGTTAATCCCGTGTTTGAGAACAATTGCAATTTCCCCATGCTGGAATAGTTTCTGTTTATTTCACTCGAAATATGTTTTTTAAAAGTCTGAGAATTCTGCGTTATTTTGATATTATTGCAATGTCTGTATTTATAGTTTCTTCGAATTATGTAGTTACCATCATGATATATCCTAGTGCTTTAAGGAAATATTTGTGCACCACATGCAACTTATCGATTCTGTTTTAAATGTTTGACGTCATAAAACTTTTAATTAAATAAAATTCTGTACAAAGATAAAGCAACAAAATAGTTTAGAATACTAACACGAAAGTATGTAACGCTATTGTCTCGTCTTATTTCCTTTGCTTACTAAACCTGATTTTATGACATAACACCTATCTTTGAAATAGTGGTCACTTGCTTTTTATTTCATTTTGCCTACTGAGATGCTTCTTCAGGAAGAATCATAGCAATGTGACCTGATTTTATGGTCATTAACTATGTTCTGGAATATTTTAAGTTTAGAGCCTTCTCTAGATTGAAAAAAAAGTTCTGTCTCTTCCTTTGAAAGAGAACGTAAACGAAGACGTAATTATGTAGGTATATGGAAGAGTTTAATCGCAAAACGGTTAGGCGCCGTTTTTTTTATCATTTCAAAAGAATTCTATCATAAGAGAGAGCACATTAAACCTTTTCAAAGATACCTCTCTAGTCAAAGGATAACGAATAATGCGCTTTTAAGTTATGGTTAAAGGGATCGTATAGTTTTGGTTGAAACCTAATTTCAGGTTTCTAACATTTTTTTTTTTTTTTTGGTGTGATAATGAGAAACCTCTTATGAAATATGAAAGAGCATGTAATTCTATGAGATATTCAAAAAAGAGCGATTCCAATAAAGTTTGGGACCAACACTTTATTACGATCGCTTTGTTTTACTTTGTTTTTGGATGTTTCAGTCATTCCAAACCCGATTTTCATCAAATAAACTTTCAATTCCTCTTAAAATGGTATGCTCTGTACTATATCATACGTGTTTCCCTGGTATCTCGCAAAAAAAAATTAAAAGCCCAATTCTCATCTCCACCAATACTGTGCCATCCATTTAAAGATATGTTACCTTTTTTAAATTCTTCTTTTTTTTCTCTAGCAGCTTTAATGTCAAACTCAGAGTTAAAAGAATTTAAATAACATCAGCTGAACATATTTTGCAATCAAACACTTCACGGATCAATTGGGTTTAGTGCTTTAAATAAAAAGTAAAACACACAGTTCAATTTTTAATTAATTTTCCTCAGTGAGATTTCCTGCATCTGGGAATAACGAGAAAAAAAGGAATAAGAGTTCATTGTTCTGTTGAACGGTGTAGTAGTACATTATGAAACGTAACACATTTATGATTTTATATACTCTTTAGGGTTAACTGAGATTGAAAGTAAGGTAAAGAGGAAAAATTTAGACGATTTAGAGAACTTTGAAATGTTTGCGTAGTGTATGCATAGACTCTTGTGTATTTCACCTGTTTGGTCATACCTTTTTAGTGTATGGACATATACGTGACCTGTTCGGCAGTAGATTTCGTTTAGACGCTGTAGGTATACGCTTTGATGTCAGTGTTTTATCATAACTTTGTAGAAATGCCTTTCATGTAAAAGAATGAGTAAACACAGTGGTGATACGATGAATTAAATATTTTGCAGTGATATGATGTTAAAAAAAGAGTAGAGGATCTAATAAACACGTAATACGTAGTAAACTGAACACTGCTTCTTGGACTCAAATGATTGAATTTGTGTTCCTTTGTGTGTTACTGATATAACAGACAAATGGGACGTAATGAATCTTCAACAAAAACAACAAAGACGATAAAGATACCACTGAATAAGTCTTTGGACGCGAATATGTGAACGTAGATCAAGTTCATACTAACCCTTCGTAAAAAAAAGAAGCTAATACGACTTTGGAAAAATACATGTACTACATAATTGTCAGCTATGGAGAGTACAATGTAAATTGTGAAGAAAGGGGAACTGATTCTCTTTTCATTGATACCAAATAATGTTTAAAAAAAGTCATGCATGACTGAGCACATGAATTTTACAGACAATTCCGAATTGCACTTTTTCCAAGTATGAGTGTTATCGTGAAGGAAAAATCAATGTCGCACTGAATGGGTGAGATCTGTTAATGAATGTGGTGAAATAAAAACAAACCAGCCTGCACGCCTGCAGGTGTTTCTTTTCCCAACCGTTTATGGTCGATACTCTTCAATATGGCCACGTTCTCGATAATTTGGTCACTCCCACAAATGCTTATCTATTATTCATTTTTCTCTTCACATTCGACATAGTTTGTTGCTGCGGGTACGTCATGAATATGAACAGAGGAATGTTGCTTGGCCTTTCTGGGAGTGTCCAAGTTATCGTCCAGGTGGCCATGTTAATGGTTACGGATCGTGAAATGGTATAAGAAACAACAAGAACAACAACAACAAAACTTGCATTCGTAAAGGATGGCCTATTATTTGGCCACTTTCATCGACAGATCTCATCCATCCGTTAATTGTTTCTTCATGATGGCACTCAATCTTGAAAAAGTGCAACTTGTCATTGTTGTCTTGAAAATTCATGCGCTCAGTCATGCGTGATATTTTTCATAACAATTAGATACCAATTGAAAGAAGAAGAGTTCTTCTTTCCTCACAACCAACAACGTGCTCTGCATAAATGACAATTATGAAATAGTAGCAGTCTAAATGTGGATTACTTTTTTACGAGCTCTGTATATGTGACCCTTCACCTCAAAACAAACAAAAAGTCGCCAGACATGAATTTTTAGTTAAGACCACAATCTAAAAGAGCAGACTTTAAGCTTTAAAATGATGCATAACTCAAATCAAATGGTCTCTCCTAACCTATCTAAATATTGGAAAGAAAGCACAAACTCAGGAAACTGAGAAAAGAGGCTCTGAAGTACAGTGTCTATTCAAGCGCTTAATCTTTACCAAACCGTGCTGGCTGTGTGATGAATGGGACAAAAAACAGGAAGTAAACCACCAGAGTAACAACAATGAAGGGATTATCAGATTAAACTAAAATCAAATATGCCTCATTAACACATTCTGTCCATAATCAAAGCCAACTTTCTCCTTTCAAAAGTTATAAGAGTTGAAAGTGAAGAGTGTGGACAAGGTCTTTGAGAAATGAAAAAGGGATTCTAAAGACACACCTAATCACACTATTGTACCAAAAAAGTTCGAGATAAACTGCTAAAAAACACACTTTTCTGCCATTTTATGATACCAAATTTTAGCATAATGTAAAAGAAGACCCGCTCTTTCAGAAAATATGAAAAAGTCAAGTTCGGCTAGGTTGACCCATTTCACTTATTTTCAGTCCTCACGCAAAATCAGGGTGTGCGACTTTATGTTCGTTTTGAGGTGCACGGTCACATATTGACATGACATTACGTTGATACAGTAATAATAATTTATCAATTCTTACGCATATACAGAAATCCGAGAGGTCCCGAAGAAAGAATCAATGAAAAGAAGTTTACATTTAAAAGTCGAGAGTCGGCCACTGTCTGCTTGGTCTTTCCATTACAGGCCTTGCTTACCGTCTTACCGGTCCCTTGACCGGGCGTGGTCGTGGGGGCGCAGCAATGACGTGAACACCAGTCTCCTCCATCTTTGTCTATCATGGGTCAATGCCTGGGTCTCTGCAAAAGGTTTTCCCGTCCACTCTGCGATGTTGTCAGCCCATTTCTTCTTCTGTCTGCCTCTTCTTCTTCCTCCCTGGACTTATTATTTGCCTATCATTGCCTATACGAGAAGAAATTGTGGTTGTTAGCTACGACCGATCAGCTCCTCCCCGACATGAAATATCGTCTGAAGCAGATCGATGTTTTTTTGTTTTCCATCTGAGAAGATTATTGGATGGTACATGTTCAGATATGCTAAGCTGGTCTTCCATGGGGTCCAGTTGGATGTGAGGCCGGACCACTGCACCGGGTTAAACACCCTGCTCTTTGCGATGAATGAATGAAGCATGATTTTTTACGTGCATGAAGGTGAAGGACCGATTTGATTGCATATACAAAAGTGTAGAACAAAATAGACGAACCGCTTAACCCTATAAAGCCCAAAACCCTACCAGATTTTCATTCGCCACTCCTTCGCCCTTCATCCAATTTTAACCAAATTTGGTGACTTTTCCTAAAATCTTATTCCGAACATTTTGATATATAATTTAGCTATATTTGGTATTGCTGGTTGCCATGGCAACCAGATTTTGCGTATTTGTCTGTTCCAATTCCAATTTACCATATGATAATGTATGAAATGGGCGTTTCTTGGCTGAAATTTGCTGAAGGAGCAAAATGTGAAGTAATTATGGCCCTGAATTTTTTTTCCTATTATTTCCTTTGTTTTTCTGTGACAATGCCATAAAACAAAAGACATAATAGAGATACTTGAAAATAACAGTATTTTCCAAAGATTGCCGTTCTATTTTGTGTCATTTTGATTCCTTCACCCAAGTTATACCTCTAATATCATTTGTTTATCACATTATCAATCTGCAAAGTTAAAATTCCGATATTATGGGAATATGAAATATTATAACTATGCATGTACCTATCCCAAACAATACATCACAGGTCTCATAATGTATTCTTTATTTTGTTATGAATAGCGCCCCCATGTGGTGACCTTGAGAAATTTCAACCATAAAAAATAATGAGCTTTGACTTGCAGATCATTTGTGGAAAATATGAAACATATTGGTCTATGATAAGACATATATAACTGGGGATGAAGAAATTATACAGAAAAATCATGTTTTAGCATATTTCCTATGTATTTCTTTATATTTTGGTAAATAGTGCCCTCTATGGGTGACCTTGAAAAAATTCAAGTATGCAGTCATGTAAAGTATGAGTTGCTCTACCCACGTGCCAAATATGACGATGAAATATCAAACAATAACAAAGTTACATGGGGGGGGGGGGGCACAATGTGCCCCCCCCCCCCCCCCTTGGGCCTGGGAAGGGTCAAAATAGCTTGGGCTTTATAGGGTTAAGCAATTAACGATAGCAGATCAAAATCAGAACAAGAATCTTGCAACAGATTCCAAGTGGCCCGATTTCTGGGTTTGATAACGTACTCTTAAGCAATGGTACATGTATAGTGTTGGTGAAGATGAGTTTGGGCTTTTAACTTTTACCAAGAAATCACTCAAACTGTAATACAGAGCATACTATTCTAAGAGGAATTCCATGTTTAGTTGATGAAAATCGGTTTTGGAATGGCTGAGACATCCAAAATCAAAGTAAAACAAGGCGATTGTAATAAAAGGTGGGTCCCACTCTTTATTATTATGATAGCTCTCTTTTGGATATCTCAGCCATTACAAAACCAATTTTTGTCAAACAAACCGTGAATTTCTATTGGGGAATCACATGCTTTTTCATATTTCATATACAGGTTTCTCGTTATCTCACCAAAAAATATTAAAAACCTGAAGTTAAGTCTCAACCAAACTATATGATCTCTTTAACATACGTGTAAATTACTTTAGCTTGAATGATCCACTTTAAAAACAAAACACGCACGCGTGGACGCACACATAGACACACATACATGTGCAGACATACACAAAAGACATGCACGTAGTACGCAAGAACTATGTGATGTTTGACATCTTTTATCTTCTTTTTCTTTATGAATCTAAGTCTATTGATCACGGTTTGTTAAATAGCGTACACCATTTATCATCATTAAAGATTGAAAAAAAATAAGGCACTATAGAATATCTCACAGTTTCTATACCCCTTTGGTATAGAAGAATGTAGCAGACAACCAACAAACGGGATATCGTTGATAACGATTGCGTTATTGCGGATATCGTATTGATCTCACAGGCAGTAAGTGAGTAGGGACACATGGAGTTTGACCAATCAGATTGCAAGGATCCCTCAGTCCAGTTCATATACCTTGCAAAATATCCGCTTCATATATACCATGCTCAAGGTAAATACAGCTCTTACTGGCAACACTGGCTGACAGTGCGCACCGACTACGTGAGACTTACACCTTTCTGTCTATCTATTGGGCCTGTAGTATACGGTGTTACTAATTTGCTTTTAAAAGTAATCGTGTTAGTTTGGGGGTCGAGATCGCAATGGCGGAGGCCACGGAACTGAAGACGTTCTCAGTGGAAGCAGCTCCCGAACAAACTTCTGATCCGATGCAGCAAACAGACAACAACGATGCCGGTCCTTCCCGCAGCGAGCCCTCCGATGGCAGTGAAGATACGGAAGGAGACGGTACTGGGGAGGAAGAGCAGGCGAAACCACAAAAATCGATTGTCAAGGTAATTTGAAACTACGGGTAGACCTGATGATCTTTGCACATTTCATTCTTCTTCATGATTATGCTGTATTTCGGGTTTTCATAATGACATGTGAAATATCTAGTCATAGACGGTTATTAAAAGCAAATGCAAGATTTGCTTTAAGTGTAAATTTGTCAGTTCTGATTTTAAATTTTGATATATTTTTGCGTACATCCGTATACACTTTTTAAAACCCATTCACTTTGCTGTGGCAAGTATTATTGGGGGATGCCGTATATAGAAGTAGTGGATAAAGTAGGTGATGATAAATGGGTCACAAATCCTTCAAGCGTCATTATAGATGTATTTGATGTCTAAGACGAAATCTAATTATGATTGTTACCCAACATTCATATCATTAGTATTATATTCAATATTGATAGATTCAAGGGGTTAATTTGATATTTATCAAGCAGCTTCATGCTTGAAGCGCTTTGCTTTCATCAAGTCAAACAACTAAACATGTGTGTCTATTAAACATGAAAAGGAAAAATGTGTTAAAAGTTGTTGGACTTAGCTTGTGCGTGTGTGTGTGTGCGTGTGTGTGTGTGTGTGTGTGAGTGAGTGTGTGTGTGTGTGTGTGTGTATGTATTTGTGCTTACTTTTGTTCATACTGCTTGCATTGTGAAAAATGAGCCAGGGTATTGAATTGAATTCAAATAAAAAATGTCATGAAAAAGTGTGTATGTGTGAGTATATAGAGGGACATTGATTGCAAACGGAAACATTCTACTTTTTAAAAAGAAATTGAAGATGTATTTGAGAACATATTTATATAGTGGTGTGCTATTTCGAACGTCTATTCTGAGTAAACTCATAGTTTCCTCGGTGACAGGAATTGCACTATTTTTCTTTAGTGATACTCCACTTGGGTATTTCCTGTCATTTCTTTAAGGTTTCAATACGAGGCCATTATGGTGTAACTTTTGTTTAAAATGGAATCAGCCAGCCAATGGAAAGTAAAGGTTCCCAAATATCTAGGCAGTAATGTGGGGGTTTCGGTTTTGATACCATTACTTCCTTATTATCTTACGTTCATCCAATGTGCACTTTTGATATGCGCCATCAACTGTGTGTACATGTGCTTCAATATATTCTGTCAGCATATATTATCTGGAACACACAGCTAATGTATTTTGGGTGTTTTGTAACATTGATATCTTATTTCAAGTTCTCACATTCTGTGTACAGTGTTCTTTAAAGCAATTACTGCTTAGAGTATGCTTATATATATATAGAATGTAACATTTATCAAATACTGTACCTGCGCCTGCGGAATTTGGGATTAATCATATTTTTTATGCATATTGTATTTCGCGTGATACAGGTCTCGTTACATTCATTTTCATTGACATAACTCATATCCATCGCTGTAATATCTTTTTTTATTATTTTATCAAGACTGCATGGAAATTATTGTTTTTCTCAATATGAAATAGTTCGTTCATGTATCTTGTACTATACTGCTATAGCAACTGATTGACGAATTGCCCTACATCGACGTAAATTAGCACTGGATTGATCAGTGTTTAGTAGTAGCCATGATAAAAAATCATGGGCGTACATACTCGAGCAGGATTCGAACCTACGACCTCCTGATCACCGGACAGGCGTCATCTCCACTAGACCACCGAGCTTTCGCCCGGCAGCAAGTGTTGGTTCTAATCCTTAAAGCATGCAGCGGGTATACTGCGTATTATTATTCAAATTCATGAAATTCTTCCGTTGAGATGTTTTCATTGCAACTGATTGACAAATTGCCCTACATCGACGTAAATAAGTTTTTTTTATTATTATTATGGCTACTACTAAACACTGATCAATGCAGTGCTTATTTACGTCGATGCAGGGCAATTTGTTAATCAGTTGCAATGAAAACATCTCGACGGAAGAATTTCATGAATTTGTATACTCCAATAGTTTATGACTTTTATATCTTACACATCATTAAATTGTTGGACATAACAAATTGTTAACTGTATATTTGATAATGTACTATCTTTTGTAGAATGAACATGCAGTATAACCGAATTGTGTTGAAGTGACTTAGCAATTGCTGATTCGTGTTCCGACAAGCAATATAACGTAGAGAAGAATAATTAGAATAGTTTCTATTGTGAAGCATTGGTCACACAGAAATTTTCTTTTGCACTTTGTCTCCAGTTCTGTTTACTACCTTGACGAGTGGTGTGAAATCCCCATCTCCCATGTCTTGTCATATCATAGAATACGCTTCATGAGAATACATGTATTACAGGTTTGATAATAACGGTGAAAACAATGTTTATGGGACATCTATCATGTCTATGGAAGATTTTGTAAATAGGATTGAGTGAACACTCCCACGGGACATCTATGGAAGATTTTGTAAATAGGATTGAGTGAACACTCCCATTGGCATATAACACACCAAGAAAGCACAGGAAATGTTATTCATTTCCGTAAAAGTGATTCGGAAGGTCACCGTCCTCTATGTATAGATACCATTGTCGAAGTATCTAGTAGTATTCTGAAAATGTATTGGATGACAAGGTGAAGTTGTAGGTGTAGACAACAAAAATGCAGGCCAAAGAAAACCAACGTCTTATTTCCCTAGGAAACTGAGGCTTTTTCAAATAGAAGCCAGACCACGTGTTGATTTTATCAGTGTCATCCGAAATGTTTCGTCTCTCGGCTCAATTGTGAGATTGTATGGACTTGCAGAGAAGAACTAACTCGAAGTCATGAGAGAAATCAAACAAGCAAGTAAGATTATAGATATCAGTTGGTCCACAAAACATATATGCTAGATTATGATTTGTTTCGAAAATTGTGAACAAGTGTGGAAGAAATGAACTGCCAAGAATGAAAACAGAAAGAGAACAAATTTCAAGAGAAACAATTGAAAGTAAGACTGATAGCGTTCAAGGGTACTTTGGTCTATTATTTGCTGGTATGCCCTAGGTGAATTGGAGTACACTTGTATTATGTTGCGGTTATCCGCACACGAGATCCGCACAATTTTTACACAGTAGAGATGAAAGTGAAAGTGAAAGTGAGTTGTTTTAATGGATTCAGATTTGAATGGCTGTCACTGATAACAAGGGCCTCTAATTTCCTCAGTACTGTAATGTGTACTGCAAGCTGAAGGTCAAAGTTTTAGTTGGGAAGTGCTAGAGAAAGTGACCCTTGAACTGACAATATGTTATTATAGTTCCTTTTGTTTTAGTTTGTTCTATTTATCCACTTGTAATATAGAAAAAAAAACCGTAAAAGAATAGCAACTATTCGATATCTAATCTTACTCATAACACAATATATAGATATGATATAGGATTATGAAAAAATAGATACTAGGGTTACATGGTAACATATACACATTCAAGGTACAAATGCTGTAGGAAACCATCATCAATAAGCAGTAGTATACAGTATTTGACTTGGATCACAGCTCCAGAGCAACGTAATATGTAAAGAAATTCAAGAATATAATTGGAAATACAGGAGCAACAACTGGTCAAAAGATATGTATAACCTCAGCTTTTACTTTATCATATTCAATGAAGCACTTCACTTAAACATGTGATTATAACGAGAGGAACATTCATCTTGTTATAATAACATGTTTAACGAGAGAAGAGACAGAAAAAAGTGTTGCAAGTGATAGTTTGAAAGAAGTCATGGCTTACTTTCGTTGTAACCCCAGTAAAATGTCACCGGCTGGCGATGGTGTGATTGAATGGGAGTGAAGAGGTGATTGTAAACTCATCTGAAAGCGAGTTCGTGACCTTTGCGAGTATGAATGTGTGAGTGAGGGTATATTCAACATATGTGTTGTGATGTGTGTGTAATATGGAAATGTGCCTATTGCACCATGCAGTTACAATTGAATGTTATCAGGAATTTTAATTTGAGAAGAATTTAAGAAGATTTAGGAGATGAAGTCACCATTTCAGGCTCTTCCCTTTTATCCTATATTTATTTTGATGCCTCCACTCCAAGTACGTGCCATTCTGCCATCTGTCACACGCATCCATGTAACCTCCAAAACTCCTGCAAGCTTAATATCTAACACCTCTTGGCGGCCATGCATCTGGCTTCTTTTGCTTCAACCCACCATAGAGCACCCTCAGGATCTCCGGCTTTGTGGTCTGAAACCTGACAGGGATCTCCCAATGTCTCCCCCAGATCAGCGCTGGTGCAGTCATGCCCTACTGCCACTGCTTCACCCGGTGCTCTACATCTAGTCCTTGCCCTGTGAACCGCCATTCCTCTCCTCCCCTTAAACTTCCTCCCGCACCCCTCATACATTGGTAACCATAGCAATCAGGATAAAACCTTCCCTGATGTTCCACTTATCAGGGGTGTCACTGTTCTATTCGCAGTCGTCACCTGTCCTGTTCTCTCCCAAGCGTCACAAAGCACGATAGATAACGTAAAGATGTTAAATTCCTCCAGTTCCAATGGGCCATCAGCAGCACACCAAAGATCGCCATTGTTTCATCATTGTAGGACAGGATATATACCTCCCGCTTGCTGGCCGGTGCAGTGTTTGGAGTTCCACTATATAATGGTAGAATCAAGCAGATCACTATCACTCATCCCGGGGTGGAAACCAAATCCTCCTGCCGATAGTTAAAGCCTCTGATACCCTCTTATTACTTCAGTGTAGATGGCCTAACCTTCCTCTTCACACCTCCATTACTGTTAACCCCTTCCCAACAATCCTTGCAGATCCTGTCTCCGCTGCCCCTCAAATCCACTTACCCACCTCTCCCACTCTCATCGCTCTGATTCATCTCCTCACCAATCATCCAGAAAGCCATATGCAACAAACCTCCACACTATACACCTCTGCTCTCCACCCATTTTTCTCCTTCAGTCAGCATACTTGTCCAAGTTTCTTTCCCTTGCGTCATCCATCCTAGTTTCCCATGGCACAGTCAGTTTCACCATCGCCACCCACAGACCTTGCCACTTATTGTACCAACGCGCGTCCGGCAGCTGGACAGTCACCACCACCTCCTCCGGCAGTGTCCAATTTCCCTCATCCGCTGCATCTCCAAGTCATCCGCAGCCGCTAACATTCCTCCAACATCACCCCGTGGTCCTTCCTTCTGGCACTGCAACTAAAACCCCTCCTTAAAAAATTGGATCCCCTCACCCTAGGGGACCCATTTTTCTTTCTAGCCTCCACTGCTGCCCTTGCCCATGTCTCCTTCTCATTCAACACCTGATTACGCCTCCAAGACAGTGCAGGCGTACAAAAACCTTCCACACGCTTCCAGAATGCACTCCTGCAATCCTCTGCTTTCCATGCAAACCCTACATCAATCGTTATCCACAACACCACCCCTCTTCAGATTCACTGGTGATGCCAAACATCAAAGTAGGAGCTGAAGCGCACAGCTCCAGAAGACATTAATCTGAGATTATTGCAGGACACCTTCCTCTGCTCCACCCCTTCCCGCAGAGTCCACGCCCCCTGTGCGCAGCTCTTTAAAACCGGTACTCCTCCTCTTCTTTACCGCCTCCACCACCAAATTCCTCCTACCCTTCCTACTTTCCTTGTTGTATCAGGGAGGTGGAAGATTCCAGCTCCCTGGCTGTACCATCCCACACCTCGATGAAACACGACCCCTCTTCGCCCCACCTGAACAGCCACCGCATCTTCTTCCTCGTCTGCCTCGTCCGCATCCTCCTCGGCCCGCCACTTTCTCCTTGTGCTGATCGCTAGCCTACATACCTACATCTACATAGCCTACATTTGGTCCTTTGACCCCCTCATCTTCGCCACTACTCTATGTTCCAACGCTCATCTGGAGTAGGCATACCTCCCTGGCATAGCTTAGTAGGCCCTACGGTAACAAGAGAATGCACAACCCACAGTTATGTGCCTAAAGGCCCTGTCACACCCTTTCCGGGCAGGCCTTGGGTGTGACTTGCGGAGAACAGTTTTTACTTCTGGAGATCCCCACAGATGACCCGCATATGACAGTATCTATAGCACATACCTTGCCTGTAGTTGCCAGGCATCTCGCAGCCATGTTTAGGCCCTGTCATACATTTCAGGGTAAGCTACGCGGGCATGTTGGGATTTTCAACCATGCAGGACAGTTGCAGGAAAATGATTATTTCTAAGGGCGGGCAAGGATTTAGATGAGTTTTGCAAGCGTTTTACCTGCTGGACGCGTGGTACTTACGTTTAATTGCAGGTATTCTGTGTGAAATGCGTGTCAGACACGCGGGGGCTGACAACCCAGAGAAGTAATCCCTGACAAGGACATTTTTTTTTTCTTTTTGGCAGAGGTCCCAGTGAATGTCATTATCTTACCCGCATCCGACTCTCGACAAACCAGCAGAAAGACAGTAACTGACTCTCAGTATGGATGTAACTTTGCTCGGTCCACACCCGCAAAATTGACCAGGTACAGGGATGTTGGCAGTGTCGACACCGTTTCTGCCCAGTAAAACACCCATTATATAATGCCCATAGAATGCCCGCAGATGACGTGCGTGCCCGGCGCATAGGCACAGATCCACAGGTAACTTACGTTCTTCAAGCGGGTTAACTACCAGTGACATACACAAATGCCAAAAGTTATGAATTTTTAAAGTTTTTGTGTTGGAACCACTGGGTGAGGAGACTATTAGAGGCTATTGCGTCATGTGTGGACAAAAAAGATATAAAGAAAATATAAAGTGAATTCCACAAAAATCATTTTGTCATGAAAATTACACATTTCACAAACTTGATACTGACATTTGTTCAGGGTAACAATTATTCCCCCTGCTTAAAGCGGTAAGTCAAGTCCTCATTCCTTATGCTAGAAAAGTGGATTTTTTTTTTTCACACAATCCCCATTTCTCTGGGTTTGGTTTACTTTAAACGCGTAGATTGGTTAAAATGATCTTATCTTTTGTTAGTACACTTTATATGTCATGCATGAGTAATGCATAAGTTCGTGGGACTAACAAAATATGGAATTCCTTTTCAAATAAGAAATAAACTTGTGTGTAGACCAGGTGATCAGAAGGTCTTTCAATTGACAAAACAACCGGCAGGCATTCTGTCATGAGTAATGCATAAGTTCGTGGGGCTAACAAAATATGGAATTCCTTTTCAAATAAGAAATAAACTTGTGTGTAGACCAGGTGATCAGAAGGTCTTTCAATTGACAAAACAACCGGCAGGCATTCATTTCATTGATTTGTGTTGAATGCATTAGCAGCCTTTTCTTTTACTGTCAAATACCAGACTTCCTGTCAGGCGGATATCCTGGCAAGCACCCATCAGGCATTGACATAAATTATCAGTACATCACGGATGTTCATCTCAGAGAATTTTAAAACTAACATGCCGGCTTGTACCAATGACCTTTGCAACGTACCCATGCCGCGGACAGTGAACTCACAAAACCACATTGGAAAACGACTCTTAACATCACATACGTCCATTCGATTCGATTCGATTCAATTTATTCGATTCAACATCGTGTGCAACTTCAGATTTATTCATTTATCTATTCCATTTATTCTGTCAGGATAGGAATAGTCCAATCCAGAGTCGCAAAGACCTGCTTTTCAGGGGTCATCACCCACGAGTCATACGGACCACGAGTTCGATCGACATTGAATAAAGGTCCATGAGTCATACAACCCGCGAGTCTACAGCGAATGAGCTTAACACTACCCAAAGGTCATAGAGTCCGACACCAGCTAGTAACAAGGCACACAACCTCGACAATGAACAAAAATAGCCAACAACTTCGACACTAGGTTAAAAAAAAGGTCCTAGGAGTTCGACTTCAAAATAACGGTCTCGTGGGCCTTTTTCGCCTAGGTGTTGGACTCGTGTGCCTTATTCGCTTTGTGACTAATTCACGGGTTGTATGCCTCATGGGCTGTGTTTCATTATCCGTGGGTTATGATGTTTGAGGTTTCTCGAGTAATGATAAAACTTTATTTTATCATTACTTATATTTATGTGATTTCCTCCTTTTTACAACAAAACAGTAATTTGAAATAGACATTTGAATACACATGTTTTTGCAAAGCAGTACGGCATTGTCATCAAGGAAAATACTGTGTAAACTGCAATTCAATACAATCTAACTGTCAAGTGATTTATTATAGCACATAATCAGACGTAAGTGTAAGTGGAAGAAACTGCTAAACAGCAAAAGGTATATTTTGTAATCTCATAAAAGAAGACCAACACTGAACTGCTAAATTTAAAAAAAAACTGCTTTTAAGAGAAAGACAAACAAGAGGTAACACACACGCACACACACACACACACAATCCAAACAAGCACAAAGTATGTCCTTTGAAAAAAAAAGGAAAATATAAGCGTTCAGGAAAAAGACAGGAAGAGACTAAAGAAGACATGGACAAGGACAAAGGAAGGAAGAGGGTTCGAAGGATCAAAAACCAAGACACGGGATTCACGGGATGGTAGTAAATAGATTGTACTAAAGAACGATGAACGATATAACAGAAATGACTTGAAATTAAGACTTACAAGAGCATATAGCTGCATAAAGATTTTTTTTTGGGAAAAAAAACTCTACTTTCATTATTAAGGCAATTCAAAAAATTATAGGGCCAGTGAAAGAGAATTTAAGTTCACGTTGAAATTTATTTTCATTTCAATAAAATAAACTCAGAAAATCATATACAATGTATGAGCATAACATATTTGCAATCATTGCAAAAGCGTAAATTAATAGAATTTATAATAAAGGTAAACATAATATTTCTTGAAGCAAGTATATTCATCAAATTGTGTATGAGTGATTACATTTTAATGGTAGGATATGAGCGGAAAATTTTGTTTTGAATGAACAGGAGAAGGAGAATGGTTGGTGATTTTTTACATAATGTATACTAAGTGCAAACAATAAATATGGTTGATCTTTAGAATGCTATTTTCATGAAAGATAACATCAGTTGTGTATGGTATCTGCATCATGGGTTACAAGTAATAATGACGACAGTTTCACATGATTGGCAAAGCAAAAAAAAAAAAAATATATATATATATATATAATGACATATTTATCACAAATGTGTTATGTTGAATGCGATGAACACGATGACAAGGATGGCCCAAGACAGACAGAGATAGAGAACCTTCGTTGCTGCCCTACATGCCGATCGGCATAACGGGCAGTGAAAAAAAAAAGAAGAAAATGTGTTGTTGAATGCGTAGGGTCCATTTTCCTTGAACTAGGTTTCATTTGAATGAACTTTTAAAGAGAGCAGGTATTTGGGTGTTTTAGCATTTTCGCGTGACTCTTGCCCTCTGACTTCTGAATATTTCAGACAATCACTACGTGGTACATTGTAACATCCACGTTCATGACAACACTCTGAGCTATTTTCAAAATATGGGAAAATGTGCGACATTTGAACATATCCCCTTGACCTTTGCCACCCACGGGCATAATGTTTCCTCTAATTTTAACCCTTCCTTCGACCCTTGAACTTTGACCGATGTTTCAGGAATTCCCAGGAGAATCACTGTCAGACAGATGCATAACTATGTAGCCCTTTCTAAAGTTAATGATAATACCCTGAGCCCTTTTCGAGATATTATGTAGAAAAAAGTGAATTTTAGCATTTTCACTTAACCTTTGACTGTCGACGTTCCACCCCATGGCTCAAAACTTTCCAAGAGAATCTATATCTGGAAAAACATGTATACACTATGTTTAAAAAAAATGTCTTCAA